>NC_135539.1:5038675-5666129 GCF_045843805.1 Urocitellus parryii | reverse complement strand
TTTTTTAGTTTTCGGCAGACACAACATCTTTGTTTGTATGTGGTGCTGAGGATGGAACCCGGGCCGCACGCATGCCAGGGGAGCGCGCTACCGCTTGAGCCACATCCCCAGCCCCATGGTTTGAATTTAGATAGTACCCCTCAAAGGTCTCTTAAACAGTGGCAGTATGGAGGTGCTATAAACCTTTAGGAGTTAGGGCCTAGTGGGAGGCCTTGGGTTATTGGTGGTGTGCTCTCAAAAAGGATTGTGGGACACTACTGTACTCTGCTTCCTAGCTCAACCCAGAACACTCATGCCCTCATATACTCCCACCATGATGTGCCACCCTTAGCCAAAACGACAAACCTTCAATTAAACCTAAAGGATCATGAGCCAAAATAAAACTCTTTGGCTGAACATGTGACTCACTGGTAGTACTCTTGCTTAGTGTATGCAAGGCTCTGGGTTTGACCCCTAGCACCACAAAAACAAAACAAAAAATATGATAAGTAACATATTACATAATAATATATAATAAAATATAAAAAATAAACCTTTGTTTACATCATAAGTAACCTATTTTGTTGTAATGCTGCAAAGCTGATAGAGACCCTCCCCAAATCTACCACACATCTCTGTTTCCTGAGCTCAGGCCTGACTGGTTTCTGCAGGAAGCACATTCCTGGGTCTGTCTACTTCTAGTCCAGCCCATATTCTTGTCTCAAAATTATGTGCCATGTCCAGTGTCCCTGCACATGCTAGAGTGGAGTAACAAGGGAATTATCCAGCACGTGGTAACCTTGAGAAAAGTCACAGATGGGACAGACTCTTCGGTAGCTCAGAGTTGTGAAGGAAAGGAGGGTTCTGCCATACCTTGTCTCGGACATTTCAGTGGAGGTCTACTAACCAATTACCTCTTTTTCCACTTCATTTTCAGATGGCTGCTCTTCCTTAAGTGCTCCTATTAAGGAACCACCATATCTTCTCTGGTGGAGAAAACACCTAGGGCAAAGCTTGGAGACATACACCTGAGAGAATGGGGAAAATGGGTGGCCTCTCAGTAGTAGAGTAGTAGTCAAGTTCACAGAACCACTGTGAGGAAAAAGCAAGATGCTAGCAGGACAGATATTTTAACTTTTCACTGAATTACAACCAGCACACTGGCAAGTACAAGAGCCAAGCGTGCAGCTCCATTAATCAGCACAAAGTGCAAAAGGGCAGGGGATGGTGGAGTGTCAGGTGGGTAGGCAAAGTAAAAGGACACAGGCCCCTTTAGGTGGACCTAGAATGTTAACAGTCGTCGTACACAGTTCCTATAGCCTGCTCTCTCTTTGGCTGCGACTTGCTAGATCAATCCATATCTCAAACATTCCTCAATGGTCTGGGAAACCTGGGCTGGACCCTGACAACTCAGGCAGCATTTGTGTTCAGATAGGTTGCACGTCTAGTATGGAGTATACTAAGCAGGCCCAACAAGTAACCCTCATTGAAAGGAATGTCCCACTTATCTTGGAAACTATACATTATCTATCTCTAAGATAGGACCCAAATTTCATGATTGCAGTAATCTCTTCCTCAATTACTCTGACAGATACACATCTAGCCTGTTTAAATAATCCCAGTGATAAGGAGCTCACCACCAGAGCAGCCACTCTGCTGTTGAATAAATACACTGATAGTCTTAAATCAATCATAGTGCTGTAACTTTCTCCACCTGCCAGCTCAACTTCCCACCAAAAAGAGACACAGCTCCTCCCCTGATGGCAAGCATCTACCCTTCAACCTGCAGTACCAGCCCAGCCTCAATGGCATTTCTTTCTCCTATAAAGAAACAGTAGAGTCAAGCAAAGTGGCACACACCTGTAATCCCAGTAACTGGGGAGGCTAAAGCAAGAGGATTCAAAGTTCAAGGACAGTCTCAGCAACTTAGCAAGACCTCATCTCAAAATAAAAAATACACCAGGCATGGTGGCACATGCCTATAATTCCAATGACTTGAAGCTGAGGCAGGAGAATTCCAAGTTGGAGACCTGCTTCAGCAACTTGATGAGGCCCTAAGCAACACAGCCAGACCCTGTCTCAAAATAAAAAATAAAACGGGGATGTGGCTCAGTGGTTAGGTGTCCCTGGGTTCAATCCTCAGTACCAAAATAAATAAATATAAAAAGGATTAGAGATGTAACTCAGTGGTAAAGTGCCCAGAGTTCAATCCCTGGTACCAAATAAAGAATACCCAATATTTGTTAATTCTCTTTGTATCCAGAATATTCAAGAAGTCATTGCCTCCTACAGGGCAGACGATAATAGGAGAGACATGTGAAAACAGCCAATCTCTGAGGTGCTCAGAGCACCTGCAACCTTATCCGATCATTTGCCTGTTGCCTACGTAATCTTGAGAAAGTCCACTAAGATAGGCAACACCCTGAAGGAACCCTTAACTCGGACCCCCTAATTCAGGAAACTTTGCAGCTGTCACTCCTAGCTCCTTTTCAACACTAGGGGTATGGTAAGGAGAGCCAGCCTGAGGAACTCACTCCTTTGTACAGTTGCCAGATTTAGGGTTTGTCTTTCTTGAAGCCCCCAGTCCTACCCCCTCCTCTTAGCACACGTTCTTGTCAATCAACAGAAGAAACTTGTGATTCAGCAGGGCAAGAAAAGAGTAGAGACTAAAGCACTAAAGTGGAGGGATGAATCTCACCCCAACCCCAGGACTTGGTCAGGGCAAGCAGAACTCGAGTGTGAAAAAGGCAAATGCTACGTTGCCAACAGCATCAAGGAAGCACACAGAAGCAGCTGGGTACA
Source organism: Urocitellus parryii (assembly GCF_045843805.1). Classification (NCBI taxonomy): domain Eukaryota; kingdom Metazoa; phylum Chordata; class Mammalia; order Rodentia; family Sciuridae; genus Urocitellus; species Urocitellus parryii. The sequence continues at coordinate 5,663,348 of NC_135539.1, read as the reverse complement.
GGAGGGACAATAGGATGGGCTAAGGACAGCAAAGCAGCCAGCTCCAAGAGGCTGCTTGAGGATTTGCATGTGCTCTACATACTGGTCTTGAGCCAGGTAAGTAGTCAGCACTAAGGAGGCCCAAGGTCATAGGAAGGGACCCCTCTTCCACCAGGCATCCTCTTCCTTCAAACATCTAACAGAGCTGGGGCATTGCTCTCCTGCATGGCCAAAGACAATACCAAATCATGGCACAAGAGTCCTTATGCTATACCAAAAATGTATAAAGATAGCTCCCAAGAATTCACAAAATACAATGTGCAAGCATGAATTGGAAGAAGCACAAGAGAAACAGGAGGGACAGAAAATGGAAATATTATTGGGGCTGAGGATGTGGCTCAAGCGGTAGCGCGCACGCCTGGCATGCGTGCAGCCCAGGTTCGATCCTCAGCGCCACATACCAACAAAGATGTTGTGTCAGCAGAGAAGAACTAAATAAATAAATAAATATTTAAAAAAAAAAAAGAAAGAAAATGGAAATATTAGTAAGCCTAGTGGAAAAATAAATGACACTATATATTTAAGTCCCTCACATGTATGTAATTTGATCATTTGCCCAATGCCCAACGTTCTTAAAAATAAGAACAAAGATTTCAAGGGAAAGAAGGGAAGGGGAGGAGGCATGGGGGTAGGAAAAATGTGGAATGAGATAACATCATTGCACATGTAGTGCCACTCTACATTGTGTACAACCAGAAAAATGAAGTTGTGCTCCATTTGTATTCAATGAATCAAAATGCATTCTGCTGTCACGTATAACTAGTTAGAACAAATTTTAAAAATTTAAAAAAAAAACACAAAGATTTCCTAAGATGGCCAGGTGTGATGGCACGCTCCTGTAAATCCAACTGCTTGGGAGGCAGATGCAGGAGGACTGCAAGTTTGAGGCCAGCTTAGGCAATTTAGCAAGACCCTATCTCAAAATAAAATTAAAAAGGTTAGGGAAGTAGCTCAGTAGTACAGCATTTAGCCAACATGCATGGAGCCATGGGTTCAATGCCAGTATGAAAAAGAAAAAAAAAAGAATTGTTGTAAAGAGGACATGTAACACCCCTTGACAACATTCTCAGGAGATACAACACATTTCCCCTGAAGCTTATCCCTAACAGAGACCCTAAAGTAGGCTTGGTAGGACACCAGGAACAAGAATTCCAGCCCCTCTCCCAAAGAAACACACCAAAGAGGGTCAAGCGTATGCTCAGGAACAATCTGAATTGCCACTTAAACCAATTCATATGTTGTGTGTAGGAGAAAAAAAACAACACAAGCCATTTGAGGGACAGTATTTACTAAAATGGAGTAATAATAGCCATAAGTTAGAAACAATTCAAATGCCCATCACTAGGTGAATGGATAAGCAAACTGTGGAACATTCATACAATGGAATAGTACTTGGCAATAAAAATGAACAAAAAAAACGATGCTGGGCCCAAAGTGCATGCCTGGAATCCCAACAATTCTAGAGGCTGAGGCAGGAGGACAGGAAGTTCAAGGACAGACTCAAAAACTTAGCAAGACCCTGTCTCAAAACAAAGTAAAAGAGGTTGTTCAGTGGCAGAGCACTTGCCTAGCATGTGTGAGGCCCTGGGTTCAATCCCCAGTACCAAAATATATATATATATATTGCCGGACGCAGTGGCACACACATGTAATCCCTGCAACTCAGGACTGTCTCAAAATAAAAAATAGAAAGTGCTAGGGATGTGGTTCAGTAGGTAAGGGAAGGGGGGAATGTGCCAGAAACAGCTCCGTGCTAGAGCACCCCTGGGTTCAATAGTACTGCACAAAAAACTGCTGATTATACACAAAAACACAAATGAATCTCAGAGACATTATGTTGGGTAAAAGAAAACAAACAAAAAGCATGGTTTATATAAAGTTTTAAAATAGACAAAATTAATACATGTTGACAGAAATTATAATCATCTTGACATCCCACTATACCTACCAGAATGCCTGAAGTCACTGTCGTGATCTGACGACGCTAAGTGCCGGTCCCACTAGAACCCGCCTACGGTGCAGGTGTATGCATAAAACCGGCGGACGGCGCTAAAGCCAGTCACGTGGCTTCTGTACCGCACAGCACGAGGGTCCGCCCCGGAGGGAGCCGGGTGAAGTTGCGCAGGACCCCCCGCCCCCGGTACGTGGCTAATCAAAGTACGAAATGTTTAAAAGAAAAGGCATTTGCGAGACAGTGGCAGGAAGAAGGAAGAGGGCTTCTCGGGCTTTGATGAGACTCTCGCTACAGTCGTGTGTGTGTCCGGTTTGTGAAAATTCGTAAGCGTCCAACTCTGAACGCCGTACACAGTTCACCCACAGGGACGCTTTTAAACAGGTGCTGGGGCTCGGGGGTAGGGCGTCCTGAGCATGCGCCAGGCCCTGGGTCCAATCCCCAGCACACCAAAAAAAAAAAAAAAAAAAATTGGGTGCTGCTCAAAGTTGCACTGGTCACGTCACTCTCACCCCACCCCCTGCCCGAAGGCCTAAAACCCGCGCCTCCCGGAGCAACACGGTGGCCCGCGTCCTCTCCGCGTCGGCCGCTGCCACGCCCGCGCTCCAGGAAAGGGAAGGCGCCCCGACGGCTACGTTCGGACTCCCGCCACACGCCGAGGTAACTGCGCCGGATACTCCGGACGAACCAGGTGTCTTATGAAAACCCGTGTCACCTGTTTCTGGACTGTTTTACGGTGACTTGACATTCTGTCACTCGTGAGAAAGCACGCCCGCTGCCCGGAAACACCCTTGGGCGCCAGAAGCTGGGATACAGCGCGCCTGGACGCTCCCGGGCGTCCACCGGCCGGACTTGCGTGAGAGCACCGGCGCCGGGCGCGGGGGCGGGGCCAGAAGAGCGTGCTGGCAGGAACGCGCTCAGGAAACCCCGCTCCGGCGTCAAAGGCGTGCGCGTTGGCGGGGTCGGGGAGGAGCTATTCCGGGAAAGGGCGGGGCCTCAACCGCGCCCTCGACTTCCGTTGCCTGCAGGGACGCGCGGCGACTGGTCGGGGAGGTATTTCATTGACCCCGCCCCAAGCCCCCCTCCTGTCTATGGAGCGGCTCACAGGGACCGGAAGGAGGCGGAGCCTCCGTCCTGGCCCGGTCCGGGCATCCTGGGCCCACAGCGCCCCCTGTTGGTCCTCTCAGGAGCTGCGTGGACCCATTGGGTCGGCTGCCTCACACCTGGCTGGAAAAGGTGTCTCCACCCGCCTTAGGAAGGGGCGTGCCCGCCCAGGTCCCAGCTAAGCCCCATCCCTCAGGGGCGCTCCTACTTCATATAAACTAGGCTGAATGCAGTCAAAAAGAGTGCAGGAAGCCAGGCTCAAAAGCCCACATATTGTATATTTCTCTTTATATGTCATTTTTGGAAAAGACAAAACTGTACCAGTAGAGAATAGATCAGAGGGGGTGCCCGGCTGTGTTGGTCACAGAGGGGCCTGGGGGAACTCTGGGGATGAGCGACCAATCCACATCTTGATGACGGTCACCCAACTGAACGCCACTTGTCAGAACTCGCAAAACCAAAACCTAAAATGTTAATTTTACCGAATGTAATTATACTTTTAATTTTTTTTAACTAAAACGAAGCTGGGAGCAGTAGCACACGCCTATAATCCCAGCTCTCTGGGAGGCTGAGCCAGGACAGCAAGTGGGAGGCCAGCCTGAGCAATTTAGGAGACCTGGTCTCAAAACACAAATAAACAAGGTTACAGATGTATCTTTATGTATCTTATGGTAATGCCCCTGCCTTTAAGCCTCAGCACCACAAAACTAAAAATCTGAGACTGGTGCTGCAGGGGCCGGGAGAAGAGGGAATGGGAAGTGACCGCTTAACAGATAATGGATTACTTCTGGAGTTTTGGAGTTTGGAAACTTAGTAGATTGTGTAACATTGTCAATATATAAAGCCCTTGGGATATCAAATTACCTCTAATTTTCAAAAAGGAAACAGACTTAGAGGAGGTGGCTTGTCTGAGAAGAGTATTGGCAGACCAAGGCTAGGATCTGGGCACACACTCACCACACCATAAGAGCATGTTCCATTCCCTTCTACAGATGAGGAGACTGAGGTTCAATGGAATTACACAAGCCTAGGAACCCTGAACACCCATGTTCTTCTCCAGAAGTTAGGAAACTGTGGCTCACTTGCTCTTTCCCCTTACCCACAACACCACCCTCCATCTTTGCAGAATACCCAGGGAATATGGGGATCCCAAAATCTCATTACAACCCACACACAATGTGGGTATTATGTTCACAGTCCCCTCTGGAGTTGGGGGGTCCTACTACTGGTCAGGTAGCCTGGTCTAGGTCCTCAAGACAGTGCACCTCAAGAGACACAGAATCTAAAAAACAAAGTACAAACTTTATTTGTTTCTTTACAAAGGCACAGTGGCCTCTTGGTTTTTCCCCCACTTTTTAACAAAATATAATAGCTTCTCCTTGGACACAAAGACCTCAAAATTGTTTAAAAAAAAACAAAAATAAAAACAAAACCTAAACCAAAATAAAACCAACAACAAACAAAACAGAGAGAGACAAAGACATTCTGGGGTTGAGGATGGGACCTGGAGGGAGAGGTGGGCTGGGGGATGGAGAGTCCTGGTGCTGAGATGGGGAGGGGGAAGGGAGAAGGGCAGCAGCAAACCCCAACCAAGAAGCTACACAGACCCTCGGGCCCCCAGAAAGCCCGACCCAGTCTGACCCCCAACCCATGTAAGTGCTTAAGGAAGAAATATGAAAACCAAACAGAGGGAAGGATTGAGACTGACAGGCTCTGGGGAGGGAGGAAATACCTTGGGGTTTTGTTTGATTTTCCCTGTTCTTAAAAACATGTTCAAATGAAAAAATGTTTTTTGGCGGAGAGAGGCCAGGCACCTCAGTGTCAGCGTCCCCCAGCCCCCAGGGCCGAGGCCCAACCCTGGGGTCCCAATGCTCCCACACGCTCTGCACCACCCCAGCCCTGGGACCTTGGCTTGGGTGGCGTCATTCAAAGGTTGATTTACAGTATTGAAAAAAGAGGTCATAAAAGAGACCCAAATGACATCATAATTTTGTAAAAATTTCTCACTCATTCACCCACATTTCTCCCTGTTGCTGCCCCGGCCCCCTCCAGCCCCCACAAGGGAGAGGAGGGCTGGGGGTGGTCAGGGAAGCTCCCCATCCCCTAATGGCTCCTCCCGGCTCTGGTCCATGGCATCACTGTCTGAGGCCTCCGAATCGGAGGCTGTGTCGGAGGTATGGGCCTCCGGGCAGCTGCGGACTGGCTTCACAATGACTGCTCGCCGCTGCTCCTCCTCCAGCTCCTGCCTCTCCTGGGTGCCCTCGATGTGCTGGATTGCCTGTGCAGAAACAGGCCACTGAAGAAGCTCTGCTGGAGATGCCAGCCAGCCAGGAGACAAGGGCAGACCTCAGCCAGCCATGACCTCCCCCAAAACACATACCCCAGAACTGTCCAGAAATAAACCTGGCAGAGGGGAGTGCTGCCAGAGTCCAGGAGGAACAAACTTTAGAAACCCCCACCTCCGTTAAGTTGAAGAACCCCTTCCCAGAACCCACAATCCCAGTGCTGCCCAGAAATGAGCATCTCTCACATATTTATGCATTCTAAAATCTGCCTGCTAGCTCATTGAAGGCCTTTGTTACTATTGCATTATTCAGTGTGCTGGGTTTATGGGCAACTAAAGGTCTGGGGGGACAGAAGGGTTTTTTCCTGTTTGGGCTTTTTTAGATTATTTCATTATTAATTAACTAATTTCCTTATGCTGCCCACAGACTTATAAAAGGTGTGAGGACAACCCACCCAGCCACTGCCACCACCACCTCTATCCCAAGTTCTAGGAAATGGAAGTGAGAGCAAGTTCTGGATCAACTCAAAAACTGCAGGAGCTTGGTAACCAGGAGGCTCTGAGCCCAAAGGAGCCTCTCTGCAAAACCCACGACAAGGAAAAGAACACAGTTCTTTTGCCAGGCCACTCTCCAGTTCTCTGTCCCCAGAGACACAGGGAGCAGACCTCCCCAGGGGCATCCAGACTTCACCCAACCCAAGCCCCTCTGGCTCCTCTTCCATTTTTTCTAACTCCCCTAAAAGTCTCTTCCCAGAGGTCCCCCCACAAGCTGCCCCTTCCCCAAGGCCAGGTACCTGCACAATGGTGTCCAGATTTTGCCGGGAAGTGGACACAGAGTTGATGACTGAGGAGGGGCCCATGGTGACAACATTGATGTGGTGGGAGTGGGGGGGGGCTGGTGCTGGCACAATCACTGTGGGGTGGTGTGTAGGGGCCGGAGGGGGCAAGAGCTGCAAAACAGAAGCCCTCAGTCTCTCCAAAGGCCCTTCCAGCCCATCACCCTCCCTTACTCATGGGGGGTCCTGTAGTTTGGGTCTTATTTGCCCCCCCCCCAAAGATCTATGTGGTCCCTGGCGTGGCACTACGGCAAGGTGGTGTGGGCTCTAGTGGGGGTTTATAAGTTACTGGGTAGGGGGGGATGCCCTTGAAGAAGAGAGTGGAACCCCAGGGCAGTTTTCAGGGGGCCCCTCCCAGAGCCTCCTGCTCACCTGGGTCCGCAGGTGCTGCTGTTCCCGCTCCAACTTCTCCTGGTGCAGCAGCCGCACCTGCTCCTGCTGCTGCTGCAGCTGCACCTGCTGGGCGATCACCTTGAGCTTTTCCGGGTACATGTGGGCCTCAAGCGAGCGCACCTGCAGGTGGAGCGCACAACAGTCAAGAGCAGGCCAAACCAGCAGCAAAGCAACCCATTCACTAAACCCTCAAGCCCAAGCACAGAGCATGCCCCAACCCAAAATCCTGGCCCTCCTCAGTGTGAAGACCAAAGTTCTCATCAGAGCCCACCAGGCCTCTTCCCCCTCCAACCCTTGGGCCTTCCCTCCACCTGGAGCACCCTTCTCCTTTCTGTGTCTGATTAGCTGGTTTCCATGTAGAACCCGGGAGTACCCCTGGAGAAGTAGGTCAATCCCCTCCTGATGGCACAGCTCTTCTCTCTTTTTTTTTTTTTCGGTTTTTTTTTTTTTCGGTCTGAACCCAGAGCTTTATATGCTAAACACATGTGCTGCCACTGATTTATACCCCAGCCCTCGGTTCCAGACTATGACTGATTCCCCTCGCCCCCACGCAAAAGGTGGCCCTGAAGGGTAGGGCCCTATCTGGCTGTTCTCCATTCCTAAGACTGGCACAAAGCAGGTGCGCCCGTAAATACCTGCTAAACGGAAGGCGCCAGGGCAGAAGAGACCACAGAATCCATCCTCCGCGCCCGCGGCACCGCGCCCGGCCGGCAGAGGGCACTGCCTCACCTGCTCCTCCAGCATCATGCGCACCGAGCGCTCCTTGTCCAGCTGCTGCCGCAGCTCAATCATCTCCCGCCGCAGGTCCTCCGCCTTCTCATCCTCCCAGATGTCCGGGGAGCCAATGCCCTCGTCCTTGTCCTCTGCCCGCCGCCGCTTCGGAGATGAGCCACTCAGCTCCTAGGGACCCCAAGGGGTTGGTGAGTGTGCTGACACCCCCATACCAGGAACACCACCATGGAGATGGGCTCCACTGCAAACCCCATGGAGCTGCCCAACAGAGATGGACCCACCTAGGGAGCCCATTTTGCAAATCCAACAACTGGCCAAATGCCTTCCAGAGTCCACTCCACCACACAAAACGGGAAACTGAGGCCCTGGCAGGAAGGCAAATGTGTGAAGTAGACAGGTTGGTGGACAAGATGGGACCTGCTGCTGCATCTGCATCCCAGGCCAGTGGCTGGGTCCAGGCCTGCCCATGCTGAGGTGAGGGAGCCAGGAGGAGGGTACTGAGGAAAGGAGGCCCCCTCTGGGTACCTGAATGAAGCGCTTGAGCTGTGTGTTCTGCTGCAGGAGCCTGGTCTTCTCCTGCTCCAGGGAGAAGATGTACTCTGCTGTCTGCTGGAGAATAGCTGCCTGAAGGCAAGAGGGAACAAAGTCGCTGTGGTATTTGCCCAAGCCCACTTCCCTTCCCAACCACAGCCTGCCACCGACTCCAGGAAGCCCTCCCTGCTCACCTTGCTGAGCTTCTCTCCATCTGTGTGGGGGATGAGGGTCTTGAGGGACTGGAAGCCTGCGTTGATGCTCTGCATGCGCCTCCGCTCGTTGCTGTTGGCAATCTCTCGCCGAATTCGCCGCTCCTGGTCCCGCTGGGTCTCGGGGGTCAGTGGAATGTTGGCAAGGCTGCCAGGAAGGACGGGGACAGGTTCAGGCTAGGTGCAGTATGAACCCCACCCCCAGTGGACCTATCTTCAAATTCATCTCCTGAGGGCCCTGGGTGTAACCTGCATCTCTGCCCTGCTGCAAAAAGAGGCCAGATCACACAGATGCCTACCCGCCAGCAGATCACCTAAGATGACAGAGAGGTGCTCCCTGGACAGCTGGCTTCAGGCAAGGGCAGCCTGCTCCAAACCTAACCCTTCCCTGGCTTTCTTCCTGGAAAGAGGTGTCCTCCAGATCACAGGCTCCCAGACACGTCTGGGTATCAGAAACACCCAGGAATCTGTAATCCCACACCTGTAATTACACACCTGTAATCCCAGCTATTCCAGAGGCTGAGGCAAGAAGATCACAAGTTTAAGGCCAGCCAAGGCAACTTAGCCAGATGCTGTCTCAAAATCAAATTTAAAAAAAGGGCTACATAGAGATGTAGCTCAATGGTAGAGTGCTCGCCAAGCCTTGTGCTCGAGCAGCAACACACACACACACACACACACACAACTACACAGGAGTTTATATACTACAGACCCCAGATGCCAGCTCCAGTATCCAGCTAGGTCTGGGTGAGGCCCTGTAGCCTCCATGGCTGTTCCCTGTGATTGTGAGCAGGTGGACCCCAGGCCACAATCAGAGATACTCCTGGGACATGTCTGAGCTCCAGGCCGTGCATCTGGACCATCTCCTTCAGACTCAGCCTTTGCCATCCCAGGACTGAGAAAATGTTCCTCCTCCTCCCTTCCTACCCCTACAGCCGTGTCTCCAGCTACACTCCCCTAGCACCCCAGTCCAGCCCCAGCCCCGCAGACTAAGACTTCACAAAAGATAAGATGGGTACCACTCATTCCACAGAGGGGACACCAAGCCGACAATCCCTAGGACAGTTCTCCGCAGAGCCCACCTACTCCAAAAGGCAGGCCCACTCTGTGCCAGAGAAGTGAGACTCCCCACAGGCTGTGGGCCACGTTACTGCCTGGTGCAGGAGCAGTAGCCAGTGGGGTGAGAGAGAAGGCAGCCAGGAAGGGGGCGAGGCTGGCGCAATGGAGGAGGCAAGGCAGCAGGGGAGCCTGTGGGCCTGCGCCACTGCTCCCAAGGGGTGGGCCTGTGTGTGGCCTGGAGGAGGCATGCCCCACTTCCCGGCCCTCCCCTGCAACTCCCCCACCCCGCCCCGGCCTGATGGCTTCCAGATGCTGGGCTCCTAGCAGAGGCCGCCAGCCCCACCCAAAGCCACAGCCTGGCCTCTTCCTGAGGGGCCCTCCCAGGGTGACCTGTTTCAGGTCTTAGCCAAGGAAGCTTGTGCTCCTGGGACGGGAATAGGGAAAGGTCTCTGTGCAGCACTCATCAAGGTCAAGGAGGAGCCTGGTCTAACTCCTTTGCTGTGACTTGGCCTTTGTCCTTATCCCCAAAAGAAAAGGAGCTACACAGCAGCCCAGGGGAGAACACAGAGGAACAGACGGAGCCTGTTCTGCCCCACCCAACCTGCCCCTTTTGTCCCACCTCAGCTCCCTGAGGGCCTCTGGACACATCCCTCCCCTTCCTAGGCCTCAGCTTCCTCTCCCAACAGAGGGTGGCCAGCTAGGAGTTAGCTCCCCATCAGCTGCTGCTGGATCTGGGGGCAAATCAGCCCCTTCCTGCTTCTCCAAGCCAAGGCCCCAGACATCAATGCCCAAAGGCCAGGGCTGAGACCCACCCAGAGCCCCAGGGTGCAGACCCTTCACAGGGCCTGGGAATGTCTGCACTAGGAAGGGAACCACATCCCTCCCTTTACAGATGACGTTCCCCTTCACTCAGGGTCCAGAGTCTGGAAAGCCACAGTTCTAGGTCAGACAGCTGAACATCCATCTCCCTGTCTTCAGGCCAGTGCCTCCCTTTTTCTCAATTTTCTGCCCCATAATAGGAGTGACAGGGTGTCTGCAAAAAGAAAAAGAGCAGGGCAGAAGCTGAGGCTCAACTGCCCTCAGAGCCTGGCCCCTGGAGGGCTTAGAATAGAGGAATGAGTAAAATATGTTCTGTATTCTTCATGTAATGTGCTGGACACACTTTGCTAGCATTTCTTCATTGAATTGTCACAGTTTTCCAGAGTCAGGTGGCCTGATGGTTCCCATATAAAGAGGAAGACACAGAGTCTTGGAAAGGGACAAGTTACTGCAAGTGGTGGAGCTGGGACCCCAAGCAGGTATGGAGCCATGGGGCAGAACAGGCTCTGCATTATCCCCACTGACCAACAGGGAGCAGTCATCCATGTAGAGGGCTACGCGCTGGATATGCCCACGATCAAACAGCCAGACCAAGGCACAGCAGGCTCCTGCAGACACCCCACCAGCTGCTGGTACCCTCTATGGACTGTTCACACCCAGCCCAGGGCAGCTCAGCAAAAGGGGTGTAGCTGCAAGAACAGTGCTTGTGTTCCTGCCCTCCCCCAATGAGGGGCCAGGCCCACAAGAAGTGACTTGCCCAAGGTGGCACCTGGCAGAGGATGAAGCAGGGTGCAGTGGAATGTATGTTCCTGCAACTCCCTGCCCAAGTCCCACCATGAAACTCAGCCAAGGGAGCTGACCCTCAGCCTCTCTATACCACCCCCACAGGATGCCTCCTAACTGGGGAGCTCAAAGGAACCCATAGAGCCCTGGTCCTGAAAGGCCCAACCCCAAAATTCCAGAAGAAAGAGACCCTGAGAGCCGTGGCCCATGTCAGCCCCTCCTCTGCTCCAGAAGCTGCCAGCCCAGCTCCTCCAAATGTCCCATTCTGCCCACTCCCTCCAAACCCATCAGTCCAGCCCCCTGACTTGGGAACCAGCTGCTTAACTCCAAGAAAAGAGACTTCCCCTCAGCTACGGCTCTTCATGTAGACCTGAATTTGCCACCAAGACTCTCAATTATAACTCATCTGAACAGCACCACAAGAACCAGCTTAGAATTGTTTAATGGACTACTTGCTAACCAGAAGTTCTGATTCGTGCGGTGTTATCTAACCAGGAATGCTGACTGGTGGAATGCTGACCCATCAGGGCTTCTAAATGCTGACCAACCCAAGGTTCCTACTGATGAAAGATGGTTAACTGTCATTTCCAGGAGATATGTACTGCATAAAGTGGATCTTCCTAAAACTGCCTGAAAGTTCCTTACAGCTTTTTCTGTGTGTTACAGAAGTAAGCTCCATTCATAGTAACCAACCATATGGTAAAAGTCCCACTACCGGGTAGGGTTGAGGCTCAGGGGCAGAGCACTTGCCCAGCATGTGTGAAGCACTAGGTTTGATCCTCAGCACCCACATATAAATAAATAAAAAATAAAAGTACATCAACAGCTAAAAAATATATTAAAAAAAAAAAGTCCCACTACCTTCCCCAACTTCTACTCCTCCAGGTGGGCAGAGAGGCCACTGGCAGCAGGTAGCTCTGGCTTCTTCTCCCCCTCACCTCACTGTCCTCTGAAAGCCAGTCTGCTGGGGCTGACCAGGGAATAAGGCAGGACACTGGGCAGCCAAAGAGTCAAGGTGTAAAATTTGGGCAGCAGGCTTGGGTGTCAAGGGCTGCTATCCCTCCTACAACAGTACCCTTAGAGATCTGGGAAGACGGGCAGCAACCCAACCAGATGTTCAGGGACAATGGTATACTCCGCACACCTAGGTCCCTGACCAGTACGTGCTCCTCCTGCCCAGCCTAAGACCAAGTATCTCCTATCCCCTCAACCTGACTGCCCAGTTCCTACCTCCAACTGGTCACTGAGAACTTCATTTCAAAATCCCCTCAACTCATACATCCCAGAGTCACTTAAACATCCACACAAAGGTGAGGAAGTCCACACAAAAAACAGGAAGAGGGGGCGAACCTGCCCACCAAGGATGCCCAAGGCACTCTTACTTCTCTGTCTGCACAGGTCCCACTGCCTCTAGCCATACACCCCTCTCCAACCTACCACAGCCAGTCCGCCACCCTCCTGGGTTCCAGAACACAGGATGCCCAAGCTGCTCCAGGCAGACATTCTGCCCCCACCTCATCTCCCTCCAGCTCCTCCAGCCCATCAGAGGGAACCCTGCATTGGGTTCAAGTGTCAACTTCAGCCTAGCCACCTGCTGGCTGTGGAACCACAAGCTGTGCCACTGTGTCTCTCATACAGCCTCTGTCTACCCCACCTGTAAAACGTGGAAATACTGCCTCATTTCACAGGGTCATGGTAAAATGTAAACGAGAGAGAGCTGGGCATGGTGGCACACGCCTGGAATCCCAGCAACTGGCGAGGCTGGGGCAGGAGGATCGCCAAGTTCAAAGCCAGCCTCAGCAACTCAGAGAGGCCCTCAGCAACTTAGTGAGACCCTGTCTCAAAAAATAAAAAGGGCCGGGGATGTGGCTCAGTGGTTAGGCACCCAATCCCCAGTACCAAAAAAAAAAAAAAAAGAAGAAGATAGAGAGAAGTATGGTGGCAGACGCCTGTAATCCCAGCAATTCAGGAGGCTGAGGCAGAAGAATTGCAGGTAACTTAGCAAGATGTTTCTCAAGAGATCAGGGTGCTGATCAGTGGTAGACCCCGGGGTTCAATCCCCAGAATGAATGAATAAATAAATAAATGAGAGAGAACATAATAGGAGGATAACAGGATTCCCTGTTTCCCAGGGTTTGCACCCAGGTGTCCAGAACATCCCGTGGCTCTCTCAGGGGCCAAAGGACCCTTTAGCACCAGTGGTCAGGTCTTATTCACTGCTGTATCCTCGGATCCAGCATCTAGCTGGGGTTTCTAAATATAGGATCAGGGACTCCATAATCCAAAGCCTTTAATTTTCTCTAACTCCCTGCCCCTCCTCTTTTTTTTTTTTTAATTAGGAGCATTTACTTTGTTTATTTATTTATTTTTATGTGGTGCTGAGGATTGAAGCCAGTGCCTCACACATGCTAGCAAGTGCTCTGCCACCAAGCCACAATCCCAGCCTTCTAACTCCCTTTTTACCGGCACTTTTTTAAAGAGCTTACAAAGATAAGGCCACCTGCTCTTCAGAGTCTGAATGACACTGTAACAGCTTCCAGACACTTTCTCAGAGGTGTTGCCTTTTTCCAAGGCTGAGGACCATTAGACAACAGGTCCAAAACCTCCAGGCAGCACTGTACCCTACAACCCTCTCTCTCCGTTTGGCCTGGGAGACAGAGGAGAGGGGCAGGGAAGGCTCAGCTAGAAAAGAGATGAAGTGAAGTCCTCCAGCCTGAGACAACCCAGAGAAGCAAATTCACCCAGCCAGAAGGTCAGTATTCCCATGTCACCCTGTGGCCCCAGGTGAAAATGAACAAACCTTAAAGGCCTTGACTCTTGGCCCAGTGCACAGCTGGTAACTGCCTAGAAGAGGGTCAGGCTGAGGACTTGTGCAGCAGGAGGCAGGCCCTGCTACCTCAAGCACTGGGTCTGCCAAGGCTCATACCTCCTGGTGGTCTGCTGGCCTCCTTCAAAGGGGGACTTGGGACAGAGATGGAGTGAAGCCAGAGTCTTAATAGGCCTCAGAAGTCTCAACCAAAGCCCAAGCATGGCAGTCAGAGGGTCTCACTGCCCAAGACTGCACAGGTCAGAGGCCGAAGGAGTCCTCTCAATAGTTTGGAATTCAATCCCACCTCCACTGCCCAGCCCAGCTACCAATAGCAAGTGGAAGGGCAGGCCTCTGGGATCGGTGTTGCAGACCCACCTCCACCACTTGGTCTAGCCAGCCTCCGTGTCCTCATCTTTACAAAGGAATCAGAAGACAAGGAGTCTCTGAGGAAGACTATGACAACTCAATGAGAAAACCCTAGCAAAGCGACTTATTACTGCTGGACCTTTTCTAAGGCCACCCTTCAAGGTGGCCCTGCCAGCTACCAGACCCATTAACTGGTATTGACTGTGAACTTGAGAAAGATGAGAGGCCTGAGGCGGGGCGTGTGCCTGTGCAGTGGAGTCCACCGGCCTGGGATACACCATGTGGGCTCCTCCTCCCTAACACCCGGCCCCGCCTGCCCGGGCGGCAGAGCACGTGGCTCCAGCTTTGGGGAGCCATTTCGCTTCTGGAGCAGCACGGCAAGAAAAAGACTGCAGGTCCCAAACTTGTGCGCACTGGAGAAACTCCCCATCTCTGCGCGCACCCCTGGCTGGCCACTCGGGGTCGACAATAAGCAGATGCCCGGGCCCGGCCATCAGAATTACAGGCTTGTGCATTCTAACGTATCCAGGGTGATTCCACTACTAGTGGCCAGCGAATCCATCACCCTTGGTAAAGGATAGATCTGGGGCAACCCAGAGCTAAGCTTGCAAAGCGACTACTATGGAAGGCTGAGGACCCTGGGCCATCCACTCGGCTGCGACCAGACGAGCGATTTTGGTTTACGGCTGAGGGAAGGATCCGGGGATGGGAAAGTTCACGTGCGGAGAGGGGCGGCCTTGCGCAGCCAAGGCCACCCTCAGGTGCCGCGTACCTAAAAGGCCTCCCCACCTGGCCTGCCTTGCCCCCACTGTAAGCAGAGGCTGAGCTTTGTGCGGGGAAAGCGTGGCCTGAGAGTGCCTACAAGTCCCACAATGCCGCAACAGCCGCGCGCGGAGAACTACAGCTCCCGCGAGGCCACGCGCGCACAGGCCCGCCTACTCCAAGAGGGCTGCAGAGTCACGTCCAGGCCTCGCTAGTAAACAGCGCCCGGGCGCGGGCGGGCAAGCGAGCGACCCAGCAGTAACCAAGATGTCCAGGGCCGCGGCGCTCCTGCCCGCCGCGCTGCCCCTCTGGGCCCGCCCATCCCCGCAGCCCCACACAAGCATGCCCCCGACCCCGAAGCAACTCCGCTCTCTGCAAACACGCACACCACCCGGCTCCCCGCCCCCCCCCGCGTCCGGATCCGCGGCATGGCTGCATTGTAGCTGCCCTCGCCGGGGCTCCACGCGCGCCTGGGACCCCTCCAGTTCCCTTGGAGGGGGGCTCTGAGAGCACAAGGAAGCAGGGAAAGGAAGGAAGCAGCAGCGAGAAGGGGGGAGGAAGCGAGGGGGTAAAGACACCAGCACCAAGCATGGCCGGGACTGCTGCAGAACCACGTGGGTCTGTTTGCAATTTACAAACGTCGCGACTCGCCCGCCTGCAGCGGACAAAAGTGGCTGGGGCCGCTCGGGGTCCCCACGTTCTGAGAAAGGAAGGTCCCCAGGCGGCTCAAGCACGGGGGACTGGGCTGCAGCCACCCCGGTGGCTAAGAAAAGAGAGCAGGGTCGGCAGCGCGGGCCATGCGTGCGCACACGCGCGCCCGCCCGGGCGGGCTGGCCAGGGGCTGCAATGGTAGGAAGGGGTGGGGGTAGGAGGAGTACACACCTACAGAGTCCTCCTATCACTTCTTTCTCTGTTTTCCTGAAATGTTGCAAAGAGGGCACCTTCTGAGTGGGCACCATGAAATACTCCATAGCGATCGGCCCCCCTCCTCTGCACGAGCTGGGTCCCGCGGTCCGCCGGAGAATGCAAGATGGAAATCCGAATCAAAGGGCAGCGCCGGACGGAGGTGCAGAATCGGCCGGTCCCAGATGCTGGCGGCGGCGGCGGCAGCGAGGGGAGGGAGGCGGGCGGGAGGGGCGGGAGGGAGGTCTCTCCGGCCTGCCTCCCCGGGCGTGTGTATGTGTGTGTGTGTTTGCAGCTGATCAGATGTCTGTTTCAAGGCGGGAAACAGCTGGTGAAAACTCAGCACTCCCCCGGCCTCCTTCCGCGGAGTAAGGAATTGCATGTAAACAAAGGACTATTTGCAGAGTCCCCCGGGCGGCGCAAGGCAGAGGCGAGAGGGGCATGGGCCCCGGGGGGCCGCCTGCAACCAGTGTCTGCAGACCTCCCCGACGGTGCAGGGGGCCCAGGACTGCGGACCGGCTGGGGAAACGCGGCGTGAATTGAGCGAGCTGCGGCCCAGCTACATGCGCCACTATGGGTGATGAGGTCCATCAGCTGACAGGTTGGCAAGCATTGCAAAAAAAAAAAAGAGGCCAGCCTCTGTGAGGGAGCCCAGTCTTTGCCGCTCGGGGTCCGCTGGGGACTGCCCAATGCAGGGTCTACTACGCTCACCAGGCCCCTGGGTCGGGATGGGGGACGCGATTGGGTTCCGCTTGCAGCGGCAGTGGGAAGGCGGCCTGGGATGCGTGCTTGGGCTTTCGCTTTTTCACGATTGCAACTACACGGAGTGGAGCCACTCTGGCGCGCTCCCTCCGAGCCGACCCAGGGCCCCCTGGAAACTTGCGTCACAGCCACCTCTTCCCACTTGTAACTTGGGGCTGACTCAGGAGGCCGACTAGCCTCCCCCCTCCGTCCCTGCCCTACTGGCTGCCCGGACAGCTCCAGAGCCTAGGAATCCCGGAGTCAGGGAGGGGACCGCGAAGGCAGCGAGCTGGGCACCTGGGATGCTGCAGCTGCCCTGGGAAGCCTGGGGGCCAGGGAGCGGGGGCAGAACGGCGGCGGCGCCTTGGGACAGGCAGCCAGCGCAGCCCGGAGGTCTGATCATTGCTGCCGGGTCTCCCCCCACATTCCTCCTCTGCGGGCGGAACACTGCAGTTTCACACAACGTAATGAAGCATGGACGGAACTTGCTCCTCCGCTAGGGTGCGCTCTGTACAAGGGGGTAATGGCATAGTGCCTTGAGGGGGACACTGTAGCGGCCAGTTTCCGTCCTCCGCCCCCACCCCCCACCTTCCGGCCACATTCCCTCCCCTGGTTCAGGAAGCCCACGCCTGCCTTGGAATGTCCTCACTCCTGCCCACCGCCTTTCCCAATCCCATCCGCCTTCCAGGTTCCGCCCAAATCTCGCTTCCTAATTGAAATGCTCCTACTAATAACAATTGTTACAGTTATTATTAGGAAACATTATTGTTATTACGTATTGACAACGCTGTGTAGATGCCGCCAGTTTTGCATACATATTCTCCAGTACTCAAAACAACCTGTTAAGGCAGTTTCTCTGGGTACTGATTCCAGAATCCCTAGGAGGCTTAATTGACAATGCAACAGTCCTCCCCCCCCCACCCCCGCCATACCGAGGATTGAACCCAGGAGCTTAACCACTGAACCACATCCCCAGCCCTTTATTTTTTATTTATTTTTTAAATACGTTCTCACTAAGTTGCTGAGGCTGGCTTTGAACTCACAATCCTCTTGCCCCAGCCTCCCAAACCGCTGAGATTACAGGCTGCCAGTAAATGTAGCATCCTTGAGCTCTATCTACCTCAGGGGTATTGAATTGGCTGGGTGTTGCTGGGGAGGTTCATCTTTTACTCCCCTTGGACCAGGATATTCTGATGCATCACTGACTCTTTACCATAACATTTTGCAGCTAAGAAGACTAATACTCACTAGAACCTCCTAAGCCCATGCCTTTTATACCCCACCACCCTTCCAACACTGTGACTGGGGTCTTGTTTTGTACTGAGATTTGCTTAGGTGCAGGGGTGCTCCCTCCTGTCATGTTAAATGTAGCTTTAAAGTCATCTCTAGATGTCTACCTAGTCCAGTTTTGTCTCCCAGAGAACAGGGACTGTACTTTGGCCCTTTCTACCCAAAGAGGTAGCATTCCAGGGCCTGAAGGTACAGAGGAAACATGGGACTACTTTTTTGTTTCTCTTGGGAGTGGTTTCGGAGACCACACAGACACCTTGGAGTGCAATGAAATAGCAAAACTTGGGAATCACACACACACACACACAAAAAAAAAAAAAAAAAAAAAAAAATCTGACATTCAAAAATAATCATGTCTTCATAACTTTATTTGGGGTGGGGATACTAGGGATTGAACTCAGAGGCACTCAACCACTAAGCCACATCCCCAGCCCTTTTCTGTATTTTATTTTGAGACAGGGTCTCACTGAATTGCTTAGCTCCTTGCTTCTGCTGAGGCTGGCTTAGAACTCTCGATCCTGCGTCAGCCTCCTGAGCCACTGGCTAGTGCCACCACACAGCACTTTTTTCTTTTTTTTTTTCAAAATCACCAGGTAGGTGTTGTACATCTGTAATCCCAGAGACAGGCAGCTAAGGCTGGAGGATTGCAAGGTCAAAGCCAGCCTCAGCAACTTAGTGAGGCCCTAAGCAAAGGAACAAAAAAAGAGGGCTGGAGATGTGGCTCAGTGGTTAAGCACTCCTGGGTTCAATCCCCAGTACCAAAATATTAATTAAAATTTAAAAATCGGGCTAGGGATGTGGCTCAAGCGGTAGCACGCTCGCCTGGCATGCGTGCGGCCCGGGTTCGATCCTCAGCACCACATACCAACAAAGATGTTGTGTCCGCCGAGAACTACAAAATAAATATAAAAAAAAATTTAAAAATCACTGCCCAAAATTTATGATGGGCAAAATGCTCACATCTTTTTTTTTTAATATTTTTAGTTGTTGATGGATCTTTATTTTATTTATTGGTATGTGGTGCTGAGAATAGAACCCAGTGCCTCACGCATGCTAGGCAAGCACTCTACCATGAGCCACAACTTCAACCCCTGGAATATAGCCATTCTTAAAATTATGATAGTTTGAGCTGGGCATAGTGGCACACATCTGTAATTCCATTGGCTCAGGAGGCTGAGGCAGGAGGATCTCGAGTTCAATTCCAGCCTCAGCAAAAAAAAAAAAAGTGAGGCACTAAGCAACTCAGTGAGACCCTTTCTCAAAATAAAATACATAATAGGGTTGGGGATGTGGCTCAGTGGCCGAGTGCCTCTGAGTTCAATCCCTAGCATCCCCCCAAAAATTATGATAGTTTGGGTTGGGGATATAGCTCAATGGTAGAGCACTTGCCTAGCATGCATTAAATCCTGGGTCTGATCCCCAGCACCACCAAAAAAAAAAAAAAAAAAAGATATTTTGTTTATTGAATTTTTTCTTTTGCTTTAATTTTGATTCTTGCCGGGCACAGTGGTACATACCTAGGATCCCAGTGGCTCAGGTATCTGAGGCAAGAGGATTGCAAGTTCAAAGCCAGCGGCAACAACTTAGGAAGGCCCTAAGCAATTCAGTGAGACTCTGTCCTATAAATAAAATACGAAAAAGGGCTAGGTATGTGGTTCAGTGGTTAGGTGCTCCTGGATTCAATCCCTGGTACCAAATATAAATATTTAAAAAATTAAAATAAATAAAAATAAAATTTTTAATTGATTGCATTAAAAATTGTGTCTCTTGCCAGACACAGTGGTGCATGCCTGTAATCACAGCAGCTCAGGAGGCTGAGGCAGAAAGAATTTCAAAGCCAAACTCAGCAACTTAGCGGGGGCCTTCAGCAACTTAGTGAGACCCTAATCTCAAAAAATAAAAAGAGCTGGGGGTGTGGCTGAGTGGTTCTGCACCCCAGGATTCAATCCCTAGTACAAAAAAAAAATTTTTTGTTCCCTTGATTACTGAGTTTTTGGTGCCTGCTATGTTTTGTCCTTCAACCGAGTGTCCCACTGGTCTCCCGTGAGTCCTGCTATATGACAGTCCCCTCTTTTGCTGAGTGAAGTGGTTCACAATGACCAAGGCAAGAGGCAGCAAGGTCAGGGCTACCCACCAAATTCCCTACATCCCCTTTGGGTCTGGACATGATATCATTTTTACAGCTCTGCAGAGGAAGGTGAGAAACCTTTGCCCAAACTTGAAGAACTCCTGTTCTTGCTGCTTCTCCCTGCCTTAACAGGTGACAAACCCTGCAAGACAGAGGTCAAAGCAGACAAACTGCACTCAAAGAGTTCACAGCCTTCTTGTGGTGACAGGGAATGTGCTTAGGAAATGACCACACTTGAGGACACATACAATACTGGGCCACATAACTATACACTGAGCAATTTCTCCAGTGCCTGGAATGAATGACAGCTGGAAGAAGCACACATGTCCCTATTCTTTTGACTAAGCCTAGTTCCCAGAGGGCACACTGGGAATGGCTTCACCATTTCTTTTTTTTTTTTTTTTTTTTGGCGGGGGGAGGGCAGGTACTGGAGATTGAACTCAGGGGCCCTTGACCACTGAGCCACATCCCCAGCCTTATTTTTTTAATTTTTTTGTATTTATAGATGGTCAGAATGCCTTTTATTTTATTAGTTTACTTTTAGGTAGTACTGAGGATTGAACCCAGTGCCTCATGCATGCTTGGCAAGCGCCCTGCAACTGAGCTACAGCCCCAGCTCCCCAACCCGATTTCTATTTTATTTAGTCTCACTGAGTTGCTTATGGTCTTGCTAAGTTGCTAAGGCTGGCTTTGAACTCATGATCCTCCTACCTCAGCCTCACAAGCTGCTGGGATTACAGGTGTGCACCACCGAGCTCAGTGGCTTCACCATTTCTGCTAAGGCCCTTTCTTTCATTGGTATCCCCAGCCCAGTGCCCTCCCATGCCTCAGAAGTACAAATCCAAACACTCCTTATCTTGTGCAGCCCAGTCCTATCCCCAAACTGAAATACCATCACTGGACACCACTCCTCCTCCCTAACCCCCTTCCATCACTTGTCCCTTTTCCAGCAGTAACATAAGGAGTCCCCAGATTCTGCTCCTTTTTTTTTTTTTTAAAGAGAGAGAGTGAGAGAGAGAATTTTTCAATATTTATTTTCTAGTTTTCGGCAGACACAACATCTTCGTTTGTTTGTGGTGCTGAGGATCGAACCCAGGCCGCACGCATGCCAGGCGAGTGTGCCACCGCTTGAGCCACATCCCCAGCCCCCAGATTCTGCTTCTTTGAGGCTCTGTGCATCCCTCAGTCAAAACCTCTTCCCAAGTCCTAAAATAATTGCTTGGGCCACTGTGAGTAGTCAAAAGTACTCAGGAGGCTAAGGTCAGCCTGGGAAACAGCAAGATCTTGTCTCCACAAAGGTGGGGTAGGGCTGAGGGTGTGACTCAGGGCAGAAAGCTGGTATAGCACAAGATGAGACCCTGGGTTTGATCACCAGAAACAAAAGCAAAAAGTGCCAAATTTATAAATCCAGGTATTAGCAGGGCTGCATTCCTCCAGAAAGTTCTAGGAGGTGTTTTCCTGCCTTTTCCCACCATCCTCCATCTTTAAGGTACACCCTTTCAACCTCTGCTTCTGTCCTCATATCCCTAAGTCTCACCTTCTTGCCTCCTACTTGTGATGACCTTGAACCCACCCAGATACCCAGAATAACCTCCTGATGGCAAAGCCCTTGGTGGCATCTTCACCTTTGCCATGTGAAATAACGTTCCCATATATCTTGAAGGTTAGGGTGAACATCTGAGGGGGACTTATTCTGTCTGCCACATCATTCTTTTTCTTCTTCTTTTTTTTTTGTTTTCTTTCTTTTCGTGAGGGTTTCTGTTATATATATATATTGCTTTTAGTTTGTGGACCACTGTATGCCCATGTTCACAATACGTTCATGTTCATATTATTTACCATAGCCAAAAGCTATAACAAAGGGCTGGAGTCATAGCACAGCTGTAGAGTGCTTGCTTAGCATGTGTGAGGCACTGGGTTTGATTTTCAGTACCATATATATATATATAAATAAATAAAAATAGCAGCCAGGACCCCTCCAATGACAACTAAAAAAAAAAAAAAAAAAAAAGCTTTTTAAAAAAAGCTACAACATGGCCGCGGTGCGGTGGTGCACACCTGTAATTCCAGTGGCTCAGGAGGCTGAGGCAGGAGGATTGAGAATTCAAAGCCAGCCTCAGCAAAAGCAAGGTGCTAAGCCACTCAGTGAGACCCTGTCTTTAAATAAAATAAAAAATAGGGCTGGGGATGTGACTCAGTGAGTGAGCGCCCCTGAATTCAATCCTTGGTAACCCCCCCCCAAAAAAAAAAAGCTACAACATGGATGAATCTTGAAAACATGTTAAGTGGGGACAGGGGGACAGAAAAGGTCATATGTCCTATGATTCTGTTTCTATGAACTGTCTAGAACAGTTACATCCATACAGGCAGAAAGTGGATTAGTGGTGCTAGGGTATGGGGGTTGGAGGATAAGGGGATGAATGCCAGTGGGCATAGGGTTTATGTTTGGGTGATGAAAGTGTTCTAAAATTAGTGACAGTTGCACAACTCTGTCGATACACTAGAAACCACTGAATTCTATAACTTAAATGGGTGAATTATGTAGCATGTAAATTATATCTAATAAAGCTATTTTTGGCAATTTTTTCCCCCCAGCTCTGTGGATCAAACCCAGGGCCTTGCACATGCTAAGCATATGCTCTACCACTAGCTACACCCCCAGGCCACAGAGCTGCTATTCAAAAACAGAAGTCCAGGGGGTCTCAGAGCAGTGGGCTCAGGGCTTCTTTCCTCAGCCACAGTGGGACTCTCCTCCCTGGCCTGGGGTCCTGGCTGCTTTGAGGGTTCCAGCAGCCCTTCTTAGCCCCAACAACACCCTCCTTTTAGGCTGGTTGGGAGTTGCTGATTGAGAAATGTGGAATCAAGAACTGTAGCCACAAGGGAGCGCTGTCGGCAAGGGGGCTGCTGCAGGTTGTATTGTGTGTGTGTGGTGCTGGGGATCCAACCCGGGGCTCTGCACATGCTAGGCAAGCACCCCTCCACCGTGCCACGCTCCTGGCCTGGCTGCAGATTTTGACTCTACAAGCAGCAGCACCCTGTGGAGAGGGGATAGATTTTTCTCATTTCTAAACTATATATGAATATATATTTCTAAAATATATATTCATTCAACTGGAAAGGATTACACCAGGCTGAGGGTCACTGGAGATCACAGAGAATTGTACTCGCAAAGATGGGGGGAACATGAAGGAGGATTAGAGCAAGTTAAGAGACTTTCTGAGGACATTCAGAGAACTAGAAATGGAACCTAACAGGAATCTATGTCCCCAAACTTAATTTGAGGCTTTTTCTTGTACGCACATATTCCAGGAGCAGTGGATGGACCAGATCGCTTTTGTCCTGATATGCTTCGGTGCATGTGGGGAACCAGAACCTGTTGGGAGCTGGGCAGGGGTGAGGAGGGGTAGACAGATATCAGAGGACAGCAACAGGATGAGAACAAGAGAAGCAAAAAGTCCCTGCCTGGGGAAGGAACTTGAGTGTTCCCAGGAAGGCAGATTGAGGGTGGGGCCACAGGGCAAAGTCATATTAGACTCTGGTCTAATATGACCAGATGCCCTGGTTCCCTCTCCTGCTCTGTGCTCATGAAGAGCTCTGGACCAACCAGACTGAGACCCCCCAACACTAGGGGGCGCTCAGCACACACACGCTGCTCGGTGGGCAAGCAGTAGCTGAACACAGTTGGGGAAATCAAGGCAGAATTGGGGTGGAGGTGGAGGCTGGACTCTTCATGCTCCCAAAGCCCTGCAGATCCAGGTGGTGCCTAGCAATCTAGGAGCCTCAAAGGGCCTGACCTCTGGATGCCCACCTCCTTCACCTGCCCCCATCTAATTCACTTCAGTCATAAGCAAGCTACTGAAAACAAGGTGTTCAAATGAAGGGAGTCTACCCTTGTCCCCCATCCTGCCAATGTGGTGGGCTCCTGCCCTTGTCTCCCTCTTCCCTGCTGATCCTTCT
The DNA here is from genome assembly GCF_045843805.1 of Urocitellus parryii. Lineage (NCBI taxonomy): Eukaryota > Metazoa > Chordata > Mammalia > Rodentia > Sciuridae > Urocitellus > Urocitellus parryii. The sequence continues at coordinate 5,639,649 of NC_135539.1, read as the reverse complement.
TTTTTTTAATATTATTTTTTAGGTGTAGATGGACACAACACAATGCCTTTATTTTTATGTGGTGCTGAGGATCCAACCAGGGTCCTGCCTGTGCTAGGCGAGTGCTCTACCGCTGAGTCACAATCCCAGCCCCTGGTCCTTCTTTTCAACATGTAGCTCCTCTGCTTCCTCCCACCTCAGCTGGTTAAGGATTGTCTCTGAGGGAAGCATCTCTCTGCTTCTCAATGTGTGACAGGAGGAACCCAGAGCCTTGGCTGTGTCAATTGGGCTGTCCCCTTTTATAAATACTCAAGTGGTAGCTGTGCAGACGTACTATTTCTTTTTCAGACAGAAAAGCTGTCTAACTGCTTCCTAAATTGATTCTCTGTAAGGCAGTGAGGACAGTTATAATAATTCAATCACGTAGACCAGCAGCCGGAGGCATGTGGACATGGAAGACCCTCGAAAAATTAGTAGAGAAGATTGAACCAGAACAGAGGCACCTGCTGCCCAGCAGAGCCCTTTCACCAGGAGCAAAGGAGGTGGGGAGGACAGAGTCTCAGGTGTCCAGTTATTCTTATAAAAGAATAACCAGCCAAGGGGCTGAGGGAATGTGGCTGGAGAGGGCCAAGGGTCAGAGGAGGCTCAGGAGGAACTAGGAGGGAGGGTTTGAGGTTCAAGAGAAAAATAGGGAACAGAGGGTGACTGGAGAGAACTAGGAAGTGCCGTCTCCGTCTCTAGTATCAGGGTTGGGGGTCAGCTAGCTGATCTCCACTGAGTGGACAGAGGTGGGTGAGAAACAGCAGAATACTAAGTCCCTTTTTAATATTTTTTTTTTCTGTTGCTAGGGATTGAATGCAGGGCTTCAGGCATGGTAGCTGGGCATGTGCTCTACCACTGAGTTACTCCCCAACCCATTCCTTTTTATTATATTATTTATTTACTTATTTTGTTACTGGAGCCAATTCCCTTTTCAGATTGGAAAAGAAAGGGCTGGAACTCCCAGGAGCAGAGGTGCATCCCTGTAATCCCAGTGACTCCAGAGGCTGAGGCAGGAGGATTGCAAGTTTGAGGCCAGCCTTAACAACTCAGTGAGACCCTGTCTCAAAATAAAATAATAGGAGCTGGGGATGTAGCTCAGTGGTAGAGCACCCCTGGTTCAATCACTAGCACCACCAGAAAAATAAAATAAAATTTAGAAAAATAAAGAGCTGGACTGCTCTAGTTGGAAACCGGACTTGTAGGGCTCCAAGGTGGAAGCCGCAGCCAGGGAAGGGAGCTGCTTTCCCTGGGGAGGGGCAGCCTCAGCGGCACATGCACATGTGGGCAGCAGCATCCATGGGCCTGCTGTGTGTGAGGGCCGCTCCAGAGGTCTTACTTGTTTCATCCTCACTACACACCTCAAGTGCTATCCTTGCACTCTAGGGACTTGCCCATAATCATGGCTAATAAGTGCCAGGGCTCAGAGTCTTTCAGGCTCCTTCCAGTCACCCTGTGAGCTGCCCTGGAGAGTGGCTTCCACACTGACCTCTGAACTCAAAAGAGCCCACCTGGCCCTGGTGGCCCAGTCCTGGCCGAGTAAGCTGGGTGCCAGAGGAGAGTCCTGCTGGGGGCAGTGAGGGATAGGGAGGGAGAATCATGGCCATGCATAAAATGACAAGGTCAATTACAAGGTGATATATAATCTAAGCTCTGCCATCTAGCTGCCAGTACCCAGTCAGTCAAAGGAAGGACAATTTGTAGGGCTCAGGGAAGTTGTTGGCTTCAGGTTTCCAGAAAGGCAGGCAGGAGGAAAGATAAGCACTGTAGCATGTGGGGGGCAGAGAAACTGGGCTTAGGATGGCTCTGTGCCCGCTCAAGCCTTCAGGCCTGCAGCCCTTCCCAGCAGCGCCGCCGCTGCGCCCAGCACACGGGGGGTTAACATCTCCTGGTGCAACCGCCTGGGCAGTAGCAGCAAGAGCACAGGCTGCCAGTAACTCAGAAGCTGAAATGTGAGAAGCAGGACGCCAGGGCCAGGGCTGGGAAGGCTGAGCGAGCAGGAGCAACAGCAAGAGGAGAGGGTTTCCCTGGCAGGAGCCAGAGCAGGCTGCCTGGACCTCCTTTCCTTGGCTCAGGTCCCCGCCCTGTGGCTGCCCCTCCTGCCTCAGGCTGGGAGCTGTGGCACCCACACAGGGTGGTGCCTGGTCATCATCCAAACCCTTCAGCTGCCAGGCAGCAGGGTCCCAACCTCGGCTTCGCCCACCTCACTCAGAACTGACCACGGAAGCCTCCCAGGCGACCCAGCCTCCTGCTGCTCAAGGCCAGCAAGAGATGCAAGGCTGCCTTTGAACAAGGACCACAGCAGCAAGGGCCAGCTAAGAGAGGCGAGGTGCTGGGCCACCAGCCATTCACTTAGTCAATACCCCAGCTCTCCTGTGAGTACCTACTATTATTGTGACTCCCAGTGAACCAGGGCTCACAGGTTCAGAAAATTTCCTGAAAGCCCCACTGCCAGAAAAGAGACCGCTGACTTGAACCTGGGCTTGTCTATAGCTAGACTCAGACCCACCACGCCATGGGGAGAGGTGGAAGAAGTTCATTACCAGGTTAGCAAAGGTCTGTGTGCCAAACCCACAGAAAGCAAGAAATGGAACACAGCCCTGGGACCCAAAGGAAGTGGTCCACAACAAACAAAAGGGCCAGCAGCTTTTGGGACTGCCATCCCCTGAGGGGGTCAGGCTAAGAACAGCACACCAAGGAAGTGAGGGTCAGAGATTCTGCAGCAGCAGGAGGGACTGCCTTAATCCCCAGAGGTGCATCCTCTGGGCCACAGACCACTGCTGGGTGCTCAACTAGACAGGTCACGGAGGTTTCTGAGGTTTGAGGTTTGCACAGCCTGTTTGAAGAGTCAGCAACATTTGGGGACAGGAGCACTCCGCGAGGCAGCGCCAACGAGGACCAGAAATGACTCTGGAGGCATCACAGCCACAGTGAGCCAGACAGTCCAAGCGCCAACCTGAGCCTGGCCTCATCTCAGCTCTAGAACCTCGGTTTCCCTGACTGAAGAAGGGAGAGGATGCCAGGAACGGCCCTGCAGGGTCGCTGTGAAGGTTAAGTGAGGTCTTTGTCAGAGAGTCCTTAAAGAATAAAGGGGGAGGGGCTCAGGCCTAGCACCTGCTAGGCCCTTGGGTTCCATCCCCCCAGGACAGGGGAAGAAAAAAAGAAGAGGTCTTAAAATTGAAAACCTAAGGGGCTGGGTTCAATCCTCAACACCACATAAATAAATAAATTAAAGGTATTGTGTCCATCTACAACTAACAACTAAACATTTTTTTTTTAATTGAAAACCTAGGGCTGGGGATATCGTTCAGTTGGTAGAGTGCTTCCCTCACAAGTACAAAGCCCTGGGTTCAATCCCCAGCACCACAAAAAAAAAAAAAAAAAGAAAAAGAAAATTGAAAATCTACATCCATACAAAAGTTCACACATACATATTCATAGCTAGGTTATTCATAACAGCCAAAGGTAGAAGCAACCCTTAATGTCTATGGATAGCTAACAAAGGCGCTACAATGGAATATTATTCAGAGTTAAAAGGAATAAGGAGGAATCTGTGGCACAAACCTGTAATTCCAGCTACTCAGAAGGCTGAGGCAGGAGGATCACAAGATTGAGGCCAGCCTGGGCAACTTAGAAAGACACTATCTCAAAATAAGAAACAAAAAGACCTGGGGATGTAACTCCGTGGTAGAGCACTCCTGGGTTCCATCCCCAGTATCCTTTTAAAAAAAATGTAGCTATCCTTTAGCTTCAGGGAATAGGTTACATAACAGAAGAAACCAGGTGAACACATTTAAAAAAACATTTGAGCAGGGTGTGATGGCATGCCCCTATGATCCCAGTGACTCTGGAGGCTGAGGCAGGAGGATCGAAAAGTCAAAACCAGCCTCAGCAACTTGGCAAGGCCCTAAGCAACTTAATGAGACTCTGTTTCAAAATAAAAAATAAAAAAGGCTGGGGATGTGGCACAGTGGTAGAGCACTTACGTAGCATGTATGAGTCACTGGGTTTGATTCTCAGCATCACATAAAAATAAATAAATAGATAGATAAATAAATAAATAAATATAAGTATCATGTCCATCTACAACTTAAAAAAAACCTGAGATATTGCTCAGTGGTTAAGTGTGCTTGGGTTTGATCTCTGCCCCCTCCCCTCAAAAAAAATAATTTTTTTTTTTTTTTTAAGAAGTGAGCTATGGTAGCACATGTCTGTAATCCCATTGATTGAGAAGGCTGAGACAGGATTGAGGCGAGCCTGGGCAATTTAATGAGACCCTGTCTCAAAAAATAAAAAGGACTGGGGATGTGGGGATGTAGCTCACAGGTAGAATTCCTCTGGGTTCAATTCCCAGTACAATTCCTACCAAAAGAGAGAGAGAGAGAGAGAGAGAGAGAGAGAGAGAGAGAGAGAGAGAGAGAGAGAGAGAGAAAAGAAAAGAAAAGAAAAGAAAAGAAAAGAAAAGAAAAGAAAAGAAAAGAAAAGAAAAGAAAAAAAAGAAAGAAAGAAAGGAAGGAAGGAAGGAAGGAAGGAAGGAAGGAAGGAAGGAAGGAAGGAAGGAAGGAAGGAAGGGCTGAGTAGCGAGAACTTGGCAAAACCAAGGAGTTGCAAGCATGTTCTGTGTCTGCAGGATATGGACGAGTGACCAGATGGCTGTGCAGTCATACAGGAGCCATTGACCATCGTGTTGACACATTGAATCCAAGACCAGTCATGAAGATGAGAATTACCAGGGGTTTGAAAAGCTATCCAGAAAAACTTCTTTGAGGAGGTGGGAATGGAACTGGAATCCAGACTGGGAGGACTTGGGTGGAGCCAGGGACAGGTCAGCACCACAGCCTGGGGCAGCTTAGAGGTGTGATAGCGAGCAGAGCTGGCAGCAATAGAGGTCACTGAGCTGGGGATGGCACGCTGGTTCTAATACACTGCCCCAAGCTAGTTCCAATAGGTGCTTTGCTCCAGTGATTCACAAACAGCAGCAAAAGGTCAGAGAAGGCCTGCCCTCCACCTCCCAGAAACTCCTGAAGCCCAGGAGAACAGAGATGTCCTGCAAGACTGATCCAGGGACCTTCCAATGTCAGATGGCCAGACATCCTCCTGATGTAGCAGGGGAGGCACAGGGACAGCAGCTCCTTGGAGCTGAGGTCTCCAGGGCCCCTCCTCCAGCCACCAGCAGGCTGAAGGTGGGGGAGGTGACTTCCAGAGGCAGGCCTGAGCCTGCAGGTCCTGCAGCTGGGGCACACACACTGGGACTGGACTGTGTTTCTCTCCTTCCACCCTCTTTGCCCCCAGCCTCCATCCTGCATTGCCCCCAGCCTCCTGGGGGGTGGGGTGGGGAACATGTCAAACAATATAGCACACCTCAGGGATCAGAAAGGGGGCTGTACACACGCACACGCACACACAGCATCCTTGCATATCATATAGAACCCAAGAGAAAGGGACTGGGTGATAGTTATCACTGGCTGTACCTCCTTGTGACCAGCCATGTGCCAAGGGATTTTCATGCATTGTCTTATTCAATTCTTAAAAGAACTGGAGATTTCATAGATGAAGAAAATGAGCTTCAGAGCTTAAGGCAGAGACTTAACCAAAGGTACACCCTGATAGGTAAAATCCCACAAAGCCAGGCTCAATGCCTGGTACAAGTCCCAATAACCAGTCCCAGGCGGGCAGCAGCAGAGCTACAGTATTGTTCCTCTGGGGTCCCCACTCCTATATTCTGCATACAACTCCCAGGGTGCCGACCCTGTCTGGGGTGGGTTCCTGACCCACACCCATCCTATCAGCTGCATGATGATCCTTTCAGAAATGAACTGGTACCCAACTCTGGTCAAGGAGAGACAAACTTAGGATCTTGCTGGAACCCATGAGAAAAGCAGGCTGGGAAGTCACGGGCCTATAATGTCACAGTCTCCCCTTAGGAGGTGCTGGCGTGAAAGTAAAGGGAATGCAGAGGAAACTTGGCTGAGAGATGCAAGCCAGTGTCAGCATCCCAGACCCAGCTAGCCCTTAGCCCTCGCAATTACAGGATGTGTTAAGTAACTGTCTTTGAACCCAGGTCTGACGGCTGAGCTCCCGCCCCTTTCCCTGCCCCAGGCTATACCCGTAGAGGCTACTGTAGTTCCAGAGCTGGGTCAAGGCTACAGCTGGGTCTGCACCTCTCTCTTAGGCCCTGGAAGTAGGTGATAGATCCTCTCAGCCCCCTCTTAAGGCAATTCCATGTTTCCATTTGACCTTCAAAGTTGGCATCTGCTTGCAGGAATCCATCTCTCTCCTCCTGGAATTCAGTCTCCAGATGTCAGATCCACGGCAGCGGCAGCAGCAGCACATGGCTCCCCCCAGAGTGAATCAGCCACATTCCAAAGGTGCAAACACAGACGCCACGCCCGCCCGAGGCAGCCTGGGGCTGCAGACTTCCTCCCCAGGCCTGGCAGCCCAGCACCCCCTCCCCTCTTGCTGTTTCCCAGCCAGACCAGGCTGTGGGCTTCCTTTCCAGAGACATTCTACTGGCACTGGAACCTGCAGAGAGCATGCTGCTGGGCCAGAGAAACTCTGGGCCTATAGGCTGCTTCCCCAACACCAGCCACTGACCCCAGCCGGGAGCAGCGTGCTCACAGCTGTTATCAATATACATGGGTTCGTTCATTCAGCAGGTATTTATTGAGCACCTACCACATGGGGAACAAGATACAAACAAGCACAACCTCATGGAGCTCAGTTGAGCAAGAGAGTCACGCAAAACCAAGTCCACAGACAGAAAAGAATTCTAAGGGGGAAGAAATGGGCTGACAGAGGACAAAGTGACAAAGGGAGGGTTATGCTATGGGTGGTGAGGCTTGTCTTGATTGGGGACATGCCATGTGAGTTGAGACCCTGAAGGATGAAAAGAAACCTCCTCCTTCCAGTCACTTCTTGGCGATCCTTTCAGGAGAACCATTGCAGCACTACCCCTGTGTGCTGCCTCCCCGAACTTAGGAAGTTCTTTTTGTTTGTTTCTTCCTTTCTTCTTCTTCTTCTTCTTCTTCTTCTTCTTCTTCTTCTTCTTCTTCTTCTTCTTCTTCTTCTTCTTCTTTTTTTGTACCAGAGATTAAACCCAGGGGTGCTTAACCTTTGAGCTACACCCCCAATTCTTTTCTATTGTTTATTGTGACACAAGGTCTCGAAGAGTTGCTTAGGTCCTATGTTGCTGAGGCTGGCCTCAAACTTGGGATCCTCCTGCCTCAACCTCCCAAGCCACTGGAATAATTCAGACTTTGATTATGCCTCAGTATACAGTTCAGTGATTTTCAGTATATTCATGATGTTATGCATCTATCATGACAATCAATTTCAGAATATTTCATCATCAAAAAAAAAAAAAACCCTGCTTAGAGTCACTCCCTATAGATTAGGGGCCCCACCAGCCCCTAATCTATTTTCATATTCTGGACATTACATATAAAAAGAATCACACAATACCTAGTTCTTTGTGGCTGGCTTCTTTCCTTCAGCATGTGACATGAATCAGTGCTTCATTTCTTTTTATGGCTAAATAATATTCCACTGTGAGAACAGACCTCAAATTGTTTATCTCTTCATCAGTTGATAGACATTGTTTCTGCTTTTTGGCTATTAGGAATAATGCTGTAATAGGTATTTCCATACACATTTTGGTGTGGATCTATATTTTCATTTCCACCTAGGAGTAGAATTGCTGGGTCATCCAGTAAGTAGGCTTAAACTTTTTTTTTTTTTTTTCCTTCTCAGTACTGGGAATTGAACCCAGGACCTTACGCATGCTAGGCAAGTCCTACCACTGAGCAACACCCCTGACCCCTATGTAACCTTTTGAGGGTCTGTCAGAGGTTTCAAAGTGGCTTAGGATGTCCTCCCCAAAGTGTGTCAGTGTTGCAATCCCTCCAAATCCTTTACAACACTTGTTTGTTTTTGCAGTACTGGGGACTGAGCTCTGGGCTGTGCACATGCAAACACTCTACCATTTAGCTACATCCCCAGTCCTTTTTAAAAATTATTTTGAGAAAGAGTTCCGCTAAATTGCCCAGGTTGCCCTTGAACTTGCCATCCTCCTGCCTCAGCCTCCTGAATTGCTGGGATTACAGGCATGTGCCACCAGGCCCGGCAACACTTTTTTTTTTTTTTTTTTTTATTATAGCCATCCTCAAGGGTGTGAAGTGGCATCTCCCTGAGGTCTTGGTTTGCAGTTTGCCTCAGGAACCTCAGTGCTGAGGCCAGTGTCAATGGAGGAAGCTCCTGGATCTTTGGGCCTCAGCAACACTACCCAAACCCTCTTCATTCTAAACCCAAACTAGGTGAACTGTGGCTAATGGAGGGGAACTTGGTGAGTAGGGACAAGCTTGTGAGTGCTTCTAGAGAGTCTGACATGGCCTGGGTTGGGAGGGACCCAAGGCCCAGTAAAACATGGTGGCTTCTTCCAGGTGATCCATCTGCTCTCAAACTGGCCTGTGTGTCAGGGTGCCCAACGGCAACCCCATTCCAACCCTGCCCACACTGCCCGCTTGGCCAAGGACCCCAATGCCTCCAAACCCTACATGGGTTCTGCAGTGATCCAGCTCCCTGCTAGGATGCCTGCTGCTTGAAGGCCTTCATGTAAAAGGAGCAGCTGGGAGCCAGCTGGAGGGTTCCCTGCTGTGTTCCCAAGAGCAGACAGAGGAAGAGGGGTGTCTTGGGCAAGTTTCTACACAACTCTTTCTCTCTGACCCCATTAAATGTCAGGATATGAGGGCACAGCTTCACCTGTTTGTTTGCCCCTACGTCACCAGGGAATAGGCAGGCCACAGATATCTGTTGAACAAATGTATGAACAGAATGTAAGGAGAACCAGGACTGGGAATGTAGCTCAGTGGTAAGTGCTTGCTTAGCATGTATGAGGCCCTGGGTTCAATTCCCAGCACTACACAAGAAAAAGAGACAGTGGGAAGAGACAATCAAGAAAGGATTGTGCTGAGGCTGTGGCTCAATGGTAGAGCACTCGCCTAGCATGTGCAAGGTGCTGGTTCGATCCTCAGCACCACATAAAAATAAATAAAGTTAAGGTTAAAAAAAAAGAAGAAGAAAATAAAAGAAAAAGAAAGAAAGGATTTTAAGATAGGGGTTGGGAGCTCAGGTAGTGGAGTGAAACAGTTTGGACCCAAAACCCATCTCTGTGACATTAGAGCTGTGTGTTCCTACTCAAAGCACTTGGTGTCCCTGAGCTTCCCTCTTGCCATCTGCCAAAGATGGCCTGATGATCTACCTAAAGAGAGATTTTTTTTTTTTTTTTTTTTTTGTTCGTGCTGGGGATTGAACCCGGGACCTGTGCATGTGAGGCAAACACTCTATCAACTGAGCTATATCCCTAATCCCTCAAAGAGAGGTTTTGAGAATTAAATGCAATAATACAGATCAAGCAATATTTTGTGCCAACTTTTAAGGACCAGGTCATGTAATGTCCTAATATCATGTTGGTCCTCACAATACATGAAACAGGACCAACTGCGATGTCAGATACCAAGAAACCAAAACTCAGGCCTGGGGGTGCGGTTCAGAGGCAGAGCACTTGCCTAGTGTGCTCAAGGCCTTGGGTTCCATTGCCAGTGTGTAAAAGAAACAGACCCACCAGGGCTCAAGGAATCTGGCCTAAGGCTGGTGGGGGCAAAACCCAGAACTGAACCAAACTCCACCACTGACACTGGACAGGAGCTTTGGCCCAGTGCTGTGAGGACACTAAGAGGTGTAGGAAAGCCAGGTAGGTAGGTCTCTGACATGTCACAGCCAGGATGATGGGTCAGTCCCAACCCCTAGAGGTCATGCCCTAGACCTAGACCAGTGGAGGGAAGGGCTCAGGTGCTGGGATGCGGAACGTGACAAAAACACATGTGATTTTATCAGGGAAAACCAAACATAAGTCAGAAGTTCCTGGCAGTGAAGCCTGGTCCCTCAAGGATGGTACTCTTTCCTCTCTCAGCAAGAATAGTGAAGAGCCCAGATCCCTGGGCCTTTCAAGGGTGACAGGTGATTTCTGTGACTGACTTTATCTGGAAGGGCTCCAGAGAGCTAGCCCAGGGGAGATTCAATATAGCCCCTAAAAATGCAGGCATAGTGTGTCCCAAACATCAGGCATAAATGTTGGAGACTCTTGGAGATGGGAGTTCCCCACACTTTGCCCCCCGCTCTTTAATATTTATTTTTTAGTTGTAGTTGGACACAATACCTTTATTTTGTTTATTTATTTATTTATCTGTTTATTTTTATGTGGTATTGAAGAGTGAACCCAGGGCCTTGCACATGGGAGGCAAGTGCTCTATCGCTGAGCCACAACCCCAGCCCTCCCCCTTTTATTTTTTTTAAATATTTATTTATTTATTTTATTTATTTTAAAGTTTTCTTTTCTTTTTTTTTTTAAAGAAAGAGTGAGAGAGAGAATTTTAATAATTAATATTTATTTAAATATTTAAATTTTAATATTTATTTTTTAGTACTTGGTGGACACAACATCTTTGGTTTTTTTTTTTTAGAATTTTAACATTTATTTATTTTTTCCTTAGTTCTCGGCGGACACAACATCTTTGTTGGTATGTGGTGCTGAGGATCGAACCCGGGCCGCACACATGCCAGGCGAGCGTGCTACCGCCTGAGCCACATCCCCAGCCCCCTCCCCCTTTTAATATTTATTTTTTAGTTGTAGTTGAACACAATACCTTTATTTATTTATTTTTATGTGGTGCTGAGGAGTGAACCCAGGGCCTCACACATGCTAGGCGAGCACTGTACTGCTGAGTCACAACCCCAGCCTACACTTTGCCCCTTTGACAGAGGAAAAGTTTCAAGACAAGGAGGTCCCAGGATATCGGCGATACTTGATTTCAAGGGCCACCTGCAGAGGAGGAGCTGGAATTTAAAGGAAATGCCAGTTGCTCTGGGGCCTCAGCTGAGAGGAGGTCACAGTGTGAAAAGGACAGTAAGGGACAGTTTAGGACAGAGCATAAGAGGAAGAAAGCCAGCATACAGTTCAGCAGTGAGTGGGTGACCTGGGGTGGCCTACTCTTTTGAGAAACTTGGCAGGGGAGGATTGGAGACAGGGCCATGGCTTGAGACATTTATTTTAAACAGAGGAGAAGCTCTGGCTGATGACAGTGCTCTGCAGAGATTGGAATGCGTTTAAATTCAGTCATGGAAAACAATTACACACACCAGGCTCCCGGCTGCTAGAAGGCTCCGGAAGGGGTTTCTCTTGGCTGCCTGGCTGGGAGGTCCAGGACAATGGTTTTGAAGGTTTATTCAGAGGACCACGTGCACTGTAATCACTTGAGGAACTTGTTGAAAACACAGATCCCTGGGTCCTGCTCTGGACTTTCACCATGCCCTGTCCAAGGACCCACTGGGGCTCCAAGCCTCAGAATGTCGCCAGAGAGGTGGGGACTCCTTAGAGGGACAGACAGTTCAATGCTTAGCAATGCCCAGCTCGACTATTTCCCACCAGTTGCTCATCTCATTCCACCCCCCTCTCTCCATGACTCATATATATGGTCTTGGGTCTCTCTGAGACCCCTTGGGGATCCCACTACCTCTCTACCCCCAGCACACAACTCATTACACACCAGGAGAGTGCTATAGCTCTAGTTGCCCCTTCAGCTCAAGGTCAGAGAGATCTCAGGTACTCAGGTGGAGTCAGGCGCCCAACATGCCCAGCTTTAAGACCAAACCTCAGCCATGCATGGTGTCCACATCTATAATCCCAACTACTGGTTCCAGCTACACTTGTGCCATTCTTGAGAGGGGCTGGCTGACCCACCTCATATACAAAGCCCAGGTATTGTGTGAATGAGAAAAGCAGAAAGTGCCTGTCCCCTTTGGTCACTGCCCCCATCTGCCATTTCTACAACTCCCCAATGTGTGGGGGGAGTGGAGAAAGAGGTCTGTGAGTAAGAGACCCACCAAGCTTGTGCTCTAGTGTCAAACAGTTTGGATTTGAACTCCATCCCTTGTATTTCACAGCTGTGTGCTCTTAGGATAAACATATAAGTTCTTTGAGTCTCCTTCTCAAATGAGCCTGATAATGAGTTCCATTTTGGTTCTGTCCCATCAGTACCTCAGACTTACTGGTGACCTGAGGCAGGGGCTCAAATAAGCCCAACTTCCCCCAAAGAGGGCTGGATCCTGCTCTTGACCCAGCCATGTTTTACATCAGAGCCTAAAGACCAGGATAGGGAGCTGCACCAGGCTGGGGAAGGAGTGAATTCTAGAAGACTCACCATTCCTGTGCCCTTTAGTGATCTCAGAGGCACAGACCAACCTTCACAGGAGGAAAACACTTCTTCCTCCCCTCCTGCTGCAGAGAAGCCAGAAGAGCTATCAGCACTCAGACTGGCACTCTGAGGCCCTTCCACGCTCAGGACAGCAGGAGAGGAGTCAGTGGGGTTTGTGCTTTCATCTCTCCAGGCCTGGAGGATGACTGGGTAATTCTGCCTGTCTGCAGTTGCTGGTGGCAGATACAGCCAGCCTGGCTAAGACTGCTTTGTTACTACTTCAGAGATATCGGGATACTAACCACACCAGGCTCCCTGATCCATATCCTCTTCCTGGCTCCTACCCTTCCACTCTCTCCCCAAAGTACCTGCTCCAGAGCCTGGAGAGGTGACAAACACTTTCTCAGACTACAAAATCATCTAGTGGAGAATAGACCTTTGCAAAGGCTCTGCATGCCCTTGCTCTATGTACTGATTTTCAGGGTGTGCAGGTCGAGAGCAAAAAAAGGCCCTGCGAGTTCATCCTTCACCTCTGGAGGTCAGTCCCAACCCTTTGGGAGAAAAGGGAGGACCAGGTCCTGGTCAAGGTCGTCCCACCCGGGTCTCATAGGCGTTTTAGGCAATGACGTCAGTCGCGGGTTCCAATGCAGGTCTGGCCACTTCCAAGCTGTGTGACCTTGGGGAAGTTATTTAACCACCCTGAGTCTGATTTCCTTCCAGATAATGGCAGTGCCTACCTCCCATCATCCCCAAGATGAAATAAAAAAGATGTACAATGCACTTAGCATGTTGCCTGGCACCTGCTCAAAACCGTAGGCCATCATCATCATTACTCCATCCTCTTTTACTCCCCATCTCTTTTTCTCCACCTGTGCCATACCAGCAGGTTTCAAAGCACGGCTGCTCTGGTTCCCTAAACCGGGAATGCTCTTTCTGGAAAGTATTCGTTAGTTCCCTGTATGGCTGGCTCCGCTGCTTCCTTCAGGTCTTGACTCAATCAGCTCTCCCAGTGACTCGCTCCCCTGCTTACGTCCTTGCCTGGACCCTGATCTGAGAGCCTACACATTTCATTTATTAGTCTCGCAGGTGGCGCCTGGAGCCTGGAACGCAAGCTCCCCGAGGACAGCTCTGTTCCACTTTTCACTCGTGAGTCTCGAGCACCGGGATGAATGACGACCGCACAGACGTGTCTGGAAGCCGAGGAACCCGGGGAACCCAGGAGAAACAAAGCACGGCGACACCTGCGTTGGGCTGCGGGCGTCTCCCGCCCAGCGGCTGCAGCGCGTACCCGCGAGGTCACGTCCGGGGCGCGCCGGCCGGAAGGAGGCCCCGCGCGGGGAGGGAGGGGCGGGGCGCCAGGACCAGACCACGCCCCTAGAGCCCGCAGCGAAGGCGGGGCCACCCTAGCCGAGGCCGCGGGGCACTTCCGCTCCCCACTCGGCTCATTCATATTTATAAGGCGGGTGAGGGGCGGGGCCCTGCTGGTCCGCGGCGCCCCGCCCCTGGGCCTGGGATCCCGCCCCGGCGGAGACTCGGGCCCCAGTGGGGCGCCCCCGGCTTCCGCCCTGGGGAGGGAGTTTCCACTTGGTCACGACTCAAAAATGTGTCGCGCCCGTTCCTCCACCCTCACGTCCCTGCTCCGGGAGGGTGGGGGTCTCCTCCCTCTGAAGGCCGGAGGGGCGGAGTCAGGTGAGGGACGACTCCTCCTGGGGGTGGGTCTGTAAGGAGGCGAAGCAGACCCCTCCCCTCACTCCAAGTTGGTGCCTGTGCTTAAATTCTCATTTTCTTTTCCTTTTTAAATTTTGGTGTTGGAGATTAAACCCAGGGCCTCGCGCACGTGAGGCAAAGGCTTTACAAACACTGAGCTACGTCTCGTTAAATTGCCGAGACTGGGCTTCAATTTGCAATCCTCCTGCCTCAACCCCAGAGTCTCTGCGATTACAGGTGCGCTCCACCATGCCCAGCCCCCTCCTCATTCATCATCATCATCATCATCATCATCATCATCATCATCATCTTTTGGTACTGGGGATTAAGTCAAGAGGCGCTCTAGCCCTGAGCTATATCCCCAGCCCTTTTTATTTTGATTTTGAGACAGTCTCCCTAAACTGCCCAGACTGGCCTCATATTGTGATCCTCCTTCCTTAACCTTCTGAATCGCTGGAATTACGGGCCTGCTCCACCACACCCGCCCCATTTTTGAGACAGAGTCTTGCTTAACTGCTGAGGATCTTACTAAATTGCTGAGGCTGGCTTTGGACTTGTGATCCTCCTTCTTCAGCCTAGTCCTTGGATTTCAGGCACATGCCACATTTTTTTTTTTTTTAAACCAGGGATTGAAGCCAGGGTGCTTTACCACTGAGCCACATCCCCAACCCTTTTTATTTTTTTAAATTTTTTTTTTACTTGTAGTTGGACATAATACCTTTATTTTATTTTTTATTATTTTTTAGTTGTAGATAGACACAATACCTTTATTTATTTATTTTTATACGGTGGTGCTGAGAATCAAACCCAGGGTTTTCTTTTTTTTTTTAATTACTATTGTGTTTTTTTTTATTGGTTGTTCAAAACATTACAAAGATTGCAGAATCACATCGGTTACACATCCACATTTTTACATAATGCCATATTAGTAACTGTTGTATTCTGCTACCTTTCCTATCCTCTACTATCCCCCCTCCCCTCCCTTCCCCTCCCATCTTCTCTCTCTACCCCATCTACTGTAATTCATTTCTCTCCTTGTTTTTTTTCCCATTCCCCTCACAACCTCTTATATGTAATTTTGTATAACAAAGAGGGTCTCCTTCCATTTCCATGCAATTTCCCTTTTCTCTCCCTTTCCCTCCCACCTCATGTCTCTGTTTAATGTTAATCTTTTCCTCCTGCTCTTATATCAAAGAAGACATTTGGCATTTGTTTTTTTAGGGATTGGCTAGCTTCACTTAGCAAAATCTGCTCTAATGCCATCCATTTCCCTGTAAATTCCATGATTCTGTCATTTTTTAGTGCTGCATAGTACTCCATTGCGTATAAATGCCACATTTTTTTTATCCATTCATCTATTGAGGGGAAACCCAGGGTTTTCTATGTGCTAGGCCCCCGCTTTACCACTGAGCCTTAACCCCAGCCCTCTCATTCTCATTTTTTTTTCTTTTTCTTTTTTTATTTAAAGAGAGAGAGAGAATTTTTAATATTTATTTTTTAGTTCTCGGCGGACACAACATTTTTGTTGGTATGTGGTGCTGAGGATCGAACCCAGGCCGAATGCATGCCAGGCGAGCGCGCTACCGCTTGAGCCACATCCCCAGCCCGGTTTTGAACTCTTGATCCTCCTGCCTCAACCTCTTGAGCCACTGGGATTACAGGCCTGTGCTACCAAGCCTGGCTCTAGGACAAGTTTCTTAGGGGTCAGGTGAGACCCTCAAGGTGGATATGTCCCAAACCCAAAAGACCCAGCCAGGCCCTCAGCGCAGAGGCTCTTTTCAGCCTGGGTCCTGTGAGTAGGCTATACCGTATACACCAGGCCCACCTGGATCAAACCTTGAAGACCTCCTCCCCCCCCCCTCCCCCCCCCCAGCAGGGCATGAGATGCAGTCAGGGCTGATTCCCAGAATAAACACCCCCCCATAGACAGCCCCAGCCCTGCAGGCTCAACAGCCAGCATCAACCAACAGAGAGAGCTCCCAAGGCCGCCAACTCAAGGTTAATAAGTCATCCTGACCTCACTCCCTCCATCACTCTTCCTGTGCCTGAGCCCTGCTCGCTGTGGGTTGCAGCTTCATTCATAACAATAATAGCTATCATTTGTTTTCCTCTATCTCCCTGCCAGATGATGGTGAAGCCTTTTTTTTATTTTTTATTTTTATTTTTTGGGGGAATGAACTCAGGGACACTCGGCCACTGAGCCATATCCCCAGTCCCATTTTGTATTTTACATAGAGACAGGGTCTCATTGAGTTGCTTAGCGCCTCATCATTGCTGAGGCTGGTTTTGAACTCAAAAGCCTCTGGTCTCAGCCTCCGGAGCCGCTGGGATTACAGGCGTGCTGCACTGCACCTGGCTTGGTGGAAGTTTTTTCAATGAATTCTGCACCAAGCCTCACACAGCCCTGTGGTAGGCTCCCTGAAGATTGATACTTCAGGGCTGCCGTTGTAGCTCAGTGGTAGAGTGCTTGCCTAGCACGTGCGAGGCCCTCGGTTTGATCCTCAGCCCAATGAAAGGAAAAAAATAAATAAATAAATACATAAAATAAAGGCATGTGTCCAACTACACCTAAAAAAAAATAATTGATATTTCCCAGCTAGGGAAACTGAGGCTCAGAAAGGTCAGAGAGCTTGGCCAAGGTCAAGAGTTGGAACATGAGACCTGCTGCCATTTATCCATCCTGGTTCCTTTGTCTGTGTCTGCATCAAGGGTCTTAAGGCTCACTTCACTGTTGCCTTGTGTCTTTCATGCTCAGCTCAGGCTCTGAAAAGATAGGAACTGTCCCTACATCTCTGATTTCCTGTTGGACCTAGCACTGTGTTACTTAAGAGCCATTTACTAAGCTCCTACTTTTTTTGGGGGGGGGGCGGTGCTGGGGATTGAACCCAGGGCCTTGTGCAGGCTAGGCGTGCACTCTACCAACTGTAAGCTCCTACCCTGTACAGGACACTTTCCTTTCATTGGGCAGGTACATGTGTGTGATGAGTGAGTGGCATTTCCTCTGGGTACTGACAGGTAAGGGGTCACTACTAGATCTCCTCAAAGGTGTGGGTGGGGTGCCTAGCCCAGTGCACAGTATGCCTTCAGTAAATGTTGAAACAAGTTTAGGGCACCAAATTTAGCCACCAAATATACCTTTCAGTGATATTTAGGAAGCTTTTCTACGTGCCAGGTCCTGCGCAGGACTCTGCAGGGGGAGTGACAGGGCAATGTCCCTAAGTCTTTTTCCTTGGGGAACTCTCAGTCTAAAAGGGTAAACCATCCTCCTGCCAAGCAGCCATGTTCTGAGCACACAGGAAGGATGAATGCTCACAGCAAGGACCCCTGGAGAGAGAAAGCCCTGGGAGACAGCAGGAAGGGTGGGCATTCCTCCTTGCCCACCTTTCACTAAGCAGCAGAGGACTCTGAGAAAACAGTTCAGAGGCTAGCCCTCTTGGGTGTCCCCTACCTTGCCAGTTATCTGATGCCCAGGGAGTCAATGGGTCTGAGAATGCACTTTGGAATCAGACATTAGACCCACTGAGATTATAATCTGCACCATGCCTCCTAATGGTGTATAAAACCATGGCTACCTTAATTTCTTTCTGCCTCAGTTTCCACTTCTGTGAAATGGGAATAATAATAGGCCCCATCCTCAGGGCTATTGGGAATATAATGAAAATGTCCAACAGAGAGAAAGAATTGGTCTGGCTGAGGACGAGGGGATTCTGGTTGGGTCAGCACTACTGAGTTCTTTCTTTACTCTTATTGGTTTTATAGGCATCAAACAGACAAATTTAGGGGTTTTCTGGTAGCTAAGGAGACACCAGTTGGGTTCTGGAGTTGGCCAAGCCATGGGCCAGGTCTAACATATAGCAGTGGTTACTAACCTGTATTGAGTGTACCTCAGTTTTCACAACTGCCTCAGAAGGAGGTATTATATTATTTGTCATCCAAATGCTCTATCCAGAGAGAGTGGGGATCCCAGGTCAGAGTTCTCCCTGGGAACAAGTACAGAAAAAACAGACTTGGAGATATGCCCTCCAGGGTAAAGTGCCTTTTTTCTTTCTATACCTCTCTCTCTCTCTTTCCTTGTACTACTGGGAATTGAACCCAGGAGTGTTTTGTCACTGAGCTGCATAGTTTTTTTTTGTTGTTGTTGTTTTTTTATGTTGAGACAGGGTCTTGCTAAATTGCCTAGGCTGGCCTCAAACTTGCAGTCCTCCTGCCTCAGCCTCCAAATAACTGGGATTACACTCACCCCTGGATGAAGTTTCTTGTAGCCAAGTCTCCCTCAGCTGGGGTTGTTGGCAGTTTATCCACACCCTTTCATAGTACCTAGCATCCTTCAAGCACTGATAAGTAAGCATCCTCCACGCTGTCAGCAATTGAACTCAGGGCTCTTGCATGCTAAGCATGCATTCTGCCTCTGAGTTAAACCCTCAGCCCCCCAATAAACATTTAAAAAAATATTTATTTTTTAGTTGTAGGTGGACACAATACCTTTATTTTATTTTTATGTAGTGCTGAGGATCAAACTCAGTGCTTCGCACATGCTAGACGAGTGCTCTACCTCTGAGCCACAACCCTAGCCCTCAATAAACATTTAAAAAAATATTTTAGTTGCAGATGGACACAATACCTTTTTTCTATTTATTTATTTTTATGTGGTGCTGAGGATTGAACCCCGTGCCTCACACGTGATAGGAAAGGCTCTACACTGAGCCACAACCCCAGCCCGTGATAAACATCTTTGCTATCAGATTTAAGATAGCCAGTTACTGTGTACCTTTTTCGGTGCACCTCGATTCCCGCGGGCTGTTGCTCTGCCTGGCTAAGATTCCATATTGTGTGACCGGGTGGGTTTAGGGCCGTTGTCCCGGCCGAATCGCGAAGGTTCCTGACGCCGGGAGGGGGCGCTCTGAGGCCCTCAGTTTAGGCCCCTCCCGACTAGTCCGCTGACCGCGAGTCGGCCCTTAACAGTAGTACCCCGGCTAGACGCTTTAGTTCCCAAAGCTGGCCTTCCCCTGGGTCCATCTGCCGGCTAATGTTTAACCCGGCCACACTCCACATTATCCACACTTGGGAAACGCGGGGCAGGGGGAGGTCACCTCCAAATAGCTGCCTTACATCCATTGTTCCCGGTAAATGGGCTTTCTTAAATCCCTTTCATTTATCTACCAACAGGTCATCAGCACCTACTGCGTGCCCATTCACACAATAGGTAATAAGCACCTACCTAGTATGTTTATTAGCACACATATGAGCATCTATTATGAATGCACCCAACCAGTTATGAACACCTACTATGTGTCCGTTTGTTCACCATGTCATGAGCACCTATGATGTGCCCACCTGCACACCAGGTCAGGAGCATGTGCCAAGCGCTATGCCTGGTGCTATGCCCAAGTGCTTCAGGCTCTGGCGGGCTACAGTGGCATCAAATGCACCAACGAAGGCAGAATTACAACCAGGATGCTGAATCTAAAGTGTCTTTTCGACTTCTGGTCTATTCAGGGCCAATTGTGAAGCAGGGTTGGGCAGCAGCAGGAGGGCTGTTTTTGAACCACAATTTGTCACCAGACAAGACAGTGGCAATAAGATACTGGGCGGGGGCTCAGGATTAGCCCAAACAAAACACTCAAGAACACAAGTCTGAGGTTCAACGTGAGGGGACAGAGAACAGCTTAGTGGCTGGGCGCAGGCTTTCTCACTCGCGTGTGTCCACTCATGGTACTTACTAACAGAGAGGTCCAGGCGGGATCGAGGACCTCGCAGCGTTCAGAGGCTGGGGACCTAGGTTGTCCCAATTGCTGTCACCAAGACAGTGGAAGCCCGGATTGTTCTGATCCGGGCCTTGTCCTTATTCCACCGTGAAGTAAACTGAGGCCAAGGGGAAGGCAGGGACCCTCCACGTCGCTCGGGCGCGACGGGCCGAGCAAAGCCTCGAACCCGGTTTGCGTCGTTTGGAATCGGGAGCGGCCTTTGCTTGTGCGTTCCTGGAACTGGGCTGGGCGGAGAAATCAGGGCCTGCGGAGAGGCATTCCTGCCGCCTTCCCAGCTGCCCGAGGCCGCGGGGGGCCTGGCCAAGGTGACCCCGCAGGAGGCGGCAAGGGTCCCCGCCCCCTCGGCCGCTGAGATCTTCTCCATCTTCCCGGTCTTCGGGGCTTTTCCTCTGGGCCCACGCGCCCGCCCCACTCCCGGGCTTCCCCGAGGGCGGGATATCTCGGTCTCTCCCGCCCCCCCCAGGCCACCTCCGGGCCGTGTCCTAGCGCTGCCCTCGGGCCGGGGGCGGGGCCGCGGGGGGGCGAGCAGGACCAGCGTCTCGGCGGCGACCCGGGCTGCCTCCCGCCCTCCCGGTGCCCGCTCCCGCGGCCGCCCGCCCTTCCTCCCCTCCCCAGGCCCAGCCGACCTCCCCCTCCCCCCGGCGCGCACGCCCCGCCTGGCAGCTGGCGCCCCGGGCCTGGGGCCGCCGCGGCGAGAGGGGTTTGCAGCGAGGGCGGGAGCGGGCGAGCCGGCGCGCGAGGGAGGGAGGCCGCCCCCCGCGCCCCTCCTCCTCGCCCTCCTCCGCGGCCGCCGGTCCCTCCTCCCGCCGCCTCCCTCCTCCCTCCTCCCTCCCTCTCTAAGACATCCCCGCACGGCCGGGCCGCCGCGGCCACCTTCCCTGCCCGAGCTGCAGATGTGGCGGAGCGGCCGGGCGCCGGGCGGCCGTGCCAGGGGAGCCCGCGCCCCGTGAGCCTCGCGCCCCGGCCCCCGCCCGCCCCGGCCTCTCCCCCGCTCGCCCCCCACCGCCCCCGACCGCCGGAGCCCGCAGCCGGGAGCACGACCGCCCCCGCCGCCGAGGTAGGAACCCCCGGGCGCGGCGCGGTGGGGACGGGACTGGGTGGGGAGCTCGCCTGCCGCGCGGGGGCTGCGGGGCCGGGGGGCCCGAGGGCCCCGAGGGTCGCCTCCCCCTCGCGCGTCTGCGCCTCGCCCCGGGCCATTGTGAGCCCTCGCCGAGGCCCCTGCATTCGCTTGCTCGCTGGCTCGCGCGCTCCCTCCCTCGCCGGCTCCCTGGCCCCGTCCCTCGGTCTTTCGGTCTTTCTCCTCCCTCCTTCCCTCCCTCGGTCCGGAGGCCGGGACGAGCCGCGGCCGGGCCCGGAGCCGGCGGCAAACTTCAGCGGGGAAGTTGGGTGGACGCGGTGGGGGTGCGCTGCGAGGTGAGAGGTGGGCACCCGGACCCTGGGCACGAAGTTGTCTGGGGCAGCAGGGCAGCCGCCCCTCCCCGTGGCTGCGTCCGAGCTGTTGCTAGTAAGGGGTTTGGAAGGTGCCTCCCTTGTCCCGGAAAGTCTCCCTTCTGCTGTCTATAGCACGCCCAGGAAGGGCCAGGATGGGGGCGTCCCTGAGGGTCAGCACTGAGAGCTGAAATCCTGTCTAGTGCTTGGTTTTCTTCTGCCCTCTGGGTGGAAGCAGGTGAGGGCCTGGCAGGGTGGGGAGGGCAGGGGTATCCAGAAGTACTAGAGGGGGTGGAAGAGGGGGGTGAGGCAGGTGCATCCCCCGGGGAGGGAGATGCCTGCGCCTGCTTCTTGCTGGCCCCCTGGGATGGGACTGGAATCCTGGCTGGCACCTGGAGGCCTTGGCACACTGCCCTGCTCAGCAGGGTACTCAGGCCACAGCAGTGCAGCATGCAGGCTGTCTGCCTGTCCAGGAGGGCCCGCCCAGCCCAGCCAGAGGGTGGCCCTGGGAGCAATGGTTACAGGGAGCTGCCTGGCCCTGCCCTGGGGCCTGGGAAGCTGGAAGGGATACTGGGAGGAGCCCTGGGCCCCCAGCCATCATAGACTGGGATCTTGGCTCTGGAGGGAAAGCTTGACACTAAGGGGGCAGCCAGGCCAGTAGGGGACTTGGCCAAAGCCTGGGCTCCTGTGGGTTTTGTCTGGTCTAGGGATACTGCCTGAGCCATGGTGCTTGAAGCTGGCACATTGAGTGGTAGGCAGCCATCCTGCTGTCCTGGCATCCTGGAGGGAAGGTGGGGCCCAGCTGGTGCTTGGGAAAGACAGCATAGAGACCCTGTGCTCCTCGAGGGCTTTCTGAAATCCCCAGCTCAGTGAATGGAAAGTGGCCCCTTCAGCCTGCCCACCCATCTACCCCTTCCCAGGCCCCATTCTGGTGCCACAGTACCACAGCTGTCCCAGCCCAGCCCACACATCCCTCCCTGGTGACCTCGGAGCCCTCCCCCTCTGCTCCTCCTTCTCCCCTCTGGGCCCAGGCTGGGCCTCCCAGCTGGCCCTGACCCACACTGGGGGAGGGGCTGCACCTGGGGGGCCCTTCCCAGTACACTCCCCTTGAGGCACTCCAGCCCTGCCCAGCCCATTTCTCAGCCCAACCCCAGCTCCTCTCAGCCCTGTCTGCAGCCAGCCAAGCAGGAGTCAGTGATGGGGTTAGAGCATTGGTTTTTTGGGTTGGGGACCCCTTGGAAGCAGCCCTGTTTTCCTTTGCCTTTTCCCCTCCCCCTCCTTTCCGGAGCTGCCATTAGTGCTGACCCCCTGACCCCCTATGCCTGCCCGCCCTTCCCTGTCTGTGACCTTTGACCTTTGGTGTTAAATCCCTCCAGCTGGGGCTCTTCAGCCCCTGAGTGACCCTGGCCCAGGCCCCCTGGGGGGCCTCTCCCTGCTCCTGGCTCTTAGTGCAGGGACACCTGCCAGTCCCTCCCTCACCAATAGGGAGGGGGTGCCCTGGGAAGCCAGACAGTGAGTCACCTCACTTCCAGGCATCACTGCTTTGGGGTCAGTGGCTTTTGGGGATTTGCTGGAGTCAAGCCACAGCCTGTAGGGTGAATGGGAAAAGCCCCTGGCCTGGGAGTCTGATGTTCTGGGTTCAAGTCTTGGCTCTGTCACCAATTTGCGGGGGCCTTGGCCCAGGTTCCTCCCCATTCTGGGCCTCAGTTTCCTCATCTGTAGAACTGAGGGGTCAGACAAGGTGAGCTTCCTGAGCTCCAGAGTCCAAGAGAAAACTGGGCAGGCGGGTATGGGGAGAAAGGAAAGGATAAATCCAACAAAAGCCAACTCTCAATTATCCGTGGGTGGAGCCAGTATGAATAACTGGATGCCACAGACATCCCAAAACCTCATTTTAAACAATCGCGTGAACCGCTTCCCCCCCAAAGCTTTTGTTTCTGAAAAGCCCAGCTGTGAACGGGTAGCCATGGCCATTTCTTCTGCCTGGGCTCCCCTTGCAGGGAGTACAAGTGGGGGACCAGAGGGTAAATTGGCCGCTGGAAGACAAAGTCCTGCCAGGCCCCCTGCTTGGGCCCTGGAGTGGGGCTAGACCCTACCTCTACCTCCCCAAGCTCCTTTCCATCTCCTTTCCTGCCTTGGCCTTGGCTCCAGGTTAGGTGGTCTTCTGGCCACCTAACCCTTCCAGGGTCTGCTTGTTGGTATGGAAGAAAGAATGTTGGCCCCACAACATTTTTCCAAGTGCATTTCTACCTACCAGGCTGAATTTCCCACTGGGTGAGAAGGACGGAACCAGTGCTGGGCAGAGTTTGGGGCAATCCCAGCATGAGAGGGGGGGCAGCAGCTGTGGCTAGGGGACCAGATGTTGAGGCTGGGGCCTGCAGAACTCTCTGGGAGGTGTGCTGGGGAAGACTGCCGCTCCTGGCTCGCCCCTGCAGCTCCACAGGCCTCCATAGGTTCTGCATCCTAGGGGAGGCCAAGGAGGCCCCTTACCCAAGTGGGAAATTCGGATTTTAAAGGAGAGGCCCTGAGTTGGATGGGATGAGTGGGGGGTGCCGCCTTTTCTGAGACTGTAGGAAGCTCCCCTGGATCCCTCCTCTACTCAGGTTATGGTTATTTTATCTTTCACAGATGACTGAGGCCAGAGGGGACACCTGGAAGGTACTGGGGGATCCTCCCTTCACCCAAAAGTGCCCGTATCAGGGTTGAGGGCCCTCCCTGGTTGTCAGGGCTATGTGCTAAGCAACAAAGGAGCCTCTCCTGAGCTGGGCGCAGTGGTGCACGCCTGTAATCTTAGCTCCAGAGGCTGAGGCAGGGGGATCGTGAGTTCAAAGCCAGTCTCAGCAATGATGAGGTGCTAAGCAACTCAGTGAGAGTCTGTCTCCAAATAAAATACAAAATAGGGCTTGGGGTGTGGGGATGTGGTTGAGTGCCCCTCGGTTCCCAGTACCCTCCCTCCAAAAAAAGGAGGCTTTCCCAGATGATGAAGGGATCTCAGGAGCCAGCTGAAAAGATACAGCATTCCTCCCTCTGCCTCACTGCCCCCTCTCAAGGCTGTGAAGGGTCCCCAGAGACTGGCTGAGGTCTCAACTTCTACTGGGGATTCATCTTTTTTTTTTTTAACATTTATATTTTAGTTGTAGGTGGACACAATACCTTTAAATTTTTTTTTTAATTTTGTTAGTTGTATATGGACTCGATGCCTTTATTTGTTTTTGTGTGGTGCTAGGATCTAACTCAGAGCCCCACACCTGTGAGGCAAGCGCTCCACCACTGAGCCACAACTCCAGCCCCCTTTATTTTATTTTTATGTGGTGCTGAGGATCGAACCTAGTATCTCACATATGCTAGGTGAGCACTCTTCCTCTGAGCCACAACCTCAGCCCGTGGTGGTTCATATTCTAGGGGACACCAGAGCCAGATCGAGGTGGGACATCATCTCTGCTCAAGCCTGTTGCTAGCCCTGGGTGTAGGGACTATGGCCCTAGCAAGGCTCATGGGACATGGCTGCTGGCCCCTGGGTTTCTGAGGTGTCTGCCTAGGGTCCCACCTGGTAAATCCTAATTCAGATGTGCCAAGGGTGGGCACTGGATATTTTCAACAGGCACCTCTAGTGCTGATAGGCCACAGTCTAGCCACTGTTTCCATCCCAGGGACAGGAAAGAACTCACTGATGATGGGTGTGGAGTGGGGGAATCTTTTTTTTTTTTTTTTTTTTTTTTTTAAGAGAGAGTGAGAGAGGAGAGAAAGAGAGAGAGAGAGAGAGAATTTTTAATATTTATTTTTTAGTTCTCGGCGGACACAACATCTTTGTTGGTATGTGGTGCTGAGGATCGAACCCGGGCCGCACGCCTGCCAGGAGAGCGCGCTACCGCTTGAGCCACATCCCCAGCCCCAAGTGGGGGAATCTTTCACAGGGGCATAGCCTAGGCAGACCCAGGTTTCTCTCCTCTTCCAACTTGGTCCTATAAGCCTTAGCTATCTCTCCAATTAATAAAGTTTCATCCTTAGGTTCCCAAGCAGGACAGGAGGTGGTATACTGTGTGGGGGGAACACCTTGTAAGAATCCCTGGAAAAAACCCAACCACCACAAAAGCCTTCCACTGGCCTGGTGAACTTTGCTGGGGCCTGCATCCCTCACCTGATGCTGCTGTGTTAACCTGGTGGAGAGAGCCACGTATCCCAGTTAACAGAGGAAACCGAGGCTCAGAATGGAAAACTGCAATGGGCATGTGGGCCTGCTATGGCTAGGGATCCTGGCAGCTAGCTACCCTGCCTGGGAGTAGCAGGGCCCTTGTTCTGGAGGGAGGTTGGCCAGGTGACTGTGTGCCCTGGTCCCCCAGCCTGTCCTTCCCCTGGAGGTGTCTCATCCCCAACCCCAAAACTCAGCTCCAGGCCTCTCCACAAGAGATGGGAGGTGGGAGGCCTGGCCCTCCTCCCCCTTCCTGCTCTGGGGCTCAGGGACCCTCCCAGGACAAGGCCTCCGGGAGCCTCCTTTACAGTTGGTCCCCAAGGAGTCCAGAAGTCCAACCTGGGAGGCCCTTCTGCAGTCCTGTGATTCCTCCCTCTAAGGGTCTCCAGGCCGGGCGGTCTCCGAGGCCGTGGCTCTGGGTCCATTTTCCCACCCCAGATGGAATGAGGCTCTGGCTAGCTGGTGGCAGGTTGGGAGGGGCCTGAGAAGCATGAAGATGGAAAGTGATTCCAGTTGAGGGACTTCCCATCTGGCCCTGGTGGGGGTTGGGTGTCTTCTAGTGCCCTGACTATGGGGGTGGCTATGTGGGCCTTCTATGTCCTTTGTCTTTGCTGCCCAGAGAAGCCAGGTGTAGTACCCATATGGGAAGGGGCCCAGCCTATTGGTGGGACATGTGTATGCACCTGTTCTCTGGCCTTGGCAGACAGGACCTCACACCCAGTCCCTGGTTTCCTCCTCCTGTGGCTAAGGGTGGTGGGAAGCCAGTGGAGACCCCAGGAGACCCTTGAGGCAACTGAGTCAGACCACGGCTGGGAGCCTCTAGAACAGTCCTGCCCTATGGTCAAGGTCCAACATGGGCACAGTGTGCCCCACCAACACTGTAAAAGGTGTGTGGGGGAAACTCAGGACCTTAGGAATTTGGGGGTTGGCTTGAAGTGACATGAGGTCAGGGAAGATCAGAGGGGAATGAGGGCCTAGGGCTATTTGGCCTTGACCCCAGCTCTACTCCTGGCCCCAATTCACTGCAAGGGCCTGATGTGAGGTAGATGTGTCCATAGGAAGTGTCATTCCCTTGTCCCTATTATACTGTCACTCCCTTATCCCAGACTGCCTGGGCTAGTGCCCTCTTTCATCCAGAGCCCCACTGTCCACTGCCACACCTCCATGCACACTGACCCCAGCTGTGATGCCCCCTACCCCAGGCTGTAGGGTCCTCCATCATCCTCCCTGTTCAGAAGTCCCTCCCGCCCACCCCAACACAAACTATGTGTTGCAAACTATGCATCAAGGACATAAACTGGTTGCCTTGCTTGGTCTTATGGACCTTGGGACCTGCCTAATCTTCTTCCCTTTGGAAGGAAAAGGATGGGATAGTTTTGGAAGCTGCCTTATCTTCCGGATTTGCTTTCCACCCTGAGTAGGGGAGGGGGGAGAGCATGGGGTGGAGCCTGAGGTTGTTTGGTGCCCTTTGGTACCTGGTCTTGCCTGGCTATCTGGGGCTCTGGGCCAGGGTCAGCTGGGAGTGGCAGGAGATGAAATGGAGGAGCTAGGCCCTTCCAGTCATCCCAGCTGACGAGGGTGATCCATATTGTCTCTTCCTACCCCTTGTCTAGGTATTTACCTGGGTCCCTTGCACCAGACAGAATGAAGAGACATTCGTGTTAGGGGACATGGCCCTGCTTCTAACCTTGACTTTGGGAAGCCACTTCCCTCTTTGAGCCTCAAGCCCTCACATACCTTTCTGCTTCACCTGATGGGGAGACAAGAAATGAGTCTACTCATTTGCTCCAACATCCACTGAGGACCAAGTGCTTGGGAGAGGGAAGAGCAGGTGCAAGGATGTCATGTGAGGTGGGTGACTGTGATGTTCTAATGCCAGTCCCACTCCAGGCCAGCTGCATCCTTTCAAAATGGGGAAACAGGCTTGCATCACCAGATCAGGCCTGTTTATCGACCATGGATCCCAAGGACTTCATATTGCTGCCCAATTCAGTCTGGGGGCAGGGGCCATGGGAAATGGGGCAGCAGTTTATGGGTTAAGGTCTTCCCTTTTTCATCCTCAGTGGACTTGGAGCTGCCCAGGGCCCCAGAGGTATTCCTGCCTACTCCAAGTCTTCCTTCTTAAAAGGAGGTTCTGAAAGTTAGATGCAGGGAGGGGATACCTGAAGATAAGGGTCAGGAGACAGTGTACAGGACACTTCAAGGACCAGGCACACTCAGCATGCTCAAGAGCTGGTGACTTTGTGG
Organism: Urocitellus parryii; assembly: GCF_045843805.1. Taxonomy (NCBI): domain Eukaryota; kingdom Metazoa; phylum Chordata; class Mammalia; order Rodentia; family Sciuridae; genus Urocitellus; species Urocitellus parryii. The sequence goes on along the minus strand of NC_135539.1, from coordinate 5,612,047 downwards.
CATTAGTGATGCATTAGCAAGTGCTTGGACCTAAGCTGTGTGCAGCAAGTAGCAGGGGGCCACTGTTGGGTGAGGCACCCTGCCTTCAACAGGGGCACATCCCCATTCAGGGGGCTCTTGGGCAACGGGAAGAGGCTGAAGCCAGAGAGGGTGAATCGGGGAAGACTTCCTGGAGGACACAGGCAGGAGGGAAGTGACAGCTAGAGACTTGGAAGTTGTGAAGCAGGAGCTGGCACCTGAGAGGCCAGGATCCTGAGAAAGGGAAGAGCTAAAGGGGCAAGCCAGAGGACAGGAGACTCTGGGATGAAAGTGCAGGTGACATTCTCCTCTACAAAGAGAACACTTCATGGCTCCCCAGTCCAGCCCTCTCCTATGGGCCTCTTCCTCTGCTGTCTTTCCTTGGGCTCTGGAGTGAGGAGGTGACTCCCTGCTGCACTGCTGTGTTCTCTATGACCTTGGCAGTTCATTTGGAAATTGGAGAGAATACTGCCTCATTCATGGGGCCTCCAGGATGGTCCCCAACAAGGGCAAGGGACCCCATACTCCTGCCCAAGACTCCTCACCCCACATCCATGACTGACTCAGGTCTGCCCCCAGTCCTCAGCAGAGCAGCATACCCCAACACTGTTTCTTCACTGCCCATGTGTCTGGGTGCCCTTAAGGCCCGGTTCCATCTGACTTCTCATGGGGCACCTGGAACCTAGCAGAGGGCCTGGTTTGGAATGCACAAATGAGGCGGGAGAGAAGGGCCAGAGTCCAGAGACTGCCTTACCCGCTTTCTGCTCTCCAAGTTGGCAGGTGCAGTTAGTTGTTCAAAGTGGTCTGCCTCCGGGGTGATGGGAGAGGTGGGCCACAAACACTGCATTGGTGGGGTATTGCCTGGGTTTTGCAAGGTGCCTGGGGGTGAGTCTGCCTGCAGCCAGGTTTGGTTTGGGAAGCAGTTTCCTTTCCTCTGGGGATCAGACCTCCAACCCCCTAACCCTAAGCAGAGGCTCCTGAGTCTTGGTTTCTGAGACTAGAGCAGGTTACCTTCATGTGTTGTGTGTGCTGTTTGTGCACAGGTGTAACATATGCATGTGCCTGTATGTCTGAAGGCTGGGGTGGGGGCGGGGGGAGTTGTTCCCATTCACCTCCTATGGGATTCTGCTCAATGTTTGTGCTGGCCCCAAAGAGCTCTGGTGAGTGGCCCAACTCAGCCCGCCCACCAGGCAGCAGTGCTGCCCATGCCTGGCCGTGTTGGGTGTGTGTCTGGCTCCCCTAGTGTTGGCCCCTCCTAGGGATTTGGGCAGCCTGGCCCAGCCCTGCTGTCCCTCCCTCCTTCCTTCCCAGCCAGGCAGGCGGGTGTGGGGGCTGCTTGGCGCGCTTGCCTCTGGCTGAGGCCCAGGTGCAGGCGGTGCTCATAGCCCCATGCACCCCCCACAAGCTGGGCAGACAGGAAAATACCAGACATAGTTGTGCAAAGGTGGCTGCAGGCGGGCAGGCAGCAGGGGGTGGGGGCCACCAATGGAAGCCTGAGCCACCAGGACATGGTGAGGCCATTGTGCCAGGCTGGCCCTGTAGTATATGTCTGTATGAGGGTGCACGTGTGTGCTGGGACTACCCTAGGCCTGGCATCACCCTCCCAGTTGGCAATGGATGAGGAAGTACATCTGGTGTGGGGCTGGTGAGGGGCACAGGGGAGACAGCCAGCATGCCTTCCAGCTATAGCTCCCCAGTTACTACATGAGGCACCCCCTGCCCAGGGCTGGAAATGAGAATCATCAGGGTTACTAGTTAGTGGCAAGCAGGGGGACAAGGCTTGACCATTATTGGGATGCTTGAGTTACCAACCAGGAAACTAAACTCAGAGTGATAGGGACCTGTCTGAGGCTTCACAGCCAGAGATGCCGCAGGGGGCTGCAACCAGGTAGCCTGACTCTGGTCTTGCTTTAAGAACATGAACACGCAGCATTCAGGGTTCCTGGCACACACTGTCTTCAGGTGCTACTTAGCTGGGCATTTCCCTGAAGCCCCCATTACAGAGGACAGAGTTCAGATTTGGCTGGGCCACTGGGTACCCCTTGTATCCCCATTGGGGTGGGCTGCTGGCTAGGTGCCCTTGTGGGATAGGGAGGGGCTGTCTGCAGAGTCAGAGGTTTCCCAGGGAAGGCTAACCCCAGGGCCTTCCAGGAAGTGCTGCCTTCCCTGGCCCCTCTCCTGGGACTTGCTGGGCCAGGCCTCTGGACAAGCCCCTCCCTTAGGCCTGGGAGGAGGTCTGTCTCTGGCTAATCCAGGCTTTCAGTACTCAGGCTCTGGAAGGTGGCTAGGGCCTGCTGTGGTCACTCCACAGGACAGCAGAGGCCCAAGGCTTTCTTGAGGGGTAAAGATCAACCAGTAGCTTTGGCAAAGCCAAGATTCTCCCAGGTTAGGTTCTCCCCGCAACTCTCTGTGGGTATAGAGCCGAGAGCCAGTCCTGCTTTGAGCACCTTACAGCTCTAGACTGCCAAAGGCTGGGTACTCAGCAGTGGTGACAATTCATATGACAAGTTTTACTAAGTACCTACTATGTGATTGGCCCTGTTCTAGGTGCTGAATATGTCATACTAATGGGAAGCACCAAGTCAGGATTGGATATGTAGCATTGCCTTGCTTTCTCCCCAAACCTTAGGTGGGATCCTGTTACTTTTATCATTCCACTTTATCCATGAGGATGGAGAGGCTCAGGTGACATGGGCAGGAAGTAGCAAGGCCAGGTTGGGGCCCCAGGTGGTCTGCTCCATATTTGGAGCCATGGCCTTCTGCCTGTCAGAAAGGGAGGCCCTGCCCCTGCCTTCCAGCCCAGGTGGCTGGGCAGCCTACTAGGGTGGAGCTCTTGGCTAGAGCAGGGAGCCACAGCCAGTTCCCAGGAATGTGGGGCTGTGGGGCGGTTTGCTTTGGCAGCATCTCTGCCTCCAGTGGGCCTCCCCACCCAGGTCTGCTCCCCCTGGTGCCCATCCACTGCCTTCTCTGCCGCCCCTTCTCCCAGGCTCTGCACTGAGACCCCACAAACCCCTTGACAGGGAGGGGGTGCCTGGCCTAAGCTCTTGGTCTACTTCTTCCCACATCCATGAGCACAGGAGAAAGTTTTGTCACTGCCACATGACCCAGGACAGGCCACTTAAGTTTCTCTGAGCCTCAGTTTTTGCATCCAAGAACTGGGGATGAAGCAGCACCTGCTGTAACAGGTGCCTCCCCTCTGGCCTTCCATTTCAACATCTGTTAAGAACAGGGTGCCCAAGCTGGACTTGCCACAGCTGACCAAAGGGGCAGTATCAGGACTATCCCAGGAATAAGGGGTACCCCTCAAGTTGCGCTTGGCAACACTGATACACTGGTGGTCACTCACCTGACCTACGCTGCTGGAGGGTGAGTAGGGAGGTTGCCCTAGTTTAACAGAGGGCTCTGTCCTCTCTGTTTCTGCCAAGGAAACTAGTCAAGTTAGGCTGTTTGTCAGTTCATAGTTCCTCATCTGTCACGCCCCACTCTGTCCAGTACAAATAACCCCCAACCCCACCCTGCACTTCTGCCCCTCCAGGCTCAGGGCAGGAGGGACTTTATCCAGAGCCAGTTCTAGCAGTCTTCTGTTAGCCTGGTGACCTTGAGCCTCAGTTTCCCCACCGGGGTCGGGGCCTGCGGTTGGGAGGGTGGGGATGGAAGCACCCAGACCCGCCCTCTGGGGGTGGCAGTAGGGTTTACCGGGCCAGGCGCTGCAGCTGGGGGCCGCTGCAGCTGGGGGCCGTCTGCTCAGGACTGCCGCAGGCGCACAATAGCAGCCATTGTCTCGGCCCGGCCGGCAGGGGGCCCGCCCAGCCCACCCTCCGGGTGACCCCCGCCCCAGGGTGGGGGAGGGCCGTCCACAGCCCCCACAGCCCCCGCCACCCCGGTGGTCCCTGTGCCACCCCCGCGCGCTTCCTCCTTCGCCGCCGCCGCTTCCTCCCGCTCCCTCCGCTCTAATTAGTTCCTTTTGCAGCTGGAGAAGCCGCGCAAGGCCCGGCCGCGCGGCCTACTCGCGGGACGTCGGCGTGGGAGCGCCGCGCGCGTCCCGGGCCGCCCTGTGCTAGCGCTGCGAGCCGCGGCCGCGGGTCGCTGATCGCAGCTCCACGCCGCGGGAGCAGGGCGCGAGGCGCACGCCTTCCAACGCGCCGGCAGGTTCCGCGGGAGGGAGGTGACCCGCGGGTCGGCACGCTCCACCCCGCCACATCGGGCCCTGCACCTCGCCACCTGTCCGAGAGGGATGGGCTCCTGCCTCGGGACCGCCCCACCGCGAGGGAGAGACCTCGCGGACAAAGCGGCACTGGGTCCACCGCTGGCTAGGCTCGTCTTCTCTGAGCAAGGCAGGCGGCGCTCCGCCCTTCCGAGGGTCATCGCGCCCCGCCCCCCCATGCCTTAAATCAGGTGACGGTGTGGCCAGTGCAGGAGGTGATGGGACTAAGGCATTAAACAGAGCAGGAACCAGGCTCTCCTTCCTGCCCTTTTCATCCATCCCCGGAACAAAGAGCAGAGCCAAGCCGGTGCCTGTGGATGGGGGTGGGGGAACACTTTGAGGTTGGCCAAGATCAGAGCAGGAGTGGGGTTACAGGCCATCTCCCTACGGGGTAGGTCCCTGCGGAGGGAAAATTCTAGGCAGGCTCGTCTTGGATGGGATTGCTAGGAAATGAGGGCTTTGGGATGGCTCCTTCCTTTCCCAGGAGCAGGAGGTGGTGCCTGGGCTGAGTTCTGGCTTCCATAGGAATGAGCCCTTGCCTCCCTGGGTAGAACTCAGCACCAGGATGGGGGGGGGGGGCTGGGCCTGCTGATGGGGGGACTGTGCCCCCCCATAGAGATGGCTTTTCTTGGGACCTCCCCAGTTTTGAGACAGGGAACCAGTTTTAGGGCAGGTTCAAAGAACAAGGTGACCCAGGGCCATGGCTCCTCCCACAGCTCCCTGGGAGGGGTGGAAGGGACAGTGGGGCAGGTGCCACAAGATGTTGCTTGGGCATCATTGCCAGCGAGAGTCAGCATCAACTTGGATTCCCAGCTCCCCAAACATTATGCCTGTGGTTCCCTCCTTTGGAAGGGTTGGGGTGGAGGTGAGGACAGGGGGTATGGGGAGGCCTGTGGCCCTGGGCCAGCAGAGGGACCAGGCCACCAGCCCTTCCTGGCTCCTGAATTCTTAATCAGCATAAATATTTACTTCCTTCCTCTCCTTCCAGGCTCTCAGCACACAGGAGCTTTGGGGAGGTTGGACTGGGCCTGTGTCTAAAAATAAACAGGTGGAAGGACAGGCAGACACAGACAGAGAGACATAACTAGGGAGGTGGGGGTCAGGCAGAGGACAGCTCCCTGCTCAGGGAAATGGAGGAGGGGACCCAAGGTCATCCATCACTGCCACCTACCCACCTGCAAGCTAGGATCTAGGCCTCCTGAGGAGAAGAGTGGTGCTCTGGTCCCACCTCCTTTATATTGTTGGGAATGCTTGATCTGTGTATGGTAGGGGGTATGTGTCGCACATAGATCTGACAGCTCCAACAGGGACAAGTCACAGACCTGGGTCTTGAAGCCAAGAGTGGCCCATCCATGCTCTGATGATGCAGGCCTGGGAGGGGTGGACAACCTCTCTATGCTCAGAGACTCCATGTTAGCCATGCATATATTGTAGGATCTGGGGATTTGTCCCAGCAAGCAGGGGGTCTCAAGTGAAGGAAGGGACTATTTCCTGTGTGCTTGGGGAGTCTCTGCATAAGCTTTGAATTTGTAGGAGGTAGAGGGGAAGGATGAACTGCATCGAGTGGGTGAAGTTGCCAAGGGGCCTTGGTCTAGAGAAGGGATGAGAGGGGACGTGGGGGTTGTCATCCCTGTCCTATTCCTGAGAGTGTTCCAGCAGCTCTGAATCCCTATGTGCACTACCATCCTGCCCCCCCTCCCCCCCCAGACACAAATTTGGGTGCAATTTTCCAGGTAATGGCCCACCCACCATGTCCACCCTTTTGTATTAAATACAGCGAGTGACAGGATCTTGTGTTAGTAGAGATTTACAGGGTGCACCAGTCTTCATGAACAAAGGCCAGGAAACAGTGGGAGTGTTTTCTCTGTGTGTAAAGACTGCTGCTGGGAGAATGAAGTGCTGAACTTGGAGGGATGAGCTGACAGCTTGGTCAGAGGATCCTGAGTCCATTTATGTGAAAATTACACCAATGAGAAATTATATGAAAATTATAGCATGAGACATATAATAGAAGAGCGTTATCACCTTACTGTATGTGGTTTTTATGTACTGAGCTGGTCTACTCCACCAGCCCAGCTCTGGCCAGCCTGACCACAGTCCCCATCTGCCCCCTGCTGGCAGCCCAGAGCCCTGTGGCTCCCATTGGCTTGTGGATGCCTCTCCTGGCCCCACCTGGGAAGTGTCCCCAGTTCCTTGAGGCCAAACTCTGCATTACTTGCCTGAGACTTCCCTATCAGCAGGGCTGGGCTCCCTTGGAGGTGACAGAGCTACTTGCTGAGAATAGACAAAGGTGGGCACAGAGGGGCCACTAGCATTTGATTGCTGAGGAATATCAACTGGCACCTTGAGGACACTCCTTGCCCACAGCCTGCTTCTAGGTCTTCAGACCCAGACCAGGCAGGCTCCCCCTCTCAAAGAAATGACTGTGTGGGGGGGGGGGCTAGGAATATAGCTCAGATGGTAGTGTGCTTGCCTCGCATGTATAAGGTCCTGGGTTCAATTCCCAGCATCACCAGAAAAAAAAAATGAAATGACTGGTCAGAGGTCTGGCCTTGAGTCTTGTAGTTCTGCCACTTCTCTTTGACCTGAGGCAGTACCTCTAAAATTCAGCATTCATGGCAGAATGGAGGCCTTGAGCCTCCCCCAAAACTTGGAGGAAGTGGGCGTGGAGCCTCTGAATAGGTGGTTGGTTCTTTCCGTAAGAACCTAGGGTCCAGATTGCTCCCTCTCTACTCATTTGGGCTTTTATGGGTATAGCTTGAGGAGGAGCCTGGGGTCAGAGTCACAGTACAGCTTCTGTCCTTCCCCAGGTTCCTGCCTAAAGATCAGCTGGGTGCCCCCTTCTGCCTGCTATCCCCTCCAACGCCAGCACCCCATCACCATGCACTCCTTGGACGAGCCGCTTGACCTGAAGCTGAGCATCACCAAGCTCCGAGCGGCGAGAGAGAAGCGGGAGAGGGTGCTGGGTGTGGTCCGGCACCGCACTCTGCACAGGGAGCTGGGCCTGGTGGATGATAGCCCCACACCTGGCTCCCCAGGCTCCCCACCCTCAGGTACTGCACCAGGCAGGGTGGGGGACTTGCACATGACCGAGCATTGACAACAGTAAGAAGAGCCAAGGTGTGTCCACCAGAGCACAGCCACAGCCCCTGGCTTCTTCCAGTTTAGAGTGCTACCCACAAGTTTGTCCATTCATCCTCCCAACAGTTCAGTTTTGAAGGGAGCAGAGAGCTGAGCCAGGGTTCAAACTGAGGGTCCTGGGAGAATTTGGTAAGGGGTTTCAGAGGTCTAAAAGTAGTAGCATAGGTCCCAAGATCTCACCTGGGCTTTGAGGTGTTGAGGCTGGTCAACCAGGGAGCCAGCTGAGTTCAAGTTCTTTTCTATTATTCATCCTGTGTGCCAGACCAGTCTCCTCTATAAAATGGTACTTCCTCTTTCATCCCATTTTGTCTTACACAGTTGGCTGAGTGCTCAGGGTGATGAAAGTCCAACAGCCGACAGTATCATTACATCTGTCAGATGTGCAGGCTGCTCCTTAGATACTGGGTCCCACAGTCCTCTGGGGGGCCTAGCTGACATCTGCTCCCCGCGTCACAGTGGGGATCCTGAGGACTCTTGACTCTTGACTCCAGCATCTTGAATCATGCCTTTCCCTTAGGCTTCCTGCTGAACCCCAAGTTTCCTGAGAAGGTGGATGGACGCTTTTCTGCAGCCCCTCTGGTGGACCTCAGCTTGTCACCACCGTCTGGACTGGACTCCCCCAATGGCAGCAGCTCACTCTCCCCCGAGCGCCAGGGCAATGGGGACCTGCCTCCAGTGCCCACTGCCCCGGTAAGGAGGGTGAGGATTTTGGAGAGTTGTATTGGTTTTCTGGGGCTCTGTAACATTATTCTCCCACAGTTCTGGAAGCTCAGGTCTACAAAGTGTTGGCAGAGCCATGTTCCCTTGAAAGCTCCAGGGAACAGTCCTTTCTTGCCTCCTTGGCAGCCCTAGTCTGGTACCCTTATCACCTCAGTCTGCCCCATCTTCACATGGCCTTCTTCCCTCTGAGCCTGTGTCCTCAGCTTCCTGTCTTGTCTTTTATAAAAACACCAGGTACTGCATTTAGGCTACCCTAATCCAGCAGGACCTCATTTTAACTTGATTACATTTGTGAAGATCCCATTTCCAAATAAGGTCACAAGCACAGGTACCAGGGATTAGGACTTAAATGTATCTTTTTGGGGGACAATATTCAGCCCATTCCAGAAGGGGACAGAAGGGGTCTGGGTCTGCAAGGGGGTCTCAAGAGGGCACTGACCAGCTCTCTCCCTTGCCCTTACTCCCAAGGACTTCCAGCCACTGCGATATTTGGACAGTGTCCCCAGCTCCTTCCAGTTCTTCCTACCCCTGGGCTCTGGGGGGGCCCTGCATCTGCCTGCTTCCTCCTTCCTCACACCCTCCAAGGACAAGTGCCTCTCGCCAGAGCTGCCCCTGCCCAAGCAGCTGGTGTGTCGCTGGGCCAAGGTGAGTGGGGGCCATGAAGAGTGGTATGGGGCCCAGGGCAGGGGCCCCACACAGGCTCAGAACCCTGCCTGGCTCCACAGTGTAACCAGCTCTTCGAGCTCCTGCAAGACCTGGTGGACCATGTCAATGACTATCACGTCAAGCCTGAGAAGGATGCAGGGTACTGCTGCCACTGGGAGGGCTGTGCCCGCCATGGCCGTGGCTTCAACGCCAGGTGAGGGAGCAGGGGCAAGGGCGGGAGGAAGGGGCTAGGTCTTCAGCAAGCTGAGCGTGCCCCTGTGCCCTCCCTGGAGCAGGTACAAGATGCTCATCCACATCCGCACGCACACCAACGAGAAGCCGCACCGCTGCCCCACCTGCAATAAGAGCTTTTCCCGCCTGGAGAACCTGAAGATCCACAACCGGTCCCACACAGGTGAGAGGCCTGGTTGGGGGTTTTTCCTACATAGGAGAGCTGGGCAGGCTGGGGACAGAAAGGGCAGGCACCCAGCAGGCAGGAAGGAAGGACTGGACCTTAGCAATGAGGAACAAATCTTATTGATCATGACCCTTTCAGAAGGCCACTTGCTGGGGGAGCCCTTCCTATGGGTCAGACCCCAACATACACTGAGCATGGACACAACTTCCTGTGTCCTAGCTGTATGATCTGACTAATAGCTAGCTACCTCAGGACAGCAGAGACTGGGTCTGCATCGCTCCCTAGTCCCTGAGCCACAGCCAACTCTTATTCACAGAACCATAGAACTAGTTTTACATTGTCTAATCACCATTAAAAAGAAAATAGATGACATTAATTTTTAAGTTTTTATTTTTTAGTTGTACTTGGACACAATACTTTTATTTTTATTGGTGCTGAGGATTGAACCCAGGGCCTTGCATATGCCAGGCGAGCGCTCTACCGCTGAGCCACAACCCTAGCCCCAATTATATATTTAACTGAATCCAATATATTTATTTATTTATTTATTTATTTTTAGAGAGAGAGAGAAATTTATTTACTTTTTAGTTTTTGGTGGACACAACACCTTTATTTTATCTTTATGTGGAGCTGAGGATTGAACCCAGCGCCCCGCGCATGGCCAGGCGAGCGCGTTACCGCTTGAGCCACATCCCCAGCCCCAATATATATATTTAAACTGTTACCATTTAAATAATTTCAATTTAAAAAAAAAATCAGTAAGACACTGAAAATCCTTACTTCAGACAATCTTTGAAACCTAGTGTGGTGTTTCTTTTTCTGGTCTGTAAGTCACTCTCACAGCACATCTCTACTTAGACCAGCTGCATTTCAAAGGCACAGCAGTCAGCTGGTTGCTGTCCTAGCCAGTGCAGTGGTAAAGGCTTAGTAAATATGGAGCCATTTTGAACAAGGCCAAATGAAAGGGCACACTAGTGAGCCCACCTAGAGCTACATAACCTCCAAGGTGGAGTTCTGCCTGCTTAAGTTTACCAGCTGCAGTGGGGCAAACTGATGGCATATAGCAAGGCCATCGCAGAGCTGGGGCTTAACCAGGCTGGGTTCTGCCTGCAGCAGCCAACTGAGTCAGCTCTTGTGCTACATTGCTGGGGATGCCCCCCAAATCAGAGTCCTTGCTCTGAGAGATCTGGGCCTGGAGAATGCTGAGGGCGTGGGTGGGAATACCTGAGAGTAGGGCAAGATTCCCTTATGTGGCCTACCCCTGCAGGTGAGAAGCCCTATGTCTGTCCCTATGAGGGCTGCAACAAGCGCTACTCCAACTCGAGTGACCGCTTCAAGCACACTCGCACCCACTACGTGGACAAACCCTACTACTGCAAGATGCCTGGCTGCCACAAGCGCTACACAGACCCCAGCTCTCTGCGCAAGCACATCAAAGCCCATGGCCACTTCGTGTCTCACGAGCAGCAGGAGCTCCTGCAGTTACGCCCACCCCCTAAACCACCACTGCCCACCCCTGACAGCAGCCCCTATGTTAGTGGGGCTCAGATCATCATTCCCAACCCTGCTGCCCTCTTCGGAGGCCCCAGCCTGCCTGGCCTGCCCCTACCCCTGGCCCCTGGCCCCCTCGACCTCAGTGCCCTGGCCTGTGGCAATGGTGGGGGTGGTGGGGGTGGTGGGGGTATTGGCCCTGGGCTGCCAGGCCCTGTTCTGCCCCTCAATCTGGCCAAGAACCCACTTCTGCCCTCTCCCTTTGGGGCTGGTGGACTGGGTCTGCCTGTGGTCTCCCTCCTCACTGGCTCCGCTGGCGGCAAGGCAGAGGGGGAGAAAGGGCGTGGGTCAGTGCCCAGTAGGGCCCTGGGCACAGAGGGCTGCAAGACTCCCCTCGAAAGGACGGAGAGCAGCCGCTCCCGGCCAAGCCCCGATGGACTCCCCCTGCTTCCAGGCACTGTGCTGGACCTGTCCACAGGCGTCAACTCAGCAGCCAGCAGCCCAGAGGCACTAACTCCTGGCTGGGTGGTCATCCCACCAGGCTCTGTGCTACTTAAACCAGCTGTAGTGAACTGAGCCTGCTTACCTACCTACCAGCTATGACAGCTCAGCCAGCAGCTCTGGGCCCCCCCTGACGAACAGAAACTCTTCTGCGAAATAGCAATAATGTCCTACTGCCCTGGGGCCTGGTGGTCTGTGCTCCCTGGGAAGTTGCAGTCCCAGATGCAGTCCTTAGGCAGCAAGGATGGTGCTAGAAGGTCATTGTTGCCTTCCCAGGTCCCAAGTGAGGACTTGGCCCTGACCATGCTCTTGGGTGCTGAGGCCTTGCTCACCCTCAGGCCCCTGCCCCACAGCTTCTGAGCCCTCTGCCCATCCTCCACCGGACCCTTAGTCCTTGGTTTCCCACCCTGGTGCCTCCTTCATCCCAGGGCCAACTTGAGCAGGCTGTCTTCCCTCACTTGCCCACTTATCAGCCACAGAGGCCAGCAGCAACTGCTTCCCGTGTCCCAACACTGGGAGCAGGCAAAGTAGCATCTGCCCTCCTGTTGGTCCAGACCACCCCCAACTTTATGTGATGTGCTGTGAGGAGCCCCCACGGGGCCACAGCACCCATGCAGGCTCACCCTAGACCCCTTTCCCTCTGGCCTACCCCCTGGAGGGAGAGAAGATAAGATGCAGACCCTGGCTAAGCCACAGGAAGAAGCCATGCTGTTCCCCACCCACCCCTATGACAAGGTGCCTTCCTGCTCGCTAGAGAAGGGAGGCCTGCTTGGTCAGCTGCCGTCATCCCTCATTCAGCCTGTGCCAGAGGGCCAGCAACATTCCCAGGTGAAGGGCCAGCTGACCACTCACTTGCCCCTATACCCTGGAAGGATCTGACTCAGGCATCCTGAGCGTATGGGAAACATGGAGCCAGGGAGGGAAGGTGTCAGATGCACAGCCCTGGTGCTAGGACTTAATCCAGGCCCAACAGGAGGGCCAGGCCAGGCTCCATCTTGGTCATCCCAGCTGGGACTGGCCTCACGGAGAGGTCTACAGGGCACTGGTACTGAGGCAAGAGGCAGCTTCTGGTCTTAAGGTACCAAGACAGCATGCAGGGGAGGAAGTGGGGGGAGCTTTCTGGCCATTGACTGAGACCTAGGTCTGTGGGAGACTGGGCAGCCAAGCATGGCTACGGGCAGGCCCAGCCCCTCTGCCTGGGAAGAGCTGGCTGGAGGAAGGAGCTGGACTTGGGATGTTGTTGCCTCTGGCTTTTTCTCAGTTGAGCCTGATCCTAAGAGACTCCCACTTAGCCAGCTCCCCTAGGGTCTAGCTACTATGCAGGGGCCAGAGTATGCCAAGGATATAGGTTATTGATCCCACTGCCCAATCTCCAGAAGCTAGGCTATCCCAGCATGTCCCACTCAACCAACCCTGGGGCTTTTGTTCCCTTCCTGCCAGCAGCTGGGAGCTCTGGCTTCTAGAGCACCTTTGTCACTAGGCTGCAAAATGGCCAACCCCCTCCAATTCTCCACCCATAGAACAAAAGAGCCACCAGATGGCAGTGGGGTCCTCCATAGCCCTGTGGTTCCTCTGAGCAGTTCTGCTCCCACTCTTTCCTGGACTGCCCTTCTGTCCTAGAAGGGTCACCCTGACCTGGCAGTCCCTGCTGCTGGTCTTAGAACCCCAGTCCTGACAGGGCCTGGCCATGCTGGCTCTGCCCCTTGATGGGGCTGTGAGCAAGGTAGAAAGGAGCTGGTCTTCTTTCTTTGGGTCCACCCTGGACCCAAGCACCCCCCTCATCCCTGTTAGGGCCCTAGGCCTTCAGTCCCTAGCTTGGGGGATGTATGGTTTGACTCAAGCCCAGGAGCAGAGGAATAGGGCACTGGAAGGTGACATTAGCTCAGCATGTGATTTGGTGATAGACCAGGCTTGGAAGGGCCAGTATACTTTTCGTTGTTGTTGGTTTATTGTTGCACATTCCAGGATATCAGTATTTTAACAGGTTCTAAGTGCCTTTCTATTGTAGCTTATGTTTTTCCTCCTCTTGGCTCCATTGCTGTTAGCATAGAGTTTAAAAAAGAGATAAGCTAATGACTATAACAATATATTCCTCCATGTGAGAGGAAGTTTATAAAGAAACAATAAAAGTGAGTTGCAAAGATGGTTTCTGTGTCATGAACAAGCTAGGAACGGGGCTGACCTTAGACTGTCTGTCTCTGTGCTCAGCTTTGGGGTCTCCCAACAATATTACCTAAAGCCCCTGATCTGGGGTTTCTCTTCAGCCTTTAGGTGCCAGCCTCAATGTGAGGCTGAAAGCAGGTCAGCCCAGCCGGGAACTGGAAGGAAAGAAGCGTGAGGGTCGGGTTCTGAGGAGCAGAGATGGAAGATTCTGGAGTAAGCATTACAAGGTTCAGATCCCTAACCTGCTATGACTGGTGAGCCATGCCTTGGTCCAGGGATAGGCTGGCCAAGGTTCTCCCTCAGTCATGTATGGGAGCATTCTGCCCAGCTCACCAAAAACATCACATCGAAGCCTGGGCCAGGGGCTTTCACCCTGAGGGTGGGGCAGGAAAAGACCTGTGGGATGGTAATGGGTTTCCATCTGGCAGGATGCAAGGGAGGGAAGGGAACTAGGTGCCATGGGAGCAGGAGCAGCTGTATGACCCCTCAGGCAGGCTCTTACATGGTGGGACTGCTCAACAATCTCACTACCTGAACCCAGCTCCTGAGGCTGTTAGCTGTTGTCCCCACAATAGGCAGGAAGAGCAACTGGCCTCCTGCAAATGGGATACATGCACAGGAGAAACACGGAAGAGATTTATTACCAAGCTATAAGTTAAGAGGTGGCAGGGAGAGGAGAGCTGCATGGTCACGTTCTGGGCACCTGCTCTTTCTCTTTCTCCTCCTGGGCCTGGATTCTGAGTTCCTCATCCAGGCGCTCCTTTGCCCGGACAACCTGGAAGGAGGTGAAAGATCAGGGCTCGGCAGAACCTCTACCTTTTGCCCCTCACCTACAGACAGGATTCTTCATTTCCTGGCTCAGGCTACCTTTCTGGAGGGCAGTCCTCCTCCACAGGAGCCCGGTTTCTGCACCAGTAGACCAGTGCTGGGTTTCTGCACCAGTAGACCAGTGCTGGTCCGGTACATACCACCAGTGGCTGCTCCTGCTCCTTCAAGTTCTGAATGCTGGGAGGGCCACTGTCCCTTCAGCTGAGCCCTACAGAACTGAGGCAGCCAGAGGAGTGGCAATTTGAGGGAGTGGGTGTCCTCTCTGAGGCTAGGGCACCAGGGAAAGGCCTGGCATACCTCACTTACTACCTGCCAACTCCCTAACTGCCAGCTGCCCTGCCAGGGGTCCCAACTGAGGAGAGGAGGTATGTGGCTTATCCTTGAAGAATCAAAGAGCACTTACCTTGGACTGTAGGTAGAAGGAGCCGCCCACGGATTTATCATTCACCTTAAACAGATGTTCATAGTTCTACAGGGGAGAGGAGACGGAGAGCAGACTGCAAACTCTGAATGAGACACCAGGAGAAGCTGACGATAAGGGAAGTTAAAGGGCCTGACCTCTACACCCCATATGCCACACTGTGCAACCCAGGAGGCTGCTATGACCTAAAGGGGCAGAGACAGGACAGATGCCCATAGAGGGACAGCTTGGCTGCTACTGCCAACAGCTCTGCCTCTGCAACTGCCCTGCCTGGGGCCTAAAACTTAACAAACAACAGTGGCTTCCTCAGTGGGAGTCCCAGCTGGCTTCAGTCAGACCCACTACACTTACCCACTTCTGCCAAGCCTCCCCTACCCCAGTCTTACGGCCTTACCTTCTGGACCTCCTCGGGACTCAGTTTGGAGACGTTGAGAATCTGCTGGGCCTCCTGAAGACTGAGGCCAGAGAGGTTGGATGCAGCTGCAGACTGGTGCCCAGCTCGTCCCCGGGCATCAGCTGCGGCTCGGCTGGCTGTGTGGACACATGGGTGATCGCTCAGCCCTCCATGGCCCAAAGCTCCCCCTGAGCCTTCCGGATGGGTGGCTCACCCCTGCCAGGTGGCACAGAGGAGACATACAGGAACAGAAGTGGCCAGGAGTAGCTCTTCTCCAGGACTGGTTTCTTTTGGGGGAGGGGGCAGGAAAGTAAGGACAGACAAGCCTTACTGGAGGACAAGGTCTGACCATCGAGCCTGGGTTATGGTCCCCTACTAGATCATGAGCTGACCTAGTCCCCTTCTCCCCCTACCTCTGGTCCTAGGGGCAGAGCAAATTGGGGACCAGGCAGAGTGAAGCTGTGGCCAAGGGAGGAGCAATAGTTCTGCTGGGACCTGGCTGCCCAGCCAGCACCCAGACCACCAAAGCAAGCTTGCCTCTAGTGACACTAAAATCAGAAGCCAGTAAACATTTCCTTACAGAGTCAGATAGAAAATATTTTAAATTTGGTCAATTTCACCTGCATTGGAATTACTCAGTTCTCCCTGATAGCAGCCAGAGGATGTGGCTATGTTCCAGGAAAACTTAATTTACAAAAACAGATGGTCAAGTGGGCCAGTTTGCCAGCTCCTGACCAGGATATTCATGTTAACCAAGTCTCACTGGACATAAACCTCTCTCACATGGGAAGGTCCCAAAGTCTGGCCTTACCTGCTACCACAAAAGAGTGCCCCAAGCCACCCAAGCCACAGAATGCTTTATCGTGGAGGGAATCACTGCATTTATGACCAGGCTGAGCTACCAAGGAAGATCTGACCTGGGCAGAAGCTCTCAACTCAGGAGAGAGGGGCCCATGCTTACCTGCAAACTCCTGCCGCAGGGCCCGAGCAAAGGCTCTGCCTACCACCTGTGCGCCCATCACAATGATTTGGGCCAGGTACTTGGCCTGTGGGCAGAGTAGGCATCTGGTTAGAAGGCTGCATTCTCAGGGCCTGAAAAGTGAGGAGTCTGGAGATGGCTGCTGAGGAACTGAGAGTATGGTGTATAGCACTGCAGCCACAGGCCACCTTCTCCAAAGTGCCCTGATAAAAAGCTTCTGCTTGGGGTGGCTTCAGATACTTACTGGAGTCTCCAGAGGCAGACTGGTCCCCCTTGACCTTCGGGAAAGTCAGAGAAAAACCAAAGCAATGTGGCTACAGGGGATGGAGGGCACTGACGTTAGTAAGAAACACCGTGGCCTGGGATCCAGAACACAGGGACAGTCCCAGACCTGTTACCAATTCACCCTCTATCCCAGAACTGACAATGACTCTTCCTGTGCTTCTCAGATTATCTGGTCCAACCTTCTTTTTACCAGTGGGGAAATTCAGACCCATTCTAACCATAAAGTCCTATGACTTGGAGCTCATTCCATTCAATACAACAAAAAGTTACCACAGGTCTACTTAGAATATACAGTCTCCAGCTTCAGGAGCTAAAGGCCCATTAGGAGGGTAGTTATACAATCACAGGAAGGACCTTTTGATTATCAAGAGTAGGGCTAGTTCATTTGTTCAGCCACTGGTTCGCCTACTCCTTCAAACACTAGCCAGAGTCTATGCCACCCACTGCACAGCACACACGGAGCCTGGTCCCTGTCTTGAGCTGGCCACATACTTACATGGCCTGACATGGAAATCAATTGCAGCACAGCAAGGTTATACAGACCCCAGACTATGATTCAGCATGCCTCAGACATACCTCACTAAGACACAACCAGACGCTCAGTCAGTAGAGGGAACATTGAGCAATGAGAGAGGTTCTGGGAGAAGATGATGCTTCTCCTGGCTAGGTTCTGAAGAGCAGACAGAATCGTGATGGGACTCTTAGGACTCTGAAGCAGAGGAACAGGGTAGGGGAATAAGATACATCCTGGGAGCAGCCAGAGGTAAGAACAGAAAGGCATATGACATGGGAAAATTTATAGACTATATTGTGACATGCAGATAACATAGGCAACATGTATAAAAAATGATCTTGTGTCCATGAAATGGTACAAACAGGGTTGCACAGAGGACACAGGAGACTGCTCACAATGGGTTAACAGTGTTCATGTGGCAGAGTCAAGTAAGTTGCCCTTTCTTCTTTGTACTTTCCTGTGGTTAGGGTTCCCCTTGGTCAGCAAGTACTGATTGAGCTTGTGTGCCAGGCACTGTGCCAAACATGTTCTATTGTTTGTGCCACATAATCCCAATAACTCAAAGGGCTTAGTGACCAAGGACAGGCAGCTAGTACTTGAGTGAGGGAGAAGGAACCAGAGCTGGCGCTATGTGACAAGGTAGCTGCGGGCTGCTGCCTCACAAAAATCCCAAGATAAGGCAGGGTGACTAAGCAAACTGATCCAGAAGCCAAAGAGGGGCAGGGGCTGTCAGATTCCAGTGGAATTCGGACTCCAGAAGTGACCTAGTTTGGCTTTCAAGGCCTTGCCCTTCCCTAACAGAAGGGATGTGATTATGGGCCATCAGGGGAATGAATAAACAGAATTTGATTTGCATTTCACAAGTAGGTGGAAATTTCATAAGTTCTGGATTTCATACAAGAAAGTAAAGCCTAAAGAAGACCCTCATGTAATCAAAGGTAAGACTGCAGCCAGCTGTACTGGAGGTGTAGGAAGAATAGCAGTGTGCTTGCTGACTGTGTAATCTCACCTGTCTTCTGTCCTCCTTGCCTAAAAGCTACAGGCTCTCAGGTGGAATACTGGCCTTGCATGACAGGGCAGTCACTACCTCCAGAGGTTCCCTGAGCCTGAAAAACCCCTTGGGTGATCTCACCTCCCACCCCAAAGCCTCTGTCCTCTGCTGCCAGAGGCTTAACATAGTCTTGTAATCACTGGTTACTTTTCTGCTGAGGCCAATAACCATTGCTAAATAATGCACATTAAGAGGAAAGACTGGGCTGGGATTGTAGCTCAGTGGTAGAGCGCTTGTCTTGCATGCGTGAGGCACTGAGTTTGATCCTCAGCACCACATAAAAAATAAATAAAATAAAGATATTATGTCCGTCTACAACTAAAAAAAAAAAAAAAAGGCTGACAGCTGGCTATACCTCAGTGATAGAGTCCTTGGTTAGTATGCACAAAGCCCTGGGTTCAAGCTCCAGTACCCCAAAATAGAAAACAAAAACACCAAGGCTGTAACTGGGAAACTTCCCTAACCATGTCCTCCATGTTGTAAATCAAAGTTGTGCTGGGTATGGTTGCATATGCCTGTAATACCAGAGACCCAGAGGTCAGAGGGATTATAAATTCAAGGCCAGCCTCAGCAATTTAGCAAGGCCCTATGCATGTTAGTGAGATCTGTCTCGAAATAAAAAATAAAAAGGGCTGGGGATGTAGCTCAGTGGTTTAGTATTCCTTGGTTAAATCCAAGGGCCAAAAATGAAAAAAATAAATCAATCAAAGTGGCATGGTAGCCTGTGGTTCTACTGTCCAGAACGCTCTACAACTGCAGGGAAGGCAGGATTGGCCCACAAAGTTTCATCAGCTACCCTGGCTGGTGGAGGGAGCTGGATAGAGGGCAGATGGAGGCCACCAAAGTTCCTGCAGGGTTACCTCCTACAAACCACTGGGGAAGGAGTGTGGTATAGTGGTTACAGAAGGCTCTGGGATCACCTGTGGCCAAATCCTGGCTGTGTGGCCCTGGAAAAGATCTCAATCCCTTTGAGCCTATTTCCTCACCTATAAAATGAGGACAATGATAGGGCTGTCACAGAGATTATATAATGCCTATAATGTGTCTGGCATGGACCTTAATAATACAGTAGGTGATCAGTAAGTGTTGCTTTTCATTAACTACTGCTGTTTCACAAAACTTGGCAATGGCTAGACAGTATGGAGTAACAAAGTTTATAATAAAGCAGTTCATTTGATTCCTCAGGGGTGAAGGCTGCAAAATGCTGTATTCCCCAGGGAGCCAGGAAGCAGTTAGGGAGACACTTCGACTGGAAACCTAACTTTGCTTCTCACTAGTTGGGTGTCCCTGGGCAAGTTACTCAACTTCTCTAAACCCTGTTTTCTTATCTGCAAAATGAAGAAAAGAATACATTCCTTATAGGAGAGTCATAAAGCCATAAAGGAATGCATGTAAAACCAACTGGACCCACAGTGGCAGGCCGAAGCAAGAGTTCAACAGCTGGCTTTACTTTGGGACCAGACCCAATTTGGTGTTAATGGTCTGGCAATCAGGTGGTGCTGCCAACTTTCATCCACCTATTCCAACCCAAACATTCCCTGAACACTGACTATGGGTCAGGCCATGCTCACAGCTGGGGATTCATGGTGGGCAAAGCTCTGGAAGCTGCAGCCTCTGCAGGTGATCCAAAGTGCCACTGGACGAGGCCCCTCCTAGAAAGACCTAAAACAACCCATAATACACTGACTGATACTTGGGTCTGAAAGTCCCAGTGAAGACCAACCATTGGCAATCAACTTTGGGTCAAGCAGTAGGCAGACAGCAGAGGTCAGAGCCACAGGACTCCAACCTGGGACCCACAGCGGGCAGCACATAGGCTTTTTCTTCTGTAAAGCAACATGGCAAATACAAGACCACAGCCCTGAAGTTAGGGCAAAGTACCACAAGTAATATTAAAGAGACACTCAGAAATAAGGATTATCCCACTAAAAGTACATCAAGAAAGGAGCTCAGCTTTCTGACAAATGTGCTACATTCCTTCAAGGCACAGCTGCAGGCCCTCAGGTTGGTGAGCAGACTGCCACTAAGACTCACTTCCTTCTCAAGGACATGCTGAGCTAGCAAGGGGCTATGGTCACCCAGGGCCTCTACAAACAGCTGCTGGTATCACAGCTAGGCAGGAAAAAGGCCAGGACCACAGGGGCCCAGAGCCCAATCTGCATTTGAATGAATGTGGCTGCCCAGGAATGGACACTTAACCACACCACCCTCAGCTGCGCTTCAGACAAGGCTGGAGTCTTATACTCTATGCTCCCAGACAAGGTTTCCAAATGCCTCCTAACCTCTCAGCTGGGGAAGGGCTCTGGCCATTGCCCAATACACACACCGTTCTCCACTTGGCATTCACATCTCTCCATCTGGCCTCAACTAACTTCTCCGCCTTATTCTCCCCTTCACCTCTCCCCATAATGCAAATGCACCCTCTACTCCTAGATCAGTTCTTACACTTTTCTTCTCCACGTGTGCTCTTCCCTCCTGACACTGCCTAAGTCCCGGCCCTGCGGGAGTCGCTGGACGTCTAACAGCCCACCTCCGGTGGGAAACTTTCCCAGCCTCCTCCTATCATACTTATCCACAGCATTTTCCTTTCCTATGGATAGAGTCCCTCAAGTCATCGACTGGCGGATACCAACTCCGCGACTCCCAGGGACGGTGCTCAAGAACCTGCCTTTTCAAAGTTCCCGGGAGGCCTCCGTGGAACAGGTGTGCGCATGCCCCCTCCGGTCGCCCGCGGAGGCTCGCTCTCGGGCGGCGACGGCAAGGACCGGCGCGTGCGTCAGCCAGGTAGGTGTGCGCTGCCTTCCGCCGGCGGCGTTACCCGGCCGCCTCCCCCCACCCCCGCTTCCCGCCGCACGCGCGCCCTCAGCACGGCCGGAGCCCCATCACCCTCCCCAGCCTCCCTGTCCCGGCGGCGCGTCCCGGGTCTCACCATTGCGACCGCTCTGCCTCGGGGTCGCGGACTCCCGCTTCCTGGCCCCGCCGCGCCGGCTCAAGGGCGGCCGGCGGGTCAGAGGTTAAAGGAGACAGCAAAGCGCGTGCGCGAGGCCGCGCTGGGCATGCGCGTTACCTCGGCCCCGACGGAGCGCTGTCGTGACGAAAGAGGGGCGGGAGGGGCGGGACCTTCGGTGGGCGGAACCTCCCTTGGGCTCTGGGGATCACCAGGCGGGCGATGGATGGTCCCAGCCCCTCCAGCTGGGGCGCCAAGACTGTTTCTTCCCTTAGTTTTGCCAAAAATATTTAAAACGAAAACATCAGGTGAAATAAACGAATATAATATGAGGTAGGATGCCAAATTTTCGGGAATATCTAAGAAAACTGGGAACTTCAGAATAGATTTCAGTCCAGATTCCTTCTGTTTGGTAATCTGAGAGGCTGATTTCCTCCCCCAAATCTGTGCTCAAATGCCACCTTGTCAATGAAGCCCACCCCGAGTCCCCCACTATGACATGCCCTACATTCTCTCTATTGAGATGTAATTCACACACCATACACCTCACACTTTTAAAGTGCACAATTCAGTGTCTTTGAGCATATTCACAGAGCTGTGCAACAATCACCACCATTTAGTTTCTTGCCCACCAGCAGTCATCCTCGCCCTGCCCTGACAACCATTCATCTGCATTTTGTCCCTATGGATTTGTCCCTTCAAGACATTCCACAAAAATGGAATCAATACTACAAGTGTCTTTTGTGACTGGCTTATTGCTTATTCCTTCATTTTTTTTTTGGGGGGGGTAGTGCTGGGTATTCCTTCCTTTCTTTGGTACTGCAGATTGAACCCAGAGGCACTTTATCACTGAGCCATATCCCCATCCCTTTTTATCTTTTTGAGACAAGGTCTGGCTAAGTTTCTTTTTTTTTTTTTTTAAAGAGAGAGTGAGAGAGGAGAGAGAGAGAATTTTTAATATTTATTTTTTAGTTCTCGGCAGACACAACATCTTTGTTGGTATGTGGTGCTGAGGATCGAACCCGGGCCGCACGCATGCCAGGCGAGCGCACTACTGCTGAGCCACATCTCCAGCCCCATGGCTAAGTTTCTTAGGGCAACTATGGACAGCTAAATTGCTGAGGCTGGTTTTGAACTTTCGATCCTCCCACCTCAGCCTCCAGAGTCGCTGGCATTACAGGTGTGTATTACCATGCGCAGCTTTATCCTCCACTCTTGATCCCCTTTACTTTTTTAAATGTATATATATTTTTATTGTTTGATGGACCTTTATTTTATTCATTTTTTTATATGTGGTGTTGAGAATCGACAGTGCCTCACACCTGCAACACAAGTGCACTACCACTGAGCCACAGCCCCAGCCCCCTGACATCCTCTATTTTTTTCTGAGGCTTTTACATCCTCTACCGTATCATATAGTTCCTTTATTTTTATGTTTATTGCTTATAGTCTGTTCCCTCCCACTAGAAGGCAAATTCCCAGGGGGCAAGCTGTGTATCTATTCTCCACCTGGAAGGCTGCCTGGAGTGTGGCAGGTGCTCACAAGTATTTGTAGAATAGATGGAAGTCAGGCTGCCTACACTGTGCTCTGGCACTGCCCTTTCTTTCCTCAGGCTCTCAAAATTGCTTCTTCCCTCAGCACTCCTGCTGTCCTTCCTTTTGTTAGAGATGTTCTGGTAGCATTCTCTGTGGCAAGCTCCTTCAGGTGTCAGCTTAAATGGGAGTCAACTTCTTGGACCTCTGAATACCCTATTTGCCCCCGCATTCAAATCACTTCCTTTTTTTTTTTTTTTTTTTTTTGTGCTGGGGATTGAACCCAGGGCCTTGTGCATGTGAGGCAAGCACTCTACCAACTGACCTGTATCCCCAGCCCCACTTCTTTTTTTATAGTTATCTTCTCCATGGCTCCTTTCACACTGCTCTTCTGCACAGTCTACTTCCCTTGTACAACAAAGCTATAGTAAGCTTAAGCTCACTGAAAGACCCCAACCCTGCTGGGCTCTCCAGTTTCAATACCTACCAGAGTACTGCTGGGCACCTGAGTGCTGAATGAATGAACTCCCAGCAGCTTTCAGCTAAAAGGCCATAAGGACAAAGTGAGCTGGGATGAGGGTGAGCACAGATTCAACCACTCTCACTCATATTCATGTCCTCTTTCCCTTTCCAGCTATCCCAGAGACAAGAATAGCACAAGAGGTGGTCAGCTTACAAAAATTTAATTGCTGAAAACATCCAAGCATGTGCAGGTTGGTCCTTGCAGGATTCACACTACCCTAATTGGGCCATCGATTTGGTGAGGCCCCCTTCTCCTGGTTGCAACCCTGGGAAGCAGGACAACTGGTCCCAGGTTCTTCAGGCTGGAGCTGTTCCAAATGGCTTGGTGGGGGGCCAGCCCCCAACACCCTTAATAGGAACAATTAAGCAGGCAAGATGGGTTGGCATGTAGTACCTGAAGGTGCTGGATTAAGACCAGCCTAGGCTGGGACCAGCCCAGGTCAGCAGAAAGAGCAGGGGAGACAGGGAGCCCAGGGCCTGCCCAGGGACATGGTACTGACCCCAACCCCATGCCCTTTGGTTCCACATGCTAGCAGGTGGTTGAGGACAAGCAGCTGGTCCCAAAGAAAGCTGAATTACAGACAATCCCTGGGAGTTGCAGTAGGCCCAGCAACCATGGAAGTGCCCAAGGCCTGCAATAAACCAAGGCTTCTGAGATGGGGCGTGCCAAGGCCAGAGAGGTATCTTCCAGGTTGAAGAGATGTGAGGTGTGCAAGGGCACCAGGTGGTTCTAGGAGGTGGCAGCAGCAGATGAGGCCAGAAGTGACTGGTAGGCAGGCTAGTCCTGGGGTGATAAACCAAGAAGTGGGAGAGAGTTAAGAGGGTCTGGGAAGGAAGGGTATGTGTGCTGCTGTGTGTCTGGGAGGGATGGTGCTGCTGGTCAGGAAGGCTGGTCTCCCTTGCCACTCACTTACCCACTCATCCTCATCCACCCCTTCAAAAGAGTCCTGGGGCAGCGGGTCCTCCCGGTTCCCTAGCTTTGCCACCATGGCATTCAGCAGCTGCAAGAGTGGATCAGAGAAGCGTTGAAAGGAATAGGACTTCCAGACCTCAAGAGCATCAGATCCCATGGTTTTAACCCTGACAGTATTGTGAAAAGAGCCATTTTAATTAGAGTTGTGGCAAAGTTCATGGGTTTTCACTGAAGAAGACACAAAGACAAGAGATGGGAATCAGAGACAGAGAGACCATGGCTGTGGCACTTGATTCAGATGCAGCTGTCTCTGCACATAGCCTAAAAAGCTCAAACATACACCAGGGCCCCAAATGGACTTGGCTCTCCAACCTCCAGTTTTAGTTGGATCAAACCTGGTGGGGCTTAGAGGGGCTCTCCCTACCTTCCCTGGCTTCCTGTAGCCTGGGGGCAGCAGGAGGTCAGCAGCAGGGCTCTGAAAGGTCTCCCCACCAAGCTCTGACACAGAGATCAGTGTGATACAACTCCCATCTGATCAGGACTAGAGATATGAAGGACAGCCACACACAGCTAGGACCCCATCCACTCTGCAGAACTAGCCCTCTCCCTTGCCTACCTCTTCCTTCTTCTGTTGATCTGACTTCTCTTCCAGGTACTGTGCTGAGGATGGGGCTCGCCGGGCAGGCGCTTCACGGGGGGCTTGGCTCACTGAGATGAGGCAAGGACAGGTATCAGAGAGTCCCCTGTGTGGGGGCTGCTTGATGCCAGCCCCTAGGGGATAGGTGGCATAAACAGCTCGTGAAGTTTCTGTTTAGGAGGACTGCCCTAGGCACCAGGGACCAGGGTGTGTGTTGGGTAGGATGTGGGATGGAAACATAGGTACTACCCTCCAGGAGCTCAGAGATTGGGTCTCAAGACATGGTCACTCCATCCCTGAGAGAGCTGGAGGTCCTGTGTGTCCTCAATGATGAAGGATTGAACTTGGGCCTCTGCCCCCTCCTCTAGGCCCTGCCCAGACTCCCCTGCTTCCTCCCCCCAACCCTTGTTACTCCACCTGGGATCATGCCAGGGGGCTGCAGGCTGAGTAGTCGGGGCTGTCCATTAGTGCCTCCTAGCCAGGCCTCGGCACTGAGCACTGGCTCCCAGCTCACAGCAGTGTCTGGGAACACATCGTCCTGGAAGAACTCTTTCTGCAGGGGGGGAAGGGACTGTCTTGAGACATTGACTAAGACCTAGAACACACCAATATCAAGCTCTGTGACCCTTACCCCCCATGCTGGGGCATCCATAACTTCTGAAATTGCAGCAAATAAGGGGCCAGTATCCCCAAAGAGCAGAGAGCAGGAAGGTTTGGAAGCACAGCCAGATAGAACTTTAAAGTCCCTGGCCAGTGCTGGGAAGAGGGCATTGGGTGCTGGAATCCTTGGACCCGACCTCACCCTGACTCGGGGCAGGCGGAAAGCAACAGGCTCCAGGGAGGTTTGGCGCAGCCGCAGGCATCGGGCAAACTCCACTTCCCGCACATCACACTCGGTCTTGGGTAGGAGGATGAAGCCCTGGGGGGAGAGGAGTAACAGCTAGAGCCAAAAGCTCCTCCTGGGCACCCAGTGTAGCAACATTCCTATGTAGGACCACAGCCTCCCCCTGGACAGTGGTGTACTGGTAATGTGAACGGGTGGCCCTATGAAGGTTGGCCTGTTTCCAGAGTACAAACTCCCACCATGGCCCATCTCAAGCTACTAACTTGACTCATTAAATGCAGGGTTGAGAAGAGATGTATAGTGGCATGCCATCATGGCACATTTCAACTCTCTCAGATACAATCAATGGCACAAGTAATAGTAAAATCTAGTATGATAATTAGAAAGTGATCAGAATAGTTCTTTCTTTTTTTTTTCCCCCTCCCTTAGTGGTACTAGGGATTCCACCTAAGGCCTCAAGCATGCTAGGCAAAAGTTCTACTATTAAACTACTACCCAATTATTTGTTCATTTTGAGATAGGGTCTCACTAAGTTGCCCAGGTTGGCCCCAAACTTAGAATCCTCCTGAATCAGCCCCCTGAGTCACTGGGATTATAGGCATGTGCCAGGCACCGGGCTATCCTTTTGGTTTTTAATATATTTTTTGTAGGTTTATATTGCAGGTTCATATTATTTAACTTTAAAATAGTTTAACTTTTAATAATGGCTGAGTATAGCAGCAAGCTATCAAAATTCCTGGATATTTCATAACCAGCTCTGACCTCACAGGCTCCTTAACTTCCCCACATGGCCACCAGGGGGCGGAGAAGCCCCAAGATCCCATTGGGGATAGGAGATGGATCAGGTACAAGGATGGCCTCACCTTGTGTGGGTCAGGAGATGTGAAGCTATTGCACTCCAGGAAGAAAGGGGCCTCAGAGAGCAGCTCGTACAGGAACACCCGGGTGTCACCCTGGGGGACAGAGGGTAGATGGGGCAGGTGACAGGTAGCTAGCTTCACCACCCGTCCCCGACACCCTGCCTGACCATTCCAGCCCACCTTGCCAGTGAGGAGCACCAGGCTGGTATCAGGGTCGTAGATGGGCAGGAGAGTCGAGGGAGCTACATCAAGACCCAACACAGCTGAGGGGCCTCCTGCCAGGGCATCAGCCATATACAGCAAGAGCTGGCGCTCACTTTGGCTGCAAGAGGAGGCAGAGGCAGGCCCTTAGGGTTGGAGGGGCCTGGGCAAGATGAAGACTTCCACAGAGACCCTGATTCTAGGCAATGTGAGAGCTGAGTCCAGCCCAGAACTGGCCTGGCCAGGGCGGCAATGTCCCAACTGACCATTCTGCTTCCCCCCTCATCCCCGGCTATACCACTGTCCCTCGTCAGCACAGGGCTGACCCCAACACCTGTCACATAGCGACTGTAGCTTCCCAGGACCAGACTTCTCCCTATTCTGGGCAGCTTCCTGGCCTTTCCCCAGAGCTCAAATACTCTGTCTTCCAGATCTTGGTCAGCAGCCCCAGATCAAATGATACCTCCCTTGGGAGACCCTTCCTGATCCTTCCTCCAAAGCACCATCTCTCAGATCTCTCTAACTGGCTTTAACTGGTCCCCATCAGGCCTGAGCTCCTGGGCCTGGCTCTCACCTCCTGGCTTCCGTATTGACTCATTTTCCCTTACCAGCCTTCATCCACCCATCCACCCACCTACCCATCTACCATCATCCATCCATCCATTTATCCATCCATCCACCCAAACCTCTACTACTACCCTCCCAACCACCCGGTAACTGAGGGGCAGGAACAAATTTTTCAGGCCTGAAAGGTGTCTGTTACTTTGGGGAAAGGAGACTCAGGTGCCCAGAGTCTGGGGATGGTGG
Organism: Urocitellus parryii; assembly: GCF_045843805.1. Classification (NCBI taxonomy): domain Eukaryota; kingdom Metazoa; phylum Chordata; class Mammalia; order Rodentia; family Sciuridae; genus Urocitellus; species Urocitellus parryii. The sequence continues at coordinate 5,585,010 of NC_135539.1, read as the reverse complement.
TCTCTAAGTCCTCACCTGTCAAAGCCAGACACCAATAGACAGCGACCATCACACACCCAAACAATGCGAGCTCCGCGGCCCCCTTCAGGTCCTGGACCTTCCTGTTGAGATACAGCACATGAAGCACAACTAGTGTCCCTCACACCAGGTCGAAAGGCCATGTATACTTGCTTACCTGCAGGGGCTCAGGGCTACTCCGGGGCTCATAAACCCGCACACGCCCATCCTTGCAGACAGTGGCCAGCTGCTGTCCATCAGGACTCCAGGCCAGGCCAAAGATCTGGGGACAGGCAGGGATGTGAGAGGCAGCCTGTTGCCCCATGGTTAGGCCCCCATTCCTGCAGCTGTCCTACCTGGTCCTGATGGCCCTGCAGCCTCAGCCGCTCAGTCCTGGCCTGAAGGTCCCAGATGCGAATGGTGAGGTCATAGGAAGAGGAAGCCAGAACATCTGCTGCCAATGGGTGGAAGCGCAAAGAGTAGATCTTTTCTGTGTGACCTGAGGAAGGGGAATGGGGTGAGGCTGAGCCCCCTTGGAAGCCAGTGCCTCACCCAGCCCGACCCAGGCCCTCCTGACCTGTGAGCACAGCCTCAGGTGTGGTGAGCATGTTCTCCAGGCCCCCTGGGGGCACTCGCCACAGTCTGATCCGGGCATCCTCCCCGGCTATGGAGAGAGAGCAGCAGCTCCTCACTACTGGGCCCAAGATCCCTGGCTCCCCAGAACACTCAGAACCCAGGGCCAGTACCTTCCCTCAAGCCCAGGCAACCAGCCTCCTTACCCACAGCGAGGCGGTGGGGATCAAAAGGGTCCCAGGCCAGATCAGTCACGGCTGCCCCATTCTGCAGCGTGGGCAGCGCTGTGTCAGGTAGGCGGCCAGGCTTCCTCAGCTGCAGGAGGTGCCCCACCCCATGGCCCATCAGAACCAGGCAGGAGAGCCAGTCCCAGGTGCTGCAGAGCAACAGCATGCCTGGGTCCCCACCCTCTGCAGCAGATGCCCCCACTGCTCGGTGACCCAAGCTCTCTGCCTTAACCACCCCATGCTCTGAGCCCCCGATGCCAAGTGTGAGACATCAAAAAGTGAAGAGCAGCAGTGCAGAGTGGTGGAAAGAGTTCAGGCCTGGGGCTTAGGTGGCCTGGGTTCAAACCCAGCTCCACTTACGCTGTTGTATGACCTGGATAGATCACTAAACCTCTCTGTACCTCTTCACCCTCATCTGTAAAAACGAGGACAAGAATGGTACACACTGCTTAGGGCAGCTGGGAAGACTAAGGGACATGCTGGCAGGAGCCTGATACATGGTCTGCGCTCAGCGAGTTGACAGTCACTAATGCCCTTAGGATCCTTGCCACCTTCAGGAACCTGGGGAGCAGCCCTGGTGGAGTGGAATCCCTCACCTCAAGCACGGCCACCTGTCCTCCGCTGCTGAGCAGGGGCACAGCCACATGCAGCTGGTTGGCGCAGAAGCCATCACTCTCGCCAGGTGTGGTGAGGCTGAGTCCCTTAAGGTTGGTGATGTGGCTGTCTCGGTGCAAGACGCTACCCTGAGTGTGGCGGAACTTGGAACTGGGTCCTGGCAGGTGGCAGGGACACAGAGCTTTGCGTAAGGATGCCATGTCTGCACACCTTGCGCTGTGGCTCCTGGCTGCTTGCCACCCTCACTATGGGAAGGTGCCTGTCATGTGCCCAGGGGAGGCCTCTGCAGAGGCAGCACATACAGCTTGCCTGGAAAGCTGGCCCTTGCTCCTCTGCAGCCAAAGGGATCTCAGCAGAATCCAGGGCTCCAGGCCACCCTCTAGTTTTACAGATGACCCTTAGCAGCTTTACTGTGGCTCACAGGACAATTGATTCTGCTAGGAGCTGCAAGTCTGGGTGCCCCACATAAGGCCTCCCTTCAGAGTTGGGGGACAGAAGAGAATGGGTAGGGACAGAGTAGACAGAGTCAGTACCCTGATGTGCTTACCCAGCAGGCTCTGCAGCGATCTCTGACTGGGGCTAGTCCCAATGCCACTGCTGCTGGAGAGTGAGGGCCCCAGGCTGGAGGGTGTGGAGGGCGAAGTCAGGGAGCTGGGAGAGGAAGAGAAGCCCCCCTGGGGAGAAGGACCCAGATCAGCCAGCGGGTCCCTGGGCACGCTAGCCAGAGAGAGAGGGGACACCCAACTCCAGAGCCACTGCTCGGGGGCCCTCTGGGCTGTGGAACACTGGGTTGGGTCTAAGCACTGCTGTGGGCATGGACAGTGGCAGGGGGAGCACAGGCTGGGGTAACATGGATAAAGGAGGCAGGCTAAGCTCTAGGCCATGAAGATAGCGGGTGGCAGCTGCTGGCTCCCAGATTTGTGGGGTGGGGGGAATATGCCAGTGAGTTAGAGCTGCCAGTGTTTCAAGAAAAGCCAGAAATCCAGTTTGTGCGAGAAGTCTCAATTCTTCAGTGTTGGCTCAAGTTTTCTATTTATGCAGCAAGCAATCCTCTGTCATTCTTGTTTTTATTTTTTTTCCTGTTATTCTTTTTTTTTTTTTTTTTTTTGGTGGTACTGGGGATTGAACCCAGGGTCTGTGTGAGGCAAGCACTCTATCAACTGAGCTATATCCCCAGCCTTCCTGTCATTCTTGATAATTAGAAAGGACAATAAAGATCACCAGACAGAGAGACACAACACACCTAGTGCTGATTTCACCCGGGCACCCACTGCAGCCCCCTGCTGGCTGTGGGACGGGAGCAGCCTGGTACTTACAGCTGGGTCTGCATCAGCCCTGGGCGCCTCTGCAAACTGGACTGTGTCAGGGGGGGCCTCCGTAGCAGGCACCAAGAGGGAAGTGAATCTGGGGTGGGGCGGATGGGCCGGGTTGAGGCTGACCTTCTGCACCTGTGGAGAGGTTAGCATTTGAGGCAGTGGTAGGTATGGGCCATGGTGGGGGGGCATAGGCTGCCAGGTGGGAATACAATCTCTGGAGGGGTAAACTGGGTTCAAGGGTCACTGACAGGGCCAGCAAGTCAGGGCCCAGCCAAATTGAGGGGCTTCCAGGGGCTGGTGGAATCAGGCATGACCCTACCTGCTGATTGCTCCCGGCCCACCAGGTGTGGGGGTCAGAGGCAGGCACACAGCCGGCAGTATCTGGGAACAGGTCCTCGTGGAATTCCACAGCCTGGTGATGGACAGGCAGGCAGCCAGTGAGGCCCAAGTGTCCCAGGCCCAAGTCCCCTGCCTGGGCACCCCCTCACCTTTCGGGGCACATGGTGGCTAATGGGTATGATGGCTGTGTCGCTCAGCTGCAGGACTCGGAGCACCTCGCAGCTCATGACAGCCAGTGCCCGACGGGGAACAAGAGCTGCACCCCGCAGCACACTCTCCAGAACACACTGGGTCACTGTCAAGGACAACACGGGAAGACAGTCAGGGAGGGAAGAGGAAGGGGGATGGCAGAATGGGAAGAAATGAGCTCACCTGGGCTCAGTGCTGGCTGCTGCAGGGTGACCTCGTAGCAGTACAGCTGACGCTCGCCCTGAAAGAAGCCCAGCCTGAGTCCCTCTCACTGACCATACCTGGCTCTCACCCTTGTTGCTCCCCAGGGACCTGAGCCACAGACCCATGGTGGCCATCTAGGAGATTGATTGCTATGAGCTGGGTGTCAAGCTGAGTCCTTGGCAGACTGTCCCTCATCTGCACATCATCACCTTCAGTGGTGACACTGGGAGTGTACAACAGCACTTATGGGACATAGACTGCATGCTGAGACATCATCTTGGCAACCCAGGTGAACATGCACCTGGCAGGGGGACCCTCAGGGCTGAGCCAGCGTTCAAGCTCAAGTTCCTCTTCTGTCAGGGACAGCGAGGTGGACCTTATAAGCCCAGGGACCAGAATGTGTCCCTCTGGGTGAGGGACAATGACAGAAGAACCCAGATGTATCTTTCTTACTCACCTTTCCTGCCAGGACCAGGAGCCCAGAGTCTGGGTCCAACAGGGGCATGAGAGACCTGGGGAGAGAGGACCAGTGGGCAGACTGATGGGTAAGGCAAGGAAGGAGGGCTGTGTGCCTCATGACCCCAGACAGGGTACCTGGAAGGGTTCCACAGTAACTAGGAGCCATTTCGCTGCTCCTGCTGTGTCCCGTAGGACCCTCCACTTCCTCTCCATGTGCTGCCCGCACACCAAGCACAACCCACCCTTCCCTGGGTCCCCCACCTGTCCACCTGGTTCCCAGCCAGACTTGTGCTAGGCCTAGGCACCTCAGATCCAACCTCTACTCCGGGGTTTTCCAAAAAGACCCCACACGGATTCCATCCCCTCTCCCCTACCCCTCAGTCACCTAGACACCAGACCAGCACTGCCAGGGAGGAAGAGGGGGTGAAGCTAGAAGCAGAGACTCCCCCAGAACCAAGCACATCCTTCTCCATGGGAATACAGAGGGTGGGCACGAAGCCCCAGACCCCTACCCACTGAGTGCCAGGCTCAGCCTTGGCCAAATGCCTGTCGTTGCTCAGGGGTCTGCACGCCCTTCCCTGGGCTCCGGGGAAGCCCTCTGCAGCCATCAGGGCGAGGGCTGCCTTCTAGACCTCAGCACCCAGGGGAGCACCCAGGGGAACTGGAAGGTGCCACCTCTGTCTCTTGCTCTTGGTCTCACTTTCCGGTCTCTGGGGACCCTCACCCCCCAGACTGTACCCTATCCCTGCCGTAATTTGGCCGTGGCAGTTGTCACTGTCCCTCACCCAGATGACAAGGTGCCCAGCCTTCCCCTCCCCTGCGCCCCTCCTCTCCCCACCCTGCCAGGAGCCACACAGTGGGCTGGGGCGCTGGGTGGGTACCTGGGTGTCTCCACAGCTTCCTGGAGTGCCCTGAGTGGGTCACCTGTGAGTAACACAGACTCCTGATTACCTCAGGCCAACAGGGTGAACCAGGCTCAGCACTGCCCTTCAAGACCTGGCCTGGCCACTGCCTGCTGTGATGGTAGGGGTGAGTGGGGACAGAGCTGGTGTGACCCGGGGTGCTCCGTGCTGAGGCTGGCACCAGGTCCCCTTCAGTGGCTCCCACAGGACTTCATTCACTTGTTCATTCACAATCATGCGTTCCCTTGAGCAGCTGGCCTACCCAGTCCTCACCCGGCCAGCACATGAGACCAGAGGTAAGTCAGACAGATCTCATCCAGTCCTCGAGGAGCTCCACAGCCTAGTGCTAGAGGTAGACACAATTCCACAACTAAAAGTGATGAAGGAAAGGTCCTCTGAGGACATGTGGCAGGGGGCAGGGTGACTTGGTCCTACCTAGGCCATTGGGGAGAGGGTGTTCCCTACAACTCGAGTGTCAGGGAAGTCGCAGAGAGAGTTCCGGACATTGAATGCAGCTTGTACAAAGGCCCTGTGGTAGGAGGAAGTGCAGCCCTTCCAGGAATGGGAAAGGCGATGGGCCTGGTAGCCCAGGCAGTAAGGGTGAGGGACTGAGGCTTGGGCTAGTGTGGGCAGAGCCAGATAGAACAAGCCTGTGGCAGGAGGGAAGTTCTGCCTCCAGTGCACCATGGTGACAAAAAGCTGATGGTGTGTTTTAAGCAATGGGAGATAGGTTGGTGCTGGGCAGGGCTGTGCCGGCTACTGCAGAGACAGGCCAGGAGAAGTGGGAAGGAGGGAATGAGGCAGAGACTGAGAGCAAATGAGCTGCCCGTGGCTCCTTTGCTCCCTGGCGAGTCAGGGGAAGAGGCCTGGCCCGCCTCTCACCCCTACCCCATCAGCTCCTGCCTACTGACTCAGGCACTCAGGATGCGGGGGCAGGAAGTCACAGCAGGCAGGGCTGGCTCTTCCAACAGGTCAAGCCAGTCCTTCTTGCCTCAGGCAGAGCCAGCTGGGCAGCTCTGCCAGGCAGGAGCATCCTGCTGTCTACAGCACAGCCCAGGCCGGGTCACGGCAACGGCAACCAGAGCCAAGGGTTGGTTGGCCAACAGCTGGCACGGGCCTGACTCCGGGCCCCATAAACAGAGCTAACTTGGGTCTGGGTCTGGATTGCAGAAGGTAATCCCTGGCTTGGCAGAGGGTCAAAGGTGGCGAGTTGTGTCAGTACCTTGCTGGCTGTCATGGCCCCAGGGTCTGCCACCTCAAAGGGCTCTGACTCTGACACCAGGTTCAGGGATTTACCCCAGACTCAAAGTCATAAAAGGTCAAGGGCCCACATCTGTCTCCACCTTCCAGTCCTAAAAGATAGGACAATAGAGGCATCAACTGGGTTTCGAAGGACGGCTCTGGCCCCCTGATAATGCCACCAGCACGCCTGTGATGAGCTCATGGTGGAAAGATCGGGGTACATGCAAAAGCAGCTCCGGGACTACATGTCCAGTTTTCCTCTCCACTCATCTTTTCACCTTGAGGCCTCCTCCTAACCTAGACATCTTGGCATTGCCCCTAGTCCAGAGCAGTCCAAGGCCCCTGGGCCAAGCCTGCCCCACACTCACTGGGTCCCTCCTTTCAGAGTCTCTGAGTGGGGTGGTATCTTGAAAGCAATGAGGAAAAGTTGGGTAAACTGGCAAGGTCTACTGGAAGCTGCCTTGAGCCCCTGGTAGATGGGGCCCTGTGTGAGCCCAAGGGATGGGAAAACACTTTAGGTGGGGGAAGGGGTCTCTGCATCATTCAAAGCTGGCCACTGAAGCAAAGGGCCATCGGGAAGTCCTGTTCCTTGTGGGAAATCATGCTGGAGTTTGTCAGATCCTCCTGGGTAGGGTTGGGCAGCATCTGTGGATATTCCTGAGGGTCTCAGAGAACACACAGCTCAAGGAAAGTAGCATAGGGACAGTCTGACCAGAAGCCACACAGCACTGATTACACATTCAGATGATTGTGGGCCAGGCAGGAAATGAGTGAAGTGCCTGGCATGAGACAACAGGGAGTAGTGGGGACTGGGGTGACCATGAGCCTGAGTTCTGGCCCTAGCCAAAGAGGGCAGCTGAGACTTCCTGTTCAAGGCAAGCTGGGAAGTCCCATTTTAATGCAAAACCATCTGACTTCTCAATGTTGGCAAAGGCTTCAAAGTTTAAAACATGCCACACAGGCCAAATGAATCACACCCAGGGGTCAGCGTTGCCCAGGCGAGGTTTGCAGGCATGTCCCATATCCATGATACAAGAAAACATGGAATGAGGAGCCCCACCTGTCCTGGGGAGATGACCCTGTGGAAACCAAGAAACTTAGAGGGGACATCTAGAAGGCAACTGTCTCAGTGACACCCTGACAACAACTGGACATAGGCCATCTTGCCTTCTGAAGTTGAGTCCTCCAGAGACCACACAAGTTCCCAGTTGGTGTTGCCCAGCCTCCAGGGTAAACCTTCAGGTCCCCCAAAGACTCAAACTGGTCCAGCAAAGGCCTTGGCTGCAGGCCGGATGGGGGTGGGGTGGGGTGGTGATATTCAGGGGCTCTCCGGAAGCTGGGAACTGAGCAGGGTCCCCAAAGGCTCTGAGGCGTGACTCTGACCACAGACACAGTGGGGGAGGAGAGCAGAGCATTTTCCCGGAATACTCCATGGCAGGGGATTTTTCTGGACTAGTCCAGGCCCTGGCACCCACTCTCTCCTGCCCAATCAAAGGACACTGTCAACTGAAGCTCAGGCCCCACCCACAGTTGGTGAGATCCCAAACCCACCATCCCAGCCCCCATCTCCAGTACATTTTGCACCTGAAGCTGCCAGTAACTGTTGGGCCTTGGGCAGATGACCACTTCCCTTCCTGTGTCTCAGTCCTTCACTTAACTTGTGGGGAAAGGGTCCACGGATGCTCAAAACCCTGATAATGGGACACAAGGACCCCAAATTCAGCACCAGAGGCTGTACTTAGAATGCTCTTGGAAGTGCTTTGTACCGCTTTCCCAGGAGGTTTTGAAATTGGAATTAGCTAACAACAGCAACACTTTCAGAGAGTTCACCTGAAAATCGGGACTTCAGTCTCAAAAAATCCTTAGCTGGTGGTAAAACACTTGCCTAGCATGCATAAGGCCCTCCCTGGGTTTAATCCCCATCACCACACTAAAATAAATAAATAAATAAACAACAACAAAAAAAGATTAAGAAAAAGCCTTAACTCTGGTCAGGGGTGGTGGCACACCTGTAATACCAGCAGCTCAGAAGGCTGAGGTAGGAGGATTGCAAGTTCAAAGCCAGCCTCAGTGAGGCACTAAGCAACTTAGCAAGACCCTGTCTCAAAAAACAAAAAAGGCTAGATGCGGGCTGGGGATGTGGCTCAAGCGGTAGCGCGCTCGCCTGGCATGCGTGAGACCCGGGTTCGATCCTCAGCACCACATACCAACAAAGATGTTGTGTCCGCCGAGAACTAAAAAATAAATATTAAAAAAAAAAAAAAAAAAAAGGCTAGATGGGCATGGTGGTGCCAGTGGCTCAGCAGGCTGAGGCAGGAGGATAAGGAGTTCAAAGCCAGCCTCAGCAACTTAACAAGGCCTCAAGCAACTTAGGGAGACCCTGTCTCTAAATAAAATATTTAAAAAGTGCTGGGGATGTGGTTTAGTGGTTAAGTGCACCTGGGTTCAACACCTGGTACCAAATGGGGGCGGGGGGATCCTTAGCTCTAGCAGGCTGGGTTGGTCGTGAGGGGCTGAGACCTTCACTGGCCCCCACAGGTCCTGGTGTCTGCTTCATATATATATATATATATATATATATATATATATATATATATATATATATATATATCACCTGCCTGGTGTCATGGGCACCTTGGTGACAATCAGTATTTGCTTGCTTTATACACAGAAAGCAGAACCTATCTAGTGTCACACAGCAAACTAGGAGTAGACTCGAGAGGAGGGCCCCTGACACTGAGTCTAGGAAAGGTCTCTCCTCGTCCAGGTCGGGAGGAGGCGGGAAAGGGCCAGGCCAGGCCAATGACCCCCGTCAGCGAAAAGGAGGCGTGTTCCCCGTTGGCCCCGCCCTGACCAATAGGGAGAGGCCCCGCCCCGCCCCTTAAAGCGCGACCCGCCCCCTCGATTCGACTCCGGAGCCTGGGCTGGAGGACGCGGACGCCGCTGCTTCTAGGTCCAGGGAGCGCGGACCTAGGACCCCCTCGGGCCCGGCCGGCCGCGAAGGATTGAGGCCGCGGCCCGGCCCGGCCGGCTCCCTCGGGTGCCGCCGCCTCCGGTGAGTGTCTGCGGAGCTGGGGGTCGCGGGGCGCCGGGCTGGCTGCGCACATTCGCCGTGCACGCGCGCAGACCACGGCCGCACACACACGCACTTTTTTCGCAGGACGGTGGCTTCCAGCCCCGTATTGTCACCTGGGCGGCCCCAGGCGCGCGCGGCGGGTGGGTTCCCTGTGCCCCTCCCCTGGCCGTCCCAGGGCTCCAGGAGCCCCACGGCTGGCCAGGGTGCATGAGTGTGTATGGTTCACCGGCCGGCGAGGCTGCTAGCAGACAAAATAAACACCCCCTCCCTCGCTTCCTCCTCCCACGGCTGGGCCCTCCGGCATGACCAGTTTTATGAATCAAACCCCTTTCAGGGGATGGCCCAGCCTTATTCTTTGGTTACATTTCATTCCTGGGGTCTGACGGTTCGGTGCCCCAGTGCATGCAGGTTGACTGGGGTCCTCAGGGCCTTGTCACTTACACCAGAACTGGGGGCCACAGACATGCAGCCCTCAAGAAGTATGGGGGCGGCTGAAGATAACTATTGACCCATCCCCCCCAGGTGGGGGATGGACTTCGGCTGGCCAGGGCCTTTGTGCTCCAGGTATCAGGGTGCCCCATCTGCCTCTGCCAGGAAAGGGGCTTTGCTTGTGCTGTGAACCCAGTGGCCTAGAGCCAGCCTAGTCTTTTGTGTCCCCAGGGCTGGCAACACTGAGGATTGAGGACTGCCGAGGTCTCCTGTGGTCACTGGCAGTCCAGCTGACTGGTGCCAGCCACTGCCTCGCGGCCCCTTGTTAACTATTACACCAGGGTTGCTGACAGCATCTCCTGCTTGGGTGCAGGGGTGGGGTCTGCACCCTGAAAGAGGCTCTCAGAGTCCAGGTGTCCCCCTGCTTGCTTTCTACACCAAGGGCAGGTGAAGCTCCAGAGAGGCACCAGAATCTAGAGCCCCTTCCCAGGCCAGGAGCCCCTAGGGCTGGGGAATGGACCAATCTCCAAGGTCCATTCCTGCTAGGCTGTTGGGTGCACAGAGGGTAGCTAGGCTGGCACTCTCCGGCAACTGTTAAGAGTTGGCCCAGTGGGCAAGTGAAGTCCAGTAGGGGTGCAGCTTTTGGTAAAGCCCAGCAGAGCTGGGATAGGCTGATGGGGGGATGGGAAAGCAGTCCCCTGAGTTTACTGTCTTCTCCCAGGGGAATCGGCCCCTGGAGCTTCTGTAAACACAGTGTCAGAGGCAGGAAGAGGGCTCTGGTAATGAGCAGCCCAGCTGGATCTCCTCCAGACCATTATCTAGCCTCTCCCAGTTCAGGGAGGAAGGACCCAGTAGCACACATGCCAGCCTGGAGGCCTGGGCACTGCCTGTCCCCTGTCACCCTCAACCTCAAGGAGGTGAGGGACAGCCACATTGGGACAGCCATCTGAGACCTGTGGGTCAGAAGGGGATGACTTGGGGGCTGGTGTCCCCGGACATTCATCCAGATAACATCACTTGCTCCAGACTCTGGAAATGGGGGAAGAGGAATTCAGCACAAGGAGCCCCCCAGACCTGCCTCAGACCTGTGCTCTCCTCTGAAGGCCCCTCTGGCAGGCAGCCCTGGGGCCAGGGCAATGCCCAGATAGGAGATGGACCCACAATTCCAACAGCTTCTGTTACTAACCCCCCTACATCCCTGGGGGAACTGGGACAAGACCCAGGTAAAGCAAGTTAAGTCCCTGTGGGGTTAAGTTAACCCCACCCCTAGGCTGCACAGTCCTGGACAGGAAAGTGGGTCGCACTGGGCCTGGGAGACCACAGAGGCACTCCTGACCACGGACAAGCCCATGGGAAGGGGCTTAGTGCCTACCCCCAGATCCCCCTCAGAGCCCCTCCCTGAGCTGGGGAGCCCAAGCTCTGTGTTGCCAAAACCAGCTCCCCTCACTGCTGTGGAATTTGCGTGAGTTCTTGGAGAAGGGGGAGGGTGTGTGTGTGTGTGTGTGTGTGTGTGTGTGTGCGCGCGCGCGCGCGTGTGTGTGTGTGTGTGTGTGTGTAGGAGCTCGGCCCAGTGGGTGTGTATCTGGCGTGGGTGTGTGCCTGTGCGCGTGACTGCAGCAGTGCTGTGTTCAGGGCGGGCAGAGGTGCTTCAGGGAGTCGTGTGTACTGGGGAGGGTGAGCCGGGGGCTTAGCCTCCTTCCTTTTATCGGTTTCCACATTCCAGAGGCAGCCGGGTTGCTTTCCCCAAGCCCTCAGCGGCTGTCCAGGCCCACAGGCCTCCCCCGCTTTTCCTCATTCCAGCCTCCCTGGGTGTGAGGAGGCTGGGGGAGGCTCCCTCAGGCCACCTCGGTTTTGGGGGGGTGGGGTAAGGCAAGGGGCCAATTCTTCTCCAAGACTGGGGACAACCCCCCCCACGGGGCTCCTCCTGGGGAATGCAATAAGGCTCAGACATTCCTGGAGGCTGCCTGAGAGATTTCATTAAGGAGGAGGAGGAGGGAGCTGGCTTGCACTGAGAAGGGGCCAAGGCCCCTGCTAGCCCTGGGCCCCCAGTCACTGAGCAACAGTGACAGCCATGTGGAGCAGGGTTATGGCTTGGTGACTGTGGCCCACCTGCCCATTGGCAGTCCCCAGATCCCAGGAAGGGCTGCTTGTGCCAATGTGGCCAAGAACCCCAGGACACAGCAAGAATGAGAAAGGCAAGACCCCTTCTGATTCCAGGCACCTTAGGCTGGCAACCTCCATTGGTGACTAAAGTGTTCTTCTAGCAAGTTCAGGGTTAATTGCTGGGTTAGAGCCTTACTCCATGGGTGCATGGCCCTGGGTGGGGACAGGGTGGTGAGAAGGCTCAGCGTCTGGGCCAAGCAGCATCATATCTGCCACGTGCCAACAGTGGCATCTGGGCTGGCCCATTTCTAGTTGGGCCACAGCCACCACATAGCTCCAGGGGCCACAGGTGTCCTTGCCTAACAGGTGGCACCTCTCCTGACTGAAGTGGCACGTCCTGCCACCCTGAGGGCTCACTTGAGCCAGGGACTAGTCTTAGTCACTGGTCTCCCTGCCCTGGGCTGACAGGTCTGGCAGCTGCCAGGTCACCCATGCTGCCACTAAAGGCACCCACTTGGGGCTAGGCCAGCCTCCTGGGTACAGAGGAGGAGGGGGGGGAGGGCCCAGCTGCCAGCCAGTCCACACCTGTGAGGGAATCCAGAACCTCCTCCCTGCATAGGCAGACATGCTGATGTCCCTGGCTGTCCCCTTTGCAAACCTATGACTGTGCAGAGGATTCGCCTCAGCTGTGTTTCTAAAATACAGCTCTGCCAGGGCCTCACCTCCAGAAGTTCTTACTTAATGTTTTTTTTTTTTTTATTGGATGGGCCCAGGGTATCAGAATTTTTTAAAAGCTTCCTAAAAGTTGGGGTGGAAAAGCCCCAAGGGTTACAGGTGGAGATGGGAGTACAGAGAGGTCGGGGAGCTGGAGTGAGGTCACAGAGCAGACTGAATAAACAGAGCCAGCTTGGGAGTCCCTGGCAGAGGGGTCGCATTCTGAGGAACAGCTTCTGAGGAAACCAAGCCCCTCTGCCCTTTGTGTGAGGACCCACATCAGAGACCCCTGACCTCTCTGCCCTGCTTTGTGGGCCAAGGGCTGCTGTGTCCCAGAGAAGGGGAGATGGGGTGGACCCAACTTAGGCCTGGGGCTGTAAGCCTTCTTGGACACAGACACGTCAGCGAAACCGGAGCCAGCCGTTTTGGCGGCCGCCAGAATAGTCCCGCCTGCCTGGGGAGGAGGGGCGGGGGTGGCAGACTCCTGGGGCTGGGCTGCTGCCAGGCCTGGCCTGCAGTGCGGAGCCCAGGCCCAGGCGGGCCAGCACCAGGAGCCAAGAGCCCAGAGCCATGGGGTCAGATTAGATGCACCCATCCCCCACACCTTCTCTGAAGCATCTGGCACAAGAGGAGGTGGAGTGTGAGCTCTGTCATCTGTCAGTCTGTCCAAATGTCCTCTGCCCAGTTGGGTACATGGCCTTCCCCAGGAGCAGTGTACACCAGCTTCAGGGCTGATGTGGTCACCCAAATGCCTAGACTCTACCCCACCCATGTGCCCGTCCCTGCATGTAAGTGGTTGCCCACAAGTGTGTCGCACACGTTCTGGGTCCCTCAGGGTGCTGAGATGACTAGTGCCTTTAGTCTTTCTTACTCATAGAGCCCCTCCCAGAGGTCATAGCAGCAGGGGGCTGGCCAAAGGACAGCTCACCCCCATTCCCATTTCTAAAACTAAGGACACTCCGCCACACTTCCCACCATCCTGACAGTGGAGGCAGCCTTGCTGTGGAGGCCTTGAACCTGGGTCCAGGGACCTCCTGTTGGCATAAAGATACACAGTGGGCTCCTGCAGGAAACTTGCCCCCTAGTGGGGTGGGCAGGACTCCATGCGTACAGGTAACACCCTTGACAACTAATGTTCACCGACCACCTGATAAGTGCTGAGGACAAAGAAAAGTGGTGGAACCTTGACACCCGGTCATGGTGTCATGAAGCCGGGGCCCTCACTGTAGCCCTCCCTTCCTCACAGCACCCTAGAGCTCAGGGTTGTTCCAGAACCCTCCCCCACCCTTAGCAGAGGGAAAGGTTTCCCTACCCTGCCTCAGCTTGGCAGATCAGATTTCAAAGCGCAGGCCAGGGCTGTAATCACTGGATAGCACAGGGCGGCAGAGACCCCAGGAGATGCCTCCATCCCCACCCGCAAGTGGACAAACATCAGGCATGCATCTGAATCTCTGTTTACAAACAAACAACAGCTTTGGGCAAAGTGGCACAAAACGGTAATCCCAGCAACTCAAACCTGTAATCTCAGCATTTAATCTCAAGCAGGATGACTGCAAGTTTGAGCACACTGAGAGACCCAGTCTCAAAAAATAAAAAGGACTGGTAAAGCACCCCTAGATTAATCCCCAGTACAACAAAACAAACAGAGCAATGCTCCAGAGGGTAAAGGAGACAGAGATGCTTATGCTGGCTCTGCAAGGGAGTGACTGAAACTCACAGTCATGAAAGGACTTGGGGATCTACTTCACCAGAATTTGGGCCTGAACTCTGTCTCATGCTGCTCTGCACCTGTCCCCTCCACAGTCAGCCTTTGCCCTCTCCAGGTTCCTTCCCCATCTGCTCTTGGTGCCAGGAACCCCATGGTGGAGCTCCCTGGCCATGAGACCACAGCTTGGAAAATTTGGAGTTTTCCAAGGCCCCAGTGCAAACTCCTGTTTCCCCTTGCCTGGTAGAGCAGGGACTCTGGCAAAGGAACTCAGCCCTGCATGTTTGGGGAACAGGAAGCAGTTAACTACTGCTTGCTGGGTCTCCTTGGTCCCTCCTGTTCTGAGCTTACTATCTCTCCACCAATTGAAATGCACCTTCTTGTCACCTGTCAAGCCAGGTGGCCATCTTGTAGCCAGATCCAATGACTGCTGATTAAAAGCCCAACAGATTAGGAAGCCCAGAGCCCACAGCAGTTCCCCCTCCTCCCTGCAGAGTAGGGGGTTCCTCCCTGGCCATGCTCCAAGCCCCTGAAAGCCAGTCTGGACACTCAGTGCTAAGTGCTCCACATGCACCTATCCTCTGCAGCCCTGAGATGTCCGAGGTAGGTACATGAAAAATGTGGGTACAAGAGTCTAGCTGCTGTCTGTGGCCTCACAGCTTGGACACCTCAGCATAGAGCTGCCTGCCAGGAGTGAGAAATCTTAACCATGACCTTATAGGAGGCCCACAGGGAGCTGAAGCAGCAATGTGGCCAGGCTGGCCACGTGTAGGGTCCCCTCCCACCTGACCCCAGCCTGGCCCCTCTGGGAGGGTTGATTCTGGGGGCGGCACCTCACCCCCCACATGTATGCACAGTTGGGGGGCCACTCATGGCCCACATCTGGAGGTTAGGCCCCACCCATCATCCTGAGTCAGCGAGGGTGGAGCAGGTCTCAAGAGGGGGACAGGGCTGGGGGTGCGGCACACAGGGCCTTAGGTCACACCATGGGGGCACTCAAGGGGGTTGGGGAAGGCTTTCACAGCTGGGCTCTGAAGGGCCTTCATCATTGCTAACTAGTGAGGGGCTCCCAGCTAGAAGCTCCTTGGGGAGATGACTTCCCTAGCAAAGGGACACTGCAGATGAGCAGGGCCTACAGGACCACCAACTCGGTGATAAGGGCTTCCTCTTCACCTAGAGCTGGCCTAAGACCCTAAGGACCTGACTCATCTAGCCTTTTCCTTCTTACAGTCCAGGGGCCATGTGCCTGGATGGCGGGGAGCTCGTGGATGGGCTCCTCCCCACAGCCTGGGGCAGGCAGGCTGGGTGGGGGGGTCCTGTTACCTGCTTTGGCCACATGAGAGAAGGAGAGGCCCAGCTCCAGCACAAAAGGCTCTTGTGTGAGTGAGCATCAGGCAGGTGCTGACCCTGGCAGGACTGCCTCTGGGGGAGAGGCTGGCACTCCAGATGAGACTCAGAAGTCTCAGAGGCACCCATGGTATGAGGTCCATGCCTGGATATGGCCCCAGGCTGTTCTGGGAGCCTACATTATGGGGGAAGGGGGCAAGCTGTGGACCATCTTGTCTCAGCTATTCCAGTTAGGAGCAAGAGTCAAGACACGGCATCCTTCATCTAGAGGGTGTGGACTGGGCTGGGATGTAGCTCAGTGGCAAAGTGTTTGCTTTGCATTTACAAAGTCCTGGGTTCAACCCCAAGTTCCAAAAAAAGATTAAAAAAAAATAAATAAAAGAACACCATTGGGGCTGAGTGTAGCTCAGTGGTGGAGCGTTTGCCTAGCATGTGTGGGGCCCTGGGTCCGATCCTCACCACCACATACAAATAAATAGAAAAGTATTGTGTACAACTACAACTAAAAAAAAAAAAAAAAAGATAGAAGGTGTGGACCCTGTCCCAGGGGCAGACCCTTAAGGCCTTGGGCTACAGCTCAGACCTCCTGGCACCTCTGAGGGCCCCCTTTCCTCTTGTCCCTTTGGGAGTGGTAAGAGCAGCTTCCCCTGAAGTGGCTGCACACTGCCACTGCTGAGGGGTGCTCCTGCCCACTATTCTCAGTGTCATGCCCAGAGCAGACCTGGAGGACCATGAGAGGAGTGAACCTGGGGCTTCAGTGCAGCCTGGCATTGCCTCTGTGACCACCTCACACCAGTGCCCCCCCCTCGACCTCAGCGGCCCTTTACCTCTAGTTCTGTCCTGGTCTGGAAATGGGTCTGAAGAGGCAGGCTCCCTGCTTCCCCATTTCCCTGGGACAAGCAGACACCTGCCAAGGACTGCAGCCAGCCTGCCCCTCCTCCAGGAGCTTTCCCCCTAGCCACATCCTGGCAGCCCACAGCCCCTGTCCTGGGCAGGTCTGACTGCACAAATGGAAAAACACCAATCCCATAGTTTCCATGTGAAGTCTTCCTGCTGCGGTCTTGGAGGAGGGAGGGATGAAGAACGTGGCCCAGGGGCCAGCAGCCTGGGGCAGCCAGCTTCTCTGCTTACGCGCCTGGGCTGTCTGCCTGCCTGCCCAGTCTCTCCCAGATGCTGCTGGGAAGGGCTGCCACTCCATGACACACAATTCTCTCTCCCTCCCTGATTCTTCCCTTTTTCTACCACAGGTAGGAAGAGGTAGGAGATCTGGGTTCAGGAGGAGGAAGAGTACATGGTCACTGGGTACTCAGTGGCCCTCAGTCCCTGTGCTCATCTGCACACATCAGCTTACCGAGTGCTCACAACAGCCAACATAACTGTAAGGTCAGATAGGCACAGTGGAACACACCTATACCCCAGCGACTGTCTCAAAAATAAAAACTAAAAAGAGATGGGGATGTTGCTTGGTGGTAAAGTGCCCCTGGGTTCACGCCCTAGTGCAAAAAAAAGATAAGGTCACATGGTATGGGACTGATGGGGATGGGCCAGGAACCGGGCCGGGGGACCTGACTCATAATCACTGGGCTCTGTTGCATTTGGGGGCGTGGAGTGATGAAATCCCTTCTGGCCCTTCCTGGCGTAGCTGACCTCTCAGCCCTGACTCATGGCTTCTTTGCTCCTAGGGACAGAAGATGCGCTCCAGGAGTCCTCTGCCACAGCCCCTGCTGCTGCTTCTACTGCTGGTCCCAGGGCCCAGCGTGCAGGGGTGCCCATCTGGCTGTCAGTGCAACCAGCCACAGACAGTCTTCTGCACTGCCCGCCAGGGGACCACAGTGCCCCGAGACGTGCCACCTGACACAGCAGGCCTGTACATCTTTGAGAACGGCATCACCACACTTGATGCAAGCAGCTTTGCCAGCTTGCCAGGCCTGCAGCTCCTGGACTTGTCACAGAACCAAATCACCAGCCTGCCTGGTGGCATCTTTCAACCACTCACCAACCTCAGCAATCTGGATTTGACCTCCAACAAACTGCGTGAGATCACCAACGAGACCTTCCGTGGTCTGCGGCGCCTTGAGCGCCTCTACCTGGGCAAGAACCGCATCCGCCACATCCAGCCGGGCGCCTTCGATGCGCTAGATCGCCTCCTGGAGCTCAAGCTGCAGGACAACGAGCTGCGGGCACTGCCCCCACTGCACCTGCCCCGCCTGCTTCTGCTTGACCTCAGCCACAACCACCTCCCGGCCCTGGAGCCCGGGATCCTGGATACTGCCAACGTGGAGGCACTGCGGCTGGCTGGCTTGGGGCTGCAGCAACTGGACGAGGGGCTCTTTGGCCACCTACGCAACTTGCATGACCTGGATGTGTCTGACAACCAGCTAGAACACGTTCCTCCTGTGATCCGGGTCCTGCGGGGCCTGACACGACTGCGGCTGGCTGGCAACACCCGCATTGCCCAGCTGCGGCCTGAGGACCTGACTGGCCTGGCCGCCCTGCAGGAGCTGGACCTGAGCAACCTGAGCCTGCAGGCCCTGCCAAGTGACCTTGCAGGCCTCTTCCCCCGACTGCGGCTCCTGGCAGCTGCCCGCAATCCCTTCAACTGCGTGTGCCCCTTGAGCTGGTTCGGCCCCTGGGTACGTGACAGCCACATCACACTGGCCAGCCCTGAAGAGACACGCTGCCATTTTCCACCAAAGAATGCTGGCCGACTGCTCCTGGAGCTCGACTATGCCGACTTTGGCTGCCCAGCCACCACCACCACTGCCACAGCCCCTACCACAAGACCAGTAGTGGGGGAGCCCACACACTTACCTTCCAGCTTGGCTCCTACCTGGCTGAGCCTGACTGAGCCAGCCACCAAGGCCCCCAGCCCACCATCCACTGCCCTGCCAACCAAAGGGCCTGCTTCCCGGGCCCAGGACTGCCCTGCCTCTACCTGCCTCAACGGGGGCACCTGCCAGCTAGGACCAAGGCAGCACCTGGAGTGCCTGTGCCCTGTGGGCTTCACGGGCTTGTACTGTGAGAGCCGAATGGGGCAGGGGCCGCAGTCCAGCCCCACACCGGACACACCAGGGCCTCCCCAACCCCTGCCCCTTGGCATTGAGCCAGTGAGCCCCACCTCCCTGCGTGTGGGACTGCAGCGCTACCTGCAGGGCAGTGCGCTGCAGCTCAGGAGCCTCCGCCTCACCTACCGCAACCTGTCAGGCCCTGACAAGCGACTGGTGACTCTGCGACTTCCTGCCTCACTCACAGAGTACACGGTCACCCAGCTGCGACCCAACGCCACCTACGCCATCTGCGTCACACCCTTGGGGGCTGGGCGGGTACCTGAAGGCAGAGAGGCCTGTGGGGAGGCCCGCACACCCCCGGCTGTCCGCTCCAACCATGCCCCAGTCACCCAGGCCCGAGAGGGCAACCTGCCACTTCTTATTGCACCTGCCTTGGCTGCCGTGCTCCTGGCTGTGCTGGCTGCTGCAGGGGCAGCCTACTGTGTGCGGAGGGGACGGGCAGCAGCCGTGGCTCAGGGCAAGGGCCAGGTGGGACCAGGGGCAGGGCCCCTGGAGCTAGAAGGTGTCAAGGCCCCTTTGGAGCCAGGCCCCAAGGCAACTGAGGGTGCTGGGGAGGCCCTGCCAGGTGGGCCTGAGTGCGAGGTGCTGCTCATGGGCTACCCAGGGCCCAGCCTCCAAGGTGCCCTCCCTGCAAAACCCTATATCTAAGCCTCAGGGAGAGCCATGGGCTGAGTTCTCAGCCAGCACCCTCTGCTGCCACACAAGAAAGTTCTCAGTGCATATCCCGGGGACACGTGCTGGGTAGGGCTATGTGACCACTCCTAGTCCCTGCCCCTCTCTGCCTTGATCTCTTCTGTGAGTTGCTGTGGCCCAGGTAATGAGCTTTGACAGCCCCCTCGCCTGAGTGCTTATAAGGTTGGCATCCGCCCCACCTATTCAATGTGCAATCCTGGGGCCCGGCAGGCTCTGCCGTGTGCTGGTAATGCGGCTGGGGCCCTGCTGGGCTCACCCAACCCAAGGAGACTGGGGGCCAGTGAAGGAAGCCCTCAGAAAGAACATGGGTGGGGATGGGCCCTGTGGCCCCAGCCTCGGCCCCAGAAGCACAGGAACACAGGAAACTGGAAAGGAAGGTGCTCTGGGAACATGTGGACTTGCTTCTGTTGTTTCATTTTCTTAAAGTGTATTTATAAGCAATCCTTTCCCATTTATGCTGGGAAAATGTTTTTCAAACTCAGAGACAAGGACTTTGGTTTTTATAAGACAAACGATGATATGAAGGCCTTTTGTAAAAAATAAAAGACAAAATGAAGTAAGTGCTTCTCAGGCTTGGCCTGGGATATACAGTTTGGGTTCAGGGTGGATGGGAAGGCTAGCCTCTGTGGGAGGCTGCAGACATCTCCCCACAGGGCATCAGGTCTGGGCTTCAAGGGCTGCCACAGAGGGTCTTGCCAGAAGGGCAGCCCGGCCAGGAGTGAAGTGAGACCCAGGCAGGGGTAGGGCCACCTGTCTTTGGGAAAGGGAACCAGTTGGAGCAGCCTCATCCTAGCCAGATCCAGTTTTCTGCCAGCAGGAACTATAGTGCCTGATCTGAGAGATGCTTGTGGTAGATATGGGGCCCAGAGAGACCCAGGGGAGGTCATCCCCTGCTCAGGGGCAGGTCTCATGGGCAGTTCACCATCTGACCTCCAGGGAGGGGGTGCCTTAAGCTGTCTTATTCCAGGTCTCATGGCTGTCTGGTCTTGAGACCAGGTGGTATGTGTGGCCCCAGTTCCTCCCCACAGTCCCACAGGCTCTTCTGGGAAGTCCTGTTCTGCCCTCCGATCCAGCTGTGAAGAGGGTTTTGGTACCAGTAGAGGGAGGGTGGATAGCCAAGGCCAGAATCCTGATGGGTGCAGAGGGAGGGGGCCAGCCAGAGCTGTTAGGAGCAGGTCAGAGACAGGGCCGAAAGGGCTGTCTGGCTTACAGATGGCACTAGGCTTGGTGGCTCCATGGGGGCCCTTTGCCCCCTGCACTGGGGATGTACTCAGCTACTCTAGAACCCCCAAAACTGCAGGTTGAGATGGGGGCAGAGCCAGGGATGTGTAGGAGAGCTGTAGCCCGGACTGGGTTTGGGACAGTGACGGATGTACACCATCTCTTCCTATTACCCTCAGAGGGTGAGGGGAAGTGGGTCCCAAGCCACCCTGAGTGAGGTCTGTACCTTTCCTGGGCCCTGCCACCCCAGCCAGTCCCACGGGCCAGGTTTGCCTTGTCCCCAAGGCAGCTTGGGGACAGTGACGGATGTACACCATCTCTTCCTGTTACCCTCAGAGGGTGAGGGGCAGTGGGTCCCAGGGCAGTGAGGAGCCCAGCAAAAGCTGGAGCAAGCCTCCCAGAGGCCCCACACCAGTGTCCACCCACAGGTCACAGCCCTGGTCCCTAGCCTCACCCCAGCAGTAAGAAGGAAGCACAGCCAGGCCCAGAGGCTTGGGGTGTTGATGTCAACATAGAGTCGGGCCTGGCCACGCGAGGCTCTGGATTCAATTAGTGGCTGCTGAGGGCTCTGGCACGCAGAGGAGGAGGCAGGCGGTGTAAGTCATGTGGCAGAGGAGGTGGCTGTGGGCCTGGGTGGGGCCCTTCCTCCTAAGGCAGCAGTGGCGGTAGCAGCAGCCCAGGTGGATTTCCTGTAGGCCTGGGCTCCATTAGGAAGCAGCCATGGCGAGGCGGCCGCCCTCAGCAGCCCCATCAGAGGCACCTTTGTGGGCCTGTGGGCCGCTGCTGAGTACGGCAGCTGCTAAGGAAATGTTTCCACCGCAAAGCAAACCTGGCCCGTGGGACTGGCTGGGTGGGGTGGCAGGGCCCAGGAAAGGTACAGACCTCACCCAGGGTGGCTTAAGCCAGGGACCAGGGGCAGCCATGGGGACATGCCGGCCCCTTATTCTGGGTCCTTCCTGCCACAAGTGTAGTTTCATTTGGGCTGCATGGGCTCTGCTTCTGTCCCTGGCACCTCAGGCAGATGAAGCAGCAGCTTGCTCACGGCCAAACAGGATGAGCCCACCGCCTGCTCCCTGGCCCAGCTGGGGCTGCCAGCCACAGGGGAAGACCCGGTGGCCATGACCCCTGCTGCTATAGGGGATAGAGCATAGGTTCCTCCAGCACCCTCACACTCATACCCCCTCCCATTTCACACCCAAAAGCATGTCTCCTGGACCAGGGAAAAGCTGCTTCTTGAACACTGAGCTCTGCTGGTCCCTCTCATATCCCCCATCTCCACCCGGCACAAAGCATGGGGCCTGCCTTACACACAAAAAGTGCCAGGTACCTGCCCCTCCCACCAGCCTTTCCCAAGGCCCGAGGTTGGCCTGCTTCCCAGTACACCCAACTATTCCCACTGTGGCATGCTCCAGTGAAGACGCTCCACAAATGGCAGGAAGGACAGAGATGGGAACCACAATAGAGCCCCTCCCGCCCCAGGGGAGGAGGAAGTGAGGTGAATGCCTGACCCCTGGCTCCTATAACTCTTAAGCACACACTGTTCTGCCCAAACCAAGATGGAAAATCTGTAAAACAGAAGAAACTGAGGGCAGCTGAGTGCACACCGCTGCCAGCCTCCCTGCAGCTGTGCCCACAGCAGACGCCCTGTGCACTTTCCATCTCCAGTCAGCGGGGGGCTCTGGCTTCCAGGGTGCATGGGAGCAGGGGACCCACTGCCTCTCAGTTTAGAGGCTGGCATTCATCCCTGGCATCCAATAGCTTGAGAGTGCCAGCTCTTTTGCTAAGGGTTCTGGCAGGGCCAGGGCTGGGGACGGAGGGGCAAGACACTGGCCTGGACACCCATCTGGGAGTGATTTGAGAAGCTCCAGTCCTTGCTGGTCCTTCCAGGCTATTCTTAACTGCTGTAATTACAGGGTCAGCCTTGGCCAGTGGCACCGTGGGGTCTGAGCATCGTTAACTTCCAGGGGCCATGCTGGGGCTGGGTGGGAGTTGCTCTGCGGGGGATGGAGGACCTATCACTGAGGGCAGGGTCTGGAAGGCAGGAAGCAGTGGGCGGGTGAGCACTTGATTGCTGATGCTGGGTCCCTTCACACCCACAACACCTCTGCTGGGGGCCTGCAGGGAAGGGGCCAACTGGTCTGGGAAAGTCTGGAGGACAAGATGCCAGGGCAGCACCAAGACAACCTCAGGGCTGGGGTGGGTACGTGGAACAGATGATGGGTGTAGGACCCCGTGGCCCAGCTGTTCCAGTTCCTTCAGGGCAGGCTGGGCTCTGCTGACTTCCTTCCTGAACCCCTTGTTCCCCAGGCCTAGAGCAGCAGGAGGCTGAAGAAAGTCCTGAGTCTCACTCAGCCTTGCCTTCCTCACCTGTAAAACTGGCCAAGCCAACAGCGTCCCAGTCTCCCTCTCCCTAGGTGTGAGAGGATGGGATGGAAGGTCTCTGTCTTCCTGACCAAGTCCCCCTCTTTAGGAAGCACTCTCAGCTAGGGAACACTCGCCCAAGGGCTCTTCTAGAAGATTCAAGGGAGACACATTGCCCTTGCTGCTCCTGGTCTCTGTCCCTCCGTGATTCAGTTTTTTTAATATAAGAAGGTTCTTTCCTAACTCTAGCAGTCCACAATCCCCTTGCCTGGAAGAGCACAAGCCAGCCCCTCCATGAGTCACAGCTGGAGCTTTGGGACAGGGACCAAGTCCTTGCCCCTTCCCCCCATATCCTTGCTTGGCTAAGTGTGAACCTTCCCAAGCCTCGGTTTCCTCATCTATAATGTGGGTGGTCGTGCAGACTAAATGACTGCTCCCTTGTAAATGCTCATTGCAGGCCTCCTGATGGGCTGGCTCTGTGCCACTGTGGACCAATGCCATCTCTGCACAAAGCTGCCGGCCTGGTTGGGTACCCCACCAGGGTTTCCACAAACCTTCCTCCATATACTTCTGGTGGGGATGGAAGGAAAGGTGTATTTGGACTTCCCCCATGCTTCCTGGGCACCAGCCCCACTTGGGGACGGACAGGGACAGCCGTGTGGCAAGTGCTGACTGAATGTCATAAACCTCAGTAGAATCCAAGTCCACTCCTATCTGCCACTGGCCCCTCTAAATCTGCTCATCTCTCCCAACATCTCTACTTGTCCATCCCATAACCATCTTCCTGTAGGTCTCCCAGGGTCCTCAGTCCCACAAGTATCCTCAACAAAATCAAGTGCATCTTCCAGGTCATAATCCCCTCCCCAAATGTCAAAATACACCTGTGAGCCCTAGGCCATACCCCATGACCCAGCACCCAGTCTGCCACCAGGGTCCACCAGGGCAGGTCAGGCTCACTGGCTAACTGGAGGTTACCTCAGTGCCCTTGCTGTTGAAACCTGGGGCTCCTGGAGAGCAGTCTTTTACATAGACCTTGCAGCCCAGGTCAGGTACCTGCAGCCAGGTAACAGGTGACCAGCCTGACTAACTGCCAAGCTGGATTAAGGACCCTCACCAATGACTAATGCACCAGACCTGAACTCAGCACTCATCTGGTCCTCTGGTCCCAGCCCTCCCAACTTGTTGCAGCTCCTACCCAGGTGAGGTGTCCAGGGTGAGGGAGGCCAGGGCACTGGAGAAGAAACGAGTGTCCCACAGCTTCACTTCTTGCTCACGCATCTGTGGGGAGGGCCAGAGAGAGGCTCAGAGGGTCCTGGCCTGCCTACCTCAGGGCCTCCTGAAACCCAATGCCTGAGGGTATGCCTGGTACAAGGCAGAGCAGGGGGAAGACATGCCAGGAAAAAGAGTCTGGGTTTCCATGTCCTGCTCCTTTAACAACCCCTAGGTGACAAAGGACAGGGGCGGTTCCCTCCATGGACTCTGGTCCCTGTGGGGCCACCAAAGCTCCCAGGGTCAGGCTTAGCTATTGCAAATGGAATTCACCAGTTTTCCACAGCCCTTAGTCCCCTGGGGCTCTGAGACCCAGCTGCAGAGGCAGGCCGTATATGGACAGGCCTGGAACTGGACATCAGCTCCCTACCTCCCACCAGCCTTATCCCACCTTCCTAGGTCAGGAGTCTAAAGGACTAGACACGCCCTAGTCCTTTAGACTAGGACTTACGTGACAGTGCCCTGCTCGTGCTGGAGAAGTCCCTACCTGGTTGAGTCCCGTGGACACGAGGTGCTCTTGCGTACCCGTCCATGCCAGCCGGCTGTCCCTGCTGTTCTCGTGGGCCTTTGTGCTCTACAGGATGCAAAACCAGAGCTGAGCCATCAGGGCCCCTTGGGGGCCAGAGGAGATGCACACAGCTCTCTCCTAGTACTGGCCCCTGGAGCCCTAGACAAGGGGTAGAGGTGTGGAGTGGGCCTCAACTAGTTCTGCTACCCATCCATCTGAGCACCCACAGAGGGACAGATCGGTCTTTACCTTGGAATTTCCTATGGCTGACCTAAGCCAAAAGAGACCTCATACACACAGGACAAAGCCCACTTCCAACCCCACCAGGACAGCTGTGTCAATAGGCCCTGGTGGATGCTCACCTCCTGGGAGGGCTGGACTAAAAGCAGGTGCCTAAAAGAGGCTGAGACCCCATCCCTTGCCCTGCCCATATCCCTGAGCCATATGACCCTGGGGACCCCACACCCTCTCAAAATCTCATTTTTCTCTTGTAAACAGGGCTCATGGTACCCACGCTGCCCTCAGCAAAGCACTGTGCAAATCGCAGGATTAGCAGGATTACCACTGCCTCTGGGAGCTGCCAGCGGGCCAGAGGGCAGGCCTAGGGCCAAGTTCTGGGGAAGTCCAAGAGAGGGCAGTGCAGTGCCCCTCGTGGCCTCCCACAGTGCTAGAGCTGCCAGCAGGAAGGCTCAAGGCCCCCAGGAAGGAGAGAGAAGTTCACATCCCGGGCAGGCAGCCTTGTCCCTCTGGGCCCTGGTGGGGGGGAGGCTGAGGGGGCCAGAGGAAATGCAAACAGCTCTCTCCCAGTCACCCTGGCCCCTGGAGCCTGAGACAAGGACCCTGTTACCAAAAATAGCTCACCCCAACCATGGCCAGCCTCCTCCAAGCTTCCCACGATCTCCTTGGGAATGAATGAGGGAGGGAAGCAGCCAGCGAGGAGCTGGCCCAGGGCCCCCTCCTCAGCCTACAGAGGCGACCCCAGCGTGGGAGACCTGGAAACACTCCCCCACCCGTTGTTCCAGGGGCTTTTCTCACTGCTCCCTTCCCACCCAGCCACAGCAGCACAGGAAGTCAGGGCTGGAGCCTGAGAACCAGGGCCCCACGCCCCTCTCCCTGACCTAAGGGGGGTTCAGATCAGGAAGAGGGTCAGGCCCCTGACACCCAGAATAGGTGAGAAGTGTCATTTGGGCTCCTGTCTTCTCATCAGTGTACAAACATCCCTGTGTAAGAAGCAAACCGGATGGTTCCAACTGGTCTGCACATTATTCATTCATTCAACAAACACATGAGGCCTCCCTCAGGCCAAGGACCAAGCTGGAAGCCAGCAGTGGGGATGGGCAGTCCTCAGAGGACCAAGAATGTGAGTGAAATCAAGCTGCTCCTTCATTTGTTCTTTCATAATACAATTATCCAAGCCACACAATGTGCCAGGAGCTGGAGACACAGTGAACAGAATGGACAAGGTCCCCAAGCCCACGGACTATCTACACTGGGAGGCAGACCAGACCAAATGGATATAACTATGCCTTCAACATCACTGTAAGCGCCACAGAGCAGCCAAATGGAGGTGAGGGAACAACCTGAGACAGACTGCCTGAATGAAACCCCAGACCTGCCCAAGGGCCCTATCCCAGAATGAGTCACAAAGTCAGTGCCTCAGTTTCCCTGTCTGTAAAAACTACCGTGGCAGGACCTCCTTTGGAGGACTGCCAAAAGGAACATTAACACAGGAGAATCTGCCGCATATCAAACGAGGTGGGGTACCAGGGATTGAACAGAGGGCCTCATGCATGCTAGGCAAGTGGCCCACCACAAAGCTACATCCCTGGCCATTATTTTATTTTGAGACAGGGTTATGGAGGCTGGCCTCAATCTTGTGATCCTGCTGCCTCAGCCTCCTGAGTAGATGGGCTTACAAGAATGCACCACCACACCCAGCCTCAAATGCTCTATTTTTAAAGATGATAACAGTGTACAATCAGAGTGTAACTGAAGTCATTATAAAGTAACATTTGAGCAAAGAGGTGTGAGGTAGACAGCAGAACTAACACCTACACAGCAGGAGATGGAAGCAGAGAGGCTGGTGCAGGCAACAGGTGGGTGGGTGAGGCAGGGCCAGGCTATCACCAAGCATTTCTCATTCAGAGGCACAGCTGAGGCGAAATGCACCTTGGCCTACATCTTCTACCTTCTGTTCACAGGTGCAGAAACCAGGACCTAGAGAAAGCAAGCCCTCTCCCCAGTCACCTAGCAATGCAGCTGGAGGCTACCTGAGCCTCCAGTCCTGTGAGCTGGTCTCATGATCTCACTCCGCATGAGGACATGAGACCGGGGGTGAAGAGACTTGCCATGCAGCAGAGAGAGGGCTAGGGGAGCCCAAGACAACCACTGCCCCAGAAGCCCTCTGGCTTCCAGCAAGCATCCTGGATCAGCTCACCCTGGGGAGGGCACCAGGCCTCCAGTCACACAGCACTAAGGTTTGCAAAAGTACTCGGAAAGCCACTCCCCATTATGGTGAACCTAGCTGTTGGCCCAGGGGCCACAGGAAGCCACATGGGTTGGGAAGGTCAGCAGCCACATCTAACCCCAGATCACTGGAGTGATTTCCAATCTCAAAAATAGAAAGTTCTTTGCTGACCTCAGAGAGACTCACAAAAGAGAAGCCCTGCCTCTGAGCCCTCAGCATCTCAATCTCCTGGGCCCCCGGGAAGGCTGCAGCTGGGCCCCAGGCATCCTATTACCCTGGCGCAAGAGGCCAGGCTGGAGGTTCCCTCCTAGAAGCAAAGAGGCTGCAGGTCCTCCTGGGGGTGGCCTTTGTCCCCACAGGCAATAGGGTATCTGCTCATGGAGAAGCTTTAAGAGGGCTTCACTGCCCCTCAGTCTCTGGACCAAAGTCCCTGCTACCTGGCCTCAGGAAGAGGAGAGGAGGAGGTGCAGCCAGGCAGGCAGCACCAGCCCATCCATTGAGTGTGGGTGTATGTGTGCATACCCAGCATTCCACTGCAATGCAACCAAAGCCCCTCTGGATTACCATGACAACGGTGTGGGGCAGGGCTGCTCATCAGGAAGCCCTGGGCTCCTTCCCAGGGCAAGGAGACTTTTTCCAGTGGTAGGACCCTCACCTGAGCCAGGCTCAGTGCTGGGTTCCAGATGCTCAGCCCCCCTGGCTTTGTCACATGGGGTGGTCAGGAGGCACATACTCCCCCACAAAGAGAGGTCAGATGGCTTATCCTGGGCCCCTTTCTGTCCCTAAGGAGGATCTTGAGGCCTCACTGCTCCCCAAGCATCTCCCAGCCTCAGTGTGCTGCTTCCCAGAGTCAGTCAAGACTTCAGGGCTTCACCAACCCCCATCCAGGGCTTTGGTTCAATGAAGGAGCAGCAGAAGGGGCCTGGGGGCTCAGATAGAACAGGCCTGGCTCTTCTACTTGTGGCCCTGAAGCAGTGAAAGAAACATCCTGACCCCTGGTGTCCTGGCTTGGACTTCAGAAAGATCCAAAGAGCCAACTTTCTAGGGGGGCCATCAGGGTGGAAGTCCTACAGTGGTCATAAACATAATCGAAAAACGAAGGAGGAAGCCAGGCACAGTGGTATACACCTGTAGTCCCAGGATGAGGCAAAAAGATGCTTGAGCTTAGGCATTCAAGGCCACCCTGGACAGCAAAAGGAGACCACATCTCAAAAAGATATAGAGCAGACTGTGTTGGTATACACCTATAATCCCACCTACTTAAGAGGCTAAGGCAAGAGGATCACAAATTGGAAATCAGCCTGAACAACTTAGCAAGACCCTATCTCAAAATAAAAAATAAAAAAGGCTGGGGAAAAGTCCAGTGGTAGAGAACTTGCCAAGCAAGATGAAAGCCATGGGTTCAATCCTTGGCACTGAAAAATACAAAACAAAATACATGCATACAGAATAAAGAAAATGTGGTATACATACACAATGGAATATTACTCTGTCATAATGATGAATGAAATCATTGCATTTGCTGGACTGGAGACTACCATGAGAAATAAGCCAATCTCAAAAAGCCAAGGCCAAATGTTTTCTCTGATATACAGATGCTAACTCACAATAAGGGGGCAATAGGGAAAAATACAAGTACTTTGGATTAAACAAAGGAGAATGAAGGGAAGGGAGGGAGAATGGAAATAGGAAAGACAGTAGAATGAATCAGAATTACTATCCATGCACATGTATGATTACATGACCAATGTAATTATACATCACGTACAACCAGAAGAATGTTACACTCCCTACGTGGATGTCAAAATACATTCTATCATGTGTAACTAATAAGAACAAATTTAAAAATACATGTATACATACATGAAAATAAAAAGTAAAAACAAAACAGGGATGTAAATAGGAAGGAGGCACCCAAAGGTTTCTGCTTTAAGCTCAGGTGGCCCAAAGCAGGGTCCAGACAGTGAAGGGAGGACTCGTCCCTGCACAGCACAGCCTTCAGGCTCCGAGGATAGTGAGGGGAAGAAATGGGATGAAGGAGGATGCTATCCTCCAGGAGCCCCAGCCATGCCCCCTCAGCGAAGGTGCTCCTAGAAGGACTTCCCCCAAGCTGGCCCCTTGGCTCACGCCCACCCCTGCCGCCAGCAGTGGTTTTCTTAATAGAAGCCAGGTGTGGGCCAGATGCCCTGGGCGGAAGTGGGGGGCAGGGCCAGGCGGAGGACGGCATTCCAGGCCCACTGCCCCCGCAAGGCACCAGCAGGGCCAGGCGCCAGGCACAGTCTCTGCAGTCAGGGAGCCGCCCTCGCTCCTCCCAGATCTCCTGGCTGCAGCCCCTTCAGAGGCTCCTCCAGGCACAGACCTTCACCCACTAGGAATCAGACTCCCTTGGCCAGCAGCCACTCCAGCTCCACCTCAGCCCCCACTCAGCCCTGCTGGAGGAAGGGTGGGGACTGGAAGGAGGTAGCGTGGAGGGGAGAGAAGGGAGAAACACTCAGGGTTGGCCCAGAGGCTGGGCATGGCATGCCCAGCGGGTACGAGTGCAGGCACTCCAGGCCGAGCATCTGAGGCCCTGGGCAGAGGGCCACCGGGGAAAGGGGGGATTCAGTTTATCCTCCAAGTAGAGCCTGGACCCCTTTCTGGGTAAAGGCTTAGAGGTGAGTTAAGGAAAACTACCAGGTGAGGCCTATTGTCCACACCCACACTTCTCTGAGACACAAATGTCCTCTTGGGTGGAGGAGGCCAGGTAGCCCCTCCAGGATGCACAGGCGGGATGTAACCAAACTACTTTTCATCTCAATTCACCAGTCAGATAGGGCTTCCTTTCTGTCTTCAGCCAGAATGGAACTGACTGTACCATCTTGGCCCCCCAAAACTCAAATTTCAGGCTACCAGGTTTGAGCTGATGGTCTACTCTTGGCCCTAGGTGGGCATTAAGCCCTTGAAATGGGGACAGGGTGTGGATGGGTGTGTACCTTTGCTAGGGAGCGTTTCCCCAGAGCTGGCAGTAGGACCCTACACTTCATCTCCCTGAGGGAGAAGACTTCAGTTTCTGGAAATTCCCACCTACTTAAGAGGCTAAGGCAGGAGGATCATAAATTGGAAATCAGAAATTTAAATCCAATGAAATTAGGTTATTTGCAGGAAAATGGATGGAACTTAAGAACATTATGTTAAGTAAAATAAACTAAATGCAAAAAGTCAAGGGTCAAGGGTCATATGTTTTCTCTTATGTGCAGAAGGTAGAAAGAAAAAAGGAAAAGAAAGGTGGGGGATCTCATGAAAACTGAAGGAGGACTACTAGAGAATAGGGACAGGGGAGGAGGGGGAAGAAAGGGAAATAATGGGAACGATATTGGCCAAATTTTATATATATATTTGTGTGTGTGCGTGTGTGTGTGTATATATATATATATACACACACACACACGCACACACAGACATATATATTAAATATATATATACATATATATTTTTTTAATGGATAGCACGTCTTTATTTTATTTGCTTATTTTTTTGTGGTGCTGAGGACTGAACCCAGTGCCTCACACATGCAAGGCAAGTGCTCTACTACTGAGCTATAGATCCAGCCCCAAATTATATTCTTATAGTATATGCATGTGTGAATATGTAATAATAAGTCCCATCATTATGTATAATTATAATGCACCATACAAAATTATGGGGCGGGAAGTAAATCCACTCATCTCACTTCCTGCTTAAACACTCTAAGGGCTTTCCAAAGCCCAGGGGACAGGCTCTTCACATGGCCTGCCTCCCCTCTGGGTCCCTCAGCAGACTTCTGGGACAAGTTCATCCTACCTCAGGCCATCTGTGCATATCACCCTGGTGAAATGAAACTTAGGCTGAAGCTCCAATGTCAGCTGCTCAGAGAAGCATTAATCCATTCCCAAAGAGAAGCCCCCAGTACTACCTAGGGCAGGGCCACTGTATCTGGCTCACTGGCTGCTGCCTCTAGGTCTGTTGGATAAATTAATGACTCCCCAATGACTCTGTGTCTGCTGCATGAACCCAGGTCCCAGCCTCCTTATGTGGAATGCAAATGGCCACATGTGCCCCCATGCAATACACACTTGCAGAAATATGTGCAACCAAAACATGCAGAAACCCTCAGTCCTGTAGGTCTGATAGGCCCTCCCTACCCCAGGAGTCTCTGTGAGGCCTGAGGAGCACAGAGGGTGGGAGACTTTGGGGATACTCTCTGCTGGTCTCTTCTGACCATGCCAGGGAAGGAGAGTGTGTGTCTGTGTGTGTGGGGGGGTGAGGGTCACAAAGGAAAGAAGGAAACTGGAATCTCAAATTACCTTCCTGAAGCCACAGGATACCTCCTCCGCCTGCCTGTGGGCAGCCAGGCTGCTCCCACCCTGTGATCAAAGCCAGGCCCTCCCAGGACCCAGAACTGGCTTTCCAGGAAGAGCTCTACTGGCAGCAGCCACTGCCCATGGGTCTCTGCACCAGGAACCCGCCCGCCCTCCTCCACCTGCTGCAACCTCTGGGTCCTCATCCTGCATGGAGGTGTCCACCCACCCCACCACCCCTACAACTCACCTGAGAGGCCTCAGGCTTTGCTCTGGGGTCGAAGATCCTTAGCTGCTTGTCCTGCAAAAGCAAAGAAGAGGAAACAGAAAATATACAATTAGAGTCAGCCCGTTTCTTCACTCCAGATTCTGATTGGCCCCTGCCTCTGTACCCGGGGCTGGCATTACATGCCCCAACCCAGTTCCTCCTTTGGCATGGACGGGTCCTGCTTCATGCCCACTTCCCCCAGAAGACCACATTTGGTGGGGGCAAACGCTCACCTTCCTGAGCACCTACTATGAACCAGGCATGTCACAGGCATGCCCTCTCCTGTCTCCCCAATGACTTTATGGAGTGGTGCCATCAATAGGACCCTTGAAAAGGAGAATGCAGACCCAGAACCAGCAGGAGGCTGCTGCAGGCATGTCCAGCCCTGCGCAAGGCGTCCTGGCTCCTCGGACGATGGCATTTCTGAACTTCCAATCAGAAAATGGAGCTAACACCTTCTAACAGTCCACCCAGCTTAGTTACTGACCCACACTACCTGAGAGCAGAGATGAACAAAAAAAGAAGAAAGAACTCTACTGAAATAAAACTCCCAGACCTCGTTTAAGTCATTTTTGTGGAATAATCTGTGTATCTGTACGTGTACCCAAGTGTATACACATAGACAACTGGGGCAGAGGGCTGAGGATACTGTTCAGTGGTAGGGTGCTTGTCTAGCATGCACGAGACCCCTCAACTTCTAGAACCACAAAAAGAAAAGAAAAAAAGAACTGTGCAGAGAAAGGGCAGACTCTGTGTCCACTATTTATAGGCTTGGCCATAACTGTCCATAATAAATTGTTAAGTGCAAAAAGGAAGTTGCAGAATAACATGGTACACTGTGATTCTACTGTGGTCAAAAATAAACAAAAATCTCTATTTGTGTGACCACGTTCCCATATGTTTGGGATAGTCTCTGGGCAAGGATGAAGGTCCTGACCAACATAGGCAAGGGTGTCAATGCTGGATACCAGGGGTGGGGCAGTGGGGGCTCATCAGCAGGTCATTTTTATGTCTGAGTGCAGCTCTACTTCTGTTTCAGAGATTCCTATTTTCATATTATAAAAAATAAACAACTGTAATTTAAAATTAAAAACATTACCACTTGCATCAGAATCAAAAAGTTGAAATGTTCACTTATAAATCTAACAAAATATGTATTGACAAAATATGGGAAAAACTACAAAACGCTGATGGAAAAAACTGCAGAAGGCTGGGCACAGTGGCATACACCTATAATCCCAGCAACTCAGAAGGCTGTGGCAGAAGGATTTCAAGATCAAGGCCAGCCTGGGCAGTATAGCAAGATCTATCTCAAAATCTGAAAAAATAAATAAATAACAGGACTGGGGATGCAGCTCAGTGGAAGGTGCTCCTGGATTCCATCTCTACTATGAGAGAGAGAGAGAGAAAGGAAGGAAAGGGTTGGGTTGTGGCTCAGTGGTAGAGCTCTTGCCCAGCATGTGTGAGGCACTGGGTTCAATTCTCAGCACCACATATGAGCAAATAAATAAATACAGGTCCTTCAATAACTAATAAAACATATTTTTTTAAAGTGCGTTTAAGGAAAAAAAAAAAAAAAAAAGTGCGTTTAAGGGGCTGGGGATGTGGCTCAA
Source organism: Urocitellus parryii (assembly GCF_045843805.1). Classification (NCBI taxonomy): domain Eukaryota; kingdom Metazoa; phylum Chordata; class Mammalia; order Rodentia; family Sciuridae; genus Urocitellus; species Urocitellus parryii. The sequence continues at coordinate 5,551,789 of NC_135539.1, read as the reverse complement.
GCGGTAGCACACTCGCCTGGCATGCGTGCGGCCTGGGTTCAATCCTCAGCACCACATAGAAACAAAGATTTTGTGTCCGCCGAAAACTAAAATAAATAAATAAATATTTTAAAAATTCTCAAAAAAAAATAAAGATATTGTGTCCACCTAAAACTAAAAAATAAATATTAAAAAAAAAGTGCGTTTTAAAAAAAAGAACGAAGATCAAAGAAATGTATGGATATGAAGACTTAGTATCATAGAGAGATCTGTTCTTTCCACCTTTGATCTACAGAGTCCACACAACAATCCTAATCAAAGTTCCAGAAGTTGCTGTGTAAATATTGACAAACTAATTCTATATTCTCACGAAGAAGCTAAAGACCCAGAATAATCAACACAATAATAAAGGAGAACAAACCCAATTTTACTAAAAAGAGAAACAAATTGATGGAGCAGACAAGGGAGCCTGGAAAAGATCCCCCCAAATACAGTCTACTGATCTTTGACAAAAACCAATCAAGGGCTGGGGTTGTTGGCTCAGTGGTAGAGTGCTCGTCTAGCATATGTGAGGCACTGGGTTCAAGGCCCAGCACTGCATATAAATAAATAAATTAAATAAAGGTCCATCAACAAACAAAAGAACCCAGTCAACACCATGGAGAAAGGGTAGTCTTTTCAACAAGTGGTGCTGGAACAACTCAGGAAAAAGGAAAAAAGAATCTCTACACAGACCTTACCTTTTTCACAAAAGTTTAACTCAAAATGGACTACAGAACTAAGCACAGAACATGCAACCATAAAACCTTTGTTACATAACACAGAAGAAAAATCTAGGTGGCCTTGGATACAGCAATGACTTTTTAGGTCTAACACCAGAGGTATGATCATGGGAGAAAAATCTCACAAATTGGACTTCATTAAAATTGAAAATTTCTGGGCTGGGCTGTCGCTCAGTGTAGTGATTGCCTGGCAAGTGCAAAACCCTGGGTTTGATCACCAACACTGGAGAAAAAATACTGAAAATTTGTTTTTCTGCTTTGTGACATTGTCAAGAGAATGAAAGATCAAAACTCAAAGCCACAGACTCAAGAAAATATTTGCAAAATACCTGTTTCAGATAATTTATACCTAGGGCTAGGGTTGTGGCTCAGTGGTAGAGCACTTGCCTCGCATGTGTGAGGCACTAATTCTCAGCACCACATATAAATAAATCAATAAGGGCTGGGGTTGTGGCTCAGCGGTAGAGTGCTCGCCTCACACATGCGAGATCCTGGGTTCGATCCTCAGTACCACATAAAAACAAACAAACAAACAAACAAGTGAAATAAAGGTGTTGTGTCCAACTACAACTAAAAAATAAATATTTTTAAAAAATTAATCAATAAACAAAGTAAAGGTCCTTTGACAATTAAAAAAAATAATTTATGCCTATAACATCAGGAGAACATTAAAGGTTCAACCATGAATTGGGTGGGAGCAAATTCTGGTACCCCAGTGACTCAGAGGCCAAGGTGGGAGCATGGCAAATTGGAGATCAGCTTGGGCAACTTAGAGGGACTGCCTCAAAATAAAATTAAAGAGGCTGAGATCCTTGCTGGGCACAGAAGCACTGCCTATAATTCTAACAACTTGGGAGGCTGACACAGGAGGATCACAAATTGAGACTAGCCTCAGCAATTTAGGAAAGACCCTGTTTCTTTTTTCTTGTTTTAAAAATATTTCTTTATTTAAAATATTTTTTAATATTTATTTTTTAGGGCTGGGGATGTGGCTCAAGCGGTAGTACGCTCCCCTGGCATGCGTGCGGCCCGGGTTCGATCCTCAGCACCACATACAGGCAAAGATGTTGTGTCTGCCGAAAACTAAAAAAATAAATATTAAATAAAAAATTCTCTCTCTCTCTCTCAAAAAATAAACTTTAAAAAAATATTTAAAAAAATTTATTTTTTAGTTGTGGTTGGATATAATACCTTTAGTTTATTTATTTATTTTTATGTAGTGTGGAGGATCAAACCCAGAGCCTTGCACATGCTAGGCAAGCGCCCTACCATTGAGCTACAGCCCCAGCCCTATTTAAAATATTTTTAAAACAGTATAATATTAGTTATAGATGGACACATTGCCTATTTTATTTATTTATTTTTATGTGGTGCTAAGCATCAAACCCAGTGCCTCATGTGTATTAAGCAAGTGCTCTACCACTGAGCTACAACCCTAGCCCATTTCAACATAAAAGTAATTTTGAGCCACACCTGTAATCCTAGCGGCTCAGGAGGCTGAGGCAGGAGCTTTGTAAGTTGGAGTTCAGCATCAGCATATTAGTGAGGCCCTAAGCAATTCACTGAAACCCCATCACAAAATAAAAAGTAATAAGGGCTGGGAAGGTGGCTCAGTGATTGAACACACTTGGGTTCAATTTCTGGTACCAAAAAAAGTAATTTTAAAACGGACTAGGGGCAGGCACAGTGGCACAGTCTGTAATCTTAGCAATTTAGGAGGCTGAGGCAGGAGGTTTGTGAGTTCAAGGACAGCCTGGGCAGCTTAGTGAGACCCTGTCTCAAAATTTTAGATAAGTGGGCTGGGGAAATAGCTCATTGGTAAAGTGCTTTACCTAATATACAAGGCCTTGGGTTCAATCCCTTGTACTAGGGGAGGAAAAAAAAAGAAGGGGAAAACCAAGTGAATACCTGCTGTGAGCAGCCCCCATTGAGTGCAGGGGACAGAAAGATGAGCAAACAGCCCAGCCATCACTAAACTTGAAACCAAGGGCTGTACTCTGCAGAATAGTCATAGGGACCTTTGGGGAGGAACTGAGACCTGAGCTGAACCCTAAAGGACAAGCAGAACTTGCTCTCTTACTCTGGCAAGAGAAAGGCATTTGGGGAAGGTGGAAGAACCCGAGCATGATGTGGAGGTGGGAGTGTACTGGTGTAATGGGGGAGTGCATGGGGTAGTGAGTAGGGCAGGAGAGCACAGTCAGTTGAGGCAGGGACCAACCGAGAGGGCTTCCAAAGCCAGGCCTTGTGGGCATACTTAGAAGGGGCCCAGGGCTCTGTGCCATTCCTGGCAAAGCCTTCCCAGATGCAGTTTACTGAGCAACTGCCACACACCGGGTGGGCACTAGGCAGGATCCAGGGAGTAGCTCCTCTCAGCTCTGTGCTCCACAACCTGGGCTCCAAGGGTCCTGTGGTGACATATGTAGACCACACCTATGAAGGGGATGAAAGACAGCACAGGGCAGAGAAGGTGCACCTTGGGACAGGCAGAGAAGACAATCAGGGACCGAGACAGAAACAATGCCAGTGAAAGTCAAAGAAGACAGCCAGGGACAAGGACAACTATAGATTAAGGACATGAAGAGGGCACAGGAAATGGGACAGGATGGAGAGCGGGTCTCAGAGATGAAGGTCAAGGGAAACACCTCTCCACTCCACAGTGCTGCGAGAAAAGGCAGGGGCCTGGGTTCAAAACCACTGATGAGCTCTGTGACTTGGGCAAGCCCTGAGCCTGCTGAAGGAGGATGAGGACAATGGGACAACAGTGCCACTCACAGGTGGGTTACTGGGGCTCAGGGCAAGCACCCCATGGAGGCACCTGAGCCCTCTGGAACAGTACTTTAAGGCTAAGTCCTAACAGGAGTCCATAGTATGACCTGAAGGGCTGGCCTGCAGGGGATGCAGCCTCCCTGCAGTGGCCCTGTCCTGGCAGGGCAGGAGCAGACTTGTGAAGGAGGCGCAGGCAGCAGAGGCCATCCATCCGAGGGGCTGGTGTGCCCCCTAGTGGCCACCTGCCCCTTCACCGTGGCCCCAGGAGATCCTCAGGCAGGCAGTGAAGAGGGGCACTCCTGGGGCAGCAGCCCCACTGGTTTTCCTCTCAACTTGAGAGCTCAGTGTTTGGAACCTACTGCTTAATGAACAACCCAGAAAAAAACAATCAGTAAGGACTAGGAAATTCACCTTCCAAAAAGGCAGAGAATAGGGTCCCTCCGAATGTGAACCATGGGCCTAGAGGGGTCTACTGCTGGGAGCCTTCTACTTCAGGAGAACTCCCGTCAACTCTATGCCTGCCACCCCTTCCACTCCTTCCTCCCGGCCCCGGCGCCAGGCCCTTGCTACCTACCCATTCTCTAATAGTGTCTTCAGGTCCAGCACAGCACCAAGGCCGCCCACATCCCCAGATCCCATGGTCTTCCTGGACCCTGGTGCATGGCCATGCTGGGGACCCTCTGTCCTAGGTCCAGGCACCACCCTCCCTTAGCTCTCTACCTGCCACCTTCTCCTTGTAGGCTTTGGATCCTTCTTCCAATGAACTGTCATTTCCTCCTGGAGGCACTCCTGGCCTCTGAACATAAACCATGTCCACCTTTCCACCTTCAGCTCTGGGCACCACCAGGGCCAGAGACTTAGGTGAAGCTTCACTCCCACAGCTCCAGGTACTTAAGTTCAACAACCAACAATCACTCTGGGAGGTGCCCAACCCAGAACATGCACACAAGGTGCCCTTCTTTTTTTTTTATTTTAATATTTATTTTTTAGTTATCGGTGGACACAACATCTTGTTTATATGTGGTGCTGAGGATCGAACCCGGGCCGCACGCACGCCAGGCGAGCACCCTACCACTTGAGCCACATCCCCAACCACAAGGTGCCCTTCTGGCACCTTGTGGCACCTACTGCACGTGCCAGTATCAGTGCAGGGGCTCTTCTTGGAGCCCAGGACCCAGTCTCATGATATCCACTCCTTAATCCACCACTTAGCACTCAGCGCTCCTCCCTATGGCTGTGCGTGTCTGCCCTGGTTTCTACCACCCCCGACTAAGGAATTATTCTTTCCATCCCTCAGGAAGTTGTCCAACATCCGTGTTGGACACTGCTCATCTGCTATGCTCTGTCCACACAGCAGCCAGGAAAGCACTCAAAACAAAACTGCTCACCTCACCATCAACTGCCCTCTGACTTAGTTGTAAATGTACAGCATGCCTTTATTTTATTTCACGTGGTGCTGAGGATCGAATCCAGTGCCTCACACATGCTAGGCAAGTGCTCTACCACTGAGCTACAGCCCCAGCCCTGCCCTCTGACTTTTAATACTTTGATGCTTTCCTGTTGCCCCTGAGGCCTGGGTACTTGTCTCCCCTGGTGTCCAGCCAGGTACCTGCCCCAGGATTACTCCCAAACCCAGACCTCTGCTCCACAGCCCCTGTTTCCCCAGCCTCTCTGACAAACTCAAAGTACCACTTCCCTTTCAGAGGTAGGTCCCAGGTCACAACTTGCTGTTCATCTGTACCACCCTTTATGGAAGGTGGCCATGTCCAACAGCATGGGGCTTCCACAGAACCCTGCATATGGAAGCCACCAAACATGAGCCTCGAGTTTGGATAAACCATTAAGGCAGTAGTGTGAGGTTGATTCGAGGACAGGATGGAGCTAAATCGCAAAGGCCAGGCACCAGCAGCGGGCAGCAGCATGGGGCTCTCTTCAGGCCCATTCTGATAGAGCCCAAGTGGGGTGGGAGTTCATAAATGTCCCACCTGACTTCATTGCCCTTTGGCTTCATAAATCCTGCCACATCTGCAAGGTACAGGCACGGCTGGCCCTGTGCAGAGGCCCACAGACTCACTGCCTACTTACCTTGCACGCCGTGCCCACAAGCACTCCATCCCGGCTCCAGACAACACTCTGCACCAGGTCCCCATGGGCCTCCAGCTCTGCAGAGAAGCAGCCAAAGTCAGGCCCCAGCTCATAAGGGGACCAGAGAAGCAGGCTGGGGCAGGCCTGGGGCAGGCCTGGTGTAGGGTAACTCCCAGGGTTAAGGCAGCAGCAGCAGCAAAAAGGATCCCTCTCAGCTAGGAAGAAACAGGCAGCAGCTCCCTCCAGACAGAGGCATGTATACCAGGGGCTTCTGCCTACAACTCTGCCCTTGTCGGGTCGAATCTGTACTCAACAACCTCCTATGGCTCCTTGTTCCTCGGTCTGGCTCTCACTTCCTACCAGGCTCACTTCCGCTCACTCTGCCATCCCTACTGGGTCACCGCAGCCCTGGACCTCTGCTCCTGCCAACTCCACTCTCTTCCCCTAGCAAGGGTTTTCAAATACATCCATCCACATGTTCTTTGAAACTCTTCCTGTTGTGGGTTGAATCGTATCCCTGCAAAAGATGCTGAAGTCCTAAGTCCTAGTGCCTGTGAATGTGACATAATTTGAAACTGGGTTCTTTTAGGCTGGGGTAGCTCAGGGGTAGAGCTTGTGCTAAGCAGGTGAGAGGCCCTGGGTTAGAGCTCCAGCACCAAAAAGAAAAGAAAAAGGAATATTGTTTCTTTGAAATGCAATATAACTGGTAGGCTTATAAAAATGGGAACTTGGGAGAATGGGAAAATGGGAACAAGACAAACACGAATGGAGGGAAAGAAGGAAGACAGACAAATCAGGGAACTCTAGAGGCAAGCCCTGGAACAGACCTTCCCACAGCCTCGTGAGGTGCTGATCATGCCTACACCTCAATCTGCCTCCTAAACCCCAGAACTGTTAGATAACAACTCCTGATATTTTACACCACCCCGTTTGTGGTTCTTCGCACTGGCAGTCTTAGACACTAATACCCTCCACTTCTGAGTGTGAGGAGCACTTAGTGACTCTCTTCCAAAACAGAGAAGCTGGTAGGCATGTTGGTGTGTGACCTGGGTCCCAAGTCAGGTCAGAAAATGCACTATGCTTCCTCTCTGTTCCCTCAGGGCACTCGAGCAGCCATCAAGGGACCCACAAGGGAGCAACTGAGCCTTCCTGTCCACAGCCAGCACCTTGTGAGTGAGTTGTCTTAGAAGCGGCTCCCCCAGCACAGGTCAAGCCTTCAGACAAGTGCATCCTCAGGAGAACCGAGCCAGAACCGCCAGGCTTAGCCACTCCCACATCCTGGCCCCTCAAAGGCTCTGAGGTAATAAATGCTTGTATTTGTTTTAAGTATCTAGTTTTGGGTAATTTGTTCCAAAGCAATAGATAACCACCAAGATTCCCTCCCCTGGACTAATCCCAGTTCTACTACCCACGAGTGCCACAGCCATGGCCAAGTTACCTGACCTCCTGGGCAGGAACTGACACATTCCAAAGGAGCTGCTGTGCAGACAGATGTGCAGGCCCTCAGCACAATGCCAGGCACACAAAAAGAGCCTGGGAGGGGTAACAAAAAAGTTGCTCCCTAACAAGAGGCAGGCCTCATCACCTCCACTGTCACTTCCAGGGTCAGGCTGGTCTTCTAGGCCACCCCAGGGGCTCACCAGGGCAAGACCTACACCTTATATTTCACTTTTCTTTTCCCTCATGGCAAAAAATGACTTCATGGTGGGTTAAGCAGATGAGAGGCCCTGGGTTAGAGCTCCAGCACCAAAAAGAAAAGAAAAAGGAATATTGTTCCTGGCTGAATTTTCAGTAACTGAGGCATCAGAAAGGACTCCCTAGGACACAGGCTGTGCTGACAGCCCTCTATGGTGACCTCAGTCCACTGCCAACACTGGCATATCACAGGGCTCAGCTGCAGGCCGCCAACATCACCATCACTTAAACACTGAAGAATCGGACCCAGCACTGTGACCTCTCCATGGGGATTGAGGGAGGAGACACAAGCACCCATGGGAGGGGTGCCTTAAAGAACAAAACCTCCGCTTCCAGGTGGGAAGGCAGGGGTTTGTTTTCAACACTGAAAACAGTTCCAGGGGTTGGAATGTGCGGCTGAGTGGTAGAGTGCTTGCCTGGCATGCAAGAGGCCCTGGGTTCAACCTCTACCCCTGACACACACTCAAAAAGAAAGATATTTATAAAGTTTTTTTCAAGCAATAACAGTATAAGGAAGTTATGTAGAAAAATGGAGGAAAACAATAGAAAATAAAATAGCTAAGAAATGAAAACAGATGCCTATGTGGAGAGGGACAGATGCTTATCATAAGGCTTACAGAAGTTGCACTGTGCAACTTTTTTATTTTGATACTTTTTTATTTTTATATTTTGATACAAGGGATTGAACCCAGGGGTGCTTCATCAGTGAGCCACATCCCTAGCCCTTTTCCTTTTTTTTTTTTTTTTTTTTTAGTTTTTAGTTGTGGAGGGACACAATACCTTTATTTTATTTATTTATTTTTATGAGGATCGAATCCAGTGCCTCACATATGCTAGGCAAGTGCTCTACCACTGAGCTATGACCCCAGCCCCCTTTTCATTTTTTTGAGACAGGGTCTTGCTAAGTTGCTTAGGGCCTAAGTTTCTGAGGCTAGCTTTGAACCTGCAATCCTCCCGTCTCAGCCTCCCAAGACTCTGGGATTATAGGCATGTGCCACTGCGCCTAGCAAACTTAGGGTGTGTGTGTGTGTTGCTAAGAATGAAACCCAGGCCCTCATGTGTGCTAGGCAAGTGCTCTGCCACTGAGCTAAACAACCAACCCTGCTATTTTTTTCTTTTTTAAAATTTTTTTATGAATTAGGGATTGGACCCAGGGGCACTCTACTACTGAGCTCCATTCCTAGGCCTTTTTAAAATTTTATTTTGAGGGAGGGTCTTGATAAGTTGCCAAGGTTGGCCTTGAATTGTCCTCCTTCTGCCTTAGCCTCCAAGTTGTTTCAGGACTGCACCACCATGCCTGGTCCTAATACGAATTGTAAAAGTCATATTATTGAAACAACATGCCAGGCATGGTGGTTCATACCTGTAACCCCAGCAGTTTGGGAGGCTGAAGCAGGAAGATCACAAGTTCAAAGCCAGCTTTAGCAATTTGGCAAGGCCCTAAGAAACTTAGTGAGACACTATCTCAAAAAATTAAAAGGGGGGCTGGGGATGTGGCTCAAGCGGTAGCGCGCTTGCCTGGCATGCGTGCGGCCCGGGTTCAATCCTCAGCACCACATACCAACAAAGATGTTGTGTCTGCCGAGAACTAAAAAATAAATATTAAAAGTTCTCTCTCTCTTTCTCTCTCTCTCTCTCTCTCTCTCCTCTCTCACTCTCTTTAAAAAAAAAAAATTAAAAGGGGATCTGGGGTTGCAGGTCAGTGGCAGAGCACTTGCAGAGCACATGTGAGGCACTGAGTTCAATCCTCAGCACCACATAGAAAAATAAATAAATAAAATAAAGTTATAAAAAAAAAGGTTTAAAAGGGATGAGGGGGCTGGATGTGTGAGGCACTGGGTTCAATCCTTAGCACCGCATAAAAATGAAACAAAATAAAGGCATTCTATCTACTTTTTTTTTTTTTTTTTTTTTTTTTGGTGCTGGGTGTGGAACCCAGGGCCTTGTGCATGCAAGGCAAGTACTCTACCAACTGAGCTATATCCCCAGCCCCTGTCTATCTACTATTACAAAAATTTAAAAAAAAAGGGGGGGGATGGGAATATACCAAAAAAATAAAACAAAACAACAACAAGGAAAGGAAGGGCTGTCCAGGGCACCAGGGAGGCCACACCTGTCAGAGACTGCTGCTTGGCTGCGTCCCAGACCTTCACGGCTCTGCCTGCTGAACTCGCCAGAACGCCGTCTGTGGTGGGGTGAAATCGCAGTACTTCCACTGGCAGCGCTTCAGGGCCCAGCACCACTCCAGGCACTGAGGGGAGGGCCTGGCCAGGACCTGGCAGCCGCCACAGCTTCACCTATGGAAGAACTGAGTTTGTAAACCAGGGCTGCCCCTGGCCCCAGAGAGGTCCCATGCTGAACAAGGCCAGTCTATAAAGAAAACACCCTTTGGCTGGTCAGGGGTACCTCGCCCACCTCAGCTGTTCGGGTTGGGGGCTGCATATTCTATGTCCCGGGGAGGGAGGGAACCCAGTTCAGAGCTCACAGGGTGTGGCCAAAGGCTGGTCAGAGTGGGGACAGGGGCTCTGCTGTCCCCTTCAGTCTCTCACATCACCCAGACTCCTTCCCTTGGGCAATAATATGGTGTAAAGGCTAGTCACCACCACAGCTGCGGGCAGGTACTCAGGGCCCAAGGGCCTGAGGAAGGGGAGCAAGTGAAGACCCTGTGGGAGTTCAGAAAGCTGGGGTAGGTGGGACATGACCAGCTCCTCCAAATGGCTCCACTCACCGTCCTGTCAGCAGAGCCTGTGCCCAGAAGGAAATCATCAAAGGGAGAGAAGTCCAAGTCAGTTACCAGGTCTGTGGGGGAAGAATGCATGAACTTGCTGTAATGTCCTGTTTCCAACTCAGCAGGATCCACCCAGGCTGGAACCAAAGCTCAATTCTATGGAGGTAACACCTTCTTCCCAGACAGAGGTAAAAGCGAGAGCCCTTCTGGACACCATGGGAGCAAATGCCCTAGGCCCCTCCTGCGACACATGTCCACCATAGCCCTGTTGTCCCAGGGTGGTCAAAGGCATCAGGACGCTCACAGGAAAATGAGCAGGAAGCTCCTCAGGTTACCAGGCATCTGTGTGGACATAGTGGCCCAATCCAGGCCTCTCAAGGCAGCACAGACTTCAGTTGCAAAAGGTCCCAAGTCACCCAACAAATACTTCCTTGGCTGAAGCAAGCAGAAGTTAGTCTCAGGTTGCTGGTACAGGACATGGGGGCACTTAAAGTCAGCCAGAATCCAAAAGGGAAACAAGGCTGGTGATGTGGGTTGGAGCTGGAGGGTGGGGAGGGTGGACAGTGGACAGGACTGTGGGCCAGCATCCCTGCTACCTGCCGTAGGGCTGAGCAAGACAGTTTCCTCATAGCCAGAAGAGACAAGAGAGGATAGCTATGGAAAAGCTCCCCTTGGATAGCCCTGCCTGTATTCCCAGCCAGCAGGCCCACACTAGCCCTGGGCCCAGAGGCAAGAAACCCTGCTACCCTGATCTTGGGGCTCCTCAGGCAGGTTCTGAGGGAGCTAGAGTTCAGCTACCCTCAAGGGTAGCTTCTTGGGGTGCTCTTACAAGAAAAGGCTCTGAGGAATGGCCATCACAATGACGCTACCACCCACCCATAGACAAGTGGTCCAGCATCTGTTTATAGAATGCTAGTGATGGCGGGGCTTACCACCTTTCAAAGACATCACCCACCAACTTGGGTGGCTCCACCATGGACACAAAGCATCGAGAAGTAAACATGAAGCCAGGCCCAGTGGTGCACACCTGTAATCTCAGCTACTGAGGAGGCTGAAGCAGGAATATCATAAACTCAAGGACAGGCTCAGCAACTTAGAAAGACCTGTCTCAAAATAAAATTTAAGAAGGGCCAGGGATGCAGCTCAGTATACAGCACCTGTCTAGCATGAGACCCCCTTGGTTTGAACCCAAGTACCACCAAAAAAACAAATATACATACACACATACACACACACACACACACACACACACACACACAGGATAAGTTATGCTATAAGATGAACAAGGCAGAAAATGTGTGATCCTGAAAATGATGGCACCTGGGCAGGACTCATGAGTCCACTCAGTCCATCTGTTAGAGTGGGAAAAACTGGGCACCAGAGCAATCATAATCCATATACTCAGTCATCTTAGTTGAGCTATTTAATCCCCAAAATGTAGAGGAAAAAAATCACAAACTGCTAATGTTCTCAATCAAAAGCTATAACCTGAACCAGGCACAGTGCACACCTATAATCCCAGAGACTCGAGAGGCTGAGGCAGGAGGATTGCAAGTTCATAGCCAGCCTCAGCAATTTAGCAAAACACTTAGCAACTCAACAAGGCCCTATCTCTAAATACAAAAAAGGGATTGAGATGTGGCCCAGTGGTTAAGCGCCCCTGAGTTCAATCCCCAGTACCAAAACCAAAAACCAAAACCCCCAAAAACAAAAGCTACAATGTGGACAAAAACAAAAATGTAAAAAATCTTGGCCCTCATGGTCCGGTCTCTACTGATATCTTTAGATTAGCTCTTATCACTCCAGTACTGAGAACTGGTTTATTATTAGTCATTATTGCAAGATACAAAAAAAAAAAAAAAAAAAGACCTTATGCCAGACAGTGGCAAATGCCTGTAATCCCATCTTGGGCAACTTAGCAAGACCCTGTCTTAAGATAAAAAATAAAAAGGGCTGGGGATGTAGCTCAGTGGTAAAGTGTCCTTGGGTTCAATCCCCAGGACTGAGGGGAAGAAAAAAGGTAGGGTATTACCTACTTTAGCATTTCAGGACCATATAGTCTCTGTCAACTATTTCACTCTGGGCAGGAGGTGTAACTCGGTGATATAGCAGGTATTTGGTGTGCCCAAGGCCCCATGGGTTCAATCCCCAGCACAAAACAAAGCAAAACTACTCAACACCACAGTTAATACAAGAAAGTAGCCCAAACTGCAAGTCAGTGAACGGGTAAGGCTATGTTCCAATAAAACTATTTATGAAAACAGGTGGCTGGCTGGATATGACAACAATGTACAAACGTCTGCTACTGAGGCAGAAGGTGGATCAACGGTGGCCTGAGGCTGTGGTGCCCAAGGTGGAAGCAGATTAACCCCAAAGGAATCTTCTGGGGGAGGATGCAAACATCCTGAAACTGAACTGTGGTACACAAAATTCTAAAACTTTGATAAAAAGCATCAATTATTCACTTAAAACAGGCAATGTTTATATAGTATGTAAATGATGCCTCAATAGTTGTTTTTAAAATTTTAGATCAGGGGCTGGGGTTGTAGCTCAGTGTAAGGCTCTGGGTTCAATCCTCAGCACCACATAAAAAGATAAATAAATTAAATAAAGGTATTCTATCCATCTATAACTACAAAAAATATTTTTTTTAAAAATTTAGATCAGAAAACACAGATGAAGTTAGGCACAGTGGCGCATTTCCGTAATCCCAGGAGCTCAGGAGGCTAACACAGGAGGATCACAAGGTCAAAACCAGCCTCAGCACCTTAGCAAGGCCATAAGCAACTTAGTGAGACTGTCTCTAAGTAAAATACAAAAAGGGCTAGGGATGTGGATCAGTGGTTTAGTCCTGGGTTTAGTCCCCAGTACAAAACAAAACCAAAACACAACACAGACAACTTAGCACCTAGTATTCTAGATAAATATTGGCTATGGCTATTAACTGCCTTCATTGTCACTATCAGGATTCCTGCAGTCAGCAGCCTACCCAGTCAAAGGATCAAGGATCTTCCCCATGGGGCTGGGGATGTGGCTCAAGCGGTAGCGCGCTCGCCTGGCATGTGTGCGGCCCGGGTTCGATCCTCAGCAGCACCACATACCAACAAAGATGTTGTGTCCGCCGAGAACTAAAAAATAAATGTTAAAAATTCTTAAAAAAAAAAAAAAAAAAAAGGATCTTCCCCACTTCCCTCATCCCAAGGCCTCCCAATAGGCTGCCAGGAACACAGCAGAGTGCTTGGGCCCAGAGCTGCTGCAGCTGGACAGAGGAGACAAAGCCAGTCTGGCCAGTATTGCCTCGTCCTAAGGAAAGCAAACTGTTTCCTCAAAATGGGCAGGCTGCCAAGCGCCCTAGAAGCAGCTGCAGCAGACATCAGCTCTGTGTGAGGGCCTACCTCTGACCCAGCAGCCCAGCGTGGCCACCTCCTTGGAGGGCCCTGAGTGGCCTGACTGCAGAGGATGCCTAGGGTGAGAGGTGTCCCACGGAGCTCCAGGAGAAGATACAGGGCTAAGAGGCACACAGGAGTGAATCCCCCACATCGTGTCTCTGTCCACAGTGACAGAGAGCCAACCTAACCCTGGACCCTGAAGTGCACACCTCCCTCCTTCAGGTTAGAAAACCTGGAATGTCCAGCTTCCCACCTCTCTTCCTGGGCCAGAATTCTAATCTAGCCTTCTGAGTCCAGCCACTTTGCAGAACACAGTGAGGACTATAAGCCATGGGACCAGGGGGCCATGGGACCACACGTATAGCAATCCCTGACCCCAGGAAGGGCCAGTTCTAGGCTTCCTGGGTCAAGCACCCACTCACCTGAATGACAGCCCAGGTAGGCCACATGTCTCTTGTCTTCTCCTTGGCCTTCCAAGGCCATGATGCCCAACATACCTGTTAAGCAAACACAGGGGCTCTTTGACTCTGAGACTAATGGGGACTACCTACCTCCCAGCTCAGGGCTCCCAGAGGAGATAAAAACCAAAAGCTCAGCCTAGGACTTCTCCAGAGCCTCTATAAGTTCCCTTTGAACATAGTGGCCCAGAGTTAGGTTACACCCCACACAAGAACCATCTGTGTATCAGATATACAGATGCCACTGAAAAAAAAAGAGGTTTTCTTTTTCTCACATTGTGAGCCATATAAAAGATCAGCTGTGGGCTGGAGATGTTGTTCAATGGTAGAATACTTGCCTAGCATTCATGGTTTAATCCCCAGTGCCACAAAAGAAATAAAAAATAATAATAAGGTCAGTGTGGGGCCACTGGCTGCCACCTCTTCCACCTTTACCTGGAAAAGAAACCAATACCCCAAAGTAGAAGTGTTAAGTGTCTAAGAGAGAGGTTGAGGCTAACAGTATATATAAATCTTTAGATACAGCTCTGCCTAAAGCTCCTGACTTCTCAGACAAGCCAAAAAGGTTATCACGAACAGCCAAGGGTGTCCCAACTCATGCAAGGGCTTTTTAAATCTTTGCACTCTTATTAACCCCAGCTACTCCAGGCCCACAGACAAGAAATAAGTAGTCCATGGGGAGGGCGGGAAACAGAAGCATCAGTCCTCTTTCTACTCTCCTGGGCATACTCTTTTTTTTTTTTTTAATATTTATTTTTTAGAAGCAGTTGGACACAATACCTTTATTTTATTTATTTATTTGTATGTGGTGCTAAGGATTAAACCCAGGGACTCGCACATGCTAGGCGAGTGCTCTACCACTGAGCCACAACCCCAGCCCCTGAACATACTCTTGATGACCACAATCACTGGTTTATAAAAAAGTACACTGTATTATCAGGATCAATAGTTTATAATCCCAGTGACTTGGGAAGATCTCAAGTTCAAGGCCAGCCTCAGTAATTTAACAAGGCCCTGTATCAAAATTTTAAAAAATAAGTAATAAAAAAGACCGGGGATGGCCGGGTGCAGCAACGTACACCTGTAATCCCAATGGCTTGGGAGGCTGAGGCAGGAGGATCACAAGTTCAAAGCCAGTCTCACCAACTTAGTAAGGCCCTAAGCAACTTAGTGAGACCCTGTCTCAAAATAAAACATAAAAAGGAGGGGTTGAGGAGTAGCTCAGCTGGCAGAGTGCTTGCCTAACATGCACAAGGCATTAGGTTCAATCCCTGGCCAAAAACAAAAAAAACTGAGGATGCAGTTCAGTAATAAAGTGCCCCTGGGGTCAATTCCTAGTACCTTAAAACAACAGGAACACCTTAATCAAAATCAATCAGGGCTGGGGTTGTAGCTCAGTGGCAGATGGCTTGCCTTGCATGCATGAGGCACTGGGTTCAATCCTCAGCACCACATAAAAAATAAAATAAAGATAGTGTGTCTATCTATAACTAAAAAAATATTTTGAAAAAAAATTGGGCTGGGGTTATGTCTCAGTAGTAGAGCCTAGCACGTGTAAGACACTGAGATCATAAAAATAAAGGTCCGGGCTGGGGATGTGGCTCAAGCGGTAGCGCGCTTGCCTGGCATGCGTGCGGCCAGGGTTCGATCCTCAGCACCACATACCAACAAAGATGTTGTGTCCGCCGAGAACTAAAAAATAAATATTAAAAATTCTCTCTCTCTCTCTCTCTCTCTCTCCTCTCTCACTCTCTCTTTAAATAAATAAATAAATAAATAAAAATAAAGGTCCAACAACAACTAATAAGATGTTTTTTTAAAAATTGATCAGATTACTGCATACCGACTAGTAAGCAGGTGTCTAAGGCCCTGTGAGGCACTCACCTGAGCCCTTTTACCCCAAGACACTCCAAATCTCTGGTCTGCCAAGTCCCATGTCCTCCCTGTAACCAAGTCCACCCCATACCTGGACGGTCAGAGTTGAAGGCAATCAAGGTAGAGCTCGATTTAATCTGGTTCCCACATGAGGGGGTGGTTCCTGCACGAATGTCATTGATCCAGGCCTGAAAATAAAGAATAAGAAATGAGTGGTAGGGCTGGGGATGTGGCTCAAGCGGTAGTGCGCTTGCTTGCCTGGCATGCGTGCGGCCCGGGTTCGATCCTCAGCACCACATACAAACAAAGATGTTGTGTCCGCCAAAAACTAAAAAATAAATATTAAAAATTCTCTCTCTCTCTCTTTCTCTCTCTCTCTCTCCTCTCTCACTCTCTCTTAAAAAAAAAAAAAAAGAAAAAGAAAAAAAGAAACGAGTGGTAAAGGCCAGATTTCTACTCAAGACTAAAGCAGTGGGCAGAGGCCATAGTTCAGGAAACTCTACTCTAAAGCTGCAGCATTAGAGATGCATTATTTAGATCAAACCCTGTTCCCATTCACGCAGTCCTTTAGGAAATGCAAAATGTTCTTGAAATAACCTAAGTCACTAAGGGGGGTGATTTTGCTTATAAGTCAGTTCCCTAAAAAGGATGAAGAAGCTGTCAGAAGGAAGCCTATTTCTTTCAAAAGGAAAGGAGGGAGGGAGGCAGGAGGAGGAGGAGTGAGTAGCTAAGACAGAAGATGGCTCAGCTTCCCCAATGGTGCTGCTGAGGGCTCTGCCAGGGTTCAGGGACCCCTCCAAGCACTGGGAGAAAAGCACCCACTCTCAACAGGGAAAACTGAGGCTTGGCCTTATCAGAACATGCCCTTCCATTAAGTGTCCTAAATGAGTGAACACTTTACCCCCACAGGCATGGGGTGCTTTTTTTGAAACGAGATCAACAAGGCCCTCATATTTCCTCTGTTGGTGTCAAAACATAGCTCCTTGTTCCTTCCTGCCCCAATGACAGAGCACCCAACTTCCCAGTCCAACCACCTGCAGCATCACACCTAAATTTCTTACTTCAAAGTTCACTTGCCACCAGTAGAATATCAGTACCATCTTTATTTTTCCCTCCCAATTCATGTTTACCATACAAGCATAATGACAGACAGTCTCTTTGAAAAGGAGAAGAGACTGCCTATTCTCCTGTCTCCCTAATATAAACTCAAGTTTTGACTGCAATCTATGGTTCCATTAGGCGCCCCTTTCTGCACTTTACCTTGCTGGACTGAGACCCACTCAGGACCAGGGCCAGCCAAGTACTCTCCAGACCCCATGAGGAGCACTTACTGCACTACCAGCAATGGTCTTAATGCAAGATTAAACACTAAAAACTTCCCTCTGCCTTTCAAAGGGTCCCTACTGCACTGAGAACAAAACCCAACTTCTTCCACAGCCCCTCAGACTTGGCAGAACAGCTCTGCACTTAATTGTCACTATGCTTCCCTGATCACTGCTCTCCATCCACCTGCCTTCTTTTCAGTCCTCCACCAGACTCTTTCTCACTTCTCACCCTTTGAGCCTCAGTTGAAATCCAGGCAGCCTTCCCCATCACCCTACTGAAATTAACCCCCACATCATCACCCTCCATCTTTGCTCCTCATGAGTGTCCTTCAATGCACTTATTAAAACTTGCAAAGTGGCCGGGTGCAGTGGTCCATGCCTGTAATCCCAGCAGCTTAGGAGGATAAGGCAAGAAAGAGGAGTTCAAAGCCAGCCTCAGCAAAAGCCAGGATTTAAGCAACTCAGTGAGACCCTATCTCTAAATAAAATACAAAATAGGACTGAGGATGTGGCTCAGTGGTCCAGTGCCCCTGAGTTCAATCCCCAGTACCCCCGCTTTCCCCCAAACAAAACTTGCAATGCCCTTATATGTTTCTCTGCTTGCTGGCTATCTCCTTCATGTGGCTATCAGTGCGACCGAGAGAGAAAGGGAAATGCGGTTGCATTTCGGTGGCCCTGGCTTGCTTTGGGCCGTGATTGGGCCACTAGAGATCAGTTCCTAAGGCCTTCCAAATAACACGGGGAGTGGCAGACCAAGGCTGGCATCATCCGTGCAGCACATCCCTCATCAGACCTGTTGCCCTGCTGGAGGTCGGAGGTACCCCCACACACAGCAGTCGGCTCAGCTCTTCCTCTGAGCTCCACCTGCTCTGGCTTCCCCAGGCCCCACCCAGGCTCCGGCAGCATCACCAGAGTAAAGGAAGAGCTTGAAGCAGAGAAAGGAGGAAGCGCTGGCGGAAACCCGAGGGAGGGCCCGCTTCTGGCCAACGGCGCCCTTCTACAGCTGCCATACTCGGACTCGCCCAGGCCAGGGAAAGAGACGCAGCTCTCCCTCAGCCTGGCCCCGGGCAGAGGCGGTCCACGGCGGCGGGGAGGAGCGGGCAGGCTCCAGCAGCTTCCAGATCTCAGCTCCCCAACGAGGCCGACCGGAAGCAGGGAAGGGGGGCAGCCTCGCAAGTCTCAAGCCTGGCCCCAGTTGCAAGGGATACTTCGCCTCAGAGGTCCCGGAGCTAGGCAGGCGGGGCAGGCAGGCCGCCGGGATCACCGAACAGCGGGGCCACGTCTGCCCTCCTAGCAGCGACGGGGAGGCCCGGGCGCCTGGGCCTGAAGGGAGAGCCCGGGGGAAGTAGGGCTGGGAAACTTGGCAAGCCGGGGCGTCCACTGAGGGGCCGGCGCAGGGGGAGGGCGGCCCGAGGGGGCCGGTGCATGGGCTCGGGGCCAGCGGAGCAGGCTCACCTCGCGGCGGGGCAGCCGGGCCTCCAAGTGCCGGAACTTGGACACCTTGAAGCGGTTCATGGAGGCAGAGACCGTTTGCACACAGCTTGGGTGACCCGGGAGTCAGCTCTCAGGTGCACGCTCAGCAGCCGCGACTCCAGCTGCCTGCTGCCCCACCCGCAACCCTTGGTCCACGGCCACGCCCTGAGCGCCCCCGGCCAATCGTAGCCGTCTGCGGGCTTCCTGACCACGCCCCCAACCTCTCTAGCTAGGAGCGCGCGCGCCGTCGGTCCCGCCTCCCTGCCAATGGACGGCGAGGTCGTCCGCGAAGCCACGCCCAGATGCCGAGGCAGCGCCGGCGCGGGTGGGTGGTCACGTGCCTTGCGGCTTTCTGCCGGCGGCGGCGCGCGTGGGGACCTGGCTCAGCAATGGAGATTCTGCGGGCAGGATTTGTCCCAGGAGGCTTTTCAGTGTGTTAGGCGCCCCTTCCTGCACTACCTACCTCCTCAAGTAGGGAGGGCAGAAATTAGCAATTCCGGAGACAGGAAACCCGACTTAGGGCAGATATAGTTCGGTGTAGAGTGCTTGTCTACCGTGCTCCTGGTCTTAGCTTCGGGCCGCAGCAAAGAGAAAAAAAATAAAAAATAAAGGATAAGCCATTGGCCCCAGGTAACACCGATGTAAATGACAGAGGGGGAAACTGGAGCCCAAGTCTGAAGCATATCCCTGTCCTCAGGGCCTACTCAAAAGCCTCTGAGTCCTCTTCATCCTGCTCAGGCCAGGTGGGAGGGTGAGGGGCTTCAGCATAACTCCTTGGAGTTATGTCCTGGCGGGTCCCTTCCAGCCCTTGGGTGTAGTGAGACACACCCCCCCAATAAATTACTTAAGTCATTTAGATAAACAGGAAAGAGAGCAAAAGATAAGAATCCCTTAAAAAGCTATGTCTTGGGCTGGGGATATAGTTCAGTTGGTAGAGTGCTTGCCTTGCATGCACAAGACCCAGGGTTCAATCCCCAGTACCACACCAAAAAAGAAAGAAAAAGCTATGGTCTCCAGAGGCGCTGCATGGCTTAGTTCCCCAGCTACTCGAGAAGATAGAGTGTTTGTTCTGCCTGTGACCGTTCATTCCAAGCCATCTTCTCATCACTGAACACTGACTCCATGCAATCTGAATGCTGTGTGCTTTGGAACTGGCAGAACACTTGCCCAAGCGTGCTGGTAAAAGGGATTTTGATCTGAGGAATATGACTGATTGTTCTGGAATGGTCAGCTGCTTTGAAAATTCCCTTTCCACAGCAGGTGATAGGCTGCACAGACCAGGTAATGCTGACAGGCCCCCAAGGGAATCGGAAATATGGATCTTTCTAAAGAGGTAAATTATGAAACTGCTTACCTGTATCCTACTAAGCGATTCAAAAGCATCTTTGATGAGTAAAAAATGGAATGTCAGTAGAGTTGATTGAAGTGTAGGATACAGAGCTTTAAGCATCTGGCACCCACAGATGTGCAGTGTGCCCACACTTACCAGATCTGGAATACCAGCAGCTTCAGAAAGACACCTCCAGCACAGTCTTTTTTTTTTTTTTCGTTTTTTTTTCTTGTTTTTTTTTTTTTTTTTAAGAGAGAGAGAGAGAATTTTAATATTTATTTTTCAGTTTTCGGTGGACACAACATCTTTGTTTGTATGTGGTGCTGAGGATGGAACCCGGGCTGCATGCGTGCCAGGCGAGCGCACTACTGCTTGAGCCACATCCCCAGCCCCACCAGCACAGTCTTGAGTTGGTTGTGGAGTTTCATTACCTCAGATATTGTTTTTAAAATGGTATGGTAAAAAAGTATACAATTTACCATCTTAACTGGGATAGGGAGAGATGAAACCCAGGGCCTTTCCCATGCTAGACAGTTGGCTCCTCCACAGAGCTATATTTCCAGCCGGTAGCCTGTAGCCTATTTTTTTTGGGGGGGTGGGAGGGCGTACCGGTATAGAGGATTGAATTCAGAGACACTTGAACATTGAGCCATGTCCTCAGCCCAATTTTGTGTTTTATTTTATTTTATCACTGAGTTGCTTACCACCTTGCTTTTGCTGAGGTTGACTTTGAACTTGTGTTCTTCCTGCCTCAGCCTCAGGAGCTGCTGGAATTACAGGCGTGTGCCACCACGCCCAGCTGGTAACCATTCTTAAGTGTACAATTTGGTAGCATTAAGTGCATTCACAGGGACCAGATGCGGTAGCACACACCTGTAACCCAGCAACTCAGGGAGGCTAAGGCAGGAAGATCACAAATTCTAGGACAGACTCAGCAACTTACCAAGACCCTGTCTCAAAATTTTTAAAAAGGGCTGGGGATGTGGCTCAAGCAGTAATGCGCTCACCTGGCATGAGCAGGGTGCTGGGTTCAATCCTCAGCACCACATAAAAATAAAATAAAGATGTTGTGTCCACCGAAAATTGAAAAAATAAATATTAAAAAAATTCTCTCTCTCTCTCTTTCTCAAAAAAAAAAAAGGATGAGTAATATAGTATTGTGTATGTGTACCACATTTAGCTTATCCATTCATCTGTCAGTGGACTCCTGGCTATTGTGAACAATGCAGCTAGGAACATGGGTTATGGGTATACAAATATCTGAGACCCTGCTTTCAATTCTTTGGATATATACCCAGAAATGAGATTTCTAGGATCCTACCATGTGGGGAGCCACTCTGAATGACCCAAGCCTTTCATCCTGAAGACCAATCACTATATTTCATGGTGACTTGGGCGTTGTCCCAGCCCAGGAAATAGAAGGCATGTCTTCAGGAGCTATACTCTCCTATTCCTTTGTAATACTACCCCTTTGCCCTGTTTAGGATAGAATGTTCCATGGAAGTGCCATTTGTGTGTCCCCCTTCTCTGGCTCTGACGTGGCCTTCTAGATGTCAGTCAACCTGCTGACAGCAGACATCCCAAAGCTAAACTCAACCCCCTGAAACCTGACCCTCCCTCTCTCTCTCTCTCTCTCTTTCTGCGGACCCTTAAGGTCAGAGGAGCTGTCATAGGAGCTGTCACAGGACCCACAGAAAAAGGTATCTCTTTCTCTTGTGTGGTTATTTCGTGCAGCCCAGTTCATTTGGAGTGTCTTAGTTGTGAGAAACGCGACAGTACCAAAAGTTGTTTTGTGTGGTTTTTTTTTTTTTGAAGGGGGAGTTTGTTGTTTTAATTTTGTCTTTTAATTTTGAGACAGAGTTATATTAATTGCCCAGGCTGGCCTTGAACTTGTGATCCTCCTGCCTCGATTTTCCTATAGCAGGGATCAGAGGCTATATCACCACACCTGGTAATATGGTAGTTCTGTTTTTAATTTTTTGAGGAACATATAATTGGTATTGAGTTTGGGATTTTGTTTTGTTTCTTGGTGCTGGTAATGGAACCCAAGGCCTTGGATATACTAGGCCAATACTCTACCACTTAGCTACACTCACAGCCCAGAATATTGTGCTTCGTAAGTCAAAATTCCTTCTTAAGTCAAAACTCATCCCTTAGTTACTGTTTGCATCAGTAGTATTTTTTATGTGTATTTGCTTTTTCAATTTTATTTTTATTTTTAATTTTTTTGTATCAGTAGTATTTGATCTAACTTTCTGCTAAGCTGACATTCACACAATACTCATTATGCTTCAAATGTGAATCAATTGTACACCTATGAAAAGGTTCACATAAGCCTCTTAAACAGGCTTGGTATCACTTCATTGCTATCCCTGAAGTATTTATTTATTTTTTATTTTTTGGGGGGTACCAGGGATTGAACTCAGGGGCACACTATCACTGAGCCACATCCCCAGCCCTATTTTTTGTATTTTATTTAGAGGCATGGTCTACACTGAGTTGTTGTAACACCTTGCTTTTTGCTGAGGCTGGCTTTGAACTCACAATCCTCCTGTCTCAGCCTCTTGAGCTGCTGGGATTACAGGCGTGCACCACTGCGCCTTGCAATTTTTTTAATTATAAATTTACTATTGGGTCAGATGGGCCTAAGAAAGCACATACACAATGCAAAAGTTTATTAACAGGGCTGGGAGTGTACCTCAGTGGAAGAGTGCTTGATTGGCATGCATGAGGCCCTACGATTGATCCCCAGCACCATAAATAAATAAATACAAATGCTGATAAGAAGGAACAAGTAAGAAGGGTTGAAGTATAGAAATGGGAAGGATTGATCAATATAGCAAGTTTCTTGAGAAGGCAGAATATATCAGGGTGCTGGTAGGCAGGAAGATGGCTTAGAGAAAGCCATTAATCCCAGAGGTAACAAATGGACATGCCATGGCATAAATCTGGTTCACAGATAATATTACAGATTATATATTTGTGTCAACTCAGAATTCATGTGCCAGATGTCCCTGCCAACTCCAGTGGGGTAGTATTATGATTTAGGGCTTTTAGGAGGTAATTAGGTTTAGAGGATGCCACAGGGGAAGACCCATGAGGGCAAGCTCCATATTACTGAGCTGTATCCTCAGCGTCCATTCATGTCTAGTCATGAAAGGACTAGAGCTCACTCGCCTTTTTTGTGCAAGCACCAAGGAAGGCCCTCATCAAGAATCTGACTGTGATAGCACACTGATTTTGGATTTCTAACTTCCAGAAGCAAGAGAAAAACGTGTGTGTTGTGAAGTCACCAGTCTCATGGTATTCTGTTAAGGCAGCCAGAGCCAACTGGGACAGAAGTACTTCTGTCCTTCAGTTGGTTTGTATAGCATTTTTTAAAATTTGGAAATTATATAAAATTTTATATTTTACTTTCTTTTTTCTTTTGCAGTACTAGGGATTGAACTGTTATGCATGAATTTGGGACCCCCAAAAGACCACCAGAGACCCAAGATCGATGTAAGCAGCAAAGAGGTGTTTATTGCGAGCTAGCTTGGTCCTCTGCGCACACACAGCAACTGGTGACGCTGAGAAGCCCGAGCCCAGGGTTTGTAGCAGTTTTATACATTCTTTGGAGAAGGCAAGGACCCCCACATACATCATAGCATCTCTTAGCAAATCTTCACACGCCGAGGGAAAATCAAATAACAACTCTAAAACATGATTAGCACATTCACTGGTGGGAACAATTTGGGTAAGGGTGATTGGTCAGTACAAAAGGGGTATTCATTTGAACTGATTGGTTTAAGCCAAGAGGGGTGTTCATGCTGAATTACATGGTTTCCCAACATGTTATCAACCACCATAAACTACTGGGAGGGTCATCTGGCATCCCAGGTATTTCCCTGTCTCATGCTGATTGGTGGCTGCTAGGGGGCTGCTATGGGTCCCCACCTAGCCTGACTGAGTCAGGGACACCTGGCACAGCAGATCTCTCCTGTTATTTGTAGATAAACCACTTAGCAGGGTGGGAATGTGCCTAGGAGTGCTCTGTGGGTCTTTCAAGGACAATGTCATGTCCCTTCCTTGGACAGGCTTTGCTCTGAGGTAGAGGCTGGTTTTTCAGAACCTAGGGATGCTCTACTACTGAGCTACATCTCTAGTCCTTTTTTTTTGGTGGTGGGGGGTACCAAGGATTGAACCTAGGGGCACTTAACCACTGAGCCACATCTGCAGCCCTTTTTTATATTTTATTTTTAGACAAGGTCTCACTGAATTGCTTAGGACCTCATTAAGTTGCTGAGACTGGCTTTGAACTCATCCTCCTGCCTTAGCCTCCCAAGGCCACTGGGATTACCGGTATGTGTCACCCTGCCCAGCCCTAGTCCTTTTAATTTTTTTAAACATTTTTTAGTTATAGGTGGGTAAAATATCTTTATTTTATTTATTTATTTATTTTTATGTGCTGCTGAGGATCAAACCCAGTGCCTCTCAAATGTTTGGTGAGCACTCTACCACTCAGCCCCAGCCCCAGCCCTAGTCCTTTTAATTTGTAAATTTTTTTTTGAGATAGGGTCTCCTCTCACTAAGTTGTTAGGGATGGCCTTGAACTTGCAATCCTTCTGCCTTAGCCTCCCAAATCTGCTGATTGACATATAGGAATTGACCATTCCCAGTTGGATTTCAGACTCTTGAAAAATGAAAAATTTGGTGATTCTGGATCCATATCTTCACATAGGTATGGGCCCAGAGCGGAATAATACTTGTTCCCTTTAAAGCAGGTGCTCTTGGGGGATGGGGATGTTGAAAAATTAAAGTAGATGTTCTTGCCAGGCATGGTGGCACATGCCTGTAATCCCAGTGACTTGGGAGTACAACCTCAGCAACCAAGCAAGAATCTGTCTCTTAAAAGTTCAAAAGACAGCCGGGGATATAACTCAGTGATAGAATGCCCCTGGGGTTCATTCCTAGGGGAAGGGGAACAGATGTTTTCACAGTTCTACTGTGCTCCATCATCTTTTACTCCATAATTCTTTTTTTTTTTTTTTTTTGAGATAGGTTCTAACTATATTTATTGCCCAGACTGACCTTGAATTTTCAATCTTCTGCTTCAGCCTCTTGAATAGGTAAAACTACAGTCATGTGCTTTTCACTCTTATACTTTACCTACCTGGCCTTAGCACCTGAGTTTGTGACTCCTAACCTACTCTCCTAGGCACTGGCTGTGGTGGGCGCCTGATGAGAGCAGACAGCTCTTCTGTCTACACAGTGACCAAGCTGAGTTCCACAACCAGGAAGAGAAAAGGAACAAAGAGACAGCAAGATCCAGGGAGTGACAGTCTGCTTCATGTGTTCCCAAATCCTTTCTGGCTAGAGAGGGTGAGTCTTGCTAGTAGTGCTGGGAGCACTGTGGCTGCTGCAAACTTGAGCAGAATAAATTACTTCATCAGTTGTAAAATTGGACTGGAGGGCCACCAGAATTTCTCCCAGTGCAAGCCCATGAATTACCAGCCTGACTTATTTTTTTATATTTATTTTTTAGTTATAGGTGTCTTTATTTTACTTTATGTGGTGCTGAGGACCGAACCCAGTGCCTCACGCATGCTAGGCAAGTACTCTACCACAAGTACTGAGCCATAATCTCAGCCCAGCATGACTTCTTTATTTTTTATTTTTTTTTTAAAGAGAGAGTGAGAGAGGAGAGAGAGAGAGAGAGAGAGAGAGAGAGAGAGAGAGAGAGAGAATTTTTAATATTTATTTATTTTTAGTTCTCGGCGGACACAACATCTTTGTTGGTATGTGGTGCTGAGGATCGAACCCGGGCCGCACGCATGCCACGCTTGAGCCACATCCCCAGCCCATCTTTTCCTTTTTTTTTGGGGGGGGGTACTATGGATTGAACCCAGGGACACTTAACCACTGAGCCACATCCTCAACCCTTTTATTTTTTAATTTTGAGACAGGGTCTTAATGAGTTGCTTAATGCCTCACTAAATTGCTGAGGCTGGTCTTGAACTTGGAATCCTCATGCTTCAGCCCTGGAGCTGCTGGGATTATTACAGGTATGTGCCACCATGCCTGGCCTGAGCTAGCCTTTATAGCCTCAGGAAGAGTGTGCCCTCCCTGGAAGGGCTCCTCACTCATGGGAGGGTTGCAGCCAAATGACATCATGGACTTGCTCCCTCCCATTTAACCTCAAATGGTCAGTGGTTTCAGCAAGAAATCATGGAATAGACACTCATTTTCTTTACCTTTAACCCGCACCCTGGAGGTCTACCAGTGTGTTCAGATGTAAAGACAGATGTGATCTGAAGAGAACCTGGTGGAATTACTGGTCTAGTGAAATGAAGAGTGCATGAAGGGATGTGCTTGCTGCTTTGCATGCTCTCTGTAAGCAATTTTTATTTCTCCTTAAAGCTCAAGATTGGGGGAATTCAGAATGGAGAACACAGGACACAGGGAGAGGAGGCTTACTCTGCCTAGGAATGTGGGGAGATGTGGTCCATGTGCTCCTCCCAGTCTTTGGCAACAGGCCTGAGATGGACAATTTGTATCCTGTCCCAATTGAAGGCTTTGGAAGGCAGGGCAACAGTTCCTACACAAGGGTGACAATAAATATTTGTCGTGCCTCCCTCTTGTGAGAATCAAATGAAATGAAACATGAGAAAATATTTTGTAAATTATCAAGGGCTAGGCAACTAAGAACTAATGATATGACAGGCCACATGGTTTACAGGAAAGAGCCATGTTTTCACTGTTAGAAGACCTGGTCTTAGGTGTTACTGGCCATGTGACCTTGAACAAATCTTTACATCTTTCAGAATTTATTGTATTTGGATGGAGTGTCCACTAGAGAAAATAGTCTTTTCGCCAGGCACGGTGGTACACTCCTGTAATCCTAGTGGCTTGGAAGGTTGAGGCAGGAGAATCGCAAGTTCAAAAGCCAGCCTCAGCAAACGCAAAGCACTAAGAAACTCATTGAGACCCTGTCTCTAAATAAAATACAAAAAGGTCTAGGGATGTGGTTTAGTGGTTGAGTATCCCTGAGATCAATTCCCAGTACCAGGAAAAAAAAAAAAAAAGGAGAAGAAAATAATCTTTCCTACCCGCCTCACAGAGTTCTGATCATATTGAAATATAAAATGTCAAAAGAACTGGGCGTGGTGGCACATGACTGTAATCCAGCAGCTCAGGAAGCAGAGGCAGGAGGATCCTGAGTTCAAAGCCAGCTTCAGCAACTCAGTGAGGCCCTAAGCAACTTACTGATATTAGATAGTAGCTAGTAATAAGCAGTGAGATGCAGCCAAGGTCACAGGTGTACTTTAAATTATTTAAGGGTCTTATTTAAACTACTTCCAAACTAAACAAGAAAGCAAAGTATGGTAGTTAATTTGTAGAAAAGAAATGGAAGCAAAAGGAGCTAATCGGGAAACATGTCAAGAGAAAAGGATTAATGGAATTAACTTTTGATAGGGTCCATTGATATTGACATGAAGCTAGGAATTATGGCTAAAGGTGCCTCCATTTATCTGGAGAGGAAGATTCCTTTAGTAGCACAGGTGCATTAAGGTAACTTCTGACCAGTGATTTATCCTAGTGCCCACATTAACATGGGATTGACTTGTAGATGAAGCCCCTTTAAATAGGATGGCTACCATGACAGTTTTAGAGATGACCAACAAAGGTAAAAAACTCCTCCACCACCTGATGTGAAGGAAGGTGAAACACCTGGTTGGCAAAGAGTATAGAAGGTGGTCCCCAGTTGTCCTGGTAAACATCAAACAGTAATAAAATTGGGATGGCATTGTCTCCTTTGTCCTTCTCTGCTTGGAGATAGCCCACTCTTTACCTTGAGAGTACTTTTTGCTTAATGCTCACTTTTCTTTTACTGTATTTTCACCTCACATTCACTTCTAATAAAGTTCTCTTTAGTGATTTTTAGTGTCTGACATTAAATCTTCTTTCATCAGAACACAAGAATCGAGGTTAGGGCTGGGGATGTGGCTCAAGCGGTAGCGCGCTCGCCTGGCATGCGTGCGGCCCTGGTTCGATCCTCAGCACCACATACCAACAAAGATGTTGTGTCCGCCAAGAACTAAAAAATAAATATTAAAAACTCTCTCTCTATGGGGGCTGGGGATGTGGCTCTAGCTGTAGCGTGCTCGCCTGGCATGCGTGCGGCCCGGGTTCAATCCTCAGCACCACATACAAACAAAGATGTTGTGTCTGCCAAAAACTAAAAAAACAATACATAATAAAAAAAAATTTCTCTCTCTCTCTCCCCTCCCTCACTCTGAAAAAAAAAAAAAAAAAAAACTCTCTCTCTCTCTCCTCTCTCACTCTCTCTTTAAAAAAAAAAAAAAGAATCGAGGTTAGGAGTTTCAGCTCCCTACTTTCCTGTGATAGTGACACCCTGTCTCTAAATAAAATATAAAAAGGGCTGGGTGGTGCTGGGATGGCTCTGTGGTAGAGCACTCACCTGGCACGTGTGGGCACTGGGTTTGATCCTTAGCACTGCATAAAACATAAACAAGTAAAATAAAGGTATTTATTTATTAAACTAAAAAAATGGGGAGGTGGGCTGGGGATGTGGCTCAAGTATTTAAGCACCCCTGGATTCAATCCCTGATCAAAAAAAAAAAAAAAAAAGAATGATAATAAGAAGCCAGGTGTGGCGGCACACTCCTGTAATCCCAGTGGCTTGGGAGGCTGAGGAAGGAGGATTGCCAGTTCAAAGCCAGCCTCAACAACAAGGTGCTAAGCAACTCAGGAAGACCCTGTCTCTAAATAAAATACAAAATAGGGCTGGGGATGTGGCTCTGTGGTTGAGTGCCCTTGAGTTCAATTCCCAGTACCAAAAAAGAAGAAGAAGAATTGTGAACTGTAAAGAAGTTATTCTTCGAACATTACAGCTTTCAGATTTCTCCATAATCATATACATATTGCCTAAAATAGGACAGTCAAACATCTCAAACATTATAAGCCCAAATAATAACTTATCATTCTCCCCAAACCTGCTCATTAATTGGGTTCATTAGCTTGGTTGGGGAATTATTTAAAAAGTATCTGTTGGGGCTGGGACTGGGGCTCCGTGGTAGAGCACTTGCCTGGCATGTGTGAGGCACTGGGTTCGATTCTCAGCACCATATTTAAATAAATAAATAAATAAAGATCTATCAACAATTAAAAAAATATATCTGCTCTTTCAGGGGTGATGGTATATACCTGTAATCCCAGCAACTTGGAAAGCTGAGGCAGGAGGATTGCAAGTTCAAGACCAAACTTGGCAACATTACTGATGCTCTGAGAAACTCAGTGATATCCTGTCTCAAAATAAAAAATAAAAAGGGCAGTGATATAGTCCAGTGGTAAAGTGCCCCTGGGTTCAATTCTTTCTTTTTCTCCCAATTCTTAGTATTTAATTAATAAAATAAATAAATAATAAAAATAAAAAGTATCTGTTCTGTACCCCAACAACAGTCAAAAAACAGGTCAGCCAGGTGCGGTGGTACACACCTGTAATCTGAGTGGTTTAGGAGGCTGAGGCAGGAGGATTGCAAGTTCAAAGCCAGTCTCAGCAACTTAGCAAGGCATTTAGCAACTCAGCGAGACCCTATCTCTATTAAAATATATAAAAAGGTCTGGGGATGTGGCTCAGTGTTTAAGTACCTCTGGGTTCAATCTTCAGTATCCCCAAACAAACAAACAGAAAACCATAGGCCAGACTCCTCCAGAGGCAGAGAAAAAGCCCGAATGCCTTCCATTTGGATGTCCAGGACTGGGGGTATAGCTCAGTAGTAGAGTGATCGCCTAGCATATATGAGGCCCTGGTTTCAAGCCCCAGTATCTATCCATCTCTGCTTCTTCCTCCAACCCCTCCCCGACAAGACTCTTCTCAGATTCTTCTTAAGAATCAAGCCTAGGGCTGGGGATGTGGCTCAAGCGGTAGAGGCGCTCGCCTGGCATACGTGCGGCCCTGGTTGGATCCTCAGCACCACATACAAACAAAGATGTTGTGTCTGCCAAAAAATAAATATTAAAAAAAAAAAAGAATCAAGCCTAACCAGGTGTGGTGGTGCACACCTGTAATTCCAGCGACTTTGGAGGCTGAGGCAGGAGGATCACAAGTTCAAGGACCCTGTCTCAAAATAAAAAATGGGCTGGGGATGTGGCTCTCTGGTAGATGTGGTTCTCCCTGGGTTCAATCCTTGGTGGAAAAAAAGAAGAAAAAAGGAAGGAAGAGGGAGGGAGGAGGGAAGAAAGAAAGAAAGACAGATCCACATACACAAAACTATTCTATACAATACTGGGGGTAGAGAGCAGGGGGAGCAGTGATCTTCCTAAACCCATCGATGAACCCTTAGGTTCCCTTCCTATTGCTTGGTGAGGTGATGGTCTTGGAAGAATGCAAGTTGAAACTTTCTTGCAACTTATCAGGCAGGTCTACCTTTCTAGCCTCCTGTCTATTTGCAAACCCTGACTTTAGGGTTTAAGCAAACACTTTTGCATCTCTGACATTAGATTTTTAAATTCTTGCCCTTGTATTACTTTATCCCTACCAGATGCACTTTTTATCAAAGTCCAATTCAAACATTACCTCTCAGAAGGCCTTGACAGTTGAATCCAACTTCCCCAGAATGACTCCTTACCTGTATACACCTAGAATAGCATTTAGTACACTGTTACTTGTATTACTTATCAAGGAGCGTGCGTCTCTCTCTTTTTCTGGGAGAGGGGACTGGGGATTTAACGGAGCCACTTTACCAACCTCAGGACTCCCACGCTTTTTTTTTTTATTTAAACTGGGAATTGAACCCAGGAGCGCTTAACTGCTGAGTCACATCCCAGTCCTTTTAATTTTTTGAGACAGGGCCTGGATAAATTGCAGAGGCTGGCCTTGAACTTGAGATCCTCCTGGTTCAACTTCCTGAGCCGTTGAGATTACAGGGGGGTGCCACTGTCTCCAGTGAGGTTTGCTCTTCCAGGGCAGGGATGGTGTGACATTCATCTCCCTATCCCCAGTATTCTACAAAGTGCATAAAACCGCGGATGCACGAGACAATGGGTGTTCACAAGGTTTATTAAACTCATTTTGGGGGAGCTCGGCTATCATTCTGAATCATCAGCAAGTTCGCCACATTTTTGGAGAAGGCAACTATGCTTAGTAAGAGCAGTCCAGCTCGCAGGTTCTGGGAGGCGGGGCTGCCTGAGCGACCCACACGCTCAGAGACGCGAGCTTCAGGGTCAGCCGAAGGCAGCCGCGCGCTGCATGCTGGGATCCGCGCGACCTAAGGCCGCGTAGCCTGCAGGGACTTGTAGTTCCCCTCCTGGCCAGAATCCTCAGGCCAGTTACAATCGCTACGCTCAGCCACGTTGTTCACAGGCAAAGTGCAGTCTTTGATCGTCCAGCACAAAATGACTGGATTCTCCTGGGCAAGTGTGCCTGACAGCATCTTCAAAGCAAAGCTCAAGCCGGCATGAGCTATCAGCAAGGCGAGCCAGGGAGGCTGCGCGTGCGCAACGCGTGCGTCCCTGCGTGCGCGTGGAGGCCCCGTCCCCGGAAGCGCCGTCCTGCGAGGCCTCCTTGAGCCGGCCGGCGCAGGCGCAGTGTCCCCGAGCCAAGATGGCGGCGCGGTGTTCCACACGCTGGTTTCTGGTAGCCGTGGGGAACCCGCGGCTGCTGGCTGCAGCTGGGAGAGGGGCCCGACCGCTGCGGGAGGGTGTGGTGGGGGCGTCGCTGGGTCGCAAGCTGAGCGTCCTCGCCTTCGCGCCTTCCTTGGGCGCTCGCGGCCCCCGGGCGCTGCTGACATTGAAACCCGGTGTCAGCCTCACAGGTGAGGGCAGGCTCCTGCGCTCGAATTGTGGCTCCAGGAACTAGCAATGAGTGACTCGCCTCTCTCCGGGTGAGGGGAGCAGGGTGGAGGTGTCTTCCGACTTGGGTGCGGAATTAGTGGGGAGACAGGCAAGTGGGAGGTAGAGAGGCCCAGGTGGCTCTCTACAGCCGTCTAGGGGGAAGAACTGCACGGAGTTCGGGGTGATGAACCGCCCCGAAAGCCATGAACCTTTACCTCTGTCAACATTTCTCGACTTTGCGGCTCCCTTGCTCTATTCCTTCGGTATCTCTGCACCTTTTACTTGTAGGAGAAAGCAGGAGGCAACTGCCATTCGATGAGTGCTAGTCACTCAACAGCCCTGCAATATGCAGATCTTCATCCCCATTTTAAAAACAGGCACTATCAGGAATTGACCCCGACCAAGATCGTGAAGTTAGTTGTCTCAAACTCAAAGTTGTCATATCCATAGCTCATACCCTTCCCACCACATGATGTAAATTAAAGGACACGTTAATAGTCTTTTTTAAGAATATGTTCTTAAGAAGTTCTTTAGACAGTGATTGTAATAACACATTCTGACATATATGAGCACTTTACCGTGTTTCCATCATATTGCCTTATTGATAAGCACTGTTACCATTCCATTTTATAGAAAAATTGAGGCTTAGATGGTAAACAACTTGTAGAAAGTCACAACGCTAAAAAGCATTAGACTTTGATTTAAACCTAGCATCTTCTTAATTGCCAGAGATTACATCAAATTAATGTGTATTAAGACTCAAAGTGCTTAGCCATGATGTTTTCTTATGCTGTGCATTGGATGACTTCAGTTTTAGTGAAAGGGAAGGAGAGAAGCATTGAGCAACCTTTTATATTCTTGAATTATGATAGTTGTTTTGTGTCCTCTAGAATTTGGGAATTGTAAGTTATCTATAAATTTATAAGTAAGATTAAGGAACCTTGGCTGACTGGGATTTAGTGCATGCCTACAATCCCAGCAACTCTGAATCCTGAGGCAGGAGAATTGCAAGTTTGAGGCTATCCTGAGCAATTTAGCAAGACACTGTCTTAAAATTAAAAAGTTAAAAAAAAGTGGGCTGGGCATGTAGCTTAGTGCTAAAATACCCCTGGGTTTGATGTTCAGTTCCCAGAAAAAGGAGGAGGAAAAAAGCTCTTACTGGAAAATTTAATAAGATAATTTCCTATTGGGGGCCAATTTTGTACCAGTTACATAATAGGTAGTTATTAAAATATCAGTAATTGTGATTATGTTGTGCAGCATTAAAAAAAAAAAAAAAAAGCATGGGTTTTGAACAGACTTTCCTCCCACAAAGTGTGTGACCTGGGTGTATTATTTAATCTCTTTGATCCTA
Source organism: Urocitellus parryii (assembly GCF_045843805.1). Lineage (NCBI taxonomy): Eukaryota > Metazoa > Chordata > Mammalia > Rodentia > Sciuridae > Urocitellus > Urocitellus parryii. Next base: position 5,518,715 of record NC_135539.1, on the reverse strand, counting down.
TCTTAACTCTGAAAATTAATTCATAGGCAGATATTTGTTGAGGCTACCCTATGTCAGCCACCATTTCAGACACTGGGAATGTAGCAGAGAACAAGAGATTGGGAGTGAGTTTAATTCAGTGAAGACATTTTAAAATTCTCTTCCTGTCTTATTCCTGGATGGAGCAGTAGTTTGTTCAGGTTTTTTGAGAATTATATGAAAAAATGTCATGCTGTTTTCTCAGTATGAACAAAATGGTCATTTTTAGGGTTTTCTAACATTTATAATGTCAGGATTTTTTTGTTGTTGTTGTTTTCTTTTTCTTGTTTTGGGTACCAGGGATTTAACTCGGAGGCACTCAATCACAGGGTCACATCCCCAGCCCTTTTTTTGTATTTTATTTATGACAGGGTGTCACTGAGTTGCTTAGTGCCTCATCATTGCTGACGCTCTCGATCCCAACCCCCCTGCCTCAGCCTTCCGAGCCCCTGGGATTACAGGCATGTGCCACTGCACCCGGCTTAAACTCTTTAAATTATTGCTGATCATTGATGCATTTTGAACAGTGTTATCAAATTTGTAATAGAGAAATGTGATTTGTCTTTATCCATATGCAGTTTTGCATGTCTCCCATTCTAACTCTGCTGATGATATTGAATCCATAGCTGCTTAGAATCTTTGCCACTTCTGGCCTCAGCCTTTGGCATTGGAAGGAGAAGCTGGAAATGGTTAAGGTAATCCCTTACTCTTGAGGAAAAGGGAAGAGGTTATAGGATCACTGAGAAACCAGTTCCAATGTCTCCTCAAGACTGACTGAAGAGACAGTAACAGCCTCCTAACCTCTACTACTTTTATTGTCCGCTTTTCCCATTCTAGAAATATTGGGTATAACAAAAACAGCTTTACTTCCTGTTTCTGATTTTATTCTGACCCTTCCTGCTCATTCTTGTGTCTAATCATCCCTTCTGACACTTTCCTGGATATTCTCAACTTTTCTGATTGCGTTTTTCTTTCTTTCTTTTCTTTTTTTTTTTAAACAGTACTGGAAATTGAACCCAAGGCCTTGCTCATGATGCTAGGCAAATGCTCTACCAGTGAACTACATCTCCATACCCCTGTTAATTTTATTTTTAATTTATCTATCTATCCATCTATTTATTTATTTATTTTTGTAGTATTGGGGATTGAACCCCGGGCACTCTACTACTGAGCTACATCCCTAGCCTTTATTATTCTGTCTTTTTCTTTTCTTTCTTTTTAAAAAAATATTTTATTAGTTGTTGATGAACCTTTATTTATTTATTTGTATGTGGTGCTGAGAATTAAACCCCAGTGCCTCATACATGCTAAGCAAGCACTCTACTACTGAGCCACAACCTCAGCCCTTTTTAAAAGAATTTTGAGACATGGTCTTGCTAAAGTGCCAGAGTGACCTCTAATGTATGCTGTTCCTGCCCCAACCTGTGTCACTAGGATTACAGGTGTATGCTACCTCTCTAGGCTCCTATTAATTTTAAGTAGTCTCCCAAATCTCCTTCAAAATCTAATTTCTTGTTAATACTTGCAGTGACTCCCTATTGCCCTCAGGATAAAATCCAGACTTAGAGTATCTTTAAGGCCCTCTGCTTATTCCTGGACCTCATTAATTATCTCCTAACCACCACTGTATATCATCACTCACCACAACCCAGAGTCTCTGGTTTAGTTACATCGTGGTCCTATAGTCTACATGAATGAGGTCCTTACCATTTACTCCCAGCCCCCATGCCCTTCTAGTGATTGAAGCCAGGGCCTCAGGCATGATAAGCAAATGCTCTACCACTGAACCACATCCACAGCTTTCTAAATCCCTTCTTAATCATCTCCCAGAGGTAGCTCTTTATCTGGGATCTTTAGTGTTTCTCTAATGGTGTTATGAGATTACACCAATGGTATAATTCATCAGAATCACCCACACTCAGTACTCTGGTATTGTATGAATTTATTTTAACCCAGTGGCTTTGTCCACTTTTGAATATACTGCCTTTTTCTCTAGTGGGCTTGGATAGGGACAAGCTGGTATCTCCAGTCTTGTTCTTTCACAGGTGTGTGCTGTCTGACTCACATTCTGAGAGTGATTTTCTTTTCCTTTTCAGGAGTAAAAAGTTACCCTTTTGTTTGTACTGCCTACTTCCACACAAACACCCCTTTGGCCAAAGAAGATTATTACCAGATACTAGGAGTGCCCCGCAATGCCAGTCAGAAAGAGATCAAGAAAGCTTATTACCAGGTCTGTATGTCAGTCTGTTATCCCAGCTGGTACAGTGTTTAGCCTATATGGATGGGTTATGTGAATCTGTTGGTGTGATGTAGTGGACTTTGCTGGATGCATTCTTCAGTGTATGGTACTGTAGTGATTAGTGCTTTAGAAAAAAGAGTCCAAATTAGGTTCTTTTCCAGAGGCTATTAGTGTAGCTCAGTGGTAGAGTGTGCTTAGCATGCTTGAAGCTCTGGGTTCAATTGCCAGTTCTAAAATATAAAACTCGTTTGCATGTATAAACATGTAACAATGAGTGTCTATATATATATATGATTAAATTGTACCAGTAAAAAATTAAAATAAAAAATTTAAATATTTTCTCAATTGTTAATAGACTTTAATTTATTTATTTATATGCGGTGCTGAGAACTGAATCCAGTGTCTCACATATGGTAGGCAAGCATTCTACCACTGAGGTACAACCCCAGCCCTAAAATAAAAAAGATTTTTTAGGGCCAATTCTCTAATTCAATTTATTCTGAGCTTTCTGAATTAGCAGGTATACTTATCTAAGTTTTAGGTAAACATTTTTCACATTCAGATAAAACAGTTTATGGGTTTTAAGAATTATTTCCTTTCTTAACACAGAAAATGTGAAATTCTATTGTTGAGTTCCAGACTCTTGGTTTGGTCTTATCAATAAAATAAAAGCTAGGAGTTCAATGTGGGATTAACATCTTTTCTCTTTCTTTTTGGTGGTACTAGGACCAAACCCAGGGCCTCATGCATGTTAGGCAAGCACTTTACCACTGAGCTACACCCCCAGCCCTTTTTTTGCTTTATTGTGAGTCAGGGTCTCACTAAGTTGTCCAGGATGGCCTTAAACTTGTGATCCTTCTGCCTCAGCTTTCCAAGTAGCTGGGATTACAGGCATGCACCACTATGTCTATCATAAATACACTTTTTGGCACTTTGTTTTCACAGTGGTGCCCAAGTTCTAAAGAACTAGTTATTATTTTTGGTAGAGATATGTTGTGGTTGAAAATGTGTACATTTATTGCATTGAAAAAATGTTTTAAAGTTTTAAATCTTGTTTTAAAAATTGCTGTTAGTTGATACATATATATATATATATATATATATATATATATTTTTTTTTTTTTTTTTTTTTTTTTTTTTTGGTAACAAGAATTAAACGTAGGGGCACTTAACCACTGAGCTACATCCCCAGTGTGCCTCCTGAGCCACTGGGATTACAGGCGTGTGCTACCATGCCAGCACTTGATAAATCTTTAGAGTTAACTGTTATAAAGAAGACATAATTGTGTCTCATATTTGGGTTCTGTTTTAATAACCATCTCATGTTTGTATTAATTTACATTTTTTTTCCCTTAGCTTGCGAAAAAGTACCACCCAGACACAAATAAAGATGATCCCAAAGCCAAGGAGAAATTCTCCCAGCTGGCAGAAGCCTATGAGGTAATGTGACTAATGTGCATGTGGTCACTGTTGTTCAGCTGTGTGAATCAGAGTTTGCTTTGGTACACAGGACAGCCTGTAGTGTCATATGGTCCAGTGTGAAGGCTGTGTCCCTACACTAAATCACTTTGTCATGTATATTAATGTGTATTAATGATAAAACAAAGAATGGGGTTCAATAATCCAAATTAATAAAGCTTCCCAGGCAATTTATATTTGCAGCTGAATTTGGGACCTCCCAGTTGGATTAATTCAGCCCTTGTTTGATGACTCTCCTACTTAGGACATCTTCTTAGGGTTGGTGGAAGACCATTATTGCCATGCAAGAACTAGAAATGTAATCAGAGGGCACAGCATACACCTGTGAGGCAGGCATCACCCAAGTAGAATTCTACTGGATAGTGTCTCTTCTCCCCAGACTTTGTCCATCCTAAAGGGGTTCTGAACATGTCCACAGAAGTAGACATCCTTATATAAAAGCAGCCTCAGCTCAGTGAGTAGTCACTGAGCCAGTGTCTTATTTCCTGGCAACTACATTTAATGTGTGTTAGTCAGGATTTCCCAGAGAAACAGAAACAATAGAGTATGTAAAGTTTATAAGAGGGGATTTATTAGACTGGCTTACATGATCAGGGCCTGAATAACTACACAGTGGCTATCTTCAGCCAAGGAAGCTGGTAGCTGCTCAGTCCAGAAGCCAGAAGAGAGAGAGAAAGAGGAAGTGAATACTCCATTTTTTCCCCACCCCTTCATAGTGGCTCTTCCCTCCAAGGAGCTTTGTGCTAATATAGCAGTCAGAATAGTCCTCAGAAGGCATGCTTAAATGATGCACTCTCTGCTCCTGTCGCTCTTCCTCCTGTTTCTGTCCTGTAGGTTAAAGGGTAGGAAGCTTAAGGTCTCTACCAGGGTGTCTCCTGAGAAGAGAGGTGCAGTATTAATCTGAAGCTTCAGGATGCCTAAGAGGTTCTGTGAAGATGAATACAGGCATTTTAACAGTGTGGCCACCCCTGGGGCTTTTCATAAGACACTTGAAAGTACTTCAGGCTTCACATGTAGAGTCCCATGCAGTCATCTCTCTCCTCTTCTAGGAGCTGAAGTTGCAGTCTGTCCCCCCATCCAGAGAACTTCATAGAATATTTTGGCACATGGAGCCCTTTAGCCTTGTGACTACTTTCCTTGGTGGAGCTCTTATCTGTGTTCCCATGCCTCCACAGACCCAGAAATAATGCTTGCTCTGCCTCTCCTTGTAGGTGTTGAGTGACGAGGTGAAGCGGAAGCAGTATGATGCCTATGGCTCTGCTGGCTTTGATGCTGGGGCCAGCAGCTCCGGGCAGAGCTACTGGAGGGGAGGTCCCTCCGTTGACCCTGAGGAGCTGTTCAGGAAGATCTTCGGGGAATTCTCATCATCTTCCTTTGGAGATTTCCAGAGTGTATTTGATCAGCCTCAAGAAGTAAGTTCCTTACTTTGAAGGATTATTCCAATTTTAGGCTTTTAAAGTGTGACATAAATTTTTATCACTTTATTTCTCAGAAAGGCAAAGCAACCTAAGTGAAATGATCTTGAGGCAGCTATTTGACAAAAAATAATTCCAGCATTTGAAAAACCCTGTAGGTAGCAATGAATAGCACCCACCAGGTTTTGACTAGGTTCTGTTTTTTTTTCCTGATGTTGGGGATGGAACCTTGTGGGGGTGCTGTATCACTAAGCATCTCTAGCCTTTTTAAATTTATTTTTTATTTATATATGTACTTAATTTTTGGTAGTGGGGATGGAACACAGGGGTGCTCTACCACTGAGCTGCATCTCCTTTTAAATTTTTTTTTTTTAATTTATATATTATTTAATCAATTTTTTTTTTTTTTTTTGGTGCCAGCAACTGAGCACAGGGGTGCTTTACCACTGAGCCACATCCCCATTTTTACTTTTTATTTTGAGATAGGGTTTCACTTAGTTGCTCAGGGGCTCACTAAGTTGCTAAGCTGGTTTTGAACTCATGATCATCCTGCCTCAGCCTCCCTGGCAGCTGGGAATACAAGTGTGTGCCACCATGCCCAGCTATCTATTTATTTAGTGTATGTATGTATGTATTTTAATATTTTTTTTTTGTTGTTGTAGATGGACATAATACCTTCATTTTGTTTATTTTTATGTGGTGCTGGGATTGAACCTAGTGCCTCACGCATGCTTGGCAAGTGCTCTTACTGCTGAGCCACAACCCTGGCTTGTATTAATATATTTTTTATACTGGGAATTGAACCCAGGGGCTCTCTTGCATTGAGTTGCATCTCCGGACCTTTTTATTTTTTATTTTAAGATGGGGCTAAGTTGCTTAGGGCCACACCATGTTGCTGAGGCTGACCTCAAATTTGAAGTCCTCCTGTCAGCCTCCTTAGTAGTTGGGATTATAGGCGTACGCCACTGTGCCTAGCTTGACATAGGGTCATGCTAAATTCCTGAGGCTGGGCTTGAGTTTACAATCCTCCTGCCTAACATTCCTGAGAGACTGGAATTATAGGCATGTACCACTAAGCCTGATTATTTTTACTATATTCTCAACAATTGCTTAATCAGGCAGCACCTAAGACCATCAGGGGCCATCATTTGGGTGTGTTTTTTTTTTTAAGTGCTGTTAGTCAGCTCTCCATTACTGTTACAAAGTACCTGAGACAATAAATTTTAAAAAAAAGGAAAGGTTTGTTTTGGTTCATGTTTTCAAAGTTTTCAGCCTATGAACAGTTGGCCCTATTGTTATTGGGCTGTAGTGAGGCAGCATATTATGGTAGGGAGTGCATGGTAGAGCAAAATTGTTCACCTCATGTTTCCTGGGGAAAAAAGAGGAAGAGACCTGTGGCCTGCCTTTCCTTTGAGGGCATGCCCCGCTAATCTAAAATCTCCATACCTCTTAAAGGTTATACCACCTCTCAGTAGTGCCAGCTTAGAGACCAAGGCTTTAGCATAAGGGCCTTTGGGGAATATTCGAGATGCAAACTGTCGTAATTATTTCTGTGAACATTTTCAGTTTGTTGAAAAGTGTATTTTCACTTAAATTAAGACATACTTAAAAATCCTAAGGCCTTGGGAAGGATCTGATGAGTGATTCCTACCTGTTCTTACCTGGCAGTATACAAGTGTAAGCATAGCAGTTAAAGTGTAACCACAAGTGCTGACCAGTGGCCTCGTGTCCTCCTATAGCAGAGCATCACTTTGGTCATTGGGAAGCAGAGCATTAACAGGTCATGCCTCGATTTCTTTAGTACATCATGGAGTTAACCTTCAATCAAGCTGCCAAGGGTGTCAACAAGGAGTTCACTGTGAACATCATGGACACCTGTGAGCGCTGCGATGGAAAAGGGAATGAGCCCGGCACCAAGGTGCAGCATTGTCACTACTGCGGCGGCTCTGGCATGGTAAGATGTCTGAGAGGACCCCCCCCACACACTGACCCCATGGTCTCCCACCTTTTGCCCATTCACCCTGTTTGTTTGTTGGTTGGTTTTTTTGTTTTGTTTTGTTTTGTTTGATTGAACTCAGGTGCATTCTACTACTCTAACACTGTGCTGTACCCTGCCCTTTTTTAATTTTTTATTTTGAGACAGGGTCTCACCAAGTTGCTTAGGGCCTCACTAAGTTGCTGAGGCTGACCTTAAACTTGTGATCCTCCTGCTTAAGCCTCCAGAGTCACTGGGATTACGGGGCTGCACCACCAAGCCTGGCTCACCTGTGTTAAACATTTTGTTCCATTTGCTTTTTCACTTCTGATGTGTTCCTTTTCATTCTTTGGGTGTGTCTCTGTCACTGTCCTACCCGAAGACTATTTGAAAGTGAGCCGTGTTTTTCTCTCTCTTCTGGGGAGGGGCCCGGGGATTGAACCTGGGGGCCTAACCACTGAGCCACATTCCTAGCCCCTTTTTATTTTGAGACAGGGTCTTGCTAAGTTGCTTAGGCTCTCACTAAGTTGCTGAGGCTGGCTTTCAGTTTGTGATCCTTCTGCCTCAGCCACCTCAGATGCTGGGGTTACTGGCCTGTGCTGACTCACTGGGCTGGCTGAAAGACATTATATCTCTTGATTCCTAATTTAAGTGTAGTATTTCAGTATGTATGGTGTGTTCTTAACAAAAACATTCTCTTAAATAACCATAGTACAGTTTTCTCAATCAGGTAACTTCATGTTAATACCATATCATTATCTGTATGTTTTCAAGTTTTTGCAGGTGTCCTTATGTCTGTAGCATTTGACTATCATATCTTTAGTCTCTAATCTGGAACTATTTCTCAGTCTGCTCTTTTTTTCTTTGACCTTAACTTTTTTGAAGATTATAAGCCAGTTGTTTAATAGAATGTCCTTTGATTTGGATTCTTGATAAGATTCAGATTGTGGGGCTGGGGTTGTGGCTCAGTGGTAGAGCACTTGCCTAGCATGTGTGAGGCACTGGATTCCATCCTCAGCACCACATAAAAATAAATAAATTAAATAAAGGTATCCTGTCCATCTACAACTAAAAAAAAAAATTAAGGAAAAAAAAAAGAAAGATTCAGATTGCTTTGGGTAGAAACCCCACAGAGGCAATTTATCCTTTTCAGTGGATCATATGAGTAGTTTTAGGTGTCAGTTTGTCTCATACTGATGACATTACACATGTTCATGATTACTTTGTTAAAATAGTGTTTATCAGGTTCTTTACTTTAAAGTTACTATTCTTTCTTTTGAAATTAATAAATGTTATGATGAAATACCCTGAGACTATAAGTATCATATTCCTCATCAAACTTGCCCATTGGTTTTTGCATCCCTTGATCATTCTCAATCACACATGACTAGCATGGTTGCTAAATGACAAGTTTTCTAATTCTGTTAACCTGTCTGCATTCTACTGGATGGAAGAACTTCTTTTCTTCCATTTACCTGTTTGTTTATATCAGTATGAAGTCAGGGATGCTTATTTTATTCACTGTGTTATAATCAGCAGTTTCTTTGCTGTTCAACTTATCCCTAACTTGGCCTGTGCCAGGTCCCTTCCATCTGACTGTTGTGTCCTTTTGACATGTTCCAACCATACTTTCAGCACTTCCTTACCTTCCACAAGGCAGAGTATTCCAGGCTGAACTTGTTCTCTCCCTGCTACACCCTTTGAGTCAGGTATTACCTGTAGCTGTGGTACCTGTTAGTGTCTAGTGGGACATGAAAACCAACGTCTGTATCCCCCTTATGCTCGTGGCCCCTGGAGTGACACTACTTCTAAACTTTCTCAGCCGACTGAGCTAGGAAATCAATGTGTGTGTCACTTGTAGATACGTATATACATTTGTTCACATGTATAGATATATGTGTACACACATGCATACATTGACATCTGTCAAAAACCAAGAGTTCAAGTGAGAGTGTCACCTTTTTTTCTGTAACAGATATCTAGCTGCTATTATCCTCAATATGTTTTCCTTGTTGGGCAAGGTGGTGCAGCCCTTTAATCCCAGCAACTCAGGAGGCTGATGCAAGAGGAATGAAAGTTTGAGAAACTCAGTGAGACTTTGTCTCAAAGAAAAAAAAAGAACTGGGGATTGTAGCTCAGTGGTGGAGTGCCCCTGGATTCATTCCTTAGGACTATATTTTATTTTATTTTTATAAATATTCATTTTAAAAAAAAAATCTTCAGTTTTATAGCACTAAAGTAGTTTTAGAATTGTTAACCCATACCATGTGGAAAGCATTCCTATTAACAGACATTCAATATTTACAGAGTTCCTGGAGCTGGGGATATAGCTCAAAGGTAGTGTAACTAGTGGGGAAATAATATCTTTAAATGTGTTGCTGAACTTTAGGGGTTCAGATAGAAAGAAGCAAGTATCTCATTATTTAGATCACATCAACATATCAGTATTCAAGAGTTCAGAAGTCAGTGTTCTAGAAAATCAGGCTGGCAGTGAGCCCCCATGTCTGTTTTCTTAGATAGTGTGTTTTAGGGCACATGTGTACACAAAGAAGAAGCCTTTAGTCAAACGTTTTTCTCATGCATCAGTTTGCTTGCATATTTAAGGGTACCATTTTTGTTGTGGTAGCACATACCTGTGATCCCAGTGGCTTAGGAGGCTGAGACAGGTGGATCACAAGTTCAAAGACAGCCTCAGAAAGTGAGGCACTAAGTAACTCAGTGACACCCTGTCTCTAAATAAAATGCAAAATAGGTCTGTGGATTTGGTTCAATGGTCGAGTTACCCTGAGTTCAATCCCCATTATCTCCCCCGCCCCCCCAAAAAATACGATTTTCCCTCTCCTTTTTGTCAGGAAACCATCAATACAGGCCCTTTTGTGATGCGTTCCACCTGTCGGAGATGCGGTGGCAGGGGCTCCATCATCACAACGCCCTGTGTGATCTGCAGAGGAGCAGGACAAGCCAAGCAGAAAAAGCGAGTAGTGATCCCTGTGCCTGCAGGTAGGTACCCAGGCCCCCCATGCCCAGGAAAGGGCAAAGGCCACTGTGCCCTGTGTGTTTGACTATTGCCAGAAGCTGGAGGGCTTTAGGGCTCCAGGCTGGAGAAGGAACTAGAATCTCCGAGACTATTTCCCCTTGCATCACTTATCCTTGAAATGTGCTTGTTCTGTTCCCACCTGGTAGGAGAGCAACTCCCATCCCACCATTTTCTCTCTGCTGTCCCGTCTTTAGTTGAGACCAGCATTAACAAGAAACAGGAATGAACAAGGAAGCCTGTGGCTAATCATTGGATCTTGGTTGGGAAGTGCTATGGGGTGTTCCACCATAACTGTTCTCTTTGGAAATTTGTTCTTCTAGGAGTCGAGGATGGCCAAACTGTGAGGATGCCTGTGGGAAAACGAGAAATTTTTGTCACATTCAGGGTAGGTGCTGGCCTGCACAGCCTCTGTTAGGACTCTGCTCTGTAGCTACAGGTGTAACCAAAGCTACTTGTTGGCATGAGGTAGGAGCTTTGTGGCATATCTCTTGCTGTTGCATTTTTTTTCTTTTTATAGTACTTGGGTTTAATCCTGCAGCCTTGTACATGGTATGCAAGTACTCAACCACTGAGCTACAACCCTAGTCCTTTTATTTTGAGGCGTTCTTGTTATATTGCCCAGGTTGACTTCAAACGTGTGCTTCTCCTGCCTTAGTCTCCTGAGTAGCTGGAATTATAGGTGTGTGCCACTGTGTTTGACTTGCTGTTGTGTTTCTTTTCTTTTTTCCTTTTTTTTTTGATACCAAAGATTGAACCCAGGGATGCTTAGCCACTAAGCCCCATCCCTAGCACTTTTTTTATATTTTACTAAAGACAGGGTCTTGCAGAGTATCTTAGGGCCTCATGAAGTTGCTGAGGCTGGCTTTGAACTCACGATCCTCCTGCCTCAGCCTCCCAAGTCGCAGGAATTACAGGTGTGTGCCACTGCCCCTGGCATTTGCTGTTGTATTTCTAAAGGGAAGAAGGGCCACATCAACATGGTTAATAACTGTCTTGCTCTTCAGGTTTTGTGCTTAGTGTGAAGAGAATAAAACTTCCTCATGAAGTTTAAAAGTTAGAAACATAAAACAAAAAAAAATAGACCACCTCCATGTGTTGTTGTTTTTTTTTTAACACAATATCTTTAGATTTTGTGTTGAGGATCTATCCCAGTGCCTCTCACTTGCTAGGCAAGTGCTCTACCACTGAGCCACAACCCTAGCCCACCATGTGTTTTTATTCACATATCATATTGTTGATAGGAATGGCAAAAGCCATCTATCTGTCTATCTATTTATTTATTTATTAGTACTAGATATTGAACTCAAGGATACTCTTTACTAAGGTAAATTCCCAACCCTTTTTAATTTTTATTTTGAGACAGGTTCTCTCTAAGTTGCATAGGGTCTTGCTAAGTTGCTGAGTCTGCACTTAAACTTGCAATTCTGTGCCTCAGCCTCCCCAGTTGCTAGGATTACAGGCATGCGACACTGCCCTAAGTACAGTATGGTTTTTTCCTTCTTTTCTTTTTTTTAATCTTTTCTCATTCATCCATTTATTTACTTACTTACTTACTTATTTTGTGTGGTGCTGAAGTTCGAACCCAGTGCCTCACGCATGCGAAGCAAGCGCTCAACCACTGAGCCACAACTCCAGCCCCCTTTTTTTTTTTCTTTTTTAAATTTTTAAGTTGTCGATGAATTAAACAGACACCTCTCAAAAGAAGAAGTACAAATGGGGGCCGGGATTATGGCTCAGTGGTAAAGCAGTTGCCTAGCATGCATGAGGCACTGGGTTCAATCCCCGGAACCACATAAAAACAAATAAAATAAAGGTATTGTGTCCATCCACAACTAAATATATATGAAGAAGAAGAAATACAAATGGCCAACAAATACATGAAACAATGTTCAATATCATTAGCAATTAGGAAAATGCAGTGCTGAGAATTGAACCCAGGGGCTGGGGATGTGGCTCAAGCGGTAGCGCGCTCGCCAGGCATGCATGCAGCCTGGGTTCGATCCTCAGCACCACATACAAAAACAAAGATGTTGTGTCCGCCGAAAACTAAAAAATAATAAATATTAAAATTCTCTCTCTCTCTCTCTCTCTCTCTCTCTCTCTCTCCCTGTTTAAAAAAAAAAAAAGAATCGAACCCAGTGCCTCACACATGCTAGGCAAGCACTCTATCACTGAGCTATGACTCCAGCCCTTTTTTAAATTTTTTTCATATTTTTATTGGTGCATTATAATTGTGCATAATGATGGGATTTGTTGTTACATGTATACAACATAACAGTATGATCAGTTGTCAGCACTTTCCTTCTCCCTCCTCATATCTATTGATCTCCCTTTGATTTTCATGAGATCCCGCCACCTTTCTTTTCCTTTTTCCTTTCTAGCTTCCACATATGGTAAAAAACATATGTTGTTTGGTTTATGTTGCTTAACATAATGTTCTCAAGTTTTATCCATTTTCCAGCAAATGACATAATTTAATTTTTCTTTAAGTGTGAATAAAACTGTCGTGTATATATACTGCATTTTCTTTATCCATTTATCCATTGATGAGTACATAGTCTGGTTCCATAGTTGGACTATTGTCATTTGTGCTTTTTAAACACGGGTATGCATGTATCATTGTGGTTTGATGACTTTAATTCTTTATGATAAAAATAGAGGAGGGGTGTACCTGGGTCATATGGTGGTTCCATGCCTAGTCTTTTGGAGAACCTCCATACTGATTTCCATAGTGATTGTACTAATTTACAATCCCGACACCAGTGTAAAAGTGTTCCTATTCTCCATGTCCTATCCAGCATTTTGTTTGTATTCTTGATGACTGCCATTCTCACTTGTGTGAGATGAAATCTCAGTGTAATTTTGATTTGCATTTTCCTAATTGCTAATGATATTGAACATTGTTTCATGTATTTGTTGGCCATTTGTATTTCTTCTTTTAAATATATATAAAATATTTTATATTTATGTACATGCTAAGCAAGTGCTCTACCACTGAGCCATAATCCCGACCCCCGTTTGTATTTCTTCTTTTGAGAAGTGTCTGTTTAATTCATTTGACCATTTAGTATGGTTTTAATTAGTTAATTATGGTGTGGCATAAGAAATTAAACCCAAGGCTTCACTAGGCACATGCTCTGCCACTGAGCTGTATCCCCACCCCCAAGGTACAGTTTTATGTACTGTTACATATGTGGGCATGCTGAGGTTTTCTCAGGTAAAGAAATATTTAAAGAAAGTAATACCTTTATCACTAATCACATTTCTAAATGTGGACCTCAGAAAAACAACAGGCAAATGTAGCAGATGATGGTCTTGTTTGCATAGGAAGACACTTGCTGTCATTATATCAGAGAATGGACACTGCACCCTGCTGTGTCACAGAGATACTACTGAGCCCTCCAGAGGAGAGAATGAGAGTCACAAGTGACCATAAGATGCCTCGTTACCCATGACAGGGAAGCAGGTCCCAATAGCCTGGGGAACACAGGATATAGAGTTTTCAAGACAAGACAGATTATATTTATTTAGGACATGGAAATGCACAGCAGAAGTAAACGCATGCTGGCTGGAATGGCAGTTCCAAATTAGGTTATTGGTTTACTGAGGAGCAGTGACTATTTGATTTCATTTGTCATGTTTTGTTCTCAGAGCCAGGTTGTGGGTGCACTGTATTTGCTGTATTATTTGTTTTTCCTTTTTCTAGTTGTATTTCATAATTTAAAACAAAGGCAGTCAGGCATGGTGCTGCATGCCTATACTGCCAGCTACTGAAGTAGGACAGGGCAGAAGGATTGCTTAAGGCTGAGTGTTTGGGGCCAGCCTGGCAACATGGTGAGACTCTGTCTCAAAAAAAAGGGACTGGGGGGGCTGGGATTGTGGCTCAGCGGTAGAGCACTTGCCTGGAACATGCGAGACCCTGGGTTCGATCCTCAGCACCACATTAAAAAAAAATAAAAATAAACAAGTGAAATAAAAAAGGACAGGGGATGTAGCTCAGTTGGTAGAGTGTTTGCCTCCATGCACAAGGCCCTGAGTTCAATCCTCAGCAGGAAAAAAAAAAAAAAAAAACAGGCTGGGCCTGGTGATGTGTGCCTGTAATCCTAGCAGCTTGGGAGGCTGAGGCAGGAAGATTGCGATTTCAAAGCCAGCCTTAGCAAAAGCAAGGCACAAAGCAATTCAATGAGACCCTGTCTCTAAATAAAATAGAGAACAGGACTAAGGATGTGGCTCAGTGATCAAGTGCCCCTGAGTTCAATCCCCGGTACTCCCGCAAAAAAACAACAATAAAAGCACACTAGCATATGCAAAGACCTAGGTTTAATCTTCAGCACCACAGAAAAGAAAAACAAGTAAAAATAATGTAAAGGGTAAATCTTTTAGACTATGAAATCAAAGATGAAGGCAGAAAGCTGGAAGCCAGTGTGTAAAAAAAAAAAAGTTTGGTATAGAATTCAGCTTGTATTCCTATCTAATAATAGAGGGAAAGAAGAGAATAAGGAATCATTGCCAGGTGTGGTGGCACATACCTGATATCCCAGGCATATACCTGGGAGGCAAAGGTGGGAGGATCATGAGTTTGAGGCCAGCCCAGCAACTTAGGGAAACCTATCTCAGAATAAAAAATAAAAAGGGCTGGGATGTAGTCAGTTTTAGAGCGACCTGGTGTTCAATGCCCAGTGCTGCAAGCTAAAAAAAAAAAAAAAAAAAAAAGACACTATTGATGGCAGAGAATGTCTTTGAGATGCGAGATAGTATTTATAAAATGGAATCAACTCTAGTGCTGCCAGTCTGTCTCGGAGGCAGCATTTATCAAGTTATTTTCACCTTTGCAGATGTATTAGTCTGTATTTCTCCATACCATTTTAAAAAATGTTCAAAAAGCAACCTCATGGGCTGGGGTTGTGTCTCAGTAGTAGAGCACTTGTCTAGCATGTATGAGGCCCTGGGTTCAAACCTCAGCATCACATTAAATAAATAAACTAATAAATGGATAAAATGAAGTTTAAAAAAAGCCAACCTCATGTTCTTATTTCCCTTCACAATGAAACAATGGACTAAAGAAGTTCAGATGTTCCCCCACCATGTGTGATTGTGGAGGTTGGGGTCTGCAGCATTGTTGAGTGCAGGTCTTTCTCTTGATATTGTGCTGTAAGTGCAGGGTCTGTGAGACATGTGCTGATGTCTAACCTCGGGCAGGATTTCTTCAGTGGTCACCTCATCTTGTGTTTGGCCTTAGGTGCAGAAGAGCCCTGTGTTCCGGAGGGACGGCGCAGACATCCACTCCGACCTCTTTATTTCTATAGCTCAAGCTATTCTTGGTGGGACTGCCAGAGCCCAGGGCCTATATGAGACAATCAATGTGACGGTAAGATGATACAGAGATGTCTTTGCCATCTGGTATTTTTTTGCTCTTTATTCTAAATTGGGAAATGGTTGATATGCATCCTGATACCTGTGATCCTCAGGCATATTGTGGATTCTGGTTTGGAGATGGGCACTAGGAGCTTTGGGCTGTTCCTTGAGTGAGAGTCACAGGCCAGGCAGTGACTGGAAAACTCTGGAGAGCATGTCCTGGCTGGCTTCCCCTTCTCTGTTGTTCAGTGGGTCTCAGGAACTGAGTGCACCTATGATGCAGAAGTGTATCATTGTGGGCTGGGATTGAGGCTCAGTAGTAGAGTGCTTGCCTAGCATGTGGCATAAGGCACTGGGTTTGATTCTCAGCACCATTGACAAAAAAGGTCCATTGACAAAAAAATATTGAAAAAGAAGTGTATCATTGCAGTAGGTGCTCTTTGCTGTTTCCTTCAATGTCTGGCAACAAGAGCAAATGCCTCTGGGGCTACATTTCTTCTCCTTGGCCACTTCTGATTTCAGTCACACATACAATGATAGCTTCCTATGCTCACCCACACCCCTTACCCCTTCCTCCAGGTCCCACTATTGTCTTTATTTACCTAGGACCTTCTTTAATCTCTGGGTGTGGGGGACTTTGGAGTGACTTGCCCATGGAGATAGTGTCCATTGGCATCCAGCTCATAGAGGGCCAGGGAAGTATAAACCCAGCCTTGCATCCTGTGTTGGCTTTTTCTCTTCCCAGGTCTCACACTCACTCTTGCTTACCACCCAGAACTGCCCCCAAGTCCTGGTTGTAGGCTGTGCCTCATGGACCCAGTTCAGTCAGTTTCCAGGTGATCACTGGCTTGCTCCAGTAACCCAAGCGCAAGGAGTCCTTTCAAGATGGCCTTTGTGTAGTGAAAAGGTTTACTTTTGCGCAGCAGGAACCAGGGACCACCACCACTTTCTTTTCTCTGTAGATTCCCCCTGGGATTCAGACAGACCAGAAGATTCGCATGACTGGGAAAGGAATCCCCCGGATTAATAGCTATGGCTATGGTGACCACTACATTCATGTCAAGATCCGAGTTCCAAAGTAAGCACCCTAAATAGACCATAGTCACCTACCAGCCCCACAAACGCTTGTCCATCACTCATCTACCAAGCAGGTGCCTGCTGAGCCTTTCACCTGCCAGGTCCTGCCCCAGCAGCTCAGATGGCCCATATGCTTTTGGCTTATTGGTCATGTCTCCATGAAGTCAGATGTGTCTAACCCGCTTTCCCCATCTGCAAATTGGATGTAATGAGTCCACCTTGTCGAATGACACATAAGAGATGCTTAGCACTTGCTGTATTGCTGTGGGCACCCAGGGCAGGGTATGCCCATCTGCTCTTCTGGCCCTCATTCTTTTTTCTGAGATGAATTAGATAATTTCTTACCTGTTTCATACACACACTTATAAGCCCTTCTTTGCCCCTAGCAAATTGTGTCTGTCATAGCTGCAGTGACAGTTATTTATAAAGAACTTAGGGTATTTTAGGAGCTCTTCTTTGTAAGAGCTTTGAGCTTCATAGGAGCCAGGATCTCATCACTAGCTCAGGTGTCCAGTTTGAGTCTGGGTCCCACGTTTCTTACATGCTGTGAGGGAATGTGGCTGCATGTGTGTCCTAAGAGATGTTTACTGTGCTTGGTCCACAGGAGGCTGACGAGCCGGCAGCAGAGCCTCATCTTGAGCTATGCTGAGGACGAGACAGATGTGGAGGGGACAGTAAATGGTGTCACCCACACAAGCACTGGTAAGGGGTCTGGAGGTGCAGACATGAAGGGGCCTCTGAATCCCTTAGAGGTTGGATAGGCAGCATGTTTGGGTTTCCACTTGGGTCTTCATGAAGCCCCTAAAAAGCTCTGTTGAAAAAGGGGAGTTGTGGGTAGAAATAGCTGGAGCGGACTTGTGGCCTCTTCCTTTCTCTGTGTTTGTGTGCTGAGGACAGCACTGGAGTGTTTCCTGTCCCAGGCAGCTCTGTGTGTCTCAGAGCTGGTATTCTGAGTTCTAGGATTGGTTCTGCCACTTGCCTTGTGACCTTGGGCACATCCTCCCATGAAAGTTTTTCACAACAGTGTTAAGGAACAGATGAGCCAGGCAAGGTGGTGCACACCACCTATCATTCCAGCCATTATGGAAGCTAAGGCATGAGGATCAAAAGTTCCAGGTCAGCCTGGGCAACTAAGACCCTGCCTCAAAATAAAAAATAAAAATGAAAAGGGCTGGAGATGTAGTTCAGTGGTAAAGTACTCTTGGGTTAAAGCATCAGTAAAATTTTTAAAAATTTTTTAAAGGGGATGGGATGCAACTTAGTGATAAAGTGCCCCTGGGTTCAAACCCTAGCACGCAAAAAGTAAAATAAAGGGGCTGGGGATGTGGCTCAAGCGGTAGCGCTCCCTGGCATGCGTGCGGCCTGGGTTCGATCCTCAGCACCACATACAAACAAAGATGTTGTATCTGCCGAAAACTAAAATGTAAATAAATATTAAAAAAAAAAAAAGATTACAGATCAGGGCTGAGAATATAGCTTAGTCAGAAGAGTGCTTATAAAAAAAAAAAAAAAGTAAAATAAAAAGACAAATAGAACAGATTTGTGCTTTTCTGGGCTAGAATACTTCACCGGGATTCCAGAATGTCTTGTAAACAACAGTAACCACAGGGCAGGAAAAACTGAAGTTGGAGTTCAGTCTTTCTTTTAGAGCAGGGTAACTTTGAATTCATTTGGCAGGGAATAAATATGTCACACTGAATGCAGAGATCCTGCCATTGGCAGTTTTGTTGAATGTTGGTGGTTTAAGAGAGCATATTTGATACTAGACTATTTCAAAGAAAAAAAGTTCAGATTTTTTATAGAAATGAGATTAGAAATCAGTACAAACAGGAATGTTTCAAATTAGTGTCACAAATTATCTCAGTCCAACTTAATTCAAGTAAACTGAAACTTCTTTGCAGATTTGGTTTATTTAATCTTTTGCGTATGTGGCTGTATGTATGAGTAATGTAACCATGTCATTATATTGTTTAAATATAGTTCATTATACAAAGTATTAAAAAAGAGAGAGAGCATATTTGCCAGTCAGAACTTCAACAATGGCACCCACAGCTGCTGTCCCTCTTCTTATGGGGGTTGGGGACCTTGATTGATTGGGACTCAGGTCAGGTCAGGATAGGCTGTGCCCACAAGGTCGGTGGCTCAGACTATGCATGTTTCTTCCTCATTGCATCAGTTTTTGTCTGGATCCTGGATGGAATTCCCAGAACTCAAATGGTCTTAGAGCAGATGTTCAGAGCTAGGAGCAGATTTACCAGTGAAGTGGAGGGTTGGGCTAGGCAAGCACTAAGCTAAGTCCCCAGCCTTTTTTTTTTTTCCCCCTCTTTTTTAAGACAGGGTTTCACTAAATTGCTTCAGCCACTGAGTAGCAGGTATTATAAGCATGTACCACTGTGCCTGGCTTTTATATTTCCTGAACTAATAAAAAAGTGGGACTGGTTATTCTACAAAACTCTGGTATGCACCTCTGGCTTCTTCCTTAAACCTACATGTTCCTGTAGTTGTGTGGTATGTGACATTTGTTCTGTACCCAGTTGTCCTCCTCTCCTGCCAACAAGAGGCCTCACGGTTGGCTAGGTATGGCCTTGGTGGTATTGGTGTTTTAACATGTTACAATGTTGGGTATTAAGCTAGGAGCAATGACACATCCTTGTAATCCCAGCTACTCAGGAAGGTGAAGTAAAAGAATTGCAAGTTCAAGACCAGCCTCAGCAGCTTAGTAAAACCCTGTCTCAAAATAAAAAAACAAGGGCTGGGGATGTAGCTCAGTCCTGGATTCAATCCCCAGGACTAAAAAGAAAGGAAAAAAATTATTGGGAATTTAGTGGCTCCCACTTGTTTTAAATCTCCCCTGATAGCTTGAGAGTTGATTATGTAGTTTGTTTGTGAGTGTCCTTGGAAACTTCGTTACTTTTGTGGTTCCTAGCCCCTCATTCTACCAGGATTTATTTGGAGCCTCCTGTGTGACAGATGTCAGCTCTTCTTTTTGAGATTCTTTTTTTTTTTTTTTTCCAGTTGTAGATGGACACAATACCTTTATTTATTTATTTTTTTGTGGTGCTAAGAATCAAACCCAATGTCTAACCGTGCAAGGCAAGCGCTCTACCACTGAGCTACAACCCCAGCCCTCGAGATTCTTATGACATTAATTTTGCTGAGTTTTGTTTAACCTCTGAAAAGTTGCTTATAAAGTGAAATGGGTATACCAAATTATATTTATTTCTACTCACTTCTTTTTTTAGGGGAGAGTACCGGGGATTGAAATTGGAGCACTTGCCCAATGAACTACAACCATAGCCCTATTTTGTATTTTATTTAGAGACAAGGTCTCACTGAGTTGCTTAGCACCTTGCTTTTGCTGAGGCTGGCTTTGAATTCATGATCCTTCTGTCTCAGCCTCCTGAGCTGCTGGGATGACAGACTCTTTCTATTCACTTCTATTGTCATTTTCAGAGATGCATTCCAATGGGACTTTGGCTCCCAGCCATAATTTTGCAAAAGGCATTTAAGAATTTAGAATTGGGGCTGGGGTTGTAGCTCAGTGATAGAGCACTTGACTTGCATGTGTGAGGCTGGATTCAATTCTTAGCACTGCATATAAATAAAAAAAGTCCACTGACAACTAAAAATAATTTTTGGGCCTTTTTTTAGGTTTTATTTTATTTGTTTTTTATACATGACAGTAGAATGTGTTTCGATTCATTGTACACAGATGGAGCAAAACTTTTTATTTCTCTGGTTGTACATGATGTAGAGTCATACCATTTTCTGCAATCGTACATATGCCAGGGTAATGATGTCCATCTCATTCCACCATCTTTCCTACCCCCATGCCCTCTCCCCTCCCCATACTCCCCTTTGCCCTATCCAAAGTTTCTCCATTCTTCCCATGTCCCCCACCCCGCATTATGGATCAGCATCAGCTCATCAGAGAAAACATTTGGCCTTTGGTTTTTTGGGATTGACTTACTTCACTTATTAGCATGATATTCTCCAACTCCATCCATTTACCTGCAAATGCCAATTTTATTCTCTTTAATGCTGAGTAATATTCCATTGTGTATATATATTACAGTTTCTTTATCCTTCATCTATTGAAAGGCATCTAGGTTGGTTCCACAGTTTTGCTACTGTGAATCAAGCTGCTGTAAACATTGTTGTGGCAGCATCACTGTAGATTGCTGATTTTAAATCCTTTGGATATAGACTGAGGAGTGGGATAACTGGGTCAAATGGTGGTTCCATTCCAAGTTTTCCAAGAAATCTCCGTACTGCTTTCCAGACAGAATAGTTGTACCAATTTGCAATCCCACCAACAATGTATGAATGTACCTTTTCTCCCACATCTTCGCCAACATTTATTGTTGTTTGTATTCTTTTTTTTTTTTTGAGAATTTTTAATATTTATTTTTTAGTTCTCGGCGGACACAACATCTTTGTTGGTATGTGGTGCTAAGGATCGAACCCGGGCCGCACGCATGCCAGGCGAGCGCGCTACCGCTTGAGCCACATCCCCAGCCCTTGTTTGTATTCTTGATAATTGCCATTCTGACTAGGGTGAGATGAAATCTTAGGTTAGTTTTGATTGGCATTTCTGAAATCACTATAGATGCTGAACATTTTTTCTTTCCTTTCTTTTTTTTTTAATAGTTTTTTTAGTTGTTGATGGACTTTATTGTCTTTATTTTTATGTAGTGCTGAGGATTGAACCCAGTGCCTCATGCATGCTAGGCGAGCATGCTACCACTCAGCCACAAGCCCAGCCGCTGAACATTTTTTTCATATATTTATTGATTGATTGTTTAATTTCTTCTTTAAAAAAAAAAAAAAAGGATCTAGAGTTGGGCCAGGAGTGGTGGCACACTCCCACACTCCTATAATCCCAGCAGCTTGGAAGGCTGAGGAAGGAGGATCACAAAGTTCAAAGCCAGCCTCATCAAAAGTGAGGTGCTAAGCAACTCAGTGAGACCTTGTCTCCAAATAAAATACAAAATAGGGGATGTAGCTAAGCGGTCAAGTACCCCTGAGTTCAATCCCTGGTACCCCCAACAAAAAGAATTCAGAGTTGGACCTGGGTGTGATGGTGCACACTTATAATTCTAGCTGCTTGGAAGGCTGAGAAAGGGGGTTCACAGGTTTGAAGCCAGCATAGGAGATGTAGCAAGACCCTCTCTCAAAAAGAAGATAAAAAGGGACTGAGGGGACCAGGGTTGTAGAGCGCTTGCCTAGCATGCATGAGGCACTGGATTCAATCCTTAGCACCACATAGAAATGAACATAAAATAAAGGCATTCTGTTCATCTACAACTCAAAAAAGAGAGAGAGAATATGCTGTTGGTTTGCTACCTGTTTGTGGGTAGGCCTCTCGTTAGATCATGAAAAAAGTTACTTCTGCAATCTACGTATGAAAACATCATAGTTCATATAATACCCATTTCTGAGCAACTGCACTAATAACAGGCTTTATTTATTTAATTAGACTGGGTCAAGCATTCAATAAAACTAAAGTTGTACCATAAGCAGTTTGCATTCGCTTAGTAATGGTTTGTGGGATAAAGGTACTAGAGTGCTACTGATAGAACCCAGTGCCTCATACATGTTACATAAACACTCTACCACTGAGCCATATTCCCAGTCTTCATGTCACTTTTTTTTTTAATATTGGCAAGCACTCTGCCACTGAGCCACAACCCCAGCCCCTACTGTCACTTTTTAATAGCCCTTTGAGGGTATAGCCTAACATGTGAGAAGCCATGTATCCCCACTATACACACACACACACACAGATAACTTTCTATGTACTCGTGATTTGGACCATCATTAGAAAGCCTAGTGAGAGATGTTGTAGGTACAGATCAATGTTTGCAGATACAGATCACTTCCTGGGTGTCTTCGAAGACTTGCTTTCATCACAGGAAAAGGGTATATAGAAGTCTGGTGGAAGTGTCTAGGCTTTAGGTCTACATAAAACAGCCTAAAGTTGTTTTGTTGTTTTTGTTTTGGTGCTAGTGGTGGAACCAGGGTCTTGTGTATGCCAAGCACATGCTCTACCACTGAGCCACACTTTCAGCCTAAAGATTTTAACAAATTTAATATCTCTTGGTTATTTTTGTGTCCTAATGCTATCAGACTCTAGTCTCTCTTTCAGCCTATGAAGCCAGAAGACTGTAGAATATTTGGGAGCTCAGCACTGTCAGTGCTCAGTGGGTACATCTGGCAAAAAGCACGGGCAGTGGGGTAGTTTGCAGTTACTGTGTGATTTTTTTTGAGTTAGGGACACAATGTGGTTCATTGTTTTAAGTATAATTAATTCTTGTGGACACACACATTTATTTAGCTATAAGTTAGAAACATGTTCTGGAGCTCAACACAAGTGATTTTGGAATTTTCCACACCATTTTTTTATCTCTACCAAGGCCAAAAGTGCTCCTGGATGTCTCCTTTACGCAAGGTGAAAGTAAGAGGAAGGTGAGGGAGAAGATATAGAAAGTGGGAGGCAGTCCTGAACTGAGTCAGGCTGTGAGTGTGGGTTGCCCCTCTCCACTGTGGGGTGGCTCCTTTCTCAGAAACCAGATCCTGGAGTCCTTTTGGCCTTGGTTCCTGCACAAAAATGTCCATTTAGCATTAACTACAGTCTGAGAAATTATATATGAAGAGATGGGGCCCCTATCCTCATCAAGTGTACTCTGTAACTGAGGAATTTAGAACAAGCATTGAAAAACTTTGCCTACAACAAATAAGTGTTAGACCTTTATCTATCTCGCTTGTTCTCTCTCTCTTTTTAAATATTTATTATTTAGTGTAGTTGGACACAATACTTTTATTTTACTTATTTTTATATGGTGCTGAGGCTCAAACCCAAGGCCTCACACATGCTAGGCGAGTCCTCTACTGCTGAGCCTCAACCCCAGCTCGCTCTCTCTTTCTCTCTCTCTCCTTTTTTTTTTTTTTTCGTGTGTGTGTGTGTGTACCAGGGATTGGACCCCAAGGCACTTAACCACTGAGCTACAGCCTCAGCCCTTTTTATTTTTTATTTAGGGCCTTGCTAAATTGCTAAGGCTGGCTTTGAACCATCCTCCTACCTCAGCCTGCCAAGCTGCTGGGATTACAGGTGTGTGCCACTTCATCCAGCTCATTTCCTCTTTGTGTCCCTGGCACCTTGCCCAGTGCTTGGCACAAGCCTGACTCCACAATAACTTTGGATGAGTTTATCTGGATCTGTTTTTCTAACCATTGGCTGGGAAGTGTCTGAGGGAGAGATGAGCATAGAAACCCTTCTCCAGGAGGCACGAATGGTGTGTTGGGAAGACTCCTGGACCTTCACTAGACCCTGTTGTATACCAGAAGCACTGTGCAGCCCTTTCAGCTAGAACCAACTTCCAGTAGTGCAGTTCCTGTTTTTGTTTTTATTTATTTATTTTTTAAGTGCATTGTGTACCAACCTTATTTAGAGAAGCTTTGGAAATAAAGCTCTCACATTTGTGTCCTGAGTGGCCCGGATATCCTGCAGGGACTCCTTCTTCTACCCCAGCTAGTTCTCAGGCTCAGAGAGAGAGAGGAAGTAGTGTATTTACAGACCTGATTATCTATATGCTAAAGTCAGTTCTTCATGTCTTTTGATTTCTCCACTAGTAAATCCTATTCCTGAAGAAGCCTGTTCCCCTTGAGCCCTATTTAAAATAGAATTGGGGAGCTGGGGATGTGGCTCAAGCAATAGTGCACTCGCCTGGCATGCGTGCGGCCCAGGTTCGATCCTCAGCACCACATACAAAGATGTTGTGTCCACTGAAAAATAAATATTAAAAAATTCTCTCTTTCTCTCTCTCTCTTTAAAAAAAAAAAAAAAAGAAAAGAAAACCCTTCTCAACCTTTAAGCTCCAAATCAAATGTCACTGCCTCCTCCCTCTCTTAAAAAAAAAAAAAATAGTATTGGGGCTGGGGCTGGGGTGTAGTTCAGGCCAGTGGTATATGTACTGGGTTCACCCCGCAGTGCTGCAGAAAATAAAATAAAATAGAGCTGAGAGTGCTACTCCAGGAGTAGAAGGTGAGAAGAAGAATCTTTGCGTACATGTCTTTTTGTTTTGTTATGATGAATTGAACCTGCGGCCACCTGAGTGCTAGGCAAGCAGTCTACCACTAAGCTACATCTCTAGTCCTTTTTATTTTTTATAGGTTCTCATTAAATTGACAAGGCTGGCCTTGAACTTGAAGTCCTCCTACCTCACAGTCTATATCAGTGGATTACACATATGTGCCACCATACCTGGCTTGTTTTTTGTTGTGTGGCTTGTGTGTGTGTGTGTGTGTGTGTGTGTGTGTGTGCGCGCGCGCGCACGTGCTCTTTTGCCACTAACCAGCTAACCAGGTGCTTGTTCTAGCTCTCCCAGACCTTGACTACTGTGGCTCAAGTACAGCTGTGACCATAGAGCACAAGCTATTTCTTGTCCCACTGCCCATCCTGCCTGGGCAGTGCAGCACTGTGCAAACCTGGGGGCTGCTATGGGCATAGCACTGGAACACTGCAGTGTCTCTGAACACAGGGATGTTTGTGCTCATCCCTAGTGCTGGGGCTCTTGACCTTCTCTGCATAGCCATTTTCCAGGGATTAATGAAAGCTCTCCCACAGGGATGTGTTTTGGCATCAGAAATGTAACTGTCTCCTTGGTTTAAGAAAAGAGTCCCCTAACTGTTATCCTTTTCACCCAGGGGACAAGGAAAGTGGGCGACAGCAGTTGCTGAGTGTTTTTGTGCCCCACTTGATTAGTTAAGAGCTTGAGTCCGGATATCAGATAATCCATATCCCAGCTCTGTTGTCAGTAACTGTGAAGATTTAGGTAAATCATTACCTCTCTAAACTTCAGTTTCATCATCTGTAAGCAGGAGATAATAGTAGTTAAGAGCTACTTCAATCAGCAACAGTTCATAATTTGCCACACTCTTATCACACACCAGGATTTGCTCTTCACTTACCAAGGACATTAACAAAATTAAAAAATCCTGTTTGCCCTTGTCTTGGGAGGCATAGGAGTAAAACTTGTGGTTTGTGGATACATTGTGTTAGAATCCATTTTGTAAGAAGGGGATGGGAAGAACTGAGAGAGGCCTCACTTGGCTTCTTGACCTCAAGGCAGCTTCTGAGGCATGCTGTGTGCTGTACAGAGCCAGGTCCTCAATGTGCAGCTCTTAAACTTGGACGTGGCCCCAGTAGTTTTGACAGTTGCCTACATCTCGGTGTGTTGCTTGGGTCCCCATTCCTTCTCTGAGGAAGCACATGAGCTTTGAGAACATGCTAGGTCAGAGGAATGATCCTTGGTCCCATGTTTTTCCTGTATCCTAGGGACCCTGCTCTACCCCTGCTTGGGGACTGTCACTCTGAGCTATGGGCTTCTCATTCCAAGGCCTTGTTTGATTCAGACTAAGCTCTTGGGGACTGACCATTTTCACTCTGTTGGCACAGTGAGAATATGCCCTGTAGTTAGAACACTCAGGCTGTGAGACCTTATAGATCCTTAAAGTAACACATCTTTGCAGCACCTCCTTGGGAGTCCTGGCCTGGCACCTAAAGAAACATCAGCCCAACTGCCTTTTCTCCAGAGCAGCGGGCATTATAGGTACTAGGTGTGAGGAGGTTGCTTGGGGAGACATAGACTCCCCACAGGTGTTGTGATAGATGAAATGAGATGCACACATCAGAGGGATCAGTGTGGCAGTGGGCCCCTCACTGCTAGGGGGTGTGTTTTGGCATACATGCACAGTATGGAACCTGGTTCAGTAGTCCTAGAAATAGGATCTTTTCTTGATATTACTTGCCTTCTGGCCAGTTGGATAGATGGTTAAGAGCCTAAGCTTTGGAGATAGGCAGCTTGGGTTTGAACTGAGCTCTACTTCCTGTTAGCTGGCTCTGTGTCCTTGGGTAGACCACCTACCCTCTCTGTGTCCCTGTTGTTTTTTTGCCCATCTAAATTTACCTGTAAGCTTATCCTAAAGATTACAATGTGTGTAAGTAAACTGTAGCTTGACCAGTTGAGACAGTGCTTGCCAGCTTGGGAGTGGTCCCCACTCTTCTAGAGGTGGTACTTGGATGTTTCTCAAGTGCCAGGCCCCTGGCAGCCAGGTGTGGGTAGGTGGGAGTCTGGGGATGTGACACCTGGAGGTGTGTGCCCTTGACCCCTTGACCCCGGTTCTTTCTGCTGTTTGTGCCCAGGTGGCAGGACCATGGATAGCTCCGCAGGAAGCAAGGCTAGGAGTGAGGCTGGGGAGGACGAGGGATTCCTTTCCAAACTTAAGAAAATGTTTACCTCCTGATATCCCAGCTGAGGTAGGAAAACTTGTGAGGTCCCTTCCCTTTGTTTCCCTCTATGAACTAATCACTGTTTTCTCTCACTTTAACCAACATCATACCCCATACCCAAACAAAAGAGCTAGAAGAGATACCACTTGGAGGCATGGTAAATCTAGCAGCCTCTCCACCCATGGGAGTAGAGTGTGGCAGCCACTCAGTACAGGGCTGAGCCAGGCTGCAGCAGCCGGCCTCTTGGGTTTGAACTCAGTTCAGACTCTATTGGAGAGCTTGTGTTTGGGGAGGCTGCCTCATGATGCTCCTACACCAGCTCCCAGGGGTTTTCTGTCCCACAGTGGTAGGACCAGCTTGTCCATGGTCACAGAGGACAACTTGTGGTGGAGCCAGGCCTAGAACTCAGATCTCCTCCACTACTCCCCCCCCCCCCCCGCCTTTCATGGCTGCCCATCCTGCCTGGGCAGTGCAGCACTGTGCAAACCTGGGGGCTGCTGTAGGCATAGCACTTGCAGTGTCTCTGGACACAGAGACTTTTATGCTCATCCCTGGTGCTAAGGATTTTTGACCCTGTCTGCACAGCCTCTTCCCAAAGGTCAATGAAAGCTCTCCCACAGGGATGTGTTCTGGCATCTGACATATAACTGTTTGTCTCCCTGGCTTAGGAAAACGGTCCACTGGAAACTAGGCCAGGAGCAGCAGCCTCTTCTGGTGGCCAAGGCACCTCAGAGATGGGAGGATTCCTGAACAGCAGCCCTGAGACCTGGCCTACAGAGCCCTCAGGACTGCCTGGCAACAGCAAAACCATGTGACAGCACCTCTACAGGAAAGGCCATGGTGGACAGCCCCTGGACAGTAAAATGTAGCATCCAGGGGCTAGTGGAAGTTTCCTGTCCATGGGTAGGTGAATTGCCTCTTTTGGCTCAGGCAGGATAAGGCAGTTGGACTCTTCTTGCAGTACTAAAACTCAAATCTGGAATCAAATGTGGAAATCGTAGTTAGTTAAAAGAATTAAAGGCCATGCTCACAGCTTAAAAATGAAGCCTTAAACTGTACCAAGTTGTGAAGTGATTAATTTCTCTCACAGCAAACCTCCAGAGGTCCCAGAATAAGTCCTTCTTGACAGGTTGGCCTCCCCAGGAACCGTCCTCCGCTAACAGCCTCTGCAGAGACATCAGTCCCTCCTCTTGGAGTTGGTTTTTAATTCCTCAAGGTACCAAGCCTCTGGAAAGTGGGTGCTGGGGGCCTGGGCAGCCACACTGAAAGGCCAAAGGATCCTGGAGGTTCTACTCGTCATTTGTCCCGCTGTCTGGGCAATGGGAGTGGAGGGCCTCCTGCCGTTCTGAGCCATGGCAGCTGTAGCTCTGCTGGGCAGACCTGGCTCACTGAGGTAACTCAAAAAGCCTTACCTCAAAAGGCCATGTCAGCCCAGGGGCCTGGTTTTCCCCACTTACATGCATGTTCAGATTACTCAGTGCTGAGAATCATTGTCTTTTCCTACGTGTTTGAAGAAGAAAGCACAACCTCAGCCAAGAAGGTCGCTCCGTGCAGTCAGAGCAAACGCCCTGTTCCTAGACACTGCTGGTAGCATGTTGTGGTTTCTGCATTTCAAGGACCGCAAGCTAGAGCTAGCGTAATGCAGGTTAATGAAGAACACTTCTCAGTAGTTTCCTTTTTTCTCTTTATAATTTACAACATTAAAGCATTTGTTAGGGTCTGATTTAAGAATGTAAAGTGATTATGTATTAATGTAAATAAGATTGTCTACTGCAAAAGATATTTAAAACCTAAATTGTGGTCATTTCTTTGAGTTTGGACAGCAAGACCCTGTCTCAAAATAAAAAGTACTTATGAGGTAGCTCAGTGGTAGAGTGCCTTTTGGGCTCACCTTAGTACTGAAAAAGAGAAATGTGTATCATGATTTAACTAGTCTGGCACTCAGCAGACACCTGGTCCCTGGCACACAGCTCATGCCCGCTCCAGTGGTCTAGGCTGAACAGGAAGGTGTTGGGATTATTCCCTGAGCTGGGTAGAGATGGGGTAAGAGTCATGTATAAGGCAGGCTCAGAAGTTTGGTGCCGGCATGGTGGCACATGCCTGTAATCCCAGCAGCTCAGGAGGCTGACGCAGGAGAATCAAGAGTTCAAAGCCAGCCTCAGCAACTTAGTGAGGCCCTAAGCAACTCAGAGATTTGTCTCTTAAGTAAAGTAAAGGGCTGAGGATGTGGTTAAGTGCCCCTCAGTTTAATCTCCAGTACAAAAAAAAAAAAAAAGTAACATTTGGTAAACTTGGATACTTGCCAGTATTTAATTCAACAGTGTTTATTGCCTTCCTGCTGTGAACGTGCAGTGGGCAGGGACTACTACACAAGCCCTGGGAATGCAGTGATAGGTTGGACAGAGTTTCAAGAAAGTGTAGGTCTGTTCCTGGAGAAGTCAGCTGGGCCTAATTCACATCCTGTCCTTGGAAAGTGTAAGTCTGGAGTCTTTGAAAGAGGAAGGTGGAATTTCTGGCTAGAGACACCATTGTTGCTGTGCTGAAGCCTCCTTCCCTCATGGTGTGGAAAAGTGGCCCTGGAACAACTGCAGAATTAAGTGCTGCTTCCAGGATTAGGGTTGGTTTATTTCTATGTGGCTCTTGAGTTTTGTTTTGAGATTTCTTTGCTCCCTTTAAGTTGGGCTGGGGTGCAAGAAGATGTATTTTAAATACAAAAATGGCTGCTTGGGAGGCTGAGGCAGAAGATTCAGAAGTTCAAAGCCAACCTGAGCAATTTAGCAAGACCCAATTTCAAAATAAATAAAAACTGGCTGGGGGTGTGGCTGTGATAAAGCCCCCCAGGTTCTATCCCTCACACAAAAAAGTTATCTCCAGGACACCGAGCCTTTGGGGATTGAGAATAGGAACAGAAGTAGATGGTCAGTGTTTGCTAAAATATTGGGAGGGTGGGCCAGGGAAGGTGCAGTCAGAGTAGACAAGGCCAGTTGGTCTCAGCCCCATCCCCACTCAAGCCCCTGCTGATCCTGTCTCCAGCCTGAGCTGCCCTCCTCACAGTAAGCCCTGTTGGTTCCACTCACTGGCCTTTGCATCCTTCCCTATCATTGGAACCCCTCAGTGAAAGTGCACAACTATCTTCCAGCCATCTGTGCCAAGACTGACCATCCTTCCTGTCCAACAGCAGTGTGGACACACTGAAAATGGACCATGGCAGCTGGACAGCTTTACAGAGGCATTTTCAATCACTCCTGCTTATCAAATCGGTACTTATCTTCTAAGTGTGACTCTTTAAGGGCCATAAGGGGGCCATTTACACACTTTGTATAGGGCTGGGGGATGTAGCTCAGTGGTAGAGTGTGGGGAGCCACTCTGAATGACCCATGCCTTCCAGTCCTGAAGCAAGGGGCTCTGACCAATCACTACATTTGTGGTGACTTGGGCGTTGTCCCAGCTCTGAGAGCAAAGGCATCTTCAGATGTAGGCATTACCCATGAGGGTTGAGTTACACTCATGTGTCCCTTGTAACCCTGCCCCTTCTGGCCTTTTTTAGATAGAACTTTCTAAGAACAAAGAGTCCCCTCAATAAAAGCTCACTTCCGAATGTGCTCGCTCTCTGTCGCTAGCCTCGTGACTTTCTCTTGCTCTCCCTTTTGGAGAGCCTGAGGCCAAGAGCAGAGACGCCGTCCTGAAGCTTGTGAAAAGGTAAAGTGTGTTTGTGTTTTATTTGGTGTCCCTGCAAATTCACGTGAGCGATCTTAAGTTCAGCTGCCCGCACAGGTTGGGGGTGGCAGTAGAGCACTTGCCCAGCAGGCACAAGGCCCTGAATTCCATTCCCAGTACTGCAAAAAAGAAAAATAAATAAAAAGCATAGAACTTTACATTAAAAAGTCCACAGTTCTGGCCAGGCATGATGGAGCACACAGATAATCCCGCCAACCCTAGAAGCTGAGGCAGGAGCATCACAAATTCAAGGCCAGCCTCAGCAACTTAGCCAGGCCCTAAGCAATTTAGTGAGAACCTATCTCTAAAAATAAAAAGGGCTGAAGATGTAATTTAATGGTAAAGCACTCCTGGATTCATTCCCAGCATACACACATAAAAGTCAACAGTTCTGAGGGGTCTAGGGCATGGCCTGCAGCCTTAATGCCTAGAGAGTGAAGAGTGAAGGGGCAGTGGTTTCTCAGCTACAGCCAAGGGGTAACCTGGGGAATCCACAGCCACTCTCGCTGGATTGGGGCTCCCCACCCCCACCCCCTGCTGCAAACCACATCCTCATACATATATTTAGAAATTGTTTTACTTTGAGATAGAGTCTTGATAAACTTCTTATGGTCTCTCTTATGTTGATGAGAGTGGCTTTGAACTCGCAATCTTCCTGCCTCAGCTACTGGGATTGGGCGTGCTCCATCACAGCCCATCTCACACCTGCTTTGACTAAACTTTTTTTATCATGGCACTGGGGATTGAGCACAGGATCTTGACATGGTAGGCAATGTTGTAACACTGAGCTACACCCCTAGCTCGGTGCTTGCCTTAACTTTAACATTTCCATCTTCAGTTACCCACGATCCCTTCAGCCAGACCCCACGTGGTTACTTTTATTGCAGGGGGACAGAGACTGGGCCCCAAACTCAAGCATTTGATGCTTCCTGTTAGAATTTTCATGCTGTTTGTGTCCTAGCAGCTGCCACCCCAAAACAAAGCCTTTTTCTTTTGGAAGCCATCTGTGAAAACAGTGGTTTTATTGAAAAAAATATTTTGTGCCTTTGGGCCTCCCATCTCGTGACTTGGGGCTGCAAAGTGGGTAGGTCACAGCTGGGTGAAGTCCCCTTTGTGCTGCTCCAGCCACTGATCCAGCGTCCGGGCCTTGGGGTTGAGCTGCAGGGTCAGCTCAATGTTTCGGTCAGGTTTTAGAGAGTAGAAACGGAACATGTTGGCCAGGTCACGGGCCCCAGGAAAGCCAAGCCTCTCGTAGTCTTCAGGAGTTGTCTGGAAACAGAGGGAGGCTACTATATCTGGCCTCCTCCAACACACCAGGGAGGCAGGTGGGCTAAGGTCTGCCTAACCTGCTTCACCCAGAGCTGCTACTAGCCTCTTGGTCACCAACTGGGGTCCTCAACACATGGTCACTTGAAAACATTCTACTTCAGAGATGAAGTTTAGAAACCACAGTTCCTCAAAAGCTACCTGATTAGTCAGTTTAAAGACTGTTCAAGATCATGAGATCTTGACTCATGAAAGCTTTTGGGCTCCTTCCAAATGAGAAGTCTGCAACATTACTTCCATGCCTAAAAGCCAGAGCTACTCTCCTTTCCCTCCCAAACTGAACCTTACCTCCTCAGCCAACCCAACAACCCAACCCAGGCCTTTATTGCTCTCTTTTTAAAAAAAATAATACATGGTGGGAATGGGGTTGTGGCACAGTGGTAGAGTGCTTGGCTAGCATGTGAGAGGCCCTAGGTTCGATTCTCAGCACCACATATACAAAGTTAAAAATCCATTGGCAACTAAAAAAATATTTTTAAAATAAATAATACATGGTGCTGGGTGCAGTGGCACACATCTGTAATCCCAACAATGCAGGAGGCTAAGGCAGGAGGATCACAAGTTTAAGGCCAGCAACTTAGTGAGATCTTGTTTCAAAATAAAAGGTCTGGGAATATAGCTCTTCAGTCTCACTGTCTAAATGAACAAATAACACATGGCCACTTAATATACATTTTCTAGGCACTAGGCATTCTGCTAAGAAAGCCCTAACATCAATTATTTCATTTAGTCCTCACAGCAGCACAAGGTGGAAGCTATAATATATCCATTTGACAAATAAGGAAGCAGACAGGGGTCAGGACAGGTCCCAAGCTCACATGTTGAAACTGAGTCTGGGAACCTGGCCCCCAACTTCCCCATTGCTGCTCTGAGGGTGACTTGTCCTAGAAACTGTTTCCCATATTTTCTTAATGTCTTCTGTAATGCAAACAACAAACATTAGAAAGAAGGCACCCAGGGGTCTGGTCAGGAAGCCTGAGGGTCAGTGGGGAGAGGAGGAGATGGGAATGCCTCCTGCCCACCCAGGCAGGACAAGAGGGACAGGGTTAGGCCTTTCTATCCTCCCCACTTGCTCCCCTTCAACACACGTCCTACAGAGAAGCCCAGTGGGCCCTGTGTCTTTAGCCTGCCTTGCCTAGGTTTCTACTGTCCTTTCTTTATGAAAATTTGTATCCTTGGTCAAAACACATAGCCAGAAATTTCATTCTGGTCACACAGGAACAGCACAACATGTTAACCATGACAATGGATTTAGATTTGCCTTGCTCAGAGTGGGGAGAGCCCTAACTACTACTTCCCTAGACCCAAAAAGGCCCCTTTGAGAGTTAGAAGGACCTGTTGAGGCTGTGGAATTGCCTGGGAAGACCTGGGACCTCACCCACCCCAGAAGGGAGGAGCCCACCTTGGCATGGTGCACAGTCTTGCCCGTGTGCTTGGTGAGCAGGGCGGCATACTCCTCTGCGGTGTGTCTGCAGGTGCTGAGTCCGATGTTCTGCCCGATATATGCTTCTGGCATCTTCAACAGGCTGAGCACCACAGGACCCAGGTCACTCACAGCCATACCATCCATGGGGATGTCACCCATGGGCAAGTCTGGGGGGTGGTAGGTAAAGAGACATGCTGGCATGGTCAGAGCCCAGAGTTAGTCTACTGGGCACCTACACATATCAGCACTAGTCAGTGTCCAGGTGTGATGCCAGGAGCCTGAGGGGATGAGTCCAACTCAGAATCCTTGATAAGGTGAACTTCTCACAATAATTCTGCAAACTCTAAAGGGTGGTACAGCAGGCCACTACGGGCACCAGACTCTGCTTACCAGGTGGGCTAGGCTCCCTGGCAGTGCCTATGTCCTTACATGAGGGTAGTGGCATTAACACTCAGTGTGAAGAGGGGCTAGCTGAACCTGGCCCCACCCACTCTGGCCTCCAGTGCATCCTGCTCTAATCTGACCACCAACTGGCAGAACGTAGGTTGCCTGAAGTTCCTTCCAAGCCAGAGCCCCTATTTACAGACCGGCCAACAGGCACAAAAAAAGACCAGATGTTCCCACTGAAATCTACAACTGAACCCTACCATCCAAACCTTCCTTTTAAAATACTTTTTTGCAATGCTGGGGATCAGGACATACCACTGGGCCATCCTCCCAACCCCCTTTCCTTTCTTTGAAGAGGTAATAATAACAGTGCTGCTGTCTGCAGTTATTATTACTTGGAAAAATCACCCATTGGAGAAATCACCCATCAGTACCACTGGTTGGTTTCCTCACTGTTCCTGTGGAACGGTCACAGGCCCAATGTGAGGGAGCCAGGACTTGGACCCAGAACAATCTTGACAGTAAGCCTGCTTTTCTCTACACCTGTGGCTTCACAGTCAGAACTCTGCTTCACTGTGCTTGGGAAGGGGCACTCACTCAGCAGATAGCTCTTCCCATCTGGGGCTTTCTGAGGCAAAAAGTAGGAGAGGAGGTTCTCAAAATAGCAGGGCAGCCGCACACTGGTCATGGGAACGCCAATGTCTCGGAAGTATTCCTCCACCTCCCCTTTGCCGTCAAAGTGGCCTGCTGCCAGCCTCCCAGCCGTCAGCTTCCTGATATTCTCCAGGCCACTGTAGACCACGTAGCAGAGGCCCAGGCGCTTGGCCAGATCAGCCAGCAGCTTTCCCTGGTGGATAGGAGAAATCACAAAGCTAAAAGGAAGATGCATGTCCCTGACCACAATCTTCTACCCTAGCTCTAATCCCAGAGTTGCCACATCTGTGAGGCTAAAAGCTAGGCTCATCTATCCCAGAGGAAGCCCCCTCTTCCAGAATGATGCTTACCCCCAGCACACACCCATGAACACAAAATTGTAAGGCCTGAACCACCAGGCTCTGGAGTCACCTTTCCACATCATTCAGGTGGCTCTCAATGGCAACCCACCAGGCTCAGGGAGGGAATGTGGGTTGGGCTGTGAGGAGGCCCACTCAATTTCCACATCAAATCTCTGCTAGCCTGACCATCCTGTCCATGGAACTCAGCCCACTTCCTTGGAGAAACCTGAGGTCTACCTCGGAGGTACTGCAGCTCCTGCTAAGTGCACAGCTGCTGAGGTTCTAACTCTCTTGAGGCCTTGCCACACACTGGCTGTACCTCCAGGACCAGTGATGCAGACATTCCAACCACTGGAAAAACATGACACCTGCCACATGAGATTGTGAGAGGATTAAATGGTGGCCTCCAAAGAGATATGCCCATGTCTGCACCCCTGGAAAACTGTGAATGTGACCTTAATGGAGAAAAGATCTTTGCAGTTAGGGATCTTGAGATGAGATCATCCTTGATTAAGCAGATAGTCCCTAAATGACAAGAAGAGAGGAGACAGAAGGCAGGGGAAGATGGAGGCAGAGACTGGAGCGATGTACCCAAAGCCCAGGATGGCCTGGAGTCACCGGAAGCTGGGAGAAGTGAGGAAGGATTCTCCCTGCAGCCCTTGGAGGGAGTGTGACCTGAAGGACACCTTGATTTTGGACTTCTAGCTTCTAGAACTGTGAGCTAGATTTCTGTGGTTTTAAACCACCTGGATTATAATCACTTAATACAGTGACTCACACAGGTTTCTCAGGATTACTGACTGAGAACAAATGCCAACCAGGGAATTTGTTTTTGTCCACTGTGTGCTGTGGCTGGATGAGGTTGGTCCCCAAGGGTTCCTGTGCCAGAAGGCTGGTCCCCCATCAAAGCTTGAACAGCAGCATGAAGAAGAGGGGAAAGGCAAGTCAGAGTTGCCTCCCAGGACCAGCTAGGATAGAGCGCTCCCAAGATGAGCTGCTCCTGGCCCTGACCCTGGCCTCCCTCCTGCCTGCCCTCACCTGCTTGACCTCCTGCTCTTGGCTGCAGTTCTCCCAGTAGTTGGTCACAATGAAGGTGGCATAAGCCCCGGTCAGGGCCGACTCCATGCTGGCCTCGTCATTCTGATCTCCTTTTACCACTTCAGCACCTTGCAGCCTCAGCTCCTTTGCTGCCGTCTGCCCAGGATCCCGGGTCACCACTCGAACCCTGAACATCCCATCTTCCAGAAGCGTGCGGGCCACTGAGCCCCCCTGGGCACCTGTGAAGAGTTCATAAAGACCTCCACATCGGGCTGGGATTGTGGCTCAGCGGTAGAGTGCTTGCCTAGCATGGGTGGGACCTGGGTTTGATCCTCAGCACCACATAAAAATAAAGGCATTGTGTTGTGTCCATCTACACCTAAAAAATTAATATTAAAAAAAAAAAAGACCTCCAGCATCACATCTTCCCATCTGGGCTTTCTGGGGCAAAAAGTAGGAGAGGAGGTTCTCAAAACAGCATTGGAGCTGCCATTGGAGCCCAGAAGGGAATGGTTACCACAGCAAGAAACACCCAGGAAATCTTTTCATGCATGATGTTCATTAAAAGATTAAAAATAACAGCTTTAGAGAGATATAATACTATAATATTCACCTCTATCAAGTGGTGTTTAGTATATTCACTGAACTGTACAGCCATCACCACCATCCGATTCTAGAACATTTTTTTCACCCCTAAAATAAGCTCATGCTTATTAACAATCATTCCCCATTCCTCTGTCCCCAGCCTTGGCCAGTTACTAATTTACTTGTCTCTGTGGATTTTGAGCACTTGCCGAGCAAGCTCAAAGTCTCGGGTTCAATCCCCAGCACCAATAAATAAATAAATACTGAAGTTTAAAAAAAAATGAACTATGGGATATTTCACTTGTATAAAATGATGCATCAATAGTCATGAGCTACCCTTTGGTTTAAAAAATAAAACATCACTGCCTAGCATAGTGGTGCACTACTGTAATCCCAATAGCTATTCGGAAGGCTGTGGCAGAGGGTTACAAATTGGAGGCCAGCCTGGAGAACTTAGCAAACCCTGTATCAAAAATAAAAAGAGGGGCTGGGGATGTGGCTCAAGCAGTAATGCGCTCGCCTGGCATGTGTGGGGTGCTGGGTTCGATCCTCAGCACCACATAAAAAAATAAAATAAAGATGTTGTGTCTACCGAAAACTGAAAAATAAATATTGAAAAATTCTCTTTCTCTCTCTCTTTAAATAAATAAATAAATAAACAAATAAAATAAAAAAGAGCTGGGTGTGGTGGTGCATGCCTGTAATCCCAGTGGCTGGGGAGGCTGAGGCAGGATTGCCAGTTCACAGTCAGCTTCATCAATTTAGCCAGGCCCTAAGCAACTCAGCAAGACCTTATCTCTAAATAAAATACAAAAAAAGGACTGGGGATGTGGCTATATGGTAAAGCATTCCTGGTTTAAATCCCTGGTACCCAAAAATAAAATTTTTAAAAATTTAAAAAAACAACTGGGGGTGCCCCTGAATTCAATTCTCAGTAAAACAATGATAATAATTGATTAAATTAAAACAACCAAAAGGTAGAAAATAAAAACCATCCCTCAGGTTGGGGGATGTAGCTTAGTGATCTAAGCTAGTCTGCCATGCACCAGGTTCTGGCATCCATCCCCAGCACCGAAAAAGGAAAAAAAAAAAAGTACAAAAGGATTTGATAAATAAATATATATGAAATAAAAAAAAAAACAGGTACGAGCAAAATACAATGCTACCAACTGAAAAAGTTATACCTACTTGCATGAGTCTATACCGTTAGAAAGCTCAAGAAACTTGGTAACTGATGGAACAGTAGGGAGGGAAAATTTAATTTTGGTATCTAGAGCAATTTTTTTTCTCAAGTACTGGGGATCGAACCCAGGGGTACTTTGCCACTGAATTTTTAATTTTATTTTGAAAGGAATCTCACTAAGTTGCCCAGGCAGTCCTCAAACTTGACGATCCTTCTTCCCCAGCCTCCTGAGTCACTGGGATTACAGGGGTGTGCCAACAGGCCCGCCTGGAACATCGCCCTCATCACTGTTACTTTGCTCGAAGGTGCTGGACCACTGAACTACACCCCCAGACCCTTCTATTTTGAGTCAGGGTCTTACTAAGGTGCCCTGGCTGGTCTCCACCTTGCAGTCCTCTACCTCGGGCTCCCGAGTTGCCGGGATCGCGGTGCTAATGTTTTAAAAAGTAACTCCAAGGCAATCCTCCCCCTGCGCGGAACCCTCCCCCCGCCCCCCTGCCCCAGAGCCGGCTCCCGCGTCCGCGCCGCGCTTAGGCCTCCGCGCCCTGCGCGCTCGGGGCCCGCTTCGTGCCTCGCTCACCTGTGGCTCCAAAAACGACCACCAGTTTCTTGGCGTCCATGAGGCGCTAGCGGGAGTGAAGCTACCACGAGAGGCCCGGGTTGGTAGTGGCGCCGGATTGGGGGGGCAGGGTCTCGGCTCCGAACGCAGCGCGGGGCTCGAGGTAGGCCAGGCCCAGGCCCGCCCCCAGCCCCGGGCGCTTTCCGGCGCGGGGACCCTCCCCCGGCCCGCCCACCAGCAGCAGCCCGCCGGTCCCCTCTCCCTCCCCGGCTGAGGCCTGCATCCGC
This sequence comes from Urocitellus parryii, assembly GCF_045843805.1. NCBI lineage: Eukaryota > Metazoa > Chordata > Mammalia > Rodentia > Sciuridae > Urocitellus > Urocitellus parryii. Next base: position 5,480,326 of record NC_135539.1, on the reverse strand, counting down.
GCGCGCCCGAGGGGCCGAGCAGCGCCGCCCGCAGCTCCAGCCGCTCCAGCAGGCCCCCGCCCCGGAGCTTCCCCCAGCCCGCGCGGAGCGTGCGCCGCGGGGTGCAGATGTGCTGTGACCCCGGCGCACGTGGCGGGAGGCGCTGCGCTGGATTCCAGCCCGGGAAAGCAAGAAAAGAAAAAAAAAAAAAAAAAGATAATTCGCCTCTTCATCTTGCGTGAATTTTGTGCATTTTCAAATCCTGGCTGTCACCTAAAGATAATTTAAATCTAGGTTCGTGACTCTAGCCCGCCCTGAGTCCCTATTTTGTCTGCCCGATTTGCCTGATTTACGTTTTTTTTTTTTTTTTCTTTTTCATTTTAATGTCAATTACTTTAAGGATTTAGGACATGGACTGTCAAAACCTGAGCACTTTCCACCTCAAAATTTTCCAAAACAGCAGTAAATCTTAACAATATTTGAATACGATTTTAAAATCATCATAGAAACGTTTAAAACCATTGTCTCAGGCCTGACTCGCTTTTGAAGATGTCACCGCTTGCACGGGATTTTTTTTTTTTTTTTTTTAACAGAAATGTGCGATTTCTTTGTGTTCACCCTGTCATTCTGCATGTGTGAAGTTATTGATGAGTGGCTCAAAGTACTCATTTTCCCATCCATTCATTCATCCATTCGCTCATTCCAAAGTGTGGAATGAACCTCTAACCCGCTGGGATTACAAGTGTGTGCCTCCAGATCAGGTCTGGAGGTCTATCCTTCACCCTTGATTCCTAGCACCGGAAATGATTTGTGGGACAAGGTAGAGGCTTCAAACATTTGCTGGTTGACTTCTAAACACCTACTGGATGCTGCAGCCTACCGGTCGCTGCACTTACGGTGGAAATCAAACTAAAACTGAGGCTATTTTCCTTGTGATCTATTGTGATCTAGCATTTAACATAACCCAGAAGTTTTTTTTTTTTTTTAATTTAATCAGTTATACATGACAGTAGAAAGTTCTTCCATTCATTGTACACAAACGGAGCAGAATTTTTCCGTTCTCTGGTTGTGTATGAAGTAGAGTCTCACCATTCCACCATTCGTTCAATTATATACATACCTAGGGTAATGAAGTCCCTCTCATTCCAACGCCTTTCCTCCTCCTTTTCCTCCTCCCTGCCTTTGCTCCATCCAAAGTTCCCCCACTCATCCCATGCCCCCCCTTATGGATTAGCATCCACTTATCAGAGAAAACATTAGGCCCCTGTTTGTTTGTTTGTTTGTTTTTTAATATATTTTTTTGGTTGTAGGTGGACACAATGCCTTTATTTTTATGTGGTGCTAAGGATCAATCCCAGGGCCTCACACGTGCTAGGTGAGGAGCGGTGCATAAGAGTCAAGAAACCAGCCCCCTCTGTCATTCTAGTGTGTAAACCTTTTCTGCTTTTTTTTTTTTTTTTTTTTTTTTTAATGGGTACTGGGGATTGAACTCAGGGGCACTCGGCCACTAAGCCACATCCCCAGCCCTATTTTATATTTTATTTAGAGACACAGTCTCACTTTTGCTGAGGCTGGCTTTGAACTCACCATCCTTCTGCCTCAGCCTCCTGAGCCGCTGGGTTTACAGACGTGCACCACCGTGCCTGGTCCTTTCCTGCTTTTTGGATGCATTAAACAACTCAACATGAACAAGTAGAAAGATAACATTTTGAAGCCAAATTCAGTTGGCTCATACCTGTAATCCAAGCAACTCAGGAGACTGAGACAGGAGGATGGATAGTTTGAGGCCAGCCTCAGCAATTTAGTGAGGTTATTAAGCAACTTAGTGAGACCTTATATCCAAGTAAAAAATAAAAAGGACTGGGGTTGTAGTTCAATGGTAGAGGGCCCCTAAGTTCAATCCCCAATACAAAAAAAAAAAAAAATAGAAACATAATTTAGGGGACTTTCCAACATTATCTATAGATCAGATAATGTAAACCATGTCAGCCTGTCACCAGATGAGGTCTGAAGCTCTTCTCAGCCCTGGCAGAGGCTCTTGACTTACACCACAGAAATGAATTTCTGGGTGTGTCAAAAGAGGCACGTGTAGAGATTTATTTAGAAAAGTGAGATTTATTTGGAAAAGCTAACAGTACAGCAGGATACACACAGGGAAGGGTAGGGCGAGCACTTGAGGGGGAGATGCTTTTGGGGGCCTCAGGCTACTTTTAAAGGAACTCTGGTAAATAGTGAACCTGACACACATAAGGGGTGGGTGTCAGGCTAATGAGCTCCATTTCTTTGACTGTGGAGCTCATGGGGGTCTGGGTCTCCAAATCCTCAGGTGCCTGTTACTTAGTATAGCACTTGGACTGTACCCATACCACGGGGCTTTAACCATACTTCTTCCTAGGCTTGTTTTAATTAATCTAAAAATACATTCTGTAAACCAACAAAATTATATAGGAACCAATCAACTGGATTTATAGTACTCTAAGATTTACTGGACTTTTTAAGAAATTCAGGCCTGGAGGATGTAAAGAAAGAACTGAATGAAGAAAACAGGAGAGGAGGCTCCTTAGTAACAGATTTATTTGGGACAAATCTGTGGGCGTGGGCAGGAGACGGAGATCCATCTTCCATTTACAATCTGGAGTAGAGGAGAGGGAGAGATTGGGGGGATTTTTGCACTTAGGCCATTAAAAGGGGCATTATTAGGGAAGGGTCCTCCAGGGGTGACCTTCTGTGTCTTCAGGATTTCAGTCCCAGGTAATAGTTTCCTTTCTCTGTGCTGCTAGACCTGGGGTTTCTTTGCATGGTGTTGGTGGTGTTTAGGTTAGGCTGAGTCAGAGTGACTTTGTGGTGATTCTTGTTCTAAGACGGAGGAGGATACATTTCAAAATGGCCTTGCTTGTGTCAAGTTCTTGCTAACAGCAGAGAACAGAACAGCCTTGGAGGTGAAGGTGAGGGTGTTTGTGGAGCTTTTAGACTTAAACTGCAGTCTCTCTTTACTTTCCTGTTTGTCTCCTTTGTACCTATCCTACCTCAAGCCTGAGGACCCTGAGAACAACCAGGCCACCACAAACTGTCTTGAAACGGTCAGACTGATGTCATCCCACACACCTTCCCATACCCACTGTTCAACCTCGGTGCTGCAAGAGCTGCAGCATACTGTACACTGATCCCAAAGAAGAGACTTGGAGGACTCAGTAGAGGGGCTCGGATATTTTATTGTTCACATGGTCCTGGGCAGTGGCAGGCCATGGAATAGCATGGAGAGCCACACTGTGCCTCCAAGAGAGGTTGTGTGCATAGTGGGCAGATGGATTCCTTCAGATACTCTGAGTACATACCTTTATTTTAGAATAACCAAGGTTCTGGTTTTTTTCTTTTTCTTTTCTTTTCTTTTTCTTTTCTTTTCTTTCCTTTTTTTTTTCTTTTTTTTTTTTTGTGGGGGCGGTAACCAGATTGAACAAGACCACTGAGCCACATCCCCAGCCCTATTTTGTATTTTATTTAGAGACAGGGTCTCACTGAGTTGCTTAGCGCCTCGTTTTTCCTGAGGCTAGCTTTGAACTCAGAGATCCTCCTGCCCCAGCCTTCTGCGCTAACCTGCTGGGATTACAGGTGTATGCCACCAAGCCCAGCATCCTTTCTGTTTTGATCCCTGTCTCAAGATGGGAAATGAGCTAGGCGCAGTGGCTCATCCTGTAATCCCAGGGGCTCCAGAAGCTAAGGCAGGAGGATTGCAAGTTCAAAGTCAGCCTCTGCATTTAGCGAGGCCTTAAGCAACTTAGCAAGACACTATTTCTAAATAAAGGGTTGGGGATGTGGCTCACTGTTTAAGTGCCCCTGAGTTCAATCTCCCGTACAAAAATAAAATATAAACTGGAGATGAGGCAGTGGCCAGTTTCCCTCCCCTTTCCCCAGCATAACACATTCTTTGAAGTCCTTTTTATCTCACCTTCAGGAATAGTAAACCTTCTAGGCACTGACCAGTGTCAAACCCCAACACACACCCCTCACCAACTCTCCTTTAAAGGAAGAGCTGAGGACCCCAAAATGCCTCTCTCAAGATGGCCAGCATTCTTCCTTGAATGTTTCTGCTTTCCTAAACAAATTTTTGTTTATGTGTCAAACCAATGTGTCCTTAAATTCATTTCTTTAGTCAAGAACCCTAGTGGTCCTGAGTTGAGGTCCCCCTCTCTGGGAACTCCTCAGACCTCTTCTGGTGACAGTAGGACCTATTACCAAAAGCTCGGTCCTCATCCTAAATGCCAATTTGATAATGAGAACATGATTTTGAGAAAAAGGAAAAAGTTTTCTTGCTTTACTAGCAAAGGAGAAGCACAGGGGACTCTGGTCCCAGAGGCTGTGATTCTGCCCATCTAGGGGAGCAAAGGGCTTTTTTTTTTTTTTTTTTTAAGGTGGTTCAAAGGCTACATTCCATGAATTCTTTGACAGAGTTATAATTCACTTATTAATTGGGCACATAGTCAATTCTGAGATCTTCGGGTGCCATCCCCAAGTTTGAATTACTTCTTTCCTGTGGTGGGTGTGTGCTCTAGGACAGTTAAATCTGCCTAGGATGGGAAAGAAATGTGATCCTGTTTCCCCTGAGATTACAGAGCAGGAGAGATTAGGGAGGAGCAGGAAGAAGAGAAAAACCTGTCTTTGTAACAAAAATTACCAACACAGGGGCTGGGGATGCGGCTCAGTGGTGGGGCACTTACCTCATATACGTGAGGCACTGGGTTCGATCCTCAGCACTACATAAAAAATAAATAAATAAAATAGAGAAATTGTGTCCATTTACAACTAAAAAAAAGGTTAAAAAATTACCAACACAGTTTTGGCACCATTATGACCACACTGGGACTCCTCAAAATGATCAGCAAGCTTTCCTTTCCCTTTATTCTGCAGCGGAGTCAATCAATCAGGCACTGAGGCATTTCTGGATAGAAAATGGCCCCAGTTACTGGGGAGGTACGAGTTTACCTGGGATACACACTGGGAGCTGACTTAACCATTGAAGACAGATGTTAACAGAACATATCAGTTTGGACATTCAGCGAACAGGTTGTGAGAATTTGACATTTGTTTTTACTGGGCAAGGATGAACGTCTAGTACTGTCACTGAAAAAAGATTTATTTGGGGGAAGGATTGATGTTTTAGCTCCTTCCCAGAGATTGTCATTTTTAGTCTTGATAGACATCTCCTTCCCAGGGATTGTCCTGTCACTGGGAAAGGATCAATGTTATCAGTGTGTTGTCTTTTCCACCCTCCCTCTTGTCAGGCCATACTGTTTTGGGAGTTGTCATTTCCGTATCCTTCAGTCCTTTTTAAAAATAAGTTGCATGGGACTGGGATGAAGCACTAGGTTCGATCCGCAGCACCATATAAAAATCAATAAATAAAGGTATTGTGTCCATCTACTACAACAACAAAAAATGACTATAAAAAGTTAAAAAAAAAAGTTGCAATGGCAGAACAGCAAGGGCTTTATTTGAAGTATAAAATAGACCACAGTTACAGACTGAATTATAATGATTTAGTTTACAGATTTTTGTTCCTTTGTTTTTTGTTTATGTGGTTCTGGGGATCGAACCCAATGCTTCATGCATGCTAGGGAAGCACTCTACCGCTAAGCCACAATCCCAGCCCTAGTTTAAAGATCTTAATTGGCTTTTTGGCTTTTCAGTTCTAGAATTTTGCACAACTTGATCTCATAAAATAGAATAAGTTTTCTGAAGAGCTCAGCAGTAAAGGACTAAAGAAAGCAGGGAGAAAAAAAAAGACTGATCAGTTCAAAGTCACTTTCCTTGTAAAGTGGTAACAGGGAGACAGAACAATAGAAAAATAACTGATTGGTTAACATTAGGTCACCTCAGGCTACATTTTGAGTAAGGATTAAGGCAGAGGGAATTTTCATTTTAGGTAAGGATCTCAATCTTGTCCATTGAAACTGGTCTGTTAGGGAAATTTGGTTATCTCCCTAAATTAATGTTTTCATTAATCACTGAATTGCAACCCCAATCCTTTTTAAAATTTCATTTAGAGACAGGGTCTTACTGAGTTGCTTAAGGCTTCAGTAAATTGTTGAGGCTGACTTTGAACTCACTATCCTCCTGCCTCAGCCTCCCAAACCGCTGGGATTACGGGCATGAGCCACTGCATCCCTATGCTGAATTTCTTGGAAGTATACATAAACACTTTTTTTAAGTTTAGTAAAGTGAAACTGTAGCCAAAGGGGACATTTTGATTTTTAGCTTGGTCTGCTGGGGCCTAGTACAGGAGCTTAGTCCAAAACAATGGCCTCCTTTAATTTTTATTTAACAGGAGCATCATTTTATGTATGGCAGTGACCTTCTTGCTTGTGCCTCTTTGGTGTCACAAAGTGTGCCTCTGGATAGCTATGCCCCTCAAAAAGTAATTCCTTTCCCCAAGTGGAATTATTGGATATTAAATTTTAATAGATTTTTGTTAAATTGTTCCCCCTTCCTCAGTAAATTCCCACGAACACTGGGTATTTGCCACATTTTTGCCAATGCTGTCATGTGATTTGTAGTCAGTTCTGTACTGGAAACCAATGTGGCTGGAGCAGAGAAGGCAGGGAGGTAGAGTCCAGCTCTGGATGAGCCTTAAGAGATGGTGACAGCATGTAGACTGATGGCTGGGGGTGGATTTTCAGAGTAAGGCAAGGATGGAGGCGGGTACTGGGGAGCCATTAAAGAGTTTTCAGGAGAGGATCCCATTTGGTTTTGCTGTTTGAAGAACAGAGAAAGGCCAACGGAAACCAGATACAAGACTGATAGCAGAGGTGGGCGGAATCCACATACATGTTTTGCTGTGGGTCTGCACAGGAATAGCTAACATATTGAACTAGCCAGTGACCCACAAGGAGACGAGAAGGTTGACAACTCAGTTCTCACATCGCTGAATGGACTCCTTACTTCACTTGTAATGCCAGTTTCATGGGACCCCAATAGACCTCCAAGAGTCTGATGCAATCACACAAGAGTCTTAATTATAAAGTTTGAGCCTGGACTCACAACCATTTCCGACACAGTGGTCCAGAGGAGTGAGTCCTGACCCTTAGTTCAGTGAGAATTTATAGGTTTTTTGGGAGATACTCTATATGTCACAACATCATACAGCAAATCATTTCAAACGGCAAGGAAATCAAACAACTCTTAACATTGATTAGCGCATTCATTGGTGGGAACAAGTTGGGTAAGGGTGATTGGTTAGTACAAATGGTGGATATCTTTGAACTGATTGGTTTAGGCTGCAAGGTGTTGCTAGAGTGTATATGCTAAACTTGCAGGGTGACCTAATCAGGTCATCACCCAAACAACTGGGAGGAGGGCTTTGTATTTCAGGTATCTTCCCTGTCTCACTCGGATTAGTTTTGCTATTGTATGAATTAGGCCTCAAGCATTCTTTTGGTCTTTTCAGGAACTTGAATTTGCTGAGTCAAGGACATCTGGTACAGACAAATGACTCAGCAGGGTAGCTTATGTGCCTTCGAATGGGTTTCCAAGGACAAGGGTCACCCCGCCCACACACACTTTGGACAGGCCCTGCTCTGAGATACAGGCAGGTTTTTCAAAAATAGAGTCACATCAGTTTTTCACACCCAGCGGATATAAAAGGATTAGAAGACAACAGGAAAGACAAACACGTGGCCCAGTGCATCCGCCCTTGTTAACACATTCGCTCTGGTGGACCCTACCATTAGCTTAAGCCCAGCGGCTGCGAAAGCGCAGCCACGTGCCGCCTGCTCCGCGCAGGGGGCGTGTCCCCCGCAGGACCCGCCCCCGCGCGACGTGCGCACGTCGCGCCGTCCTCGCGCCCGCCCGCTTGGCTGCGGCGGCGTCGGCTTCGCCTGAGGGAGTAGCTGGCAGGCGAGCTGAGGAGCGGACGCTCGGGGCGAGGAGTAGACCCGCGGCAGGTGAGTGGCCCGCGCCGTCCCGGGTCTTTCTCCCACCCCTCGGGCCGCGCCGCCCCCTCGGCGAGACCGGAGTTCGCCCGGGCAGTCATGAGTGCGGTCAGGGGCTCCGTCCCAGTGCCGGCCTGAGGCTACACCGCGCGGGGGACTTCGAGGAGCGGGGCGCAGGCGGCCGAGGCGGGCCGCGGGCAGTGGTAAGGGACGCCGAAGCCGTGGACGCTGAATCTGGACGACGTGTCGGCGGCGCCCAGCCCCTGTTGGTGTCACGGGCGTGCTTGGCGAGGTGACCTCGGGGTCGCGGCCGGCGGCCTCGCTGGAGGTCGACCGTGGCGCTGGCGCTGTCCTGCCTTCTCGCGCCTTGCCTAGGCGAGAGGTGCCCAGTGGACCGCTGTCTGGGCTTCTCTGCGACCCGGGCAGCCTCGGTGCGGAGTGCAGGACTGGGAGGAGCAGCCGGTTGGTCTGGACGGGCAATTCACCTGTCACCTCCTAAGCACGGCACTCTGGGTGTCTTAATTGCCCAGTAAAAACTGCCAGCAGTGCCTTGCACCTTCTTTGCACAAGGCCTGTCTGTGTCATGTATTTAAATGAGTTCTGCTGGGCCGGTCGTTGTGGCCCTTGGCTCTTCATCCTTGCTGTGTTATCTGATGGCGCTGTAAACCACAACAGGCAGAGTGTGATGCAAAGAAACACTGTGTGATGCTCTCCAGGTGAGCAAGTTCCCTTGCTGTCAGCCCCTTCCAAAACCTTGTGAAATGATAGTTTTCATCTTGCAAAATGGGTTCAAGGAGAGATTCACAGTGAAGTAACTTGACCTGCATCCCACGCGAGGAATACAACGACAGATGATCTTGAACCTGGTAGTTGGCCTCCAGATATTGTGTACTCTACTAAGTGAAGTTTTCCAGACTAGGAATGGATTATTTTAAGCGGTCTTCCCCTAAACTGTCCTGTCAAGTAGAAGGAAATGAGCTTACTGGGTTTTTCCATTCTTGTTATTTTTTCCTTTTTGGTATTGGGGATTGAACAGAAGGGCGCTACATTCCCAGCCCTTTTATTTTTTGAAAGAGGCTCTCAATAAGTGCTTAGGTCTTCATTAAATTGCTGGGGCTGGCCTCAAACTTTTGATCCTCCTGTATTCAGTCTCCCGAGCTTACTGGCTTTGTGCTTTTGAGTTTCCGGTATGGTGTTAGTTAACCAGTGTTTAAAAAAAAAAAAAAAATATATATATATATATATATATAAATAATATTTAAAAAAGGGGGGATTGAACTCAGGGCTTTGTGCATGCTAAGCATGCACTCTACCACAAAGCTAAACCCTCAGCCTTAACCAGTGTGTGTGTTTTGTTTGTTTTTGCAGTACTGGGGATATAATCCAGGGGAGTTACATCTTCACCTCTTTTATTTTTGAGAGAAGGTTTCACTAAATTGCCCAGGCTGACCTCAAACTTGCCGTCTTTCCTCAGCCTCCAAGGTCAACTGAGATTACAGGTGTGTGCCACCACACCCAGCTGTCACCTGTGTGTGTGTGTGTGTGTGTGTGTGTAATGTTTTTTTTTACTTGTAGTTGGACACACTACCTTTATTTTATTTATTTGTTTTTATGTGGTGCTGAGGATTGAACCCAATGCCTCATACATGCTAGGCAGGCGCTCTACCACTGATCAACAACCCCAGCCCTAACCAGTGTGCTTTGATTACAGTTTTTCTTATTAAAATATTTACTTTCTTTGGGAAGGGGGAGAAGTCTACTAACTAGTTTTTTTTTTCCAAGAAACATCACAAGACATAATCTTCAATTACCAGAAATTCACAGTTCAATAGGGCATTTGCACGTTTTTTTGGTGAAATTGGAAGTTTTCAAATACAGTTTCTAAGCCAAAACCCTGGTGAGGGTGTGGGAATTTGTAGGTTTTGGAAATTCATGTTCATTGTATGTCCTAATCCAACTGGGGATGTGAAGAGGGAAATCCTGTGATTCCTTCATTGTCTGACCTGATTTCCTTTTTTTGAGGTGTATTGGCACCAGAGTCAGGATATGAGCTACTCTAGAAATGACAATGAGATGAGTTACAGAAAGCACAGTATTCATTACTTTAGCTCACTCAAGTCTATTGAAAATTGCAATATCATACATCTGTGCTGGGTCTACATTGATTTTTAAATTTCTTGGGGCTGGGGATGTGGCTCAAGCGGTAGCATGCTCGCCTGGTATGCGTGCAGCCTGGGTTTGATCCTCAGCACCACATACAAACAAAGATGTTGTGTCCGCCGAAAACTAAAAAATATATATATATATATATTAAAAATTCTCTCTCTCTCTCTCTAAAAAAAAAAAAAGTTTAAATTTCTTGGGTTTTTTTGGTACTGAGGATTGGACCCAGGGGAACTTAACCACTGACCCATATCCCCAGTCCTTTTAAAATATTTTATTTATTTTATTTTATTTTTTTTTTGACGGTTGCTTAACTGATTTTAATAACATGACATAAAGCCCCTAAACTTGATATAACAGTTATGCAAAATACATAGATGAATACTGTCTTTTTTCAAAAATATAAAATAAATAAGCACGACATGTGAAAATAGGCAAGTTTCCATTAAATAAATGAAAAGTTTAAAAAGAGAAAATTTTCCTTTCCATATCATTTGAAGAAGGGAAATTATCATTTCAAACAATATTCAAGTTTATTAAACAAATAAAAAAAGTATTATAAAATGTTTAACTTTCATCAGCTTCAAGATTTATGTTGCTGCCAAATTTTGCATATAACTGAACTTTCAAATCTGCTAACACCCGCTGAATTGATTCCACTCTGGATTCTAAGGCGTCAATTTCTTCTTGCAAATTTTTCTTTGCTTCCTCTAACATTTCCTGTGTTTCCTCTTGAGAATGGCTAATGAAAACATCCCCAATTTGATAAGGTATCATTAAGCAGTCATCATCTGCAAGCATGATGTCATCACAGGCATCTTCTAAATTTTGGAGTTGTTTCTTTTTTACTTCTATTTCTTCCTTTAGTTCTGTGATTCTACTTGTGTTCCGGGCAAATTTGTTTATCTTTTGCTGATCTTCAAAAGTAACATTGACATCTTCTGCAGCCGCCTTCTTCATGGTGGCCGCCATCTTGGGGCCGCACCTTAAAATATTTTATTTAGAGATAGGGTCTTGGTGAATTGCTTAGTGCCTTGCTAAATTGCTGAGGCTGGCCTTGAACTGGTGATCCTGGTGATCTTCCTGTTTTAGCCTCCAAAGCCTCTGAGATTACTGGTGTGTGCTGCCATGCCCCACCAATTACCTTCTTTTAAAAAAAAATTTTTTTTAATTGTTGTTAGATTCTTATTTGTTTATATTTGGTGCTGAGGATCTAACCCAGTGCCTCACACATGCCAGGCAAGTGCGCTACCACTGAGCCACAGCCACAGCCCCCAATTACCTGCTTTTTAATTATTATGTCTAGTTGACTTGTGTTTGTAAAAACAAGATGAAACCACTTCTTTTTTTTAAGTACTGGGGATGAACCCAGGGGCACTGAGCCACATCACCATCCTTTTTTATTTTTTATTTTCAGACAGCGTCTTACTTAGTGCTTAGGACCTCTATAAATTTCTGAGGCTGGCCTTGAATTTGGAATCCTCCTGTTTCACCCTCCAGAGTCAATGAGATTACAGATGTGCGCCACCATGCCCTGCCAAGAGTAGGCACTGTTTCTGTATATGAATACATTTTGAACTTCTAGAAACAGTGCCAATTCTTTGCAGCAACAAAGAGAGAGAGATTGTTAATTAGAACCTTTAATATAAAATTGCTTGTATAGCAGTATTATATACTGAAAGAAATTTCACTTGTTTGACTGCTCTACTCTGTTCCTCTTTAGCTTTATCTTTACAGTATTGCCTTCATTTATTTTACACAAGTTGTTGATTTAAAAAAAATTTTTTTTAGTTGTAGATGGACACAGTATCTTTATTTATTTTTATGTGGTGCTGAGGATCTAACCCAGTGCCTCACATGTGCTAAGCAAGTGCTGTACCACTGAACTACAACCCCAGTCCCCAAATGTTGATTCCTGTATTATACATTTTACAGTCAATTAGTGAATGCAGCTGAGTTTCTCTGAAAATTTCTTTCTACATTTCTTTTTATTTTTTAAAGAGAGAGAGAGAGAGAGAATTTTTTTAATATTTATTATTTAGTTTTCAGTGGACACAACATCTTTGTTTGTATGTGGTGCTGAGGATCGAACCCGGGCTGCACGCATGCCAGGCGAGCGCGCTACCACTTGAGCCACATCCCCAGCCTCTTTCTACATTTCTAATAAATTTCACATTGTACTGGAAAACAGTATTGGTTTTCCAACATTTCATCTATTTACAAATGATGATGATAATGGTGATTATAATAATATTGGGGAATGAATCCAGAGGTGCTTTACCACTGAGCTGTATCTCCAGCTTTTTTCTAAATTTTTAAATTTTGAGGCAGGTCTTGCTAAGTTGCTGAGGCTGACCTCAAGTTTGTGATCCTCCTGCTTTAGTCTCCTGAGTTGCTGGGATTACAAGCATGTGCCACCATTCCTGTCTAGAATAGGGATTATTAATCTGAAATTTGGGGTCCACAGATGAACCTTGGGGTCCTACAGTTGCTCGTGAATGGGACAGCCAATACTTTTTTAAATGTGATTATCCTAGAATGAGGATCTCATGCCTTCATCTGATTCTCAAAGGATTATGCAACCAAAAATGTCTTAAGGATTATTCTGGCAAATACCTTTGGCCTCATCTTCAGGAGTGTGCAACTGTGTATCTTCAGATGAGCAGTTATTTAGGTGGAAGACTAAAGACAGACTCAAGGACATTCCTTTGTAAATAAACAGCCTTTCGCAGAACACCAGCTATTATGGGATGTACATGAGTACTTGTCCAAGGGACAGCATGTTCCCGCATATTCCTAGTGGTCTAATCTGGTTCCCAGGAAATGAGGCACAGTCTGAGGCTACAGCACCCTCCTTGGCTAGTGTGAGTGAGGCAGAGATGTTAAGGCTCATGGTCTGCCCTCAGGGATCTTTTTTTTTTTTAAATATTCATTTTTTAGTTTTTGGTGGACACAACATCTTTATTTTTATTTTTATGTGGTGCTGAGGGTCGAACCCAGTGCCCCGCACATGCTAGGCGAGCACACTACTGCTTGAGCCACATCCCCAGCCCCTCAGGGATCTTATATAATCCATTGCAGCTGATTAGAATCAAAACTCAGGGTTAGAAGTAAGTACAAGTGAGTTGAAGACAGACCACCTGCTTTCTGGAAGGGCATGAAGATTTGAAGGAATTGTTGGATTATTGGAAATGATGTGTGAAAGAGTAGGGAGTACCCTGAGCCCAGGCCTGGGAATAGTGGCTATTCAGCTTCCCACTGCTACTTTGTTTTTAGGACATTTTGGGCTAAGAGGCCCTGCCTAGAGGTACTGGTCACTTGGCATATGAAATGGCAAAGGGTAACTGTTTAATGAGTGTCCAGTCTCCCCTAGACCATAACTAAGCAAAGGTAGGCCAAACTCAGTGGTCCTGAGAGGCCTGGAGGAGCTGAGCTGCTAAGCCTCCCTTTTCTAACAGTGGAAACTCCACTTTTTTTCCTCTCATTTTTAAAAATTGATACATTATTATAGTTGTACATATTAATGGGATTTGTTGTTACATATTTATACATGCACAGAATATAACAATATAATTTGGCCGATATCACTCATATCACTCTACAGGACTTTCCCCCTCCCTCTTTGCCTTTTACCACTTGGTCCCTTTCCTCTACTCATCTCCCTTTGAGTTTTAGGATATTCACCCACCCCCCACCTTTGTTTTTCTTTTTCCTCTCCAGCTTCCCATATAAGAAAAAACATACAACTCTTGACCCTCTGAGTTTGACTTATTAACATAATTTCATTTTTCTTCATGGCCGATTAAAACTCCAGTGTAGTATTTATATATATATATATATATATATATATATATATATATATATATATATAAATCACATTCTCTTTATCCATTCGTCCATTGATGGACACTTAGTCTGGTTGTGAATTGACTGTTGTGAATTTTGCTGCTATAAACATGGGTATCATGTATTACTGTAGTATATGATGACTTTTATTCTGTATGGTAGGGGCTGGGATTGTGGCTCAGCGGTAGAGCGCTCACCTAGCACGGGTGGGACCTGGGTTCCATCCTCAGCACCACATAAAAATATAGGCATTGTATTGTGTTCATCTACACCTAAAAAAAACAAATATTAAAAAAATTCTTTATGATAAAACTGAAGAGTGGTGTATCTGGTATATCCATGCCTAGTCTTTTTTTTTTTTTTTTTTTTTGCAGTACTGGGGACTGAATCCAGGACTTTGAGCATGTTAGGCAAGTGCCCTACCACTGAGCCATATCCCCAGCCCCACTCCATGCCTAGTCTTTTGAGGAGCTTCCGTATTGATTTCCATAGTGGTTATACTAATTTACAGTCCCACCAACAGTGTAAAAGTATTCCTTTTTCTCTACATCTTTTCTAGCATTTGCTATTATTTATATTCTTTTTTTTTTAATACCTTTATTTTTTGGTGGTGCTGAGGATGGAACCCAGGGCCTCACATGTGCTAGGCGAGTGTTCTACAGCCCCAATCCCATGTTATTATTTATATTCTTGATGACTGCCATTCTGACTAGTATAAGATGAAATCTCAGGAGTTTTGATTTGCATTTCCTTTTTTTTTTTTTTTTAAAGAACTTTTATTCATTTTTTTAGTTTTCAGTGGACACAACATCTTTGTTTGTATGTGGTGCTGAGGATCGAACCCGGGTCGCACACATGCCAGGCGAGAGTGCTACCGCTTGAGCCACATCCCCAGCCCTGATTTGCATTTCCTTAATTGCTAAAGATGTTGAACATTTTTTCATGTGTTGACCATTTATATTTCTTCTTTTTTTTAGAAGTGTCTTTGAATTCATTTGCTCATTTATTAATTGGTTTATTTGATTTTTTTGGTGTACTCTTTGTGGGGGTACTAGGTATTGAATCAGGGGCACTCAACCACTGAGCCACATCCCCAGCCCAGTTTTGTGTTATATTTAGAGACAGGGCCACACTGAGTTGCTTAGCGCCTCGACATTGCTGAGACTGGCTTTGAACTCACGATCCTCCAGTCTCAGCCTCCCAAGCTGCTGGGATTACAGGTGTGTGCCACCATGCCTGGCTGGTGTATTTTTTTTTTTTTTTTTTTTTTTGAGAGGAGAGAGAGAGAGAGTGAGAGAGAGAATTTTTTTTTAATATTTATTTTTTAGTTCTCGGCGGGCACAACATCTTTGTTGGTATGTCGTGCTGAGGGTCGAACCCGGGCCGCACGCATGCCAGGTGAGCACGCTACCGCTTGAGCCACATCCCCAGCCCTGGTGTAAATTTTTTTTGAGCTCTTTATGTAGTGTAGATATTAATCTTCTGTCAAAAGGGTAGCTAGCAAAGATTTTCTCCTATTCTGTGGATTCTCTTGTCACATTCCTAATTGTTTCCTTTGCTGTGTTGTAAGCTTCCCTTTATTTGCTTTATGTATTGGCCTTCTGTATAGCATTTTGTCTGATAAAAGGCTTGAGTAATACCTCTTACCACCCTGGAGAGCCTGCTTCTCTACTTTTCCTGGTGTATGAGCTATTGGATAGTTGCCCTCCCCATCTTGTCTACCTACTTTTTTTTTTTTTTAAAGTTAGCTATTCATTGTTGCCTAATCAACTCTTCAGTTGATAGTTGATATTCTGGGCTGTTTGAATTTCCCCTTGGTAATGATTAATGGAAATAATTTACTGAAAAGAAAAAAATAACACCACCCCCCCCAGCAGTTTATCAGCATAAAACTGAATTAAGTTCTTCTCCCATGTTCTTCAACTAGGCAGTGCCCACAAACAAGCACATTAAGTTACATTTAATTCCCAATTTAATTACTCCAATTTGAGGTAATTTTTAGGAATTGAATTCTTGGGAATTATAAAAATTATAATTAATTATAGTTATAAAAAATTATACTCTTGGGAATTAAATCCAATTTCTGATACTGCTCCCACCCCCACCGCAAAAAAAAAGATGGGGGCTGGGAATATAGTTTAATGATAGAGTGCTCTTAGGTTCACTGCCTAGTACAAACAAAAAAGGTAGTATAGTGTCCTCCTACTAATCGGCTTTCAGAGACTTTAGAACAAAATCTGAAAAGTGCTCTGCCTTATGTGTGGAATCTGGTTTAAAATCAATTAATGGAATATTTCTCCTTCAAATATGAAACAATGAATTCAAGCACAGAGAACCACATGTTTGATTCACCCATAAGACCATGTATTCATTGTTTATTGCAGAACTGGGGATTAAATGCAGGACCTGGTACATACTAGGCAAGTATTCTACCACTGAGCTGCTTCCTTTTCAAATGTTGCTAAATTGACTAGGCTGACCTTGAATTTGTGATCCTTCTCCTTCAAACTTCTGAGCAGTTTGAGATTATAGGCATGTTTCACTTCTGGCCTTACAAGCTCATTCTTTTTTGTTTGTTTTTGATTTTGTGTGTGTGTGTGTGTGTGTGTGTGTGTGTGTGTGTGTGTGTGTTTCCCCCAGGATTGAACTCAGGGGCACTTAATTACTGAGCCATACCCCAGCCCTATTTTAATATTATTTAAGAGTTAAGGTCTCACTAAATTGCTTAGAACCTCACTAAATTGCTATGCTAGCTTTGAATTTGTGATTCTCCTGCTTTAGCCTCTTGAGCCCCTGGGATTACAGGCGTGCACCACTATGCTTGGCTACAAGGCCATTTTTATCCCTCACCATCCATTCACGTTTCTTCTGTAGAAATTTTTGCCATAAATGCTGCTCAGGGAAATGCTTGCTCGCTAGCCAGCTGTTTTCTTTATTTCTGGGATTCATCTTTAGTTGTTCACTGTCATCAGCTCTGTGAGAGTGCCTCAATTTTTATAATACTTAGCATTCTTGAACTCATTTATTCACTTAGGAAACTCTAGCTATGTGCTCTGTGTTGGATGATAGGAGACTCAGGTGAATGAGTTGTAATCTGGAAAACAAACATGTAAACAAAGAAGTATAACAGGATATAAATGCTACAATAGATCATGAAAGGCTTACTTTGTTTTTTTTTTTTTTTTTTAAGAGAGAGTGAGAGAGGAGAGAGAGAGAGAGAATTTTTAATATTTTTATTTTTTAGTTCTCGGCGGACACAACATCTTTGTTGGTATGTGGTGCTGAGGATCGAACCCGGGCCGCACGCATGCCAGGCGAGCGCGCTACCACTTGAGCCACATCCCCAGCCCAGAAAGGCTTACTTTGGTAGCTCTCAATATAATATCAAACCACCAAGATTATCCCTGATATTGTTTTCTAGAATTTATTTTTAGTATCAACACAAGCTTTTTTTTTTTTTTTTTTTCCCCTTTCTTTTGAGAAAATACAGCAAGGAATATAGGAGTTACTCTTAACTGAAATAAGGGAGACTCAGAACTTTTCTGCTCTCCCTCCTGCTGGCTGAGAATGAACTCATTGGAGTTCCAGGAAGGCCTACAACTATGTAGCAGCAAGAACTAAGACCTGAGAAGCAGAACTAAATCTTATAATTCTTGGCTTACTTTCAGTCAGACACCAGACTGATAAATGATTGGTTTCTCCAGTTTTAAGTTCTATCTCATCAATAAATCAGTAATCATAGGTTTAACTTCTAGTGATCCCAACACAAATGAGGACTATCCCCAGGAAGGCATTGTGACCCTTTTCATTGTCCCTGTGGGCAATGCCATGTTGCCCCACCTACTAACATTCTTAGAAATCAGGCCCTGTGTGGTGGCACACACCTGTAATTCCAGCGGCCCAGGAGGCTGAGGCAGTATGATCATGAGTTCAAAGCCAGTCTCAGAAACTTAGTGAGGCCCTAAGTAACTTAGTAAGACCTGTCTCTAAATAAAATATAAACAGGGGGATGTGACTTAGGGTTTAAGTGCCCCTGGATTTAATCCCCAGTAGCCCCCCCCCCAAAAAAAAAAGGAAAAAGAAAAGAAAGAAATATGTAAAGCCAGGAACTATGCATTTATTTAATTTTCATAACTACTCTACCACGCGGCCTGCGCAGTGGTTTCATTAATGAGGTTCTAGGCATAAAGTTAGTTAGACGAGATCGAAATAAAAACACAAGACTCAATTACCTTAATTCTATTGCTAGGTCCGAGAGGGCTCCCCTCTCTGGTTCGCTCCTCTAGCCGCCCAGCAGGGCAGCAAGGATTACTCAGGGCTAGCAGGAGAGAGAGAGCGAGCACGCCGGGGAGTAGCCTTTTATTAGGGAACCAGAGATTCAGGGGAGAATTCCATCCAATGAAGGTTGAGCGGGGGCTGCACTCCAAGGTCAGGGTCAGCGATTGGGTCCCCGGGGTCAGTGGTCAGGCACACCCCCACACGGATGGGCTCTCTCATCAGGAGAGGGACGGGAAAAACTTCGACATGTGCCAAAGTGCCTCAGACCCTCAACGGGAGGCACCCGATCACGTGTGAGAATGGCTCCCAACAAACTACGTTCAGAATTGTTATTACAGAGAAAAGAAATCTGAGAAATTAAGTAACAGGTCCAAGGCCACCCTGGTACATGGTTTGCTCTCAGTTGCACATGTCAGGAACCTGTGCCTTAACCATGTCTGTGTGTTGCCTCTTGGTCTCAGTGTGATTGGAATAGTTCTCTTGGCTGGCTCAGCTCAGTTAACTTTCATTTGGTGCCCACCACTTGTCAGGCTCTAAAGATATCACAACTCAATACATGATTCAGTTCTTGTGTGTTGTAATAACATGTTAGTATTGTGCTATACAGAAAGAATTTCTGTACAAATGCCTGCTTTTAGACTTGTTGAACCCATCTTCTAAAAACTTTCAGATGGAGGGATTCAGTCTCATGATGTAAGATGTATAATACAGATATTTAAATATGTATCTAAATTAATAGCCACATGTGGCATTCATACAGTTAGTGCTAAGTGACCATTGGGATGGGGAAGCCATGTTGTGGGAATTTTCTTTTTTTTTTTCTCCTATTGGTGAGGAAGTAAAGAACTACTCTGTCTTGCACTGGGAAAGTCCAGTAGCTGATATCTTGGTCCCCTGCCAACACAGACACAAGTCTATGTGTGTGGAAGTTTTTCACATGAACAAAGCAGTACCTCTTCTCCTAGAGGACTTCAGAAAGGAGCTGGAGCATCTAGAAAGCTTTTTTTTTTTTTTTTTTTTTAAAGAGAGAGTGGGGGGGGGGGACAGAGAGAGAGAGAGAGAATTTTAACATTTATTTATTTTTTCTTAGTTCTCAGCAGACACAACATCTTTGTTTGTATGTGGTGCTGAGGATCGAACCCGGGCCCGCACGCACGCTAGGCGAGCATGCTACCGCTTGAGCCACATCCCCAGCCCAAGAAAGCTTTATTAGAAAGTTAGTAGAAAGTCTTTTTGCTAAGTAATCACTGTGTCACTTTGATTTTCTGCCTTTTAAGTATAATTATGAGATGTGTCACATGTAATTTGTTATTAACAGTGAAGTTTATAAATGCTTTCTCTTTAAAAAGAACTCTAATTGGCTTAGCAATTATCCTTGTGTGCCTACTCTCACTCTGAGAGGCTTTTTAGAGTAGAAGAAAGGACTGCTGTTATAGCTAACTGTTGGTAATTCCAGGTCTCCTATAGAACATTTTTTTCTATGCTCTAGGACCTGGCTGTTTCTATGGGACATTGTCATTCATGTATAAATCAGGGCCTATCTTCTGAGGGAGGAAAACAGTTGGGGATCCCCCATTCTTAGGAATTGTGGATACCTGTTCATTAAGATAAGGAATCAGAAGGTAAAATGGGAGCAAACTGACTGCTGTATTTCCCTCAGTGCTCTTCAGGTATGGGCAGTGCCTGCTAGTAGTGCTGGGAAAGGACTACTCTGTCTTGAACTGGGAAAGTCCAGTAGCTGATATCTTGGTCCCCTGCCAACACAGACATAAGTCTATGTTGGACATGCCAGCTATTTAAAGTTATTGGTCCTTGGTCTAGGAATCCTTGTACTCACTCCTCATCACCAGATTCTGAACAATTACTGTAAAGAAACATGGGAATAATACCTAACTCTGTAAGCCTGTGGAAACATGTAAAGATCCCTTACAGCGCCAAAGTGAGAAATTGGAGCCACCTCATTTAGTTGACCAAAACCTTGTCCTGTATTGCTAATCTTAAAGGAAGTTTCTGTTAACATATTTCTATCACAATTCTTAAAGCCAGATCTTCTGTTTCTCTGTAGTTACTCTGGTGATGGGTGCTATAGAGATATGCAGACCCTATTGTGACTCCCTGTTGGTTCCCTGTCCCAGAGCCCCTGGCTTCATTGTCCATCAAGGTCTGGGAGGCTTAACTGCCTCTTTCTACCACTGAGTGCTGGCTTGTTCCATCTTCCCCCTTGGGATCAGCCTTGGGCTGCCCTATCAGTTAACAAAAGTAAACCTCACCAGGGAACAATCTTCTCAGTGTAATCTGAGTGAGCCAAGGTAAGTCTTTTGAGGACAGGAAGAATTTGCTCTGAAACTTAATTAATTAATTTTGCATGCTGGGTATTGAACCTAGGGCCTTGCACATGCTAGGCAAGCACCCTACCACTGAGCTCCAGACCAGCTATGATTCTTTAAATGGAGCCTAAGCACTTATTTCTTAGAAATGACAGGACTATAAAGAGAGAGAGAGAGAGAGAGAGAGAGAGAATTTTTAGTATTTATTTTTTAGTTTTCGGCGGACACAACCTCTTTGTATGTGGTGCTGAGGATGGAACCCAGGCCGCACGCATGCCAGGCAAGCGCGCTACCACTTGAGTCGCATCCCCCGCCCCAGCCTGTAGTTTCCATGTGGCTAGTATTCTGTGGTGATACCCCACTAATTTCAGTGCATGAACCAGTAAGAATTTGTTGGAGACATAGGCGGAATCACCTTGCATTTAAAATGACTCAGGTTTAGTCCCAACTTGACTTTTCACTTCTGAGAGACTTTAGCTCTGTTAATTTTCTTGATCTTAGTTCTCTCTCTCTCTCTTTTTTTTTTTTTAGTTTAGATGGATGCAATATCTGTAGTGCTGAGAATCAAACCAAGTGCCTCACACTTGCTTGGCAAGCACTGTATCACTGAGCCACAACCCCAACCCTTGATCTTAGTTCTTTTTTTTTTTTTAAAGAGAGAGGAGAAGAGAGAGAGAGAGAGAGAAATTTATTTATTTATTTATTTAAGTTCTCGGCAGACACAACATCTTTGTTGGTATGTGGTGCTGAGGATCGAACCCGGGCCGCACGCATGCCAGGCGAGCGCGCTACCGCTTGAGCCACATCCCCAGCCCTGATCTTAGTTCTTAATAGTACCCAGGTCTATCACACTTGTAGTTGGTGCTATCTTCTGCCTCAACCCCTTTTGCCTTTTGCCCAGAAGGAATAGCTTCTAATGCTTAAAATTGGTTGTAGAGAGAAAAGTACCTGGGAGCTGACTGCCCATTTAGGTTCTACACAATGACAATTCAGCAGAAGCGCTGGGGATGTGGCTCAAGCAGCCTGGGTGTGATCCTCAGCACCACATACAAATAAACATGTTGTGTCCACCGAAAACTAAAAAATAAATATTTAAAAAAATTTTTTTTTTTAAGAGAGAGAGAGAGAGAGAATGAATATTTATTTTTTAGTTTTCAGCGGACACAACATCTTTGTTGGTATGTGGTACTGAGGATCGAACCCGGGCCGCACGCATGCCAGGCGAGCGCGCTACCGCTTGAGCCACATCCCCAGCCCTAAAAAATAAATATTAAAAAATTCTCTCTCTCTCTCTCTCTCTCTCTCTCTCTCTCTCTCTCTCTCAAAAAAAAAAAAAAAAAAAAAAGAGAAAACTCAGCAGAAGCATTTTCCCCCATTGCAGGTCTGGGGATTGCAAGTGGGGACACTCCATCACTGAGCTATATCCCCAGTCCTTTTTATATTTTCATTTTGATTATTTTAATTCCTTTTCATTTGTTTAATTGTTTATAATTTTGATATTTTGATACAGGGTCTTGCGAAGTTGCCCAGGCTGGCCTCAAAGTTACAATCCTCTTGTCTCAGCCTCCTGGGTAGCTTGAACCACAGGCATGTGCCACTGTTCTCAGCCTTATACCTCTTATGAGACTAAAATGTCTTTGTCTTTTTAGTTCCAAGACCCATTCCTTGCACACAGGGGTGAATCTTGTATTTATTTTATTTCATTTGTAGTAAGAAGGCTCGCGCGCGCTCGCTCGCTCTCTCTCTCTCTCTCTCTCTCTTTGTTGTTGTGCTGGGTGTTTTCAGTTTCACATCTTGTCTTTAGTGTCTGCTCTGACTGCTTGCTCAATTATATTTGGACATGCTCAAGATGAACATACCTACCCACCCCCAATTTAGAAAATGCCTGCAGGGGCAGTCTTGGACTTCCTGAACTGATGTTAGTTTGTTTGTTTGTTTTTGTTGTTATAGATGGACAGAATGCCTTTATCTTGATTATTTTTATGTGGTGCTGAGGATTGAACCCAGTTCCTCATGCATGCCAGGCAGGCGCTCTTTCACTGAGCTACAGCCCCAGCCCTGATGTCAGTTTTTTTGAGGTTGTTGACTTTAGACTGATTGGCAGTTTTTATGTTTTGTAAGAAGTGCTAGGGAGTGCTGGGGTTGTGGCTCAGTGGTAGAGTGCTTGCCTAGCATGTGCGAGGCCCTGGGTTCAATCTTCAGCACCACATTAAAAAAATAAATAAATAAAATAAAGGTATTGTGTCCAACTACAACTTAAAAAAAAAAAAGTGCTAGGGATCCATCCAACCCAGGGCCTGAGGAAAGTGCTCTACAACTTAGCTGCATCCCTAGTCTGACGGTTATTTTGCTTCATCCTTGCTTTTTGCTCACATTTGCAAGTGTATATTTAGTAAATCTGATTCCAGTGTTTTTTGGTCCCTGCAGTCCCCACTTTCCCAGGATTTCCTGTCTGATCATCTTCTTCATTAAGACATTAATAGTCATTGGTGAGAGGCTGGGATTGTGGCTCAGCGGTAGAGCACTCGCCTCACATGTGAGACCCTGGGTTTGATCCTCAACACCACATAAAAATAAATAAGTGAAATAAATGTATTGTGTCCAACTATAACTAAAAAATAAATATTTAAAAAAATAGTCATTGGTTGAATGAATTGTGGGATTGAATTCCTACAGTGATTGAAAAGAAAGGGGTGAGGCTTGTGTATAAGATTTCCTGAGGAGTGGTGGTACCAGAGTTCAGAGGAGTCTTCAGGCCATTTAGTTTAGAAACTCAGCAGCTTTTGACCTAGATGATGTAGTTTTGAGAGCCCCTGTTATCTATCAAGACTTGTTTGCATTAGAGCTGATTCAGGCCTGTCTACTGCTCCCAACATCCTGCTCTCAGCCAGCTTTGAGTAGCACCTGTAGTGTGGGTATTTTAGCCTGTAGTGGTCAACTGGCTCATCTGGTATGACCTGCCTAGAATTATCTAAATTCTCTAAATTTCTAATTCTTCCTCAGCATTTCATAGTCACCCAGCTACTTGTTCTCACCAGTGACTTTTTCAGTAAGAGAGCTACATTTGAGGCAGCATTGCATTCTTGAAACACTGTAATGCCCATTAGTTTACTTAGTCCTTCTGTATCCTTGAGAAGGTAAAGTGAAGAGTTTTATTACTAGTTTTATGGATGAGGAAACTCAGGTTTCAGGAGGTTATGATTTATATACTCTCACATGTACTCTCAGGAGCTACTTAATATTAGGACTTCAGATGGCAAGCACACATTTTTCTTTCTTTTTAGGGGGAAGGGGGATTACTAGGGATTTAATCCAGGGGCAGTTTACCACTGAGCCACATCCTCAGCCTTTTTAAATTTTGATACAGGGTCTCACTGAGTTGCTTAGGGCCTTGCTAGGTTGCTGAGGCTGGGCTGAGAGCCTCCTTTTTCAGCCTCTGAGCTGCTGGGATTACAGGCATGCATCACTGTGCCTGGCTCAAACCCAAATTTTTTAGCTCTAAAGACCATGTTATTTTTGCAGGGCCAAGCTGCCTTCCCATTTCTGAAGGCAAGTTGGGTTTCTAGCAATAATTAGGAGTAAGTGGGAACCCAGAAATTAATCCAATAAAGTGATAGTGATAGTGAGCTTTTCCCTTCCACTCCAGATATTCCAGCTTGCTTGAGGTCTGAGACAGGGCAGGGCCTGCCTGGTGTTTGTTTACCTAGAGCAGAAAACAGGTCACAATCTCCTCTGTACATCCATTTGCTAGATGGTATACAGAACTATCCCTTGTCTTGAGTTTAATTTAATCTTTTTTTTTTTTTTTTAAAGAGAGAGTGAGAGAGAGAGAGAATTGAGAGACAGAGTGAGAATTTTTTTAATATTTATTTTTTAGTTTTCGGCGGACACAACATCTTTGTTTGTATGTGGTGCTGAGAATCGAACCTGGGCCGCACGCATGCCAGGTGAGCGCGCTACCGCTTGAGCCACATCCCCAGCCCAGTTTAATTTAATCTTGGATTTAAAGACCAGTCAGTTTTGGGCTGTGGGAAGGAAGCTGTACCAATGACCAGAGAAACTAAAATGATTGGAGGCCTCATTTCCTCCAAAGCTGGCTGAGAGTAGGAACCAGGGCCTGATGGAGTGCATTCCGTCACAGGCATACAGGTAAGGAGCAGCCTCACTGGGCAGTGGGTCAGAGGAAGTGCAACTGGGCCATGTGGAGGGGTCAGAAAGGTGCTGGGGAATTAGGGGCCAGACCTGATGTCAAGAGAGCTGGGGGAATTGTCTTGAGCAACTAATCAAAATAAATAAATAAATAAACAAACAAACAAATAAATAAATAAATTTATAAGGGGGGAAAAAAAGAGCTGGGGGAGGGCAAGATCTATAATGAGACCCTAGCTGGGCCAAAGGGGTGAAAATGGCCTTGGCTAGCATAGAGACAATGCAAAATATAAACAAGTCAATAGTTAGAAAATTCAGGACCCCTTCCCCACTGCATCAAATAAAGCTTCTGTACAGCAAAGGAAACAGCAGCATGAAGTGACAGCTCACAGATTTGGTAGCAAATACTTGCAAATCATACATCAGAGGATAATATCCAAAGTATATACCAAACTCAGACTCCTCCATAACAAGAGAACAAATACCCACATGTAAAAATGGATAAGGTTAGGCATGGTGGTGCACACTTCTAATCCTAGTGACTAGGGAAGCTGAGGGCAAAAGGATCCAAAGTTCAAGACCAGCTTCGACAATTAGTGAGACCCTGTCTCAAAAAACAACTGGGATGTAGTTCAGTGATAAAAATATTCCTGGATTCAATCCCAGTACCAAAAATAAAGGAGTGGGGGTAAAAGACCCAGACAAACATTTTTCAAAAATATGTACAAATGGCTGCCAGATATATGAAGAAATGTTCAACATCACCAATCATCAGGGAAATGCAGATTAAAACTATAATGAGATATCATCTCACACTTGTTAGAATATGACTAAAAGACAAGTGCTGGTGACAATGTGGAGAAAAGGAACACCTGGTAGGAATACAAATAGGTATAGCCATTTTGGAAAACAGTATGAAAGTTCCTCCAAAACTAAAATAGAATAACCATATGATCCAGCAGTCCCATTACTTGGTATATATCTAAAAAGAAATGAAAAATATTATGTCAAAGAAATACCTGCATTCCGGGGGTTTATTGCAACATTATTCATAACAACCAAGATTTGGAAACAACTTAAGTATCCATCAGCTGATAAATGAATAAAAATAAAATGGGAGGTGCATGCACCAGGCAGTTCTATTCAGCTTTAAAAAAGAATAATATTTTGTCATTTACAGCAACATGGATGAATCTATAGAGGACATAATGCTAAATGAAATTAGCAAGCCACAAAACAACTTCCTGATCCCACTTACACCTGAATTGGTAAAAAACAAGTCAGACTCATAGAAGTAAAGAGAAGAAAGGTGGTCACCAGGTGGGGAGATGGAAAAAGATAGACAAAACGTTGCCGGATGAGGTGGCGCACGCCTGTAATCCCAGTGGCCCAGGAGGCCAAGGCAGGAGGATCACGAGTTCAAAGCCAGCCCCAGCAAAAGTGAGGTGCTAAGCAACTCAGTGGGATCCTGTCTCTGAATAAAATACAAAATAGGGCTATGGATGTGGTTCAGTGGGCATGTGCCTCTGTATTCAATCTCTGGTAACCCTACCCCCCACCCCACCCCCACACACACAAAAAAAAGAACTGACAAAATTTGGTCAAAGAGTAGAAATTTTGGTTAGGAAGATTAAGTCTGGGGATCTGTTGCACAACAAGGTGACTATAGTTTAATGTGTATTTCAAAATTATTAAAAAAATTAAAAGTGAGTTTTTGATTTTACCATAAAGAAATAATATAAGCTGGGTGCAGTGGCACACAGCTGCTACTCAGTAGAATCAAAAAGTTAGAGGCCAGCTTCACAACTTAGGGAGACCCTACCTCAAAATGAAGTAAGAAAGACTGGAAGGTGCTTGCTTCAGCAGGACATATACTAAAAAATTGGAGAAATACAGAGAAGATTAGCATGGCCCCTGCACAAGGATGACACATTCATGAAGCATTTTATATTTTGCACAGTGAAGAAAATGAATAGACAATTCATGTGCATTTTTTTTTATGTGTGTGTGCTTAAATAAAACTACCAAAAAAAAAAAAAAACCATACAAACAAACAAAAAACCTGGAGGTGCAATTTAGTGATTAGAGTGCTTGCCTAGCATGCAGGATACCTGGGTTCAATCCCTAGCACTACCAAAACCAAAAAGTTATTTGTTGTTACAACATAAAACTTTCATTTAGCTAGTCTCTTTAGACATTGTGTTTGTGCATTGCAACAGTTATAACTCAAGTTGGAGGCTCCCTGTGGTGCTGGACATGATGTTGGACCCTGATAAATTTGAGTCTGAGAAAAATCTTTTTTTTTTTTTTTTTTTTTAAAGAGAGAATTTTTTAATATTTATTTTCTAGTTTTCGGCGGACACAACATCTTTGTTGGTATGTGGTGCTGAGGATCGAACCCGGGCTGCACGCATGCCAGGCGAGCGCGCTACCGCTTGAGCCACATCCCCAGCCCCTGAGGAAAATCTTGATCTGTTTTTTAGGAAGTTTCTAGTTTAACTGAGGAAACAGGATGATATTCGTCTCATGTAGTGATATGGTGCCAGTTTTGTATAGGAGTTCCAATTTTCTATAGGAACTCTGAGCTGTGGACACCCTTCTAGGAAGCAGACAAGGGACTCCCACCAGTGCGATGGTATGAATCCTGATGTTTTGCTGTAAGCTGTTCCACAAGAAAGGAACCAGTAGCAGAAGTCTCTAAGCAGCCACTTAGCCTCCCTTTGAATGTGCATGTCATGAGCATCAGCTGGTCACTGTTGTCAGTATCCTGTGAATCAGAGGCTTGGCAGCATTGTTCTAGAACTCCAGGGAGCAGGTCACCCTGCCATCCCTTTTCTTCTGTTCTGGCTGAGCTCAGCAACCTGTTCCCTTCCTTCAGTTGCAGTTTCTCCAGGGCAAAGAAAAAGAAGTGTTTATTATTGTGCTTCTTGGATCTCTAGATGGGAAATGAATCATAACATGCTCCTTAGATTATTTCTGCCAGCTGCTGTGCCTTGAGCTACTTGACCTTGTGAAATTTTCTGGACTTGTAACTCCAGGAAGGAGGATTCTTCAAACAATGTATGTGTGGCTTCAGAAGCCCTAGTGCCCTGAGATTGGAATTTACCAGGAGTAAAGGCTTTGATATGAGTATTCTGCATCTGCTGGGCTGGTCTAACAGGAACTTGCTGCTTTGGTCAGAATAGGTGTTAGAATGAGAATTAGCTGTCCAAGCAAATAGCTAGGATTATATAGATAAATATGGAGTAGAGGAGGTAAATTTTACAGAGGATCATGATTTTCTGAAATGGGAAAGAGGGCAGAGTGACCTTTCTGCCATTGGTAATATCAAAGGGAGGTTCAGGGTTGACTTCCTGTTGATTAGTTAGTGCAGGACAGACCTTAGCTGATTTGCTTGGACAGTTCTTTTCTGGGCTCACTTCCCTTTCATTCCCTATAGTTTTGTTCCCTTTCCTCCCTATTTCCCTTATTCTTTCCAAGAAAATCTGGTTACTTTATATAAAAGCAGCAGCCAGTTGGCTAAGAAGCCCAACAAAAAGAAAAAAGTTCTTATAACTTTCCAAATTCCCTTCCTGTTATTGTCAGCATACTTACCTAATATATATATATTTTTCCTAGTGGCCCTGGGAATTGAACTCAAGGGTACTCTACCACTGAGCTACATCCCCAGTTCTTTTTGTTTTTTATCTTAACATAGGGTTTCACTAAGTTGCCTAGGGCCTCTCTAAGTTGCTGGGGCTGGCAGCTCCCTGCCTCAGCCTCCTGGGTTGCTGGGATTACACTTGTGCCTCTATACTGGTTTATATATTGTACGTTTGTACACAATTTTAGTCATTGTTTTGGATTTTTAAAAAATAAGTTTATATATGCTTTTCCCTGGGTGAATGCAACTAGTTCCTGACTTGACAGCTGGTCAGGGCTGTGCTAGCATTCCCTTGCTTACTTATTGCCCTTTGAGCATCCAAGCCTTTGCCATTAGACCATATGATTTGTTTTCTAACATAAGAGTGTGGCTGTTACTATTTTGATACAGATTATATGAATATTTCTCAAGGTGTATTTTCCAGAGTGGAATTTATTCTTTTGTTTTTGAAGTGTGTTTTGGGGTAACTTCTTGTTGATAAGAGAGATTGAAGTATAGCTGGGCCATAGCACACACCTGTAATCTCAGCAGCTCTGGAGGCTAAGACAGGAGGATTGCAAGTTCAAGGCCAGTCTCTGCAACTTAGTGAGATTTATGCAACTTAGTAAGACTCTGACTGAAAAAATAATAAGGGCTGGGAACAAAGCACAGTGGTAAATAGTGGTAAATTACCCCTAGGTTAATCTCCATTGTGCGCCACCCCCACCAACGCAAAAAAAAAAAAAAAAAAAAAAAGGCCCTACATTTATAATTTAGCTCCCAATTTTCTACGAATTCCAGTGGTTCTTGCAAAGAAAAAAGGATTCAAGTATAGAACTGGGCCAGACTGAGTTTGGACATGTATCTTTTCAGAGATTGAAGATAATTCTGTTTCCACTGTTGCAAGGTAGCCTCTTAGTGACACACGACATGGCCACTCCCTTGAGAAAGTGAACAGCCACAGGGCCATGGTCACAGGCTGCCTGCCCTGGTGGTACCACCCAGGGTTGAACATGCTAACTAGTAGTGGAGAGCAGATTACTTTTTGCTATTGTTTTTTTGTTTATGGTGCTGAGAATCAAAACCAGGGCCTCCTGCATGCTAGGCAAGTGCTCTACCACTGAACTATTCCTCTGGCCCATTGCTGTTGTTTTAAACCTGTGTTGATGATATGCATGAGACTTTTTCCTTTTTTTTGACTTGGATTTTTTTCATTTTACTCAAGTATTTATTAGAACCTAGCATTTTTCAGGTTTTGGAGCTACAGCAGTGGAGAAGATAGCTGTGATCTGGCCCCTGGGGCCAAAGTTTAGACTCTTATGGGCTGGGTAGACAGAATTTGGGGCTGGCAAGTAGACAAGAGGTTGAAGAGGGTAAATGGCACAAATAAAGTGCTTCTCAGAAAAAGAAAATGCCAAAATGGGCACCAGTGGAAGCCAGCTCCTCTCCCTTTTTTGGGGGGTACTAAGGATTGAACTCAGGGCCTCTCACATGCAAGGCAAATGTTCTACCAACTGAACTACATCCTAGTCCCTTGTATTTTTTTTTAAACATTTATTTTTTTAAGAAGTAGTTGAACACAATACCTTTATTTTGTTTTTTATTTTTATGTGGTGCTGAGGATCGAACCCAGGGCCTCACACGTGCTAGACAAGCACGCTACTGCGGGGCCACAACACCAGCTTCTAGCCCCTTGTATTTTTTTGAGGCAGGGTTTTGCTAAGTTGCCCAGAGTAACCTGAATTTGTGATCCTCCTGCTTTAACCTGAATAGCTAAGTCCACAGGCATTCACCACCATTCCCCTTTTGTATTTTTAAGTAAGACCTTGTTGTTCAAATAGACTACATTCTCCCAGAGAATAAAACACAGTTAATGATCAGATTTAATCATGTACACGGTCACTGCTGTGTGGCATAATTAGGTACACATAGCAGGAAGCTTACCTAAGTTACCACAGTTGGTAATCTGTGCACTTGCTATTGTCTTTGCTTCAACTATAAGCAGCTTGGGATCTGCAGTACTTGGTGCCTGGCTGTTTTCTCAGTAGGGTAGTGCTGTCTAGAGGCCCTGGGACCCTTTGTGCCCCTCCCTCTTCTAGGCAGCCCACCATTCCCATCCTAGCACTCCCTTCGCCTCTCTGTTGTCTGAGTACTCTGTGGCTGGAGGCACATCTTGGTCTCAGAGTCTCCAGGGGTGTGGGGCATAGCTGTTCTTTTTTAAAAGTCTAAGTCACGGGCTGGGGATGTGTCTCAAGCGGTAGCATGCTCAACTGGCATGCGTACGGCCCAGGTTCGATCCTCAGCACCACATACAAACAAAGATGTTGTGTCCGCTGAAAACTAAAAAATAAAATATTAAAAATTCTCTCTCTCTCTCTTAAAAAAAAAAAAAGTCTAAGTCACACCTGTAATCCTGGCTACTCAGGAAGCTAAGGGAGGAGGATCCCGAGATCATGGCCAGCCTGGGCAAGTTATTGAGCCCGTCTCTCAAAAAAATAAAATTAAATAAAAGGGCTGGGAATGTAGTTCAGTGGGTTCAGCCCCTAGTACTGTAAGCTGAGTTCGACACATGCCTGTAATCCCTGCAACTGAGGAGGGGCAGGGAGGCTGAGGCAGAAGGATCACAAGTTTGCGACCAGCCTGGGCAATTTAGTGAGACCCTGAGCAACTTAGGGAGACCCTGGCTAAAAACAAAAAGGTCTGGGAGTGTGACACAGCAATAGAGGGCTTCTGGATTCAATCCCTAGTACTCCATCATCTCCAGTACTAGGGGGAAAAGAAGTCTATACAAGAAGATAAATTGTGGAAAAGTTCTTAGAAGCACTTGTGTGGGGCTGAAGAATAAGTTATGCAGCTGGGAAAAGCCTGCCTCAGTCCCTTCATAAAAGGACACACACAGCTGGATAGCCTCATTCCATCTGTGAACCTTCCCATTTCTGCGTTTGTCGTAGTGTTCCTTGATCTGCAGACTCTGTTGTTGGGGGTCCTTCTCCAGGAGGCCTCTCCACATATCATTCCCCTTACTTGATAACTGCCTCCCTTTTCATTTTTCTAGACAATTCTATGCACCTTATAGTTCATCAGTATTATGCAGAAAGATGTGTCTACTTTGGATTCAAGAGACGGTTCCATTTTCTTTTTTGCTATTTATTTTTTGAGCATTTTTGGCTATCACTAAACTTAAGTCAAAATTCAGTGTAGGGCTGTAGATGTAGCTTACTTGCTTCACATGTATGAGACCCTGGGTTTGATCCTCAGCACCACAAAATAAGTGAATGAATAAATAGAACTAAAGAAAATCACAGGTATAAGCAGTAACATTCACTGAGTGCCTACCACATAGCAGGCATTGTGCTTCTATTGTTCTCATTTAATTTTCTTTAATTAATTCCATTGTATAGATGCTGAATCTGAAGTCAAGAGAAAATTCTGAAAGATTGTGCTGAGCAAATTACGCATTGTAATGTCCCAAAAGATAACAAAGAAAATGTAACTAGGTGTCTGGAGGAAACTCAGGGAGGGTATGTACCAGTAACTTGTGGGGTAAGACAGCTTGGTTTTCTCCTCTTCTTTATGCCTTTGGCCATTTAAAAGACCATTTCTTACACTTCTTTGTCCCTCTTGACACTCTTTCTGGGTAGATCATGTAGAAAATGTTCAGTAAATAACTGGTTGAAGTAGAAAACTAAGTTTTTTTTTTTTTTTCTTTGCTTGGCCCATTGTGGCCTGAGGAGGCCTGACATGGCCCCAATGTTGGTCGTTTTGTCTTTGAGTGAGGTTATTGTTGGTGCTACTGTTGTTGGTCTGTTGTTCATCTATAAAGTTTCCTGAGTGGGCTGCCCTTCACACTGCTAGAGTTGAAGCCTCCAGGGATTGAGGATGAGCTTTTCGTGTTGTGGGACTATTTATATCCTTACTGATGAATGTTCAGCCTCTGCAGAAGGTGAAGGAATCGATTGGCTAATAACTTCTTCAGCCAATCAGAGTTCTGTGTAGTCACTAGGTGACTCAAATGCAATGGATATGGGCTTGCTGGGTGCCTTGTGAACTGCTCTGCTATACAGTATGGCGTTGGGCACAGCCTGACTTAACTAAATTCTGTCTAACACCCTGCTTCTACTATTCTCTGAACAAGACCACCTAGCTACCTTCATGTAGGATGTATTGTGGTGACATGGAAGCCTTATGTTGCTTGCCAAGCTGAGAGCCACTGTGCTATAGCTTTTTAATTTATTTTTTTAAAATCAATGATGTTGTATTTCTTTTATGCTTTTTGGTAGCTTTTTATTTTGATCTAATTTCTTACAAAAAATTATAAAAATAGTACAAAGAACTCTTGTATACGCAGATTCTCTGTCTGCATTTTGCCTAATATGCTGTCTTGCTTGGGAATGCACCTGAACTCCCTGCCCCACACAGATGCATGGTTATACCCTCTTCTGGAACTTCTGACAGTAATTTGTAGATGGTATGTTTCTGTGCATTTCCTCAGAACAAATTCAACATCAATACAGTACTGTTACCTAATCTACTTTCCATGTTCAGATTTGTCCATATTTATATATGGTCTCAGTAATAGCACAGATTTATTGTAAAGAAAACAACCCTGAGGTACAGGGGTGTTTTCTCAGTTACATTCCCTCAGAGAAGAGCAGAAAAGGCAGGTATTTTGGGAAGTGATTGCCAAGGATGTTAAATAATTGACTCCTTGTGTCTCTACAGAACCATTGTCAGGGCATCAAGAACTGCTCAGCAACAATGTCAGCAGAAGTGGAGACCTCTGAGGGAGTAGATGAATCTGAGAAAAAGAACTCTGTGGCCCCAGAAAAGGAAAACCATACCAGGTGAGTACTGGGGGTTGGCAGCATCAGATCAGGTGGTCCCACCACCTTCCATGTTCAACACACCTGGATTAGTCTGCTGGAGGCACTGGGGAGGGGTATTGGTCCTGAGCTATGGATCCTGGGATGCCTGGTTGGCACTGAAGGACTCCAAGTCCCTGGCCACTTCATCTGGGCTGAGAAAGGGTAATTAGGCAGAACTGGCTCCTCTACAGTGTCTTCCATTCCTTAAAATTTAGGATTTGGACTCTGTTTTTCCTTTCTTTTTTCCGTTGGTTCTTTTTTTTTTTCTAATATTTATTTTTTAGTTTGTAGTTGGACATACAATATCTTTATTTCATTTTTTAATGTGGTGCTGAGGATCAAACCTGCTGCTTCAGGTGCTAGGTGAGCACTGTACCCTTGAGCCACAACCCCTGCCTCCATTGGTTCTTTTTAGTTATACATGACATTAGAATCCATTTTGACTATAGTTCTACAAGCATGGAATATAGCTTGTTCTAATTCTGACCCCAGTACCTCTCCTTCTCATTTCTCCCCACCCTTTACTTTTTTCCTCTATTGATTTTTCTGTCATTTACCCATAGTTTTTTTAAATTAATTAATTATGGATATACATAATGGTGAGATTCACTGTGGTGAGTATTCATGTGTGTACCTAGGAAAGTTATGTTACATTCATTTCTGTTTCCAGTCCCCTTTGCCTACTCTACTGAACTTGTATTCCTCTCCTAGGACTTGAACCTCTTAACTGTTCTTTAAGGCAGGGTTTTTCTTATTAGGACAAGTTCTTTCTGAGGCTTAAATTACTGGGCTCTGCTCTGTACTGTTCTTAGCCCTTTGTTAGAGCCCTGATGAGCCTTGTCATTGGCTTCCCCAACCCTCCAGTATTAGGCATTGAACCCAGGGCCTCACACGTTTGGAAAGCACCCTACTACTGAACTACATCCTCAGCCCATCCCCACCCTTTTTAGATCCAGGAATTTAACCCAGGGGTGCTTAACCATTTAGTCACATCCCCAGCCCTTTTTTGTATTTTATTTAGAGAACGAGTCTCTAAGTTGTTTTAGGGCTTTGCTAAGTTGCTGGGGCTGGCTTTGAAATTGTAAGGCCAAGTTTTGTTTTTTTTTTTAAAGATGTTGATGGACCTTTAATGTGGTGCTGAGAATCAAACCCAGTGCCTCACAAGTGCTAGGCAAGCACTCTACCACTGAGCCACAATCCCAGCCCCCAGGCCAAGTTTTTCTCACTCTAATACATGAATGTGTGAGCCCTGCCCAGATGCCATCATCTTTATGGTCATATTTTCTACCTTGTCATCTATCAGCACAATTTCTACTGTGTGATTTGTATGTATGTGTATGTGGTGCTCGGGATTGAACCCAGAGCCTCTCAATTACTAGACAAGTATTTACCACTGGACTATATCCCTAGTCCTCTGCTGCTATCTATCTATCTTTTTTTTTGGGGTGTGTGGTGCTGGGGATTAAACCCATGGTCTTGTACATGCTAGGCAAGCACTTTACCAACTGAGTTATATCCCCAGTCCCCTTTTTTATTTTGAGACAAGGTTTTTCAAAGTTGCCTGGGCTGCCTCAAACTTGATTCTCCTGCCTTAGCCTCCCAAGGAGCTGGAATTATAGGCATGTGCCACTGTGTCTGGTTTTCTTGTGTGATTTTGTTAAGAAACACAAATCCAAGCATTTGGCCCCAGCCTCTCAGTTGTTTTCTTCTCATCCTCCTATGCATGGAGCCACATATAGTCCTGAAGAGACTGGACACATGGTGGTAGGAAGGCAGCAGGGCTGCCTCAGAAGATCCGTATTTCCACAGGGGAGCATGTTCTTGGAGAAGCCAGCAAACTGGTGGGATAAGAGGTGTGAATTTCTTTGGACACTAGGTGGCCACAGAATCAAAACGTCATTCATTTGGGTGGTTCCTAGCATAAGACACTTAGACCTAGAGTCTTGTGGAGGCCACAGTCTACCTATATGTTTCCTGAGCAGACTGTCTGCTTGCCCTGTGGCCCCTGCTGTTTATGCAGAAGTGTTGGAGCAGCCTCTGCCTACAGTTCAGCAAGTAGTTGCCCTGGGATCTGGACTTTTTTCTGTGATCTTTTCTGGGGAATTAGGAAGGGCTCTCACACACACATCTGATCTCTGCAGAATGGCTGACCTCTCTGAGCTTCTCAAGGAAGGGACCAAGGAAGCACATGACCGGGCAGAAAACACCCAGTTTGT
Organism: Urocitellus parryii; assembly: GCF_045843805.1. Lineage (NCBI taxonomy): Eukaryota > Metazoa > Chordata > Mammalia > Rodentia > Sciuridae > Urocitellus > Urocitellus parryii. Next base: position 5,444,956 of record NC_135539.1, on the reverse strand, counting down.
CAAGGATTTCTTGAAAGGCAACATTAAGAAAGAGCTATTTAAGGTTTGTGCCCTCAGTCAGATAAGATTGGGTTCCAGACTTTCATATGGGGATGGGTTTGAGTGCCCTCAGAACTATTCTGAGGGAATACCATGTTCAGTTTTTCTTAGTGTTAAGCTGTGGTTTTCCTGGCTTAAATGGAATAACATAGTAATGTAAAGGAAGCAAAAAGTAGGTGTTTCAAAGACTTCACCATATTTTTCCTTTTAGAAACACAAAAGCTTCCTGGGTGTATTAACTAATTCACTATATAAAAATAGGTCACATTTGGGTGTTGGGACTAGAAAGGGGTGTTGCTTTGGGAGTTGCCAGTTTGGCCTGCAGTTTTTTCCTGTGGTCTCCTGTCACCCCCACAGCTGGCTACAACTGCACTTTACTTCACATACTCAGCCCTTGAGGAGGAAATGGACCGCAACAAGGACCACCCAGCCTTTGCCCCCTTGTACTTCCCCACGGAGCTGCACCGAAAGGAGGCACTGACCAAGGACATGGAGTACTTCTTTGGTGAAAACTGGGAGGAGCTGGTGAAGTGCTCTGAGGCTGCCCAGAAGTATGTAGAGCGGATCCACTATATAGGGCAGAATGAGCCAGAGCTGCTGGTGGCCCATGCATACACCCGATACATGGGAGACCTCTCAGGAGGCCAGGTGCTGAAGAAGGTGGCCCAGCGGGCACTGAAACTCCCCAGCACAGGGGAAGGGACCCAGTTCTACCTGTTTGAGCATGTGGACAATGCCCAGCAGTTCAAACAGTTCTACCGGTCCAGGATGAATGCCCTAGACCTGAATTTGAAGACCAAAGAGAGGATTGTGGAGGAGGCCAACAAGGCCTTTGAGTACAACATGCAGGTATTGCTGGGTGCATAGGTTACACTTTGATAGTGGGGGCAAATTCAGAGCTTCCTGGGAGGGCATCAGTGGCAAGAGGATAGACTGTAGTATCTTCTCTGGAGAGAGGCAATGGAACCAAATTGGTCACCAAAGGGCATGGGCCCAGTGGATAGCTTCTGGCATGGAGACCTGGCTTGGTAGAGGTTTGTGGATAAGTGTTGGGAAGGGCAAGGCCCCAGCATGAAGAGGGTGCTGAAACAGTGGGGCTGTCTTCTTCCATCTCATCACAGGATGCCAATGCCAGAATTGAGGAATAGATAATTTCCTTCTTTTTTAGCAAGGACTGCTATGAAAAGTCTTGCTTGGTAAATTCAGCTCGAGACAGATTATCACCAAGGATCAAGAAGGAGAATAACTATTTACAAGTAGCCTTTGGTTAGGGCTGAACTCTTGAGGATTAATTCTGCCCCCAGCCACAGGTGGTCTGACATTCCTCAGTATCAGCCAGGCTGAACAGTCCCCAGAAGCCCTCTACTGTGGACTCCCAGGATGGGTCTGTCCTACTGTGGGCTCTTCTCATTTCCATTTTGCTGTTCCTTGCTAAAAAATGACTAGCAACTAGAAATGGGGAAGTACTGGTGGCCTGGTAGTTTCGCTGTTCAGTGTCCTCAGGGGCAGGTGGCATGGGGTATGTTTTGAACAGTGCCCAGGGAAGACCCATCATGATTGGCGGCCTTGGGGTGCCACCAGCAAATGTGGCCACACTTCCCAGATTCCCATTAGGGAGAAGTACAGTAGTATTGCCACCTACCGGGGCTGCTAGATTGTCTAGTTGGCACTGCTGAGTAAGTGCACCTGCTCCACCTCCATTTGGGATGGGGGTAGGTGGGGAGGAAATCAGCTCCAAAAGCAAAGTCTGCACAGTCCAAGATGGCTCAGTTTATCTGTGCTCCTCAGATATTCAATGAACTGGACCAGGCTGGCTCTGCTTTGGCCAGAGAGACCCTGGAGGATGGGCTCCCTGGGCACGACGGAAAGGGAGATGTACGTAAATGCCCCTTCTATGCTGCTCAGCAAGACAAAGGTAGGTTGTGGATTCCATGCTTCCCTCCTGGGACAGGCATGTCAGTGGCCCCCACTGATGCCCTGTCTCCTGTTGCACTACATGCAGGTGCCCTGGAGGGCAGCAGCTGCCCCTTCCGGACAGCCATGGCTGTGCTGAGGAAGCCCAGTCTCCAGTTCATTCTGGCTGCTGGTGTGGCCCTGGCTGCTGGACTCTTGGCCTGGTACTACATGTGAAGGACCCATCATGCCATGCTGGAGTCCTCCCAAGTGACCTCTGTCCTACCCCATTCTACCCCACTAAACTACCGCCTCAGGTGACTTTTTTTAAATGCTGGGTTTGAGAAAATAAGCAACCAATAAAAGCTAGATGCTAGCTCTGCCTGACAGCGTCTTCTCTGTAGGCCAGATGCATACCAGGTATACAGGATATCACCCTGGCAGCAGCTGGCACAGTAGGGCAAACCCAGAACCCCCTCTGCTTCATGGCTTCTGCACCTTGAGCCCTAGGTGTATTCCCTTCATTCTCTATCTTCACAGTACTTAGGAAAATATGTCCTTGCCCTGTTGGGAGTAAGCCCTATTAGCCAGTATGCCTGAGTTCTGTGGGGTTGAGGGGTTAAACAGTGTTGTTCAACTTCTCAGCTTCTCTTGGGGACTTGGGGGTGAGGGTGGGCTGAAACCAGGATCCTGTCCACCTCAGAGGCCCTGGGAGCTCCTTCTCAGTCAAGAGCTCTCAAAGATTTGCAAGCCTGGGCTGTTCCCTCCCCTGGTCTGTGTAAATGCTATAGCATTCAATAAAATGCACTCTGTATGTTTCTTCCTTCTTGGCACGGGGTCAGTAAAGCTATTTCCTAGACCCTAATAACCCACTGGGAAATGGGTATTGTATCCATATGGGGATGTGGACATTCTTGTCCTGAAAACCCACTATATTCTCCTCCTGACCTCATGTACTTCTCTGACACTGTTGGTCATCCCCTAGCACCCATTCCCCAAGACAATCTCTCTTGACCACTTTTGTCACAGATATCCTAATGGCTATCTGGACCTGTGATTTTTTAACTCAAACACTTTGAAGGTTTCCTACTTTAAAAAAACATAAACAATTCACTGTCTCTTAAATATAAGTGTGAGGTTAAATATCTTTATTAGTAGGAATCTACCACTTGTAAAAAGTTTTATTTAAAAAAAAGATTATATGGTGGTGAAAGTCTTTTTAAAAACTATGGACTGAAACTTACCACCTTCACATTTAACAGGCCAAGGCCAGAGCTATTCCAGAATTTGGATGCTCAGACTGTACCCTACTAATCTACAGACCATTAGTCTCAACCCAGTGGCTCTATCCAAGTGAAAAAGAGCTACAGAGCAGGATGACATCAAGCCCAAGCTTGGGATGGGTAGACTCCAATTTGCAGGTCCCAAGGGTGAATGCCAAGGTGCCGGCATCAGAAAGAAAGTTGACTCTCAAACTGTCAAAGGCAGTTTCTGCCCTGGCCTAGTCACAGCTGGGTTCCCAGGGCAGGTCTACGTAATGTTTCCCCAAAGCAGTTGGGCTCAACCCCCTACCTGCCTCCTCACTACCTATAGCCCCCCCACTCCCTCAGAAAAGAAGGAAACCAGGCAAGAGCAGAGAGAGGTCAGGGCAGGGGAGTGAAAGGGCCAATTTAATGAGAAACTACAAACTGAGACCAGGCCACGATTCACAGTGACAGGAGGCCATGCAGTGGCAGTGCGCGACCAAGAGCGGGACAGTAGCAGGAATACAGTGTCCATGTGGGCAAGTTTACAGACAAAACCATTTAGGAAATAAAGACAGCTCTGGGTCTATGCCCTGGGCAAGCAAGACAGTTATCCACTAGGGCATTACCCACCACTCCTTCCTCATCCCAGCGCCAAAGCTCTTTCTGTTGAAGTGTCCCAAAGAGAGGGAGTAGGTACAGCAACAGCAAGTCAGGTGAGGCAAAGGGCCTAGTGCTTTCCAGGAAGAGAACCAAGGGTGAAGGTGTTGTAAATCCCAGTGCCTCTAAGGGGGGGCCCCTTTTATCTGCCATCTGTTTCAGCTGGGACATAGCAGCTATTGGACAAGGTTGTACCCACACACAGTGAGGACACAGGGTAGACAGGACGGGCTGGGTTCATGGGCATTCCTTCTGGCCCCAGAAAATATAGGAGTTCACAGAGGTGTGGCCAGAAAGGGGGTCTGCACATCAATTCAAAGGGGGTACAGTGGGGATGAGTCACTCTTGGTTACCAGGGCCAAGACTTACCCAGCATCCTCCCTACCTTGTACCAGGGGTTCTTGGGCACTTGGACAGAGAGATGTCCTGGATTTCCATACCTGAGTGCTGAGGGCCAGAGTTGGCGATCATTAACTCTGGCATGCCCCACCTCTGGCACCCTAGAGGTGCAGTGTACCCTACACCAAACCCAGGCCTTATGACCCTGTTCTGCTTGGGTCCAGATGATGCCCTACTGTCAGCCTAGCAGAAACAACTGTGGCTCCAGGTACAGCCTCTACTGTAGGACCTCAGGCTGGGACCTGCTTTGGCAGCTTATGGCCCCATGGAGAGTCAGGACCGAGCCTGGACCTTGGACGGAAATGGAAAAATAAGGACCCCTTTCCAGCTTATCTTCCGGATCAAAAACACCAAGCAAACCAGCAAAACACAAGCTCAGTGCTACTCCCCTGCCATCCACTGGCCCTTGGCCTTAAAGCCAACAGAATTTTTGCTGGAAGAGTCAGATGTTCAGAGTAGGGCAAGGAGAAGAGGACAGGACTTCCAGGGGAGGGTGGCCTAGCTTCCAACTCCAAGTGGAGGAGAAGCAACCACCGAGCACAGGGAGCGAAGCATGGGGAGGGGGCCACTGACAGGCTGGGGAGTCCGAGTTCAGCTCTGTTAGCACAAGCGCTTGTACGTGTAGATGTAGGCTTTGCAGCTGGGGCACGTGTGTGTCACATCCTTGAAGTCATTGATGAGGCAGGGGATCAAGCAGCAGCCCAGATCACACCTGAATCAGAGACAGGGAGAAAAAGGCTGATGCCTGAAGGGCAGAGGCAGAGGCAGTCTGCAGAGCCCTGGAGGTCCAACCCTGCGAACACCCCACACCTACCCCATGAAGCAGCAGAAGAAACCCAGCACGAAGTTCATCAGGCCAATCTCGTAAGAGATCTTGGTGGTGATGGCCTGCTGGCAATGGGGACACACAGTCTGCACTGGTGCGCCTTCAAAGATCTCTCCCTGCAGCACTGTCACTGTGGTGGCAGCCCCTGAAGGAACCAGGACGGTGGCTGTGTGGCCTCCAGGGCCAGGGTAGGGTCCTGGTGGGTAGGGTCCAGGTGGGTAGTAGCCCATGGGTGGGTGAGAGCCTGGAGGTGGGTAGAAACCTGAGTGGCACAGAAGACAACAGAGAGGTTATGTCATTCATTGGCTGGCCACCTGCCCTAGTGGCATGAACACAAAACCTGGGACCCAGCAACTAAGTGCAGCCTAAAGCTTCCTGTACCCTGGGGCCACAGAGTACCAGTGAAGACTTGCGGTCGGGGCTCTGTTTCAAGCAACCACATTCTCCTAGTCCTTTCTAGTCCCCACACTATGGGACCAGGATAAATGTGATAGAGAGCCAGGAACATGGACCTGACTTCCCTTTGCTCTCCCCCACCTCTAGCATGAAGGGACTAGGCAGCCAGAATCAGCAGGGATGAGGGCCCTACCACAGTAGGAAAAGCCTCACCTCTCTCCTACCCCTCTCCTGCATACATAGCTTTGCCTGGTGTGTTGAGGGTCATCCCACCTTACCTGGCAGCCTGTACAAGAGCCACAGGCCCTTCCTTGGGCCTGTGGAGAGCTGCAGATAGGCAGAGATCCAGACATCTACTAGGAGCCAAGTCCCTGGTAGGAAGAAGTCCTACAGCACTCAGTCATTAGGAGCCACTGTAACTGAGGGGCCTTCCCTGAGTGCCTGTCTTCTAACCTGACAAACCCAGCACAGGGCCCTGCTACCCTGTCTCACATCCACAGTCTGGCCCATCACCAACTGCCTACAGTGAAGGATGCACACTGGTTGCTCTAATGGTCCCAACACTCCTTCCAAACTCACCTGGAGGCATGTAGGTGCCATCCGCACTCATGTGGGGGGGGACAAAGCCAGGTTGAGGTATTGGATGACCTGGTGGCTCGTACGGTGGGGGGCCAATGTCTGCAGGGGGCAGTGGCATGCCTGGTGGGGGCTGCATCACAGCTGGGGAGGTACGGCCTAGACAGAAGCAGAAAGTGGAGGCTCAGGTGGTCAGCACATGGGCCATGCCAGATATCACTGCTTTGGGACACAGGGTGATCCTGGAGAACAAATGGTGTAGAGGTGCCAATTGCATCTGGGGAGGAGGGATTCTTACCTGGGGTGGGTGGGACTCCATTCTTCTCCTCCAGAAGTGGGGCTGTAGGTCCCCCAGGATAAGGAGGGGGTGGCTCATTAGACATCTTTGCTGCTTCTGGACCTGGAGGGAAAACCAGATACAAACTCAGCTCCCAATCAACCTGCTTTCCACTCAGGTTCAGGACTGTGTTGAGGGCCATTGCACAAGATGTCCTCAGAGGTATCTAGCTGAGCCCTAGCACACAGGCCCTCTTTTCATAGGATCCCTTGCTTTTGGCTCAGGTGCCCAAGCTCCTAGCTCTGGAGGCAGGGTTAGTAGGCTGGGGCTGGTGCCTTGGAGAACTCAAATAATTGGACTGCTCATCACAGGGGAGGTCCCATCTTACCCTGGGGACCAGTAGCTTAGAGCTGCCATTCTCTGTACCTTTCTAGTCACTCAGGCAAGGACAGCAGTCCTGGGGACTAGCAGTCCTGCGAAGCTGACCCAGGGCTCCACAGAAGAGCAGTCACACCTAGTCCTCCCCTTACCTACAGGCATCCATGGAGGGGCTGATCACCACCAGAGGCTGCCAGGTCCAAGGGAAAGAATTCCAGATTTCTTACCTCAAACCCCTGGTACTCAGAGAAAGGAAGTGGGTCCTCAGTGGCTGGCCAGGATGGACAGGGCTCTGGAGAGCTGTTCAGGGAAGAAGCAGCACACTTAGCCTGTGAGAGCTGCTGGGCCAGGCTTGGGCACATCCCCACTCATTGTGCCACCCATAAGCCTAATCACTACACACTCTTGCCCTGCCCGACCTCACAGGTCTGATTTCTGTCCCCAAGTCCTGTGGCTGCTGGGTCCTCTGCACACCACCCCCTCTCTCCAGTCTTGACAAATACATTACCCATGCAATGACTGTGAAAAGAGTCAGGATGATGGGATATGGGTCTGCCTAGTCTCTGGACTTTTTTGGAGCCAGGAAGGAAAAATAGAGTCAGTCAAGTTAAACACTTTGCCTAATTTCTTTCACCAACTTCCCTGAGCACCTACTGCTTAGGTATTAGGAGAAAAGCAGGGAAGCCAGGTCTCCTTGCCTTCACTCTTACTTAGCATTATAAACGACAAACCATTAATAGCATTCTGAAATGAGACTTTCTTTTTGCAAATGAGAGTAATAATACAAGGAAAAAAGTTCATCGTATGCTACAACAGCATACACAGTGCAAATGGCAGGCTCAATATTTTTTCACAATGGAAATAAAAATCAAAACCAAAGCCCAGCATGGTGCACCTAAAAGTCCCAGCTTCTAGGGAGGCTGAGCAAAGAGGATACTGGAGCCTTGGAGTTGGGAGGACAGCCTCCGCAACACTTGAGACCTCTGTTTAAAAACAAACTTTGGGGCTGGGGATGTGGCTCAAGCGGTAACGCGCTCGCCTGGCATGCGTGCCGCCCGGGTTCGATCCTCTAGCACCACATATAAACAAAGATGTTGTGTCCGCCAATAACAAATAAATAAATATTAAAAAAAAAAAAAAACAAACTTTGAAGAACGAAAATGCTCCTTCAGGCTGTGGTTGTAGCTTAGTGGTGTGGTAGAGCACTTGCCTAGCACATGCAAGGTCCTGGCTTCCACTGCCAGCATCTCACACATACATACATCAAAACCACACTGAAATATGATTTTATATCCACAAGGTGGCTAAAATTTAGAAACATGGTAAGCCGAGAAGTTGGACCCTACACCCACGTAGCTGCAGGGCTCTGGTACTATTCAATGTCTCCTCTCCATAGCCCTGCCTGCTGTACACTGCTGACCAGCCCTTCACACCCATATCCATTCAGCTACTTTCCTAAACTGCAGCAGAGAACATGGAGCAGATCCCTCATAAGGAGAGAAGTATCTGGACAGTGGCATGAAGATCTCCCAAAATCAAACACCAATGCCCCAAGTACCTTCCAATATAAAACCATATTAAAACTCAGACCCTAGGGCTCATGAGCTCATCTGGCATCTGGACTCCCCACAGACTTCAGGCAGATGATATAGTCTCAGCTAAAGCACAGGAAACAAGGAACATTCTTCACTGAACTCAAGTAGCAATGTTGGCTCACCTATTAAAGGGTCCAGTGAGGTGTAGCTTCACACACCCAGTGTAGGATGAGACAGGCGTCCTGAGAGAGCCCTGCAAGGGCACATGCTCCATGAGCATTTATCTCTTCCCAGACTCTTGGGACTGCAGAAGCCCAAGAGGTGGTCTTAAGTAAGGCCATGGAGAAGGAACAATCCTGATGTTCTCAATCAGGTGACATTCCCTGCACAAGTATTAACCCTCAGAGCAGCCCACAGGCCAGCCCTTCAGCATCTGCATTTTATCAAGAAAGCCAACAAAGCTCAGTCTCCAGAGTCACACAGCCTCCCAATCAGTATTAGATGCCCTCAAGGATTTCTTCTGAGCCTTAAATTCCTGCTCCTACCCATTTTCAGACACAGTGTTAAGGATGCTGGGAGGACCACTGCTCAGCCCTGAGGGGTGGTTCAAGGGGGCAGAGGTGCTTTCCAGAAGCTAAAGAAGTATGGGTAATATCCATAAAGGTGTAGGGGGAGGCCTGGATTACTGGCTATGGGGGCCTCATAGATGAAACTGACCATGGAGCTCATTGTCTCCTTGATGGCATTTTTATTAAGAAGCCCATCCCAGAAGGAATGGTCCTGGCCTTTGCAGAGCAGAAAAGCAGCTGTTGAGTCAGAAGGCTCCAGACTCAAGAAGAGAGAGTGTCTTAGGCGCAAGAGCAGACACTGTGGGAACTCCAAGACATGCATGAGCCTGTCTTCTCTGAGCTGTTCATTAGAATCCCTATCACTGGCATTAACAAGTAAGTCCCGGGCTGGGGATGTGGCTCAAGCGGTAGTGCGCCTGCCTGGCATGCGTGCGGCCTGGGTTCGATCCTCAGCACCACATACCAACAAAGATGTTGTGTCTGCCGAGAACTAAAAAATAAATATTAAAAAAATTCTCTCTCTCCTCTCTCACTCTCTCTAAAAAAAAAAAAAAAAAAAAAGACACAAATGGTGTGAATATACTTTCTATACAACCAGAGATATGAAAAATTGTCTCTATAGGTGTAATATGAATTGTAATGCATTCTGCTGTCATCTATAACAAGTTAGAATAAAAAATTAAAAAAAAAAAAACCAAGTAAGTCCCTTAAAATGAGAATTTAGTGAAGTATGGGGGAAGTGGGACAAACTTAGGGGAGCCCTCAGGGGAAAGAGGGGGTGATGTGTCCAAGAGAGGGAGGCTGGACCCACTCATGCCCCTGGTCCACTGGGGGATAGAACCAGTCACCAGGGACCCACTGGCCCCTGTGCTGATGACCAACAACCTAGCACCCACCATGCCTTTCTATAGGAAGTTATTAAAGACACCTGAAAAAAAGGGTACCTGTCTTTATCCCACTGCAGCTATAATCCATCCTCCCAAAGGTGTGTGACCTGATGGGGCTGGGAACTTCCCAGGGGCAAGACACAATTCTCACCCTACCCACTGCTCCCAGACACAGGGTCAAGCACTATTCTGCAAAGCCACCCTCACATCCCACATCCCCAGTAGACTGAGGACATCTGGACTCTAAATGCCATCTGCCTGTGAGGCTGGTTAAGCAGCACAGGGGGCCTTGGGGCCTGCTCAGTGCAGGGTCCATCTCATAATGAAAACCTGCTCTGTACTGCAGCACTGGAGCCCAGGCCTCACTTCCCTTGCCCCTTCATGCAGTTCTGCCAGGGAATGCAGCACACTTCACCTTCACTCAGCCTGGCACCTGGTCTTATGGACTCACAGAGGTTCCTGCTGCTTCTCCAGGGAGCAGCCAGTTGGAGATTTTCCCAGAGTGAGGATGGAAAAGATATTTTGAGATGCCTGCAGTAGATTTTAGTGTACATGATGGGGCCATGAAACCAATAAAAACTGCTCTACTGCAGTCCCATCCCAGGACACATGGAATGTGACTTAGCTTCAAGGAAAGTGCACAGTCTGAGGGCTGCAGTTGTGGCTCAGTGGTAGAGGGCTTGCCTAGCACATTTGAGGCACTGGGTTCCATTGATCCTCAGCACTATACCACATAAAAACAAACAAACAAACAAATGAGTGAATGAATAAAGGTACTGTTCCATTCACAAAAAAAAGATATTTAAAAGAAGATAGTACAGGGGCTGTGGCTATGGCTAAGTGATAGTGTACTTGCCTAGCAAGTGTGAGGCACTGGGTTCTATTCTCAGCACCACATATAAATAAATAAAAATAAAGGTTGATCAACAACTAAATAATTAAAATAAAAATTAAAAATTTAAAAAAAAGAGTACATTATCAGTCTTCTAAAATGGGGTCAGCATGGCACTAAAACCTGAAACCTTACCTCCCTCTCCAACTCCCACAGGGGAAAGGATGGACCCTATGCCAGGCCCTATTAATGGGAAAATGGTGAAGACAGAAAGAAATGGCATTCTGGAACCAGATAAACCTGACTTCAAATCCAAGACCTTGGGCAGGTCAGAGCCTCCAACTTCCTGTGAACTGAAACTAGGACACCTGCCTCCTGGTCCTAGTGGACCATTCCATACAGAAGGGGGGCTGCCTGCTGGGTGGATAAAAACATAAAATTAGATCATGGGGATGGATGCACAATGTGAACATATTAAAAGCACTGAACTGTACTTAATAATGAAGTTGCATTCTGAGAAATAGTGCTTACACAAGCTAAGATGGCAATGACACCACCAGACAATATAATCTGAGGGGACCCGCCTCATATATGCATGCAGTCCATTGTTGACCACACATTTGTTTGTTAGGTAGCACATAACTATACTTTGAATAGAGTATGGTTCCAGACAGGTCAGTAAAGGGCAGTTCTGACTCTGGAGACAGGCAGAGGAGGGAGGGGACCCCTCATGATGTGCTGAGCTCAGCTGCTCTCCTCTGGGTCTCCTGCTTCCCAGAGAGCCAAGTATAAGACCTCAGGGCACTGGGCACTGACTCTGGCATCCTCCTCCATTCACTGCAGAGAGCAGTGCAATGAATCCAAGGCCAAAGCTAGGCCAATGTGCAACAACCTGCCCGCCATGGCAGGATCCTGAGAGGGTGGTAGCAGGATACAGACCTGCTAGCTACAGCAACTACAATAGAATCTGAGGGAAAACTATTCTCACTTGAAAATGTCCTATACATTGCAACCATGGGTACCAGCCATGCACCTGTGATCTGTCCCCTTGCAGAATACCACCAGCAGATTTACTGCCAAGCCGTTATGGAGGCAAAGTCCAGGAGTAGGGCGGGTACTCTGATGCTCCTGCCCCATTGTGATAGTCAACCTGGCTGGCTCTCCATGTATGTGTGCTCTCCTAGAGCCTGAGGATAGGCAACAGGGGATGAGGCAGAGAGATGACAGAAAAGACAGGGCCCAAAGGGATGTTCTGAAATTCCAGTTCCACAGAGTCTGCCAAAGCAGTGTTTCTCAGATTTTCTGGTCTCGGGACTCCTTTACATTTGATTACTGAGGACCACAAATAGATTTTGGTTTTTTTGAGCTATTATCTATGAATAAAATATTAGAAATACAAAATAAGGAACCAGAAATAATTTAACCAATCAATCATACTATTAGCATCACCACCAATATTATCAGAAAAGTCTTTAAATATCATGAAATAGGCTGGGATGTAGTTCAGTGGTAGAGTGCTTGACTTGCATGTGCAAGGCCCTGCATGATTCCCAGCACCAACAAGTAATAATAAAATAAATATCAAGAAGTTATCAAGCTCACAGTGTTAGATATGTTTCCAAAATCTGATTTTCATTTGATATCTCAAATTTTATTACTGGAAATAATAATAAACTTATTACTGGCAACATATACAAAAACTTGGGGCTGGGATTGTGGCTCAGTGGTAGAGTGCTTGCCTAGCATGGGCGGGACCCAGATTCAATCCTCAGCACCACATAAAAATAAAATGCATTGTGTTGTGTCCATCTATACCAAAAAATAAATATTTTTTTTAAAAAAATATACAAAAACAAATCCACTGTCTTTTTGAAGGAGCAGGCTTACTTTGTTCATGTCCAAAGAAGTGCCACTGAATAACTTTTTTTGTGTGTGGTGCTGGGGATGGAACCCAGGACCTCTCAGGCAAATACTCTACCATGGAGCTACACCCATAGCTGGTCAGTTTTTGTTTTTGCTTTTTTGTTGGGGGGAGGGAGATACTGGGCATTAAACCCAGGGCTATAGGAACTATATCCCCAATCCTTTTTTAAATTTTGATACAGGGTCTCATTAAATTGCTAGGCTGGCCTTGAACTTGCAATCTTCCTCAGTCTCCCAAATTGCTGAGATTATAGACATGCACCACCCACCTGGCTAATAACATTTACTGCCTTTTACTGATACTGGCTTGTGTGTGTATGCTGTGTGACACAAAAACAATGGCCAGCACAGGCTTTGGCAGTTTCTTTCCCACTAATTCTGCACCATCTATGGGAAGGTCAGCCAGCACATTACAAAATGTATTTTTGTATTATCATTAAAACAGTTTCAACCTCCACACTGAGAAGTCTCAGGCAGCGCCTGGGGTTCAGTTCATATAGAGAACAAAGTGCTGAAGGAACCCCAGAATGTGAGTGCAACATTAAGGGCCTGGACAGAAGGCCAGGGCTTTGCTATCAGAGGAGCCCAGAGGGATGCCTCCGGAGGAGGCTGCACCCCAGAGAGATGCCTCCTGAGGAAGCTGCACCCCAGAGAGGTGCCTGCTGCAGCATGGAGGCTGTAGATGAGGCAAGGAGTCAAGATGTGTTTCTGCATCAACCAGAACAAATCCAGCCCCCCCTCCCACTTCCTAGCTGTGACCTGTTTCTCTCATCTGCTTATATGTTGGGGTAGGAACAAAGCTTACAAGAGTGCAAAATAGGGCTGAGGATGTGGCTCAAGCGGTAGCGCGCTCGCCTGGCATGCGTGCGGCCCGGGTTCGATCCTCAGCACCACATACCAACAAAGATGTTGTGTCTGCCGAGAACTAAAAAATAAATATTAAAAATAAATAAATAAATAAATAAAAAGGGCTGGGGAATGTAACTCAGTGATAGTGTCCCTGGGTTCAATCCCAGTACCCCTCCCCCAAAAAAGTCATTCCTAATAAACAATAACAGGTTCTCTTTATTTAGCATCCCTTGTGCCAGGCCCTGTGCTCTGAAGTGGGTATTTTGCACCCTTTTTTTTTTTTTGAAGTGAGAGAGAGAGACAGAGAGAATTTTAATATTTATTTTTTAGTTCTCGGCGGACACAACATCTTTGTTGGTATGTGGTGCTGAGGATCGAACCCGGGCCGCACGCATGCCAGGCGAGCGCGCTACCGCTTGAGCCACATCCCCAGCCCCCCCAGCCCTTTTTATTTATTTATTTTTTAAATGCTTTTTTAGTTGTCAATAGACCTTTATTTAATTTATTTATGTGTTGTGCTGAGAATTGAACCCAGTGCCTCACACATGCTAGGCAAGAGCTTTACCACTAAGCCACAGTCTCAGCCTCCCTTTTTATTTTTTGAGACAGGATCCCACTAAATTGCTGAGGCTGTCCTCAAACTTGTGATCCTCCTGACTCAGCCTCCCAGGTTGTTGGGATTACCAGCAAGAGCCACCACACACAGGAGGGCTAATGGTTCTAAACTTAGAAGTAATAAGACTTACAGGAACTATGACAACAACAGTTACTACACTTTGCAGCAGGCTGAGCTTCCTGTGAAACTCTGGCAAGCTACTTTTGCATTCCCTGTACCTAGCAGCTCTGCTTTCCTGGACAAGAGCTGTGTGCCTGCATTCTTCTTGTTGACTTCTACAGAAGTGCTACCCTAGAGGTAAAATGGACCTGGTGCAGCAATCCCCTGCAAAGGTGTTCACTGCATCACTGTGTTGACATCCCACCAAAGGGACTGTCAGACCCACTTAGTCTACCTTACAGTGTTACAGTGTTACTCTGAGCTACTTGCAGTGACATGGAAATATGGTCCTGACAATGCTGAGTGAAGGAAGGATGTAAAGTAGCCTGTGATTCTACATTAGCTGCTTTCTCTGGGTATTGAGATTCGGGGTGATTTGTTTATACCTAAATACAAATACAGAAGCTTTTCCTTATGTGTGATGAGCAGCTTCTCTAAATGCTTCTTTCTCCAAAATACTCATAATTGTGCTAGATTTATGTTATTTCTCCTCAATCCAGAAAGGTGCCTCAGACTACAATCTAGTTTTACCCAGAGGAGAAAATGCTCATGGAGTGAGCCCAAGGCTGTCGGTCCTCTCTCAGAAGTTGGTGCTTGGTCTGCATGGAGTTCTTACTTCAGTTTGGTAGTACAAGTCTATTCTCTACCAGGCCACCTCCTAGTGCTCCAGGCAAACTGAGGGTCCTACTGGACCTGTTAAGTCAGTAGTCTCAAGGCTGGCCTGGGGAGTTGGCAGGCCACCTAACAGAGAACAGCAAGCAAATCCCCACAGGTCCCTGATAAAACTGAATGCAGTGAGTTTCCTGGCCTGTCAAAGGCCAGGCTAGAGCTGCACTTAACACAGCGTAGCCTCTGCACTGCCTCCTATGCTGTTCCAGAAAGCTTGTTTCTATGTCCTGCTGCTTTATACAGAAAAGGAAGGAAGAACAGATGGCAGGGGAAATGAGCAAAGGATGGAAAACAGCTACAAGTGGAACCACAACTAGCAAATAAAAAAGTCAATGGCACCTGCCCACAGGCAGGAGGTGGTAACTAAGAGTCAACTAATTTTAGAAACATAAGCCTAAAGAGCCATCACTTGAGAAATCAAAATGCAGCTCTGAAGAAGTTCCTACCTCTGCCTGCACTGAGCTGACACAAAATCATCTTTGGGTTGACTATTTGAACCAGCTGTCAGCTGGGTGACATCAAGACATAACATCCTGACCTTCCAGAAAGCACAAGGTTTATTCATGCCATCAAACCATGTGGTCACAACAGTCAAGCCACCAGATGGAAGAGTCTTAATTGGGACAGAAACGCCTTTGAGCACAGGGGAGGGGCTCCGAGCCTCTAGTTAGGCCTCACCCAAGTCTCCCCATGCTGCAGGAAGAAGCAATCCCTGGGATCCCCTTTCTTTCTCCATATACTTCAGTCATCAAATATACCTGAAAGGGCTGGGGATGTGGCTCAAGCGGTAGCGCGCTCGCCTGGCATGCGTGCGGCCCGGGTTCGATCCTCAGCACCACATACCAACAAAGATGTTGTGTCCGCCGAGAACTAAAAAATAAATATTAAAAATTCTCTCTCTCTCTCCTCTCTCACTCTCTAAAAAAACAAAAAAAAAAACAAAAAAAACAAATATACCTGAAAACTACAGCGTACTCCCACCCCTCAGCTTTCCCTCAGAACAGAGGTGGCTTTGCAACACTCAGATCTCTCATATGACAGTATTCCTTCAATCATTTTGAAGAAAACTCTGGTGGGGGAAGAACATGAACTGCAGTGACCTGTCAGCACTAGTGAGACACTCAAGTTGTAGGTGGAATTGGTAAATAAACACAAAACACTGCAGACATGGAGATCTGTAACTGTTCCTGGGCCAGGCCTCAAAATGACACTTGTTCAATGTTGCTATAAACAGCTTTTTCAGGGTTGGGGATGTGGCTCAAGTGGTAGCACGCTCACCTGGCGTGCGTGCGTGCGGCCCGGGTTCGATCCTCAGCACCACATACAAACAAAGATGTTGTGTCCGCTGAGAACTAAAAAATAAATATTAAAAAAAATTTAAAAAAAAAAACAGCTTTTTCAAGAGTGCCTTTAAACACGCAGGAAAAAGCTATGCTGCAGGGCTGATAAGAATACCTGAGGGGGGCTGGAGTTGTGGCTCAGTGGTAGAGCACCTACCTAGCACATGTGAGGCACTGGGGTTTGACCCTCAGCACTACATAAAAATAAATAAATAAAATAAAGGCATCATGTCCATCTACAACTAAAAAAAAAAAAAAAAAAAGAATGCCTGAGAGCCAGGCTCAGAGGTGCACACCTGTAATCCCAGCAGTGTGGGAGGATTGTGAATTCAAAGCCAGACTCAGCAAAAGTGAGGTGCTAAGCAATTCAGAGAGACCCTGTCTCTAAGTAAAATGCAAAAAGGGCTGGGGATGTGGCTCAGTGGTCGAGTGCCCCAGAGTTCAATTCCCAGTCCCCAACAACAAGAAAAAAGAATACCTGAGAGAATGTAACCAGTTCTGGGGCACAGCAGAGCCATCCTGCTCTTGTGGCACTCAAGACTACTTGCACCTGCTCTGTGGGGTCACAGAAACAGGGACATAGAGGTCAGTGGAGTTGCACAGGAGGAGTAGGAATGGCAGTTCTTGGGGAACTGTGAGTGGGAAGCAAAAGTACACAGTTTCATGTTATATGTAGTATATGCAAGCTTCACTAAATTCCTGTAACCTGAAGCTAACACAAAACTGGGATTTTTTTCCTTGCAGAAGTGAGAGTGTGTGTCATGTTGAGGCTGCTATGTTTGCCCATGTGTATTTCTCTATGACTCAAGACATCTAGAAAGGGGCTGGGGTTGTGGCTCAGCGGTAGAGCGCTCATCTAGCATGTGTGAGACGCTGAGTTTTGATCCTCAGCACCACATAAAAATAAATAAAGATATTGTGTCCAACTACAACTAAAAATATTTTTTTTTTAAAAAAAGATATCTAGGGCTGGGGATGTGGCTCAAGCGGTGGCGCGCTCGCCTGGCATGCGTGCGGCCCGGGTTCAATCCTCAGCACCACGTACAAACAAAGATGTTGTGTCCACCGAAGGCTGAAAGGTGAATATTAAAATTTTCTCTCTCTCTCTCTCTCTCTCTTAAAAAAAAAAAGTTATCTAGAGACCACCTTTCAGGGCTGGAAAAGCCACCAGAGATGACTACATCTTAAGTTTCAGCTGACATTCGTTTAAGTGTTATACATTAATCAAGCCCCCACCAAAGGCAGGTATGTGTGAAGTGCTGGAGATTACAGTGGGCAAAAGGAACAATAAGCAGTGACAATGAACGGGGAGCAGGCTCTAAGGGTGGCTGTGGCTATCCCAGTTGCTCAGGGACAATTATCTGAGACAGGACCTCTACTGTCCTGATCATGCCCAACACTCTTTTCTATAGTACCATCAGCCTTATCTCTTGTCCCACATTCTCAAATGTGGGGTCTTAGGGACCAAATTGCTTCAAGCAGGGGAATTCCATCCCACTCATTTAGTTTATGTGGACTTCATGGCACCCAAACAAAAAGCTGAAGTAATGCTGGTGGGCCCCCTAGCCTTACCCATTGGTGAGAATAGGGCTGGGAGAAATGAAACATGGCTCATGCTATCTCCTCAGGGCCCAGTCCTTCCATATGCTCACAGCTTAGAGGCCATTCAAGGATTTTAAAGGACAGTGTGACCAAATGAGGTCTTTGCTCTACCAGCAACTTCAGAATCTAACCCAATAACCATGCATGTGAGAACTCAATTCTGCATTCAAAGTGAGATGCCCTTGCCAGGCACACACCTGTAATCCCAGCAGCTCAGGAGATTGAGGCAGGAGGATTAGGAGTTCAAAGCCAGCCTCACAATTTAGCAAGGCCCTAAAGCAATTCAGTGAGACCTGATTTCTAAATAAAATATCAAAAAGGGCTGAGAATGTGGCTCACTGATTAAGCACCACTGGGTTCAATCCCTGGTAACAAACAAACAAAGTGGATGCCCAGGACTCCAGGGAAGGACACAGCACATGGACATTGCAAGATGAACAGCTATTAGGAACACAACTGAAATGCAGGCATGGTATATGACTTTATCCAACTAATAAACTGTGACCATTCACTAGGTGTCAACACTTTCCTAGGCAGTGAAGATGAAGGAGTACCTGTCTTAATAGAACTTACTTTTAGGTTGCAGGGTGGGGACTAGGAACTGTGAGACACAGAATGTAAAGCTTGTTATATAGTAAGTTGTATAGAGGAATAAAAACTTGGGAATGGAATGCTTCAGAGCTGTGTCCTAAACAGGGAAAGCTTCACTGTGCAGGGAATATTCCAGCCCAGGTTAAAGATGAGGTGAGCCATGTATGCAGTGTAGGAAGGAGGCACAGGCAATGACCCAGGAGTAGCAGCTGAGTACAGCAGGTGCTGAGAGCAGGGAAGGTGAAGTAGGGAAGTGGTGGGGGGAGGGGCTGGGCTAGGTCCTCTGGCTAGTAGTGCAGGACCCCACTTTTTAAGTAAGCTGCGAGGCTTTTGTAGAGCTTAAGAAATCAGGCAATCCCATGAATCTCCACTTCCTACACGCTGCCTGGTATATTAATGAGTCCTTCAAAGCCCTGCTATCAAACTGGTAAGTGCTAGAGGTGGAGAACCCTAGAGCACTTGGCCACCACCTCCAACTGGTACAGTTACTTTCTGGCCTGTTTGGGACCACAGAGTAACGGGTCACAGTGTGGCTACTCTCCAGCAAAGCTGGTAAACACACATATGTGGAGCCTGAGCCTTCAGGGATGGAGAATGCCTGGGGACTCCAAGGGCTGAGAAGTGGCCACTTGAGGCCTTCTCCCCTGAGCAGGGTAGGTTTAAGCAAAAGCAGTTTTATTCAGCAAAGAAATCACCACCCAAGTTTTCTTTTTTGTTTTTTTGTTGCACTGGGGGTCAGTGGCAGGGCTTCCCACAGGTTAGGCAAGCACTCTACCATTGAGCTACATTCTAGCCCTGTTTTTCTTAATCACTACTTATTGAGACTTTTTTTTTTTTAGTTGTAGTTGGACACAATACCTTTATTTTTTTATTTTATTTTATTTTTTTAAAGAAAGAGAGAGGGGGGAGAGAATTTTAATATTTTATTTTTTAGTTTTCGGCAGACACAACATCTTTGTTTGTATGTGGTACTGAGAATCGAACCCGGGCCACATGCATGCCAGGCGAGCGTGCTACCGCTTGAGCCACATCCCCAGCCCAATACCTTTATTTTTATTTATTTGTTTTTATATGGTGCTGAGGATTGAACCCAGGGCCTTGCACATGCTAGGCAAGCGCTCTACCGCTGAGCCACAACCCCATCCCTCAGAGTTAAGACTTTTGACTTCTAAATTGAGTCAACAAGTCACTGGATCCTTGCTAGATAGTACTTACTTTATGGTTCCTGCCCTCAAGGAGCCATAGATCTACCTAGGAAGCTAAGTCACCTTCAAGAAGAATTTACAAAAGATACTCAGCAAAATCAGCAGATGAGATTTTGTGAGAAGGGCTGAGACTGGGGAGGCTTCTGGTCCTTGTGGAAAGAACTCAAGCAATCCCAAGCCTGGGGCATTAGTCATTCACATCAGGAGAACTTGAAAGTTGTGCTCAAGGGTCCAGTTTGTCCATCAGACCCACAGCTCCTGGGGGTGAAGATGGAACTTGGGGCCACTTCTCTACAGTACCAGAAACACGTGAAATATGCGTTGAGCAGGTGGAGAGCACATCCAGGCTGACCACTGCTGGGATGGGGCTCCTCAGCCTCAAGGTCTATTTCAGTTCACTGGAAAACTGTACAGGCTTAAAGGAGTTCTAAACTATTTCTCTGAAACCTTGACCAGCTGGCAAATCCTATGGATTCCATAGTTCAAACAGCACTCAGACCCACATTATCTCATCAGATAGTCAAGGTTGAAAGGGAAAAGTCTGGGCTTAGCCCATGTCCCAGACCTACAGTAATCTACTCCAGCTCTACTCCACTGTACTTTGGACTTCTCTAAACCACTGGAATGTTTGCTAAATAAATGAGCCTATGAGTGTGGGGTTAACCATAGTGGACTTCCTGTACTTTTCCTAATCCTAATGCCCACCACCCGTGCCCTAGGACCAGAGCACAGCCACAGCTCAGATGGATTCCACATGCTTCCTCATAAAAATGCCTTTGTTTATGGTCAAAATCAAAACAGGAAAAAATGCCATTTTTTGAATGACAATCAACTCCATGAAGCAGTAGTCATAGCAAGGCTGGGGAAGCCCGTGTTCCCATCACCCCCTTCATGCCATTGTTTCAAGAGAGCTGTGTGTGTAGCCCTGTTCTGCCATTATTTGGCAACCATGTGCAAGTCACTTAGTCTGGCTGCTTCCTTAGCTGAGGCATGCTTGTGTAACTATTTCCCTGGATAAGAGGTGAGAACCTGCCAAGTAGGAACAACACACTTAGAAAGGGCCCCACCTTGCACAGAAATCTCATGCCCTGTTTTCCTACTTAATGTCAGTTGAAACTGTGACAACTGTTCATGTTTTCTTGAATAGGGTTAAATTCTCCTTAAATGCACCCAAAGCAACTCCTGTACCCTTCCCTACCTACTCCCACCTGCTGTGGACTCCTTTTCTTCCTTTTTTTTTTTCTTTTTGGTACCAGGGATTGAACCCAGGGGCACTTAACCACTAAGCCACATCCCCAGCCCTTTTTGTATTTTATTAGAGACAGGGTCTAACTGAATTTCTTAGGGCCTCGATAAATTACTGAGGCTGGCTTTGATCCTCCTGCTTCAGCCTCTCAAACCACTGGGATTACAGGTATGTGCCACCATACCCTTTTCTTCTTGAAGGAAAAACTCGGACACTGTAACTAGATCTGAATTCAGGCCGAATTAACATTTATTGAACACGATATATATCACACACAGAGGTTTTACTGAACCATGAGACACTTCTTTGCAGTACGAACTGATGGTGTTGGATCACCCAATGGACAGACCAAGCAGGGGCTCACAGCACCCACAAAATCAGGAACACTAGAAAGTTGACAAGAAATGTTTTCTGGAAAAATGAACCAATATTAGCAAAAATGCATCACAGTTGCTTTCATGGAAAGTACCAGAATGTTGGAAACCCACCACCATTTTTGGTCCCAGAGATTAACCCAAGGGTGCTTAACCACTGACCCACATCCCCAGCCTTTTTTTAAAATTTTGAGACAAGGCCTCATCATGTTGCTTAGGACCTCACTAAGTTGTTGAGACTGGCTTTGAACTTGCAATCCTCCTGCCTCAGCATCCTGAGCCACTGGGATTAGGTGTGCACCACTGCACCCAGTGTTGTTGGACCTCTTTACCCTTTACTTCATGGCTTTGAATTGTTTGTCAACATTAGGAAACCCTAATCTTTTCAGTGCTTACTGTGGATATAGGTCTTCTGACCAGATCAAGGTCTCTTCACCTACCACAGATGTAATGAATGAGGCTCTGGGAAGACAATTAGCTTGTCACAAAGCTTCAAAGTCACATGGAGGGGCCTCCAATGTGGTTTGCTGAGTCTAGGCAGTACTGGTCCCAGAATCCATCATTATCACCAGAGCACTGCCTGATGACTCATAGTACAGAAGAGGTGGTGAACAGACCTAGTGGACCCATAGGCTAAGGAGCCAGTCAGACCAGTGTCTCTCTGGCCCTCTGTGGGAGCTCTCTAGCAGGCCCCTGGCCTGACTCCAACTCCCCTCTGTAGCACTCTATTACAATGCAGCCTCTACCGCCTCGAAGAGATAGGATTTGGGAAATGCTGACAGGGTGGAGGTAAACACAGAAGCCTTTTATGGGGTCCTAAAAATGGATACGCTTCCATTTTATGCAATCTATTTCCAAGTCCCCTTGTGGGACAAGAAACCCCCCATCATCACTGCCAAAATAGCTCTTCTCCCCACTAAGGGCCCAAGTTCTCCCTGCATGCTACCTTCTTATCAGCATATCCTCCACATACAGGACAGACTTAACATAAAATGACATGACTTTAACTGCTACACATCCTGAACTGCGTCCTCTCTGAGTTAAAATATGTCATCATGCTTAGTATGGTGTTTCTGAAAGCGGAAACGAATTTTCATGAGGCTTGACTTTTCTCTCCCCCTTGAAGGAATAGGGTGAGGGAATGGTAGTTGTGGCTATGGAACCAAGTATCTGGGCCTAAGGGACTCCAAGTCATGACCTCTAATTCATCAGCACCATGTGCCTGCCAAATGTGTTACCCAGCCCTGTTCCCCTACAGCTTAGAAAACACACATCACACCTGCAGCTTCAAACAGCAAGCTTATAGGGTACCGAAAGAGCCAAAAAAACACACAGGCTGACAACTCACTTCAGTTATTGCCAGAATGAACTGCTGGGGCACTGTCCTTTGGGACACATTCTATTCTCTTCTTCTCAAAACAATTTTGTTCCCTTAAGTATTCTTCATATATTTCATGTTTCTGCTCTCAGGATGAGTCTAGAGCCATGGCTAGCTGTTCTTAAATTCTGTAAGAGCAATATGTAAAGGTCTTTCCTCATGTGAAGAAAAAACCTACACACTCCTTCAGGTCCTCAGGATTGAGAGGTTCTGTTGGTTAAAAATCAATAAACAAGAATCCTAAGAGTCTAGTTAATGATATGCATGCTTAACTATTTGAAAAGAAAACACACTGGTGATCTACAACTTACTTCAATATGCATAAACAAAAGATGGGACTGCTGGGTGGATAGATTGATGAAAAAGTAGAAAATGTTAACTGTATATTCTACATGGAGTTCATTAGCATACTCTGTAAAATTCCTTCGACTTTTCTGCATTCTAATTTTTTCCTAATGCAGGGGAGGTTGAGGTGGTCTTCTGAATGGCTCTTTCCTGTTAAGAGCAGGACAATAAGAGCTGGCAGGCCTTTCCCCACTCAACTCATGTCAGCCCCAAACAAAGTAAGAAGCAAAGTACCAAGGATAGCGGTCCTAATTTCCTAGGCACTCCCCAGCCCACATCCCCAGAATGCATACAAGTGATAAAAACGCTATGAATCGCCCCCCACCGAAGGTCCTTGATCCCCACTCTGGGACAGAGTTCTCAGTCCCATGTGCCTGAGAATTATCTGGGAGCTCATTATTTACAGATTCCCTGGGATACACCCCATAACTACAGAACGAGAATCTGGGGCTGGGACGAGCCCCAGGACCCCGTCCTTTTAACAACGGCCACCGGTCGTGCTGACGCAGGATTTTCAGCCGCTCTCTTCCTTGACACCTGTGGAAAGGCCCCTGGGAACCCACCTCCACCAAGGTGCTGAACAGCCCGAGGCCAGGCCACCCGCCGCCTCCCCAATCCGCCTGCGGGAGCGCGGCGCAGAGCCAGGTCCCGACCCGTACGGGCCTGCCCGGCGGGGGAGGGCAAACGCGGCGGGCTCCCGCGGGACCGCCAAGGTCACGCGCGGGGACCCTCCCGACCCCCGTTCCTTGAGGCCACACAGTGAGGCTGCCCTCCCCTCCGCTCCCCCGCCCTCTCTTCCCGGTCTCCCGCAGAAAAATGGCACAACCCTCTCTTACAGAAAACGGGGAGGCGTGACGAGGGCTCACGCGAGCGGCCGCAGGGCCGGTAACCCCGGGCTCTCGGCCCCGGGAAGCTGTCGCCGCAGCTCCGCGGCCGCAACGACACCGAAACGCCTTGGGTCTCGGCAGCGCCCCAATGAGAACAGCCCCAGTCTGGCCGCCGCCCCCACCCCGCCACCTTTACCTCCGACACCTGGCGCCCGAGGCCGGCGGGACGCAGAGAAGGGCCCGGGTCCGGCCTGGCGCTCGGAAGAGCCCCTCGGCCCGCGGGCTCTGCGCGCACACCGCCCCCGTGCGCCCGGGGACCCGTGGGACCTGTAGTCCTGAAGCGGGGCCTACAGCACCCGGCAGGCACAGCGGCGGGGCGGGGCTCCGCGGCGAGGTCATCCCCCAAACCGGGGCGGGAGGCCAGCCCCCGCTCTAGCGGAGAGGGATTCCCGCCGGAAGCCGTCCCCGGGTGCGCAGAGGCGACTCACCGTCCCCGCGGCCCCTCAGCGGCGGCGAGCGCAGCAGCAGGAACGGCCGCCTCAACAGCTGCCTGACGCGCCCCGTCAGAGGAGGCAGGTAGGTTTGGAGATGGGCCCGGGGCCCGAGGCGTCGCGGCTCAGGGCCTCGCGTGGCACGTGACGCGCCTTGGTGACGTCAGAGGGCGGAGCGCAGCACGGCGTGGGACTGGACTCGTGGGAGGACCTCGGGCCTGTTGGTCAGCCGCTCAGGAGGCGGGAGAGTCGTGGGACCTCGCAGTTGGCACTCGCTGCCCCCCCGCCCGCGGCGGGAAGGAGTGCGCGCCGCCCTCGCACCCCGGCGTCGTCGAGCCCTGGTTCCGCGCACTCTTGTCCGGTTAGGCGCCGTGAAACACTGTGACAGAAGTCAACCCCCAACCCCAGGGCCGCGAAGGAAAGCCCAGTGGGCGCCCCCCGCGGGATTATGGGTGGTGCCTCTGGAGGGGAGCTCAGAAAAGGAGGTGATGGTGAGGAGGAGGCAGAAGTGAAAGGGCAGGGCCATTGCGGGGTGGGGACAGGCTGGAATGGGAAGGCAGGAAGCCACTGTGGTCCGCGGTGTGAGGATGCAGGAAGGTAAACTGCACCCGCACCCTGTTGGGCCTTTCCGTCGTCCCTAAAGCAAAGGGGGTTAGAAAACACTGTGTCCCTGAATGCCTCCTTTCTGTTCCCCAAAACCACCAACTTAAGGGAACAGTGAGAACAAGACTGGGCCACCGTGTCCAGATACACATTATCTTGAAGGACACTGGCTTTCCCTCATGCATACAGGGAACTAGGGCAAGTTAGTGTTATCATTAGAAAGCCACTTTCTTACGTGTACACCAGGGCAGTTGCTCCTTGGGATGCCGGTTGTGTAAGCAGACTAAACAAACTAATGCTAAAGATGTCACTGCTGGGCTGGTGTTATAGCTTAGTGGTAGAGCGCTTGTATGAGGCACTGGGTTCGATTTTCAGCACCACATATAAATAAAAAGTAAATAAAGGTCCATTGACAAAATAAATATTTTAAAATAACAATAAAAAATAATAAAGATGTCACTGATTCTGCAGCCTTTTATAAAACCCCTTTCTGAGTGGGTGGGTAGGACCCAGGGTACTATATAAAGGATATGTGTGACTTCTCTAGCCAATTGCCATTGGACAAAACACTGAAGGAGAGGAAATACTATGAGGGACTGGCGTGCTGTCAGCCTGGCCACTGAGCTCTTCTGGGGCAGTCATGGAGCTCTTATGAATTTTCCTTAATAAATT
This sequence comes from Urocitellus parryii, assembly GCF_045843805.1. NCBI lineage: Eukaryota > Metazoa > Chordata > Mammalia > Rodentia > Sciuridae > Urocitellus > Urocitellus parryii. The sequence goes on along the minus strand of NC_135539.1, from coordinate 5,419,555 downwards.
GTCTGTCTCCCATGTTGTGTCTGGGCACTTTCTTTGACCTTTCCAAAATCTATCCCACCACCCCGGCACTGCTGGGCTGTGGACAAAACAGCCTTGTAGGCCATTGTAAGGAGTTTGGGTTTTTTTTTTAAGAGAGAGAATTTTTTAATATCTATTTTTTAGTTTTCGGCGGACACAACATACCCGGGGCCGCAAGCATGCCAGGTGAGTGCGCTACGCTACCGCTTGAGCCACATCCCCAACCCCAGGAGTTTGGATTTTATAAATGGAATCTAAAGCCCTTGAAGAGCTGTAAGCAGTAGAATTAGTCACGCTTCATTATTCACAGATTTCATATTTGCAAATTCCCCTGCACACCCCAAAATCAATACTTTGTGGTGCTTTCTCATTTTTTCTCAGTTGAAGTCAAGTAAGGGTACATACTCCAGAAAGGGGATGGAAATGGGATAGGCAGTGGATATTTAAGCTGGGGGTTTAAGGACAGGTAGAAGTTCCCCAGGTATAAGTTATGAATCAGACATACTTTCCTATGTTCATTTATGGATACATGACCAATATAATTGCACATAGTGTATAATCACAAGAATGGGAAGCTATACTCAAGGTATATATAATATGTCAAAATACATTCTACTGTCATGTACAACTAAAAAGAGCAAATAAATATTTTTATAAAAAATGAGGGGGCTGGGGATGTGGCTCAAGCGGTAGCCCGCTTGCCTGGCATGCGTGTGGCCCGGGTTCGATCCTCAACACCACATACAAACAAAGATGTTGTGTCCGTCGAAAACTGAAAAATAAATATTTAAAAATTCTCTCTCTCTTTAAAAAAAATTTTAAAAAATGAAAAATAAATATTAAAATTTCTCTCTCTTTAAAAAAATAAAAAATAAGGGTACACCGTCTAAAAATGTTCTTTTGGAGGTATATTTAATGCCATGTTTTTCTTATTTTTGTGCTTTTTGTTGGTGATTTTGCTGCTTAAATGTCCCCAAGTATAGGGCCGAAATGCTATCTAGTATTCCTAAGCACAAGAAGGTAGTTGTTTTAGTCAGCTTTGTGTTGCTGTGATCAAAACACCCAACCAGAACAGCTTAGAGAAGGAAAAGCAGATTTGGGTCATGTATCAGAAGTTTCAGTCCATGGCCAGCCAACTCCATTGCCCAACACATCATAGAGAAAGGGCGTGTCAGAGGGAATCTGCTCCCCTCCTAGCAGCAAGGAAGCAGAAAGAAGAGCGAAAGAGCTTCGAGAAGATGCTCCTTTCTAGGGAGGACCCCGAATGACGGTCCTCCTCCAGCCATGCCCCACCTGCCCACAGTTAACCACTGAGTCCATTCAAACGAGGATGGACTGATTATGTTACAGCTCTCAAAATCCACTTTCCCTGTGGACAGTCTTGCATTAACACAGGAGCTTTTGGGGGACACCTCACATCCCAATCATAACAGTTGTGCTGTGCCTGAGAAAAATGTATGTTACATGAGCTTTGTTCAGCCTTTGCCTTGTGTTCAACTGCACTGATTCAACAATATATATTAAATAAGGTGTCTTTAAACAAAGACACTCGTAATACAAAGTTACATGTTGATTGGTTGACAAAAATGTTGTGAATGGGGAACTCTCAGGAGCCTGACCATATATTTGCTGTAGAAACAGTGATTCAGTATTCACTGATTTCAGTGCTTGTGGCAGCTTTAGAGAATGTAACTACCTCAGTGAAGCTCCATGTATGAGTTGAGTGACATTTTAAAGGATCATTCTGACGACTGTAACTATGAGTGGCAATTAGGAAGCTGAGAGGCCAGCATGTATGTAATTTTAAATTTTGCTACTAACCATGTTAGAAAGCATAAAAAAAGAGAAGTGAAATTAATTTGAGCAGTACTGTTTAATGTAATCAAATATATGCAAAATACTGTTTCAATATTAAATCATTATATAAATATACCAATGATATATTTTACTTTTTCCCCACACTGACTTTGAAATCCTTTGTTTGTTTTATATTTACAACATTTCTTAATCTAGGCCAGCCTCATTGAAGAGCTCAGTGGCAATATATGATGTGTACTACTGTGCTGGACAGCACAAACCTAGAATGTTCATTTATTTATTTGACTAAGCAAGGTCTTGTTTTTCCCCTGGAAATATACAAAATGGAATGAAGCCCAATTTCTTCCCAAAGTGCACTCAGTCCAGCTAGGAAAACTGATACAGTAGCTTATGTTGAAGGCATTGAAGTGCTTGAGAGCTTAGGGGAAGGAGTACCTAGACAAGGCTTCATAGAGGAAGTGGACATTTAAGCTGGGAATTTAAGGACAGGTAGAAGTTCCCCAGGTGTAAGAAGTGGTGAAGGGCACTCAGGGCAGTGACAGCTGTTATGCAGAGTCACAGAGAAATGCAATGCAGTGTTCCTGGCAAGGGGCAAGCTGCTCTGTGTGGCTGGATGGGAGGGTGTGAAATGGAAGGGAAGAGGGTGAGGAAAGATGAGGGTCTTGTAGACTAGTCTATGGAATTTAGAATTGATCCAATTCGTTAGGTAATGGGGAATGTTGACAATTTTGGGCAGAGTGATGTGGCTAGATTTGTGTTTTTGACAGGCCATTCAGGCAGTGTGGAGGGAGTAGAAATATGAGGCAGAAAGACCTCTTGGGAGGGGAAAGGACTTAAAACAGAGCCAGAGAAAAGATCCATGGAGACTAAGAAGAGGGTCAGAGGAAGGAAGGGAGCATGTAGACCAGCAGGTGTCAAGAGCATCCCATGTAGTAGAGGTCAAGTAGAATGGGACATGCCTAACTTACTGTACTGGATGCTGTATTAAAATTTACTGACCCTTCAAAGTCCACTGAGTATTGGGGATTCAAAAACCAGTGAGAGTTGGCAAGTAGGGTCAAGGACGCACAGGCTGGAGCAGGTCCCACATTCCAGCTCTGGTGATCATGATTTGCTTACTGCTTGCTCTGGACACAGTTGCCTGTGGTGAGGTATCCAAGAAGGAGGAAGTCTGTCAGGGTGAGCCCAGGCCTTCTTGGAAATGCTGTGGCTGAGCAGCAGGTACTGAGTGCTTCATAGTGGAGATGGCATCATTTGCACTGACATCCCAAAACTTGGAGGCCTGAGAATGGCACATGGAAAGTGCACAGACAAAGGAAATTCATGACTTCAGAAGGAGGAAGACATTCTTCTGCACCAAAATGGGTACTCTATGCTTCATTCACACTCTTTGTCCTTTCAGCACCCTGGCCTGTGTTCTTGCTGCTCTCATTTTTATCGTGACTGTATATACAGCTGTGCAGTCACTCCTTTGGGTGGAACACCGTGAACAGTGACATGAGAGCAGCCCAGAGAGGTCTTCTTCCATTTGTGTCCTTTGGATTAGCTGCATTTGCTGCCACCTTGTCTGCCTTGGGATTAGGTTTAGGAATAACCATAACTGCTAGGATGTTGTTTTCTATCCAGATGAAAATAATTCTTAGAAACAAAACTTCTATTGAATCATCATTGAAGAGAAGGCTAAAGATTGAATTCAATATTACCAACTAGATGAAATTTTTGTTTTTCCTTATGATATGGGAAGTAAATGAAAGAACTTTAAATAGATATTTACATTGTTAAGGGTCCCTGAAAGAGATGGATTGGAGTGGCCAATAAGAGAATGCTGTCACCAGTACAACTTAACAATAGAGCAGTTGAAATGAAAAGTGAGAGTGAGAAGTGTTGGTTGTAAAGTCATAGAAGATTATACTGGTGCCTGCTGTCCTTCAACAAAATGAATCCAAGCCTTCTTCACAAGTCCTTGTGCTGAGAGACTATAAAAAGGGGAATTCATTTTAGCCACAAAAGGGTTCTGGTGCTGATTGTATGGAGACAGAATCCTGGATGGTTGTTTGTAGACAGTGTTTTAAGAATAAGAGGATGGAGGACTGGGGCAGGGGCTCAGCAGTAGAGCATTCTCTTAGCACGTACAAGGCGCTGGGTTCCATCCTCAGCACCACATAAAACTAAAGAAATAAAATAAAGGTATTGTGTCCAATTACAACTAAATGTGTGTGTGTGAGTGTGTGTATTTTTTTTTTTTTTTAAATAAGGATGGTGTCGAAAAAGGTCCCTATGAGGCTGGGGTTGTGGCTCAGAGGTAGAGTGCTTGCCTAGCGTGTGTGAGGCCCTGAGTACTCTCCTCAGCACCACATAAAAATAAATAAATAAAGGTATTAAAAAAAAAAAAGGAAAGAAAAGGGTCTCTATGATGCTGAAACAGATCCAGCCCCAGAGGATGAGAAGAAAAACAACAGTCATTGTTTGAGTGAAATTATTCTTTTAAGTCTGCTTTATTACTTAAAAAAAATTGTACATATTACTAAAAGATTAAGCAACAAACCTACTCTGGTTAAGGTGTCCTTTTCCTCAAAGGTGTGCTGGTGCTGTGATTTAGGTATTTTATCACCATCTTGAAATGGAGAAGCCATTCTGCACGTGCATAGAAGTCCCTGATTTTGACCACCTCTTCCACTGAAAGGAACAGTGTTTCGTCCAAGAGAGTCAACTTCATTTTCTCTGTTTTTTTCCCTATGTGCTGCACACTCTGTACCTCAACTGCAGATATAGTTTAGCCAAGAGCATGTGATAATTTTCCCTCTCAGTTGATGTAGGGTATTAGGTGATATTCTAGATACTTTAGAACTTAATTTGTCAAATTCAATATAAGCTCAAATTTTATCACCTTTTTATTATTTATTTTTTGTAGTTGTAGATGGACAGCATGCCTTTATTTGTTTACTTTTACATGGTGCTGAGGATTGAGCCCAGTGCCTCACACGTGTGAGGTAAGCACTCTGCCAATGAGCTACAGCCCCAACCCCAGCCCTCACCTATCTTTTATTTTTTTTTTAAAGAGAGAATGAGAGAGAGAGAGAGGGAGAATTTTAATATTTATTTTTTAGTATTTGGCGGACACAACATCTTTGTTGGTATGTGGTGCTGAGGATCGAACCCGGGCCGCACGCATGCCAGGAGAGTGCGCTCCCGCTTGAGCCACATCCCCAGCCCCTCACCTATCTTTTAATAATGTAGATTTTATCATTGCAGATCAATGAATGTTCTATATAAAAAGAAGTAGAAGAACCAGAGAGAGCCCAAAATTTAGTTAGATGGAGTTGGTCCATGCCACTGGATGGCACTGTTCAAGATGTTTAATTTTTTTTTTTTTTATGTGCTTGTGGGTGCTCTACTACTGAGCTATGTCCCCAGCCCTACCCCTTTTTTGACACAGGGTCTTGCTAAGTTGTATTTCTTTTTTTTTTCTTTTAGTTGTTAATAGAACTTTATTTACTTTATTTATAGGTGGTGCTGAGAATCTAATCCATTGCCTCACACATGCCAGGCAAGTGTGCTACCACTGAGCCACAGCCACAGCCCCCACTAACTGTATTCCTAACTGTATGTTGAGCACAGACAACACCTGTTTCATAGGGCTACTGAGAGCAAGGAATGGCAAGGAAGTCACTTTCCATGATACCTGGCACATAGCTGGCACTCAGTACAAATGGTAGTTGTTATTTGTTATCCTGTGAGTAGTTTGGGCCCCAGGTCCTTCACCTGTAAAGCAGAATTGTGGCCTCCAACCTGACATTAACAGAACTTCAGGAGCACATGAGATGATTGAAGTGTGTATGCAGAAGTAAAGGCCAGTGATCCTCCACAGGCTACATGGGCACCACACAGCCAAGCAGTTCCATTCCTGTGAACGTGCCCGCAAGAGTCAAGAGCATGCATCCACACAAAACCTGTGCACAGAGACCACAGCACAAATGATCATGTTCATAGTGGCCAGAAGGTGGAAGCAGCCAGGCACAGGGCTGCATGTTTGTAATCCCAGCAGCTCGGGAAGTTAAGACATGAGGATCATGAGCTCAAAGCCAGCCTCAGCAACAGTGAGGCAATAAGCAACTCAGTGAGTCCCTATCTCTAAATAAAATAAAAAATAGGTGGCTCAGTGGTTGAGTGCCCCTGAGTTCAAACCCTGGTACCCAACCCCAGCCCTGTTAAGAAAAAGGTGGAAGCAAATGACAGACTGTGTCCTTGACCAACTTTGGTCAGTCTCCTCTGAATCCTCTTCCCAACTATATCTTGACCTTTAGATTTAGCAAGAATCCTGCTAAGTAAATCCCACCCCCCCAACCCTCACCATCTGGCCAAACTCCTCACCCTCCCCTCCCCAGCTGATTTCTGAGCACCCTGGCCTGTCTCCAGAAGATTCCTGTGAGGTTAGGTTAGCTGAGAGTCACCTACCCTCTAAACAGTGTTCCCTCAGCCAAGTCCTCCAATAGCACCCTTTCCATTGCTTCGCTGTAAATCACCACTTTTCCTTGTTGTATTCAGAGTTCACCTATTTCCCTCTTTCCCCGTTGTAATAGTTCCTGAATAAAATCTGTTTTTACATTTTAACTATTGTGCAGTTCTGGTTTTCTTTGATGAATGGATAAACAAAATGTTTTCCATCCATACAAGGGAATGTTGTTAAGCCATAAGAAGGAACAAAACACCAGTATAGGTACAACACTGTGGATGGACCTTGAGAACATCATGCTAGGTGCAAGTGAAGCCAGATTTACAGATAGGTAGTTAGTGTAGTTAGGTAAATCGGGTCTAATATCAAGTAAAATCAAGAATGGAGGCCATTATAGAAAATGGAGTCCAGGAAACCAGAGCAGCTCTTGGGGAAATTGAAATGTCCCCAAGGCCCAGAGCCCATCCCAAGGAAATGTTAATGAAGCAGCTCCCAGCAAACAGGGAGATGCTAATCCAAAAGCCCTTCCTGCCCAGATTACTCCTTTGGCCCACCTGTCCCCTGCGCTTTTGGCCTTCCCATCTTCATTCCATCACTGCAAGATAACAGAACAAAGGACAAGAATGCAACAGGAATGTGGGAAAGCTGAAAGTAGACCTTAGCTATAAAAGAGGGAAGACTTCCCCCTTCCACGGATTCCACCTCTTGGGTCCCCTTCTTCCTCCAGGAGAAGTCTTTTCTGCTGTCCTTTAATAAAGCTTCTACTTTCTGCTTGCCTTGGCGTGCTTCTCTGGTGTTATACTTCAACATTCGGGGAAGCAAGGACTCATCACCAGTAAACAGCGTAACAGATTGGAGGTCCCACCGAGATCTACACCAAGGTAAGCGCCTCTCCATGCTCCCCACGTCTGTCTGAGGTGCATCTTTCTCTCTCTCTTTTTTTAAAAATATTTTTTTATATATGGACCTTTATTTTATTCATTTATATGTGGTGCTGAGGATTGAACCCAGTGCTTCACACATGCTAGGCAAATGCTCTACCACTGAGCCACAGCCTCAGCCCCTCTCTCTTTCTTTCTGGAGGGTGATGTGGGCACCCGATGGCTACTTAAACACAATTAGTGCAGCCGCCACTCTTCAAGACTCAGGTGAGAGATTTCCTGATCTAGGCAGCTCTCAATCACCTGTTCCATACAGAGCAGGCATATTGTTTCTGCCAAAACCGCTTCCCACTTTTCTGTCTGGGCCCGGAGAACAATTGTCCCTAATCCCGATCTGCCTTGGATGCGTGGAGGTGGAAGAAGGAGTTTGGAACAACTGCAGAATTCTGGTCTGGGCTGCACGAAGACGTATTCCTAGGATTCCTTTCTCTTGAACCCCCTCCCGACAGCTCTAAGGGGTATCTAGAGTGATCGGTAGATGAATGGCACTGAGGGAAAGCCCCAATTACATTTCCCTCCATATGGGCTACACAATACTCCCAACCCCACATCCATTCCCTCCTGGATGCTCCCCTTCCTTCGCCGGTCAGAAATGCTACCAATTCAGATTGTAGGACTGAGAAAGACACGAGATAATTAGTAAAAGGTGCCCAGGTTCCCCTCATGTGCATAGGTAACTTTCACTAGTCTGTTTTAAAATTTCCTATTTCTGCTCTGATGTTTAGAATGTGCTGTGTTCTCTTTAAGCTGCTAGAGGGAGGCATTTTTAGAATCAACTCTTCCTATAGTCTCTCCGATAGAAAGCACTATATGCCTTACAACCAGTAGATATCCCTTAACCTCAGGAGATTCCTTTAGTCTATAGAGCAAAAAGGCAACAAGAAGAGTGCGCAATTCTCTTTTGCTGTGGGTTTTTAGTGTCAGGGAGGAAAGCAGTAAGCCCCTTAAGTCTGAATCCTCCCAGGGTCTCTGGCACAGGGCAAACTGGGACCCTAGCACTTTGCCAAAGGGGCCCAGAAACACCCTTGGCAAAGCAAGGTGAGAGTTTTCTGGACCATAAGGAAGCTCAAGCTTAGGGAGGCATCCCTAATGAGAACAGTTTTCTCCGGCGCATGTACCTGAGTCCTGGTTTTTTTCTCTTCTCACTCAGATGGGAGCTTCTCTCTCCAGTATGCTAGGTACACTTACCTACATATTGAAAAATTGGGATAAGTTTGACCCACAGACACTTGAGAAAAAGCGCCTCATTTTCTTCTGCTGTCAGGCCTGGCCTCAATACAAACTCCCTGATGGAGAATCCTGGCCACCAGAGGGAAGTATCAATTTTAGTACAATTTTACAGCTTGATAAAAATTTGCAAAAGGGAATGGAAATGGTGTGAGGTGCCATAGGTTCAGGTTTATTTGTCCTAAGGGAAAACCCCAAATTATGCCAACAATGTAGAGTAGACTTAGCTATGATATCTGCCACGAAGAGAGAAAAATCTTAAAGAATCACCTACTGAGGAGAAAGAATCAGGAGGACCCACAAAATCTCCATCAGATGTTGGTGTGCAACAGCGGCCCTCCTGTCCTCCATATCCTGGCCTCTCTGCATCTGCCCCAATAGACAGATCAAATATATTACCTCTCCAGGAGATGCCAGGAGGAGAATTTGGACCAATCATAGTACATACCCCCTTCTCCCTTCAAGACCTAAGGCAGGGCTGGGGATGTGGCTCAAGCGGTAGCCGCTCGCCTGGCATGCGTGCGGCCCGGGTTCGATCCTCAGCACCACATACCAACAAAGATGTTGTGTCCGCCGAGAACTAAAAAATAAATATTAAAAAAATTCTCTCTCTCTCTCTCTCCTCTCTCACTCTCTCTTTAAAAAAAAAAAAAAAAAAGACCTAAGGCAAATAAAAACAGACTTAGGGAGATTTTCGGAGGACCCAGATAAATATATTGAGGTATTTCAAATCTTATGCCAGTGTTTGACCTCACCTGGAAAGATATTATGCTATTACTCAACCATATTTTGACTTTCAATGAGAAGGAAGCAGCCCTAAGAGCAGCTGAAGAATTTAGGGATGACGTACACCTTGCTCTTGCCCCAGCAGAACAGACTAGGAGCAAACCCAGTTATCCATCCGGAGCACAGGCAGTTCCCAGAAATGATCCTGACTGGGACCCAAATGCTGAACAGGATGATTGGAAAATTAGACATTTCCAAATGTTGGCCCTTGAGGCCCTCAGGAGAATCAAGCAAAAAGCCCATTAACTATTCTAAAGTTTCAAAAAGTATTCAGGGACCCCAGGAAAGCCCTGCTATTTTCATGGAGAAACTCAGGGAGGCAATGAGAAAACACACCACCGTGGATCCTGAATCCACAGAGGGCCAAATACTTTTATTTTTTAGTTTTTTTTTAAGGTGGACATAATATCTTTATTTTATTTTTTATGTGGTGCTGAGAATCGAACCCAATGCCTCACGCATACTAGCTGAACATGCTACCACTTGAGCCACATCCCCAGCCCTGGGGCCAACTACTTTTAAAGGACAAATTTATCACTCAAGTCAGCCCCAGACATTAGGAGGAAGTTACAAAAATTGGCATATGGCCCTGATCAATCTTTAGATAACATCCTCTGACTTGCTACTTCCATTTTTTATAATACAGACCAAAAGGAAAAGGAGAAAGAGTGCAGAGACAGAAAAAGTACTGAAGCGCTGGTGTTTGCTCTTAGAGGAGTAAGCTCCCAGGGTGAAAAAGGAGGAAGACGAAATGCTCCTCAATCCACAAAAGGAACTTGTTTCCATTGCAGAGAGGAAGGACATTTCAAACGGGATTGCCCAAAAGCCCTGCCCTAAATGTCAAGGCAATCACTGGAAGAGTGACTGTCCTCAGGGGCGTAGGTCCTTGAAGCCAGATTCCTTCACACAGGCCTGATGGGGCCCAGGCTCAATTCTGGCTCCCGTAACTCCTATCACTGCAGGTGAGCCCCAGGTACACTTCTCTGTAGGGAGGCCAGAGGTCCATTTCCTCTTAGACACTGGCGCTAGTTATTCTGTGCTCACCTCTTACCCCGGACCTCTTTCCTCTAATACTATAAGGGTACAAGGAGTGTCTGGATGGCCTATTACCACAAAGTTTACCCCCCCACACTGAGTTGTGAGTGGGACGGGATGATGTTTTCTCATGCATTTCCAATAGTCCCAGAATGTCCTACCCCTTTATTGGGAAGAGACTTACTTTCAAAACTTCAGACATCCATTACAATGAATTTGGGACTGCAAGGATCATCATGTTTGCCTTTATTAGAATGTAATATAAACCCTGTAGTGTGGGCTACTGAAGGCAAAATTGGATGGGCAAAAAGTGCAGTTCCAACCTAAATAGTCTTAAAAGATCCTTCTGTCTTTCCACATCAGAGACCATATCCCCTACGCCCAGAGGCAAGAAAGGGCTTATTGAAGATCATTCAGAACCTCAAGAGACAAAAACTTTTAGTGCCCTGCCAAAGCCCATGTAACATACCCATTTTAGGAATTCAAAAACCAAATGGGGAATGGAGACTAGTTCAGGACCTGAGAATAATTAACAAAGCAGTTGTTCCTCTCCACCCTATAGTTCCTAACCCATACACTCTGTTATCTGAGATTCCAGCAGCTGCTGCTTGGTTTTCTGTGTTAGATTTAAAGGATGCCTTTTTCTGTATACCCTTAGACTCCCAATCACAATATCTGTTTGCCTTTGAGGAACCAGATAAGCAGATCTCAATTAACTTGGACAGTATTGTCCCAAGGGTTCAGAGATAGCCCTCATTTGTTTAGCCAAACCCTAGCTAAGGATTTAACAGACTTCAGAGATAAAACATCTCTGACTGTCCTACAATATGCAGATGACATACTTTTGTGTACCTCTACTCAAAAGGAATGTCAGGAAGCCACTAAAGAACTTTTAAACTTCTTAGCTGATAAGGGTTATAAAGTCTCAAAGAAAAAGCTCAATTGTGCCAAAAACAAGTTCAATATTTAGGATTACAGCTGTCTCAAGGAACCCGCAAACTAGGGCCAGAAAGAATAACCCCTATAGGACAGAATCCTCTACCTCAAACCATAAGACAACTTAGAGGCTTCCTAGGGATAACTGGATACTGTAGGCATTGGATCCCTGGATATGGGGAATTAGCTAAGCCTCTTTATAGCCTCCTCAGAGAGATACTACGCCAAGGAACAACTTCCCTGATATGGGAACCAGAACACATTAAATTTTTTAAGGCATTGAAAGGGGCCTTACGCCAAGCCCCTGCCCTCAGTTTACCTACTGAACAAAAATTCAACCTATTTGTCACTGAGAGAGGAGGAATAGCCCTGGGAGTGCTCACACAAAAGAAGGGACCAGCTCAACAGCCAGCAAACCTCCCCAATCTTTTTTTTTTTTTTTGAGAGAGAGAGAGAGAGAGAGAGAGAATTTTTTAATATTTATTTTTTTATTATTTTTTTTTTTAGTTCTCGGTGCAACATCTTTGTTTGTATGTGATGCTGAGGATCGAACCCGGGCCGCATGCATGCCAGGCGAGCGCGCTACTGCTTGAGCCACATCCCCAGCCCAAACCTCCCCAATCTTAAACATAGATAGGGACGATCTGTGTTTCATTGGCATGATCATCTAGCTTCACTGTTTATCCCACAAATTGGTTTAGAAGATGTAATGTGGCATGTAGAGTCTTTAAACAATTATACTCAAACTGCCCTCCATGATATTGAGGAAAGTATCTCTCTCCTCAACACTGAAATAACACTTATGAGGAAGGCCATCTTGTAAGGGGGGTCCGGCGGAGCGTCGGAGGGAGAGACCACACAAGAGAGGGAGAGACCACACAAGAGACTTACTCCATGCAATTGGCAAAAGGGGATTTATTGGGGATCCATTCCAGCGCGCTGGGGCTCCGTTCTTACTCAAGAAGGGAGAGCAGCCCAGAGCCCAGAGCAAAGGTCAAGCAGAGCTTAAGAACACTTTTTGGGGAGGGCGGGAGGCTTTGCATACATCAGAACAAATCATCATGAGGCGCGGGGAAATTGATCAACAACTCTGAGACGTGATTGGCACATTCATTGGTGGGAACAGATCGGGCGAGGGTGATTGGTCATTCGTAAGCGGGTTACACATTCAAACTGATTGGTCCGGGCCCTGTGACGAACTGCACAGGGCCCTAGGCTAAATGGCCAGTAGGGTGTTATCTTAACTATCTCAGGAATCTGGGTGTAACAGAGGAACTTAATAATGCCTAATCTTTTACATTCAAGCTTTCCAGTTTAGAAACTTTACCCTTTCAATCTTACAAAACTGGATGGCTTTAGATGGCCTCACTGCAGCTCAAGGCAGTACTTGTGCCATTATTAAATCTGAATGTTGTGTTTACATCCCTGACAATTCTGGCAATGTGACAAATATCCTTAAAAATTTACATGCTCCGATAGAAGCCATGTCCTTGCCAACCTTGTCATGGGAACAATATCTTAGCTCCTGGTTTTCTGGTATTTCCTGGTGGAAAACATTGTTAGTCTCTGTCATTGTCATCATACTCATTGGCATATTCCTATGCTGTGGCATTTATTGTTGCATTAATCTAGTTCCAGTACTAATAACTTCTTGTTTCTCTTATAGACCACCCATCACTCAAATGGCCCTCCAGCCTGTTACTTCTCAATCAGACTTCTATCATGGACCACTCGACAGACCGATTTTTAAAAAAGGGGGACTCCAAAACTGTCTTCTCAACACCACCCGCTTTCAGCTTGAAGACGCCAGAATGGTCATCGCCCCCTTTCCTTACAGCAGTAAGGAGTTCCCAAAATTAGAGGGGGGAATGAAGCCAGATTTACAGATAGGTAGTTAGTGTAGTTAGGTAAATCGGGTCTAATATCAAGTAAAATCAAGAATGGAGGCCATTATAGAAAATGGAGTCCAGGAAACCAGAGCAGCTCTTGGGGAAATTGAAATATCCCCAAGGCCCAGAGCCCATCCCAAGGAAATGTTAATGAAGCAGCTCCCAGCAAACAGGGAGATGCTAATCCAAAAGCCCTTCCTGCCCAGATTACTCCTTTGGCCCACCTGTCCCCTGCGCTTTTGGCCTTCCCATCTTCATTCCATCACTGCAAGATAACAGAACAAAGGACAAGAATGCAACAGGAATGTGGGAAAGCTGAAAGTAGATCTTAGCTACTTCCCTTCCACGGATTCCACCTCTTGGGTCCCCTTCTTCCTCCAGGAGAAGTCTTTTCTGCTGTGCTTTAATAAAGCTTTTACTTTCCACTTTAAACTTGCCTTGGCGTGCTTCTCTGGTGTTATACTTCAACATTTGGGGAAGCAGGGACTTGTCATCGGTAAATACCGGTAACACAAGGAGCTGGTCAGAAAGGCCACGTGCCTTCGGATTCCATTTGTATCATATGTCCAGAATAGAGACAAAAATCAGTGGCTACTAGGGCCAGGAACTTCAGGGGAAATGGGGTAAGTCTAAGAGGTGCAGGCTTTCTTTTTAGATTGGTAAAAACTTTTTAAATTGATCGTCATGGTGGTGCATATATCTGCACACCCTAAAAGCCATCTCATTCTACATTCTAAACAGGTGTACTGAAATGTGAATTATGTTGTAATACAGCTGTTACCAGAAAGAGGGGGATGAAGCCATACTAAAAGCAATTCAGGAAGAATTCAGTCACAATGAAATAACAAAGGAAGGGCTAGCATATCCTTACAAATATAGGGCCACGTATTTGTGTCTCTTGCTCTGGAATCCTCCCTGTGTGTACCTGAGATTAGGAGTCCATGAGTGTCCCTGAGGGATCAATTCAGCCTCAAAATGTATCTGTTTGTCTCACCTTTTCCTGGAGAACATCAGAACGCAGCTTCTTTTAGGTCACCAGCCTTCTCCCCTGGCACCCGAGCCTCGCCCCTATCCTCAGGCATGTGCTGCAAAGCCAACTGCCTTTTATTTTTAGTCCAGATTGTACTAAAACTGGGGCAGCATTATGCCAGGGCCCAGCATACCTTTAGTGACAGGTGCCTTGGCACTCAGTAGCCTGCCACCTGAAGCTCATCCTGGTGCCACTGGACAAACGCCCCTTGCCCTCAGCAGGGCTGGCCTCCCCTATCCCAGACACCTTGGCCTGTCTGCTCCTAGGTTGTGCAGCCGTGGCCCAGGAGTGGGGAAGCAAGGCCCTGTGTCTTCCTGACACTAGCGCCCTCTGCTGGCTGCATGGCTCCCTTTGCCTTTCCTGGCCCGATAGTCCCAGGGGTGATATGTACCCTCTTAATTTACTTCTTTAGTCTAAAGTTAAAATTAGGCCTGAGTGTTATGCTGGGACTCCACAAGGAAAAGTGCACACAAGTGTTAGGTTTGGTGAGTTTCACAAGCCCACTCACTGGTGCCCCCGTACCAGGTCAGACCCCCCACCCCCCACCCTCCAGTCTCCTCTGTGACCGCTTGTTTTAGTCAGATTTGTCAACACTGTGACCAAAAGACCTGACAAGGACAACACAGAGGAAGAAAAGTTTATTTGAGCTCATGGTTTCAGAGGTGCCATTCTGTAGAAGGCCACTTTCGTCGCTCTGGGCCTGGGTGAGGCAGAGCATGGTGGTGGAAGGGTGACATGGCGACCAGGAAACATAGATTCCCCTCACCTGAGGGCAGCCCCAGCGGCCACTCCTCCAGCCTCAGTGTGCTGCCTCGTACCCTGGCCTGGAGAGCAGCAAGGGTGGTGAGGAGCAGGCACACCTGGGTCTGCCGTGGCTGGTCCTGCCTCTCTACAGAGGTAAACTTCATATAGGTTCTTCGTGGAATGAAAGGAGGTGTCTATGCAAAGTGCCTGGCTCCATACTTGCCAGAAAGTGCTCAAAATGGGCATAAGATTTTGTCTGAGGCGTTCAAGCTAATGATGCATCAGGTTGATGGGGGTGGGTGAGGAAGTCTCACACTCAGGCCAGCTCCTTTCATACCCAGTGCAGGACCCGGAAGGAGCCCACCAGAGTCGAGTCAGCCACCCCCCGGGGGAGCTGCCGTGTGGGGTCAACAGTAGAGTTGTCGCAGTTCCTGAGACTTGACAAGAACAGTGCTCCTGTCAGAAGTGTGTGTGGTTTGGTGAATTTCCAGACTGACCATACCCCGGCAACTCTGCTTCATTTTCTCTTTCAAGCCTTGAGGTCACCTGAGGACAACCACTCTCCTGACTTCTCGCACCAGAGCTTAGCTTTCTCCATCTTTGTACTTTTGACAGCAATGGATTCATGCAGTGTGAACTCATTTGAATATAGCAGCTTCTGCCAATTTCATAGCTGGGAAAATCATCCCTATTGTGGCATGCCATTGTCAATGTGCATTTTCATTGCTGTCTAATAATCCATTGTGTGAATGTGCCAGTTGTCTGTTTGCTGTTCCCAGGCATCTGGGTGGTCCTAGGTGAGGATTTAAGGCTGCTGTGAATAGTCTGTCACAAACACTCCAGCACATGGTATGTGAATATTTCTGTGGGTACCCATCTAGGGATGTGGTGGTTGGGTCATAAGGTGTGTGTTTATTCCATTTTGTAGAGCCTGACAAAAAGTTTTCCAGAGCAGCTCTGCCAGTTTACACTCCACCAGAACATAGGAGGGTTCTGCTTTTCATATACTTGCCAACCTTTGGCGTTTCTGGATCTTCAAATGTAAATAAATGGTAAGAAACATGAATGACCAAATTTATTTAATAACATTTCTATCATTAATATGGCCCATGAGATTTGACAGCTCCTTTTGAGCTATCATCCAGTTAGTAAATATTTCCTGAGCACCTACTATGTGCTGGGCTAGGCTGTGTGTACTACTTTCTAGTACTTTCTAGTACTAGAAAGTAGAGAAAGGTCTCTGCCCTGAATGAGCTCCAGAAACACCCTCCCTTCAGATCTCAACCCAGGTGTCCCCTCCACAGAGGGGGCTCCCTGAGCATTTGCAGCATGGCCACTGTCTCATTGTTCACTTGGTTATCTTCACAGCACTTACCATCACCCGTGGGCCTTTATTTACATTTTCACCTATTTGTTGTATCTCTCCTTGGTGAGGGCAGGAATTCTGATTTTCCCTAGCCCTTAGAAGAGTTTCTGGCGCTGGTCAACTCTCAGTACATGTTTATGCAATGAATGATGATTGAGAGAATGATCGACAGGGTGACAGCTGAGACTTTGAGTCCAAGTCCTAGCCCTGCCACTTCTTCACCATATGAACCTCAGTAAATCACTTAAATTTTTAAATTTCCTCATCTATAAAACAAGGGTGGAGTAGTAGAAGAAAGAATTGGGAAGCATGAAGTTAGATTGATAGTGATTTTGCAACCCAAAGAAGAGAGGGAAAATAGAATGAATTTAAATTAATGGATCCTGCTGCGCACAGTGGTGCATGCCTGGAATCCCAGCAGCCCAGGAGGCTGAGATGGGGAAAACATGAGTTCAAAGCTAGCCGCGGCAAAAATAAGGTGCTAAGCAACTCAGTGAGACCCTGTCCCTAAATAAAAATACAAAATAGGGTTGGGGATGTGGCTCAGTGGTCAAGTGCCCCTGAATGCAATCCCTGGGAAGGAAGGAAGGAAGGAAGGAAGGAAGGAAGGAAGGAAGGAAGGAAGGAAGGAAGGAAGGAAGGAAGGAAGGAAGGAAGGAAGGAAGGAAGGAAGGAAGGAAGGAAGGAAGGAAGGAAGGAAGGAAGGAAGGAAGGAAGGAAGGAAGGAAGGAAAAGAAAGAAAGAAAGCTTCCCAAAATTATTTTTAAGAAAATCACCACAAGGGCTGGGGACGTGGCTCAAGCGGTAGCGCGCTCACCTGGCATGCGTGCGGCCCGGGTTCGATCCTCAGCACCACATACCAACAAAGATGTTGTGTCCGCCGAGAACTAAAAAATAAATATTAAAAAATTAAAAAAAAAAAAAAAAGAAAAAAGAAAATCACCACAATGGGGCTGGGGTTGTGGTTCAGTGGTAGAGCACTTGCCGAGCATGCATGAGGCACCATGTTTGATCCCGGCACCAAAATAAATAAATAATAAAAATAAAGGTATGTGTCCACCTACAACTAAATACACACACACACACACACACACACACACACACAGTTTTTTTTTTTTTTTTAAAGAGAGAGTGAGAGAGAGAGGGGGACAGAGAGAGAGAATTTTAACATTTATTTATTTTTTCTTAGTTCTCGGCGGACACAACATCTTCCTTTGTATATGGTGCTGAGGATCGAACCCGGGCCGCACGCGCGCCAGGCGAGCGCGCTACCGCTTGAGCCACATCCCCAGCCCCAGTTTTTTTCTTTTGAGCACCACATTGATCTGCACATTCAAGAATCTCTGAACTGAAGTAGGACAATGTGGGAAAATGAATGGGAAGACTTGAACCCTCCAGGGCTGTGAACTAGTCCTCATGGCTACTCCAGAATGTCAGGAGAGCACCTGCAGGTTCTTCTTGGCGACTCCAGGCAGGCCCACTGTGGCTCAGGCTGAGCAGGGTTGTGTTCCCACCCTACTGGACTAGCTGGAATTTGTAGTCAGATGCAGCAAAAGCCAACTCTGGGGCTTGGGTTATGGCTCAGTGTTAGAGCTCTTGCCTAGCATGTGTGAGGCACTGGGTTCAATCCTCAGCACCACAAATAAATAAATTTAAAAAATAAATAAATATATATATATATATATATTTTTTTTTTAAAGCTAATTCTGCTGACAAGAAATCTACTGAGAGGATATGGGGTAGCAGGGTCGTTGTTGGGAGGCCTGGAGCCCTCACATTTCCTTTCTGTTTTACACACTATGGTGACATTGGGCCCAGCTGGATATTCCAGCATCCTTCCAGTCTCCAGATCCTTGATTTCATCACATCTCAGTTATCTTCAGCCACAACCACCAGGAGCCCACCCGTGGGTGGACAAATTTACATTTATTGACCCATTGCATCAAGGAAGCACACCGTGAGCGTGTTCTGATCGCCTCTACCTACCTGTTCTGGAGGGAGGGAAACCAGCCCTCAATAGTACCAGACAGCCGGATACCCAACACTGTCCCTGGACAGGTGTGACTGACATAGTTCATTAGTCACACACACTCAGCCCAGTGAAGGACCCTGCAGTTCCCGGTCGGGATCCACTGGGGAGCAGAGGGAACCAGCAGGGCTTGCGGGAAGTGTGGGCTTTGTAAGGACGAAGAGGTTGGGTGCCCATAGTTCCCTCAGGAAGGTATGATTGGTTGGTTTGAATATTTCTGAGGCCTGGCAGGGAGGTGACACCCCCAAGGTAAGGACCAGGAGGGTGCCATGCTCTGGGTGCTGGAGGAGCTAGCCAGGAGGGAGCCTTCCCCACACAATACCTTTATTCACTCAGGCGAGTGCTTTGCTGCTGAGCCACAACTGCAGCCCTGATTTTTTTTTTTAACAATCCTAATTGGCTTCATTTTTAATTTTAAAATCAAGTAACACTTCATTCCGTAAAACAGAATCAGTTTTCCTATGAGCCAAGCACTCATCTAAAATAATTTGATGAGTTAACATCACATTATTTATTTTTCTTACACAAAAAAAAGGACAAGGGAACTTCACTATTTCACCAGTTGAGAACGGCTGTTCTCCCTCCAATCCAGATTTTTCTTGGAGGACCAGATGTGTCAGCTTGGTTTGATTCACTCCATGTTGTTGTTCCCCCACCCTCACCCCGAATACTGTCTCTGTTGAAAAACTGGCTTCACAAAGAAGGTGGCAGCAGGAAAATTTCAGAATCCAAAGCTTAAAAATAAGTCTTGGGCAATGTGGGGTTATTTTCTGTCTCGGGGAGGTGGGGGGGGGGATCATCCAGTGTCTGAGGCCTTGGGACAGAGGCAAAGTCCCCAGCCGCCCATCTAGAAGATGTCACTCTCAGTAGCGTCTGGTGTCCTGACCTGTGCTCACCCAGGATGATGGTGGGTAAGGAGCAGCAGGTCACAGGGGCCCCCTGACCCTCTGGGAGACAGAACTCTCCCTGGGCAGATCCCGGGACTGAGGGTCAGCGGCCAGGGGAGAATCAACGACTGTCCCCACCTGTGGTCCCTGAGGTCCTGGGGCAGGGATGCAGGAGGCAGCCAGTGTCACAAGACGTCCTTATCCCCAGCCAGGCCGGGCGCCTGGCTAAGTGAGGAGAAAAACTGTGTCCCTCCTCAGGGCCTGGCCCCTGCGCCTGGTCTCACTTCTTCCCGGCACCTCCTGGAAGGGGAGGAAGTGACATCCAGGGGAAGGCAGGGAAGTGAGGCCACCATCACATTCAAGTTCAGGGTGCGACAGCTCAGTCTGCCCCCCAACAGGCCCCATACTCCGCTCCTCTTCGTGAACCACATCCCTTCTGAGAGTCACACCCTGCCCTTTATAGGCACAAGGACCCAGAAGTTCCAGAAACATGTCCATGTTTAGGCCCTCGGATCCGGAAGTGTCTAAAGTGTCCATGTTTAGGCCCCCGGATCCAGAAGTTCCTCAGATATCCATGTTTAGGCCCCTGGATCCGGAGGTTCCAAAGGTACACGTCCATGTTTAGGCACCCGGATCCGGAAGTTCCTTGGGCACACATCCATGTTTAGTTCAAAGCATCCGGAAGTGC
This sequence comes from Urocitellus parryii, assembly GCF_045843805.1. Lineage (NCBI taxonomy): Eukaryota > Metazoa > Chordata > Mammalia > Rodentia > Sciuridae > Urocitellus > Urocitellus parryii. The sequence continues at coordinate 5,399,708 of NC_135539.1, read as the reverse complement.
CTCAGATGCACGTCCATGTTTAGGCTCTAGGACCGGAAGTTCTTCAGGTGTCCATGTTTAGGCAGCCAGATCCTGAAGTTCCTCAGGCATCCATATTTAGGGCCACAGATCCAGAGGTTCCTCAGGTGCACGTCCATGTTTAGGCCCCTGGATCCGGAAGTTCCTTGGTGCACGTCCATGTTTAATCCCCCGGATCCGGAAGTTCCTCAGGCGTCCATGTTTAGGCTCTGGGATCCAGAAGTGCCTTAGGCGTCCATGTTTAGGCCCCCGGATCCAGAAATTCCTCAGGTACACGTCCATCTTTGGGCTCTCGGATCCGTAAGTTCCTCAATCCTCCATGTTTAGGACGTAGCATCCGGAAGTTCCTCAGGCACATGTCCATGTTTAGGCCCCCAGATCCAGAAGTTCCTCAGGCCCACGTCTATTTTTAAGCCCTAGGATCAGGAAGTTCATGGGTTCACGTCCATGTTTAAGCCACCACCCCCTCCGGAATTCCTCAGGCATCCATGTTAGGCTCTAGGATCCGGAAGTGCCTCAGGTGTCCATGTTTAGGCCCCAGGATCTGGAAGTTCCTCAGGTACATGTCCATGTTTAAGCCCCCTGATCCGGAAGTTCCTCAGTCCTCCATGTTTAGGCCATAGCATCCACCAGCCCTGAATTTTTTTAAAAAATATTATTCTGAAGTTTTAGGTGGACACAATCTCTTTATTTTACATTTATGTGGTGCTGAGGATCGAACCCAGGGCTTCGTGCATGCTAGGTGAGCACTCTACCACTGAGCCCCAGCCCCTTGAATTTTTAGGTCCTATAACACAGTGGGGCTCCTAGAGGTGTTAATAAGAGGGCATATGATGGTCAGTTTTAGGGGACAGCTTGGCTGAAATAAATTAAGGAATAGCTAGAAAAAGACATTATCTCTGAGGATGCTTCCAGAGATTAGTGGGTGAGCCTGAGCCAGGTAGGTGGGGGAGACCTGCCGTTGATGCGGGTGAGCACCATCCAACCTGCCAGGGCCCACAGAGAACAAAAATATAGGAAAAAGACCAAGTATCCATTTGTGTAGCTTAGACACTGGTCACATTCTTCCCTTCCTGACCTTGGACACAAGCATATCCTGGAGCCCAAAGGCAGGAGAGAGGACTTACTCCTGTGTGACACCCCCACCTCGGGCCTTTGGCCTCGTACTGAGAGTTACACCATTGGTTTCCCTGGTTCTGAGGCCTTGGGACCTCGCCTGAGCCATGCTCACCACATCCCAGGGTCTCTAGTGCGTCTGTGCCCTGCAGTGGGGCTTCCCAACCTCCTTAATGACAATTCCCCTGACACGTCCCTTCTCACGTGTCTGTGAGAGCGTATGATGTTGGTTCTGTCTCTGGAGAACACTGACTAATCTAGCTGTTAGATCAGGTCCATGGTAGGTGGTTTGGGGAGTGTTTGAGGAAGTCAAACTCTGCTTTCCAGAGTTCCTTCAGGGAAGCCAGCAAGGTTGGTCCTTAGCCAGTGGGAATCCTGAGCAGGCCATCTGGCATGCTGTGCACCAGGAATGTGAGGTTCAGGGGGGCACTGAATGGAGGAACTTCCCTGCAGGCTTCACTAGAAGATGGAGACAAGCAGACTGCTGTTGGGACCCAGAACTGACCCAGCAGAGCCCACAAAGGGTAACAGGACCCCACAAAGCCTCCTCACCCTGCAGCCACTGGCTCCTAGCCATGCCTTCAGACTCAGAGCAGGACTGAGACCCTGATTAGAACTGGGGTCTTACTGAGCCCCAGCTCATGTGGGGAGCAGAGCAGGGTTCAGCAAGGGCGATATCATCCAGGAAGACAGGGACATGCAGGACAGACCAAATGACGCCCACTCACCTCCCTGCTCTCCCCTTCCAGAAACTGGAGCAGCTAGGTGTGCGTTTGGCCCTGCCAAGGAACCAGCTTAGTTCTTCAGACTCTTCTCTCTATGTCCTCTTTTCTTAAAACCTAGGTCTTCCTGACTCCAAGAAATCTGTCTTCTGATTCTAGAGACTTCTGAGATGCATGCTCCCTCACTTCCCAGCATACCTCTTGGAAAGGGTCATCAGCCTTACACAAGCAGAGGGCTGGAATGAAGGGCTGCCTGTTCACTATTCAGGTAGTCATTAAATATTAATGGAGTTCCTATTTGGGCGTGGCTCACCCAGGAGCACCACCTGCTCCTGGCTCTCGGAAGCATGCCCACTTGACCATGTTCTCTGGTGTCCTAGCAACCAGAAAATCAGATCTGATCTCTGGCCAGGACAGAGGCCATTCTTCCCTGACCACTGTGACTCTCTGCCTTCCTAGCCTCTGAAGACCTGCTTGTGCAGCTCTTTGACCACAGGAAGCTACCGCTTTTCCCCAAGGATTCCAAGAAGCCTAGCCGCACCAACCCAGCCCAGCAAGATGAGCTTCTCACTCACATTCATGGAACTGACCAACATTGCCATACCACAGTGTGGGGTGGTGAATTTCAGGGCCCTGCACCTCCTGATCGAGGGCATTCTGGAGCACATTCAAATGGCTGAGCTCAAGAAGGAACTCTCGGGGGATGAGGACTTCCTCCAGACCTCGCAGGTCGTGCTTGTGCCTGGGGAAGGAGATTCCCAGCCTGTAATCAACCCTATGAAGCGACTCAGCAACGTCTTTGACGGTGTGGTGACCCGCCTCGACAGGATCGAGAATCAACTGGCTGGGTTGCAGGACCTGCCCTCCACTGCCCAGCTGCTGGAGGGCAGCCAGGGGACCAAACGGCCTGCCGAGGACCTGTGGCATCTCATCAAGCTCCGAAAGATGGTGGAGGGCAATGAAGAAGCCATGGCCAAGGTAAAAGCCCAGCTGTAGAAGCCTCTCAGCCCCTGAGTGCTCCTCCCAAGCATGCCGCTCCCTGTTCCTCCATGGTGGGCATCCCTTTACAGAGGGAGGGTAGAGCCAGACCTTGGAGTCTGGCAGAATCAAAACTCCCGAGATTGCATCCTTGTCAAGTACTGAGGAAAGGAGCCGGACACAAACGGACACATGCTGTATTGTTCCATTTATACAGAATACCCAGAATAGGCCAGTTTCCGGGGCTGGTGGGGTGGGCGTGGCTGCTTTGTGGGTGGAGGGTCTCGTAACTTCGTGAGGCAATTACCCAGTGCCAGATGGACTAAATGCTGTGCCTCTGAGAGGTCCTTAAGTGTTGTAGTAACTTCAGGAGGCAGGGAGTCTAGTTTTCAGGTGAGAAGACAGTGGCACCGAGTGGTTTTGTAACCTACTTGAGGTCAGTGTTACAAAAACGGAGAAGCCGGTGGAAACCTGGGCCGTGTGGGTTGGTGAGCAGCAGGCACACAGCCTCTCGCCAGCCGGAAAGGGTGGGGTTGGTCATAGTCAGCAATAGTCGATAATGGTTTCCTCCCAGGTTGTAGCAAGAATTCACACTGGATGAGAGTGCCCAGGAAGTGCTGAGCACGGAGCTCAACACATTTTAGGTGCCCAGTCCGTTTATTGAGATTTGACTTGAGCAGGGAAAGAGGTGGACTGAAGTCCCTGCGAGTCAGCCAGCCCAGGGCCCTGCAGGATATGAGGACCTGAGCTCTGGGTTTGTGGGAGGGAGGAGGAGTCAGTCTGGCCAAGCCTGGGCCCTGTCAGGCAAGAGGGGCAGAGCGGTGCAGGGAGGAGCCACAAGCCATGTGCTGAATGGAGGGAGGGAGCCAGCACAGAGGCCCCGAGCGAGCCTCCCTCGTGATTCCAATTACATGAAATGGCCAGGAGGGGCACATCCGCAGGCAGAAATGGGATGAACGCTGTTGGAAAGGAGAGAGGGAGTGGTTTGCTAATGGAGACAGGATTTTCTTTCAGGGGAACAAAATGTCTTGGAAGTAAGGAGCGGTGACAGTCATACTTCTGTCTGTATCAAGTGCCCCGGGATCACACTCTTTAATATTGTTATGTGTTTTTTACCACGTGAAAAGCAGGTTGGCAGAATTCATTTAAAAAACCCCATGACCTAACTAAATGCTGTCTATAAGAGATGAGCTCTCAATTTGGAGACACCAGAGGTTGAAGTTTTATGGAAGCAGATATCCCACACCAACAGGAATGGAGCAGAGCTGGTAAGGCTGAGCCACAGCAGGCACTTGGGCTTAGACACCAGTGCTAGCCAGGAGCAGTACACACGCGTGGAGTCCCAGCACTCCGAAGGCCGATGCAGGGCTGGTGGGGTGAGCCAATAAGTTCAAGACGAGCCTGGGCAAAGTAGTGACTTCTAGAGCTCTTGAATGTCCTGAGCACTGAACAGGGTCACCTGCTCAGCTCATGAAAGGGCTCGTGAACAGGTTTGGACTTGACCATGCAGCCTTTAGAGGCCTGTTTGTACAGATAAGGAATGTCCCTGCTGTTGGAAAGTCATTGCAATGGCTTACCACAGCGACCCATTGAAGGGGGTTGCCATGGTAGCTGGTTCTAGAGCAAGCTGCTTAGCTAAGTGTCTGTACCCATCAGCCACTGAGGCTGGTAAACCAAACGCTTGATGCCATGGGCCACCTGGACTGCACCTTGGCAGCCCCTTGCTCTGGGCTGATTGTGCCAGTGTCCTCTGCTGCCCTTACTGGGCACCCCCAAGAGGCACAGGCCAAAAATGGAGAATCAGAGCCTGCTGGTCTCAGCACCCACCCCAAACAGAGCACATAGTGCTTGGGAACCAAGGGCAGACACCAGGAGCGGGGAAGGCCTCTTGGCAGCAAGCGGACTGGGATCCATAGGCATGGTCCAGGAACTGGCTCTGTTGGTCAACACACCACCAGGTTTGAGTACTTGTGCCCCACTGCAAGTTGTTATTAAGGGTTAGATTGCAAGGCTTCTCAGCACTATTGACATTTGGGCTGAGTAATTCCTATGGCTTGTGTTCTGTGTATTGTAGAAGGTCAGGCAGCACCCCTGGCCTCTGCCCAGTGACACCAGCAGCACCCCGTGTTGTGACAAGCCAAAGTCTGTCCTCCAGACATTGCCAGATGCTACTGCCCCATTTGAGACTTCTGGATTAGAAAGCCTGGGCTCCCCAGCCTGGCAGAGTGGTGGTGTCTATAACCCAGTAACTCAGGAGCCTGAGGTAGGAGAACTGTGAGTTCAAGCCAGCCTGGGCTACTTAGTGAGACCCTGTCTCAAAGGAAAGAATAACAAGGATTGGGTATATGACTCAGTGGTGGAGCACCCTGGGTTCAACCAAAAAAAAAAAAAAAGCGCCCCCCCCCAAAAAAAAAAATCAAAAACAATACTGGAGGCTCCCAGCTCAGCCTGGTTGTCCTAACCTCCAGCTGGTTGCAGGGGAAACCCAGCTTGCCCCTTGGTGGCTGTGCACTAGCTCCCCCTAGTGAGCCTTTCCAAAACTGCAGGTTCCCAGGTTCCTCCCTGACTGGGTTTCTACATGTGGTAGACAAGCAGCCTGAGCGGCACCCCCCCACCCCCCTACCCCCACCCCCCACCCCCACCCCCCTACCCCCACCCCCCGCCTGGTTGAGGCCTTGGTTTTCTCATCTGTAATGATAATCCCTGGTGGCCAGCCACAGGGGAAGATGAAGGATGCTGTGAGCTATTATTAAGACTGTTCTGTATAATGCTGCTTTCATAAAGTTGTGGGTCCAACATGTTGTTGCTTGTTTATTTCAGAACTCCTTGTTCTGTTTTCCAACAACCAGAGCTCCGGCAGTGTGTTATCCAGATTGAAATGCATTTTCGTTTCAGTTGGTTTTGGGGTATTTTATATTGTTGCCTAAATGTGTTGAAGACATATTGGGGTTTTAGCCAATCAGAGTCTAATGATAATTGTTTTAGTCATGGCTGTGACCAAAATAACAACATGGAGGAGGAAATGTATATTTTGGTTCACAGTTTCAGAGGTCTAACTCCATGGATGGTCAGCTCCATTACTCTGGGCCCCAGGTGAGGCGGGACATATAGCGGGAGAGCATGGCAGAGGGAAGCTGCTCCCTAATGGCAGCAAGGAAGCAGAGAGAGCGGAAGGAGTCACAGGCCAGTGCACCCTTCCAGGGCAAGGCCCCGGTGACCACTGCCTCCAGCCGCGCTCCACCTGCCTGCAGTTACCACCCAGTCAGTTCATTCACACTAGGACGGACTGGTTAGATTACAGCTCTCATAATTCAATCTCCTCACCTCTGACTATTCCTGCAGAGACACAAGAGCTTTAGGGGGAAACCTCACACCCAAACCATAACAGTGATGAACACTTGAGCAACGGCAAAACCTTCCCAAGGTGCCATGGAGGTGCTGGGCTGCAGCTCAGTGGTCGGACACTTACCTAGCATGTGTGAGGCCCTGGTAATGAAAAGAAAAGTTTCCCCGGGAGGTGACGTTAGCATTCCCATTTTCCACAGCTCTGGATGTGGTTGTCTGAGGTGGTGTTTGCTTTGGACCCCCTTAGTGGGCCCTAGCCTGAGCCAGCATTCTTTTTTTTTTTTTGGTGGGGGGGTACTAGAGATTGAACCCAGGGGCACTTTACCACTAAGCTAAATCCCCAGCCCCTCTTCCCGTATTTTTTATTGGTGCATTATAGTTTACATAATAGTGGGACTTGTTGTTACATATTGGTACTTGCACACAATATAACAATTTAATTTGGCCAATATTATTCCCCAGTATTTCCCTTTTCCCTCCCATTTCCCCCTGTGTGGTCCCTTTTCTCTACTGATGTCCCTTTGATGTTCACAAGATTCCCCCCCACACACACACACACCCACCCCCACCACCACCACCACCACCTTTCTTTTCCTTTTTCCTCTCTAGCTTCACTACCTTTGACCTTCTGAGTTAGACTTATTTCATTTAATATAATGTTCTCTGGTTCCACCCATTTTCCTGCAAATGACAATTTTATTTTTCTTTATAGCTGAATAAAACTCCATTATGTATATATAACACATTTTTAAATCTATTTATCTACTGACAATTACCAAGTTGGGTTCCATAGACTGGCTATTGTTAATTGTGCTGCTATAAACTTGGGTATGCATGTATCACTGTAGTATGACTTTAATTCTTTAGGATAAAACTGAGGAATGGTATAGCTGAGTCCTATGGTAGTTCCATGCCTAGTCTTTTTTTTTTTTTTTTTTTTTGCAGTGCTGAGGACTGAACCCAGGACTTGGAGCATGTTAGGCAAGTGCCCTGCCATATCCCCGGCCCCCTCCATGCCTAGTCTTTTGAGGAGCTTCCGTATGGATTTCCATAGTGGTTATACTAATTTACAGTCCCACCAACAGCGTAAAAGTGTTCCTTTTCCTCCACATCCTCTCCAGCATTTATCATTATTTGTATTCTTGATGACTGCCATTCTGACTGGTGTGAGATGAAATCTCAGTAATTTGGATTTGCATTTTCCTAATTGCTAACAGTGTTGAACATTTTTTCATATTTTTGTTGGTTGGCCTCTGGTATCTTTTCTTTTGAGAAATGGCTGTTCATTTGCCCATTGGGTGTTTTTTTTTTTTTTTTTAATTGTGAGTGGACTTCATTTTGTTGATTTCTATGCAGTGCTGAGAATGGAACCCAGTGCCTCACACATGCTAGGCAAGTGCTCTACCACTGAGCCACAGCCCCAGCCCCCCACTGGGTTTTTGGTGTTAAAATTTTTGAGTTCTTTATATATTCTGGATATTATTCTTCTTTCAGAAGAGTTCTCTCTGCATTTTTTTTTAACCTGGGATTGAACCCAGGGGTACTTAGCCACTGAATCACATCCTCAGCCTTCTTTATATTTTTATATTTTATTTTGAGACAACTGAGAGACTCACTAAGTTGCTTAGGGACTTGCTAAATGGCTGAGGCTGGCTTTTAATTCTCAGTCCTCCTGCCTCAGCCTCCCAAGTTGCTGGGATTATAGGCATGGGCCACTGTGCCTGGCAAGTTGGGGGGATGGGAACATGTTCGAATAAGCCAAGGTGGCAGTGCCACACCAGGCGCCACGTGGGACATGCCACAGTTCAGCTCCTGGGAAGGACAGGTTTCTCAGCTCCAGTTAAGCCCTAACTGTGCCTGGAGGGCTCTGGTCAGAAAAAAGACCTGACCCTCCCCCCAAGGGTTCTTCTGGTGCCTTGTTCCCTAAAACAGGAGTCCAAGGCATGTCCCCATGCTACAGTCTGGGCTGGGTGTGCATGTCACAGGAGAACAGAGCCACGTGAAGGAAAGAGCCTTTCTCCTTTCATGGGTGACCTTCCCACAGGGCAAGCCATAGGGTTCTGCCATTTCTTCTGGGCCTTGCCCGGCACTTATCTGGGCTGGGTTGAGGGTAATTTCTGCTCAGCATATTTGGCTCCTGGTCACCCCCAGGAAGACAGGAGGATAGAGGAAGCATCAGTAGATCTGTGAAGGTCTCTGTAAAGCAGATAAGGTGTGCGAGTCCAGGAACCACGGAACAGGATGAGGCACCAGGGGCTGGGGTTGTGGCTCAGTGAGAGAGCGCTCACCTAGCACGTGCGAGGCCCCGGGTTCCACCCACGGCACCACATATAAAGGGTATCGTGTCCAACTGCAACTGAAAAATAAATATTAAAAAGAGAAAAGAAGAAGGCACCCAAAGAAGTGTATTGGGGGGCGCTCCCAGGGCGAGGCTCACCGGTCTGCCAAAGGGTGAGGGCCAGGGAAGTGCGGGCCAGCGCAGTGCTTCTAAGGGCAGCTGGAGGTAGGAGGGCCTAGGCCATCTGGATTGTCACCACCGACAGCAGGCTGAGACGAGTTTAGGGGCATCTGTCGTTGGTTGGTCCAGGCTGAGGTGAATTGACAGGGCGATTGCTTCCGCCGGCAGGAACCTGGTCGGTGGAGTCTGCTGCCAGGTCAGCTTCTGATTGGCCATTTCCGGGCTGCCCACAGCTACCATGGGAGAGGAGCGGGCAAGGAAGGCTGCTGACCCACAGTCTCCACATTGGAGGTCTCTCTGAGAAACATTTTACACCTTAAGCAAATGAGAATTTGTAAAACCCATCCCATAATTCCACTGTCACTCCCAACAAAATTAGCAGTGACTCCTGACTCTACGTCCGTAGACAGTGTTGAGATTTCCTCCCGTCGTTTCTGAAACACAAATGCAGCTTTTACAGCTTTATTGAGGGTATTTCATTTTACCAGAAAATTCATGCATTTTTAAGGGTATTGACAGAGCCGTGCCGCTGTCACCACAGTCTAACTTTAGGACATTTTTCAATACCCAGAAAGAAACCCCTCAATCCATAGCAGTGATGCCTCTCGTGCCTGCTTGAGTTCCCAGTCCTTCACTGTACCTTATTGTTTTCCAGGTTCACCCATCAGCACATTATTATTTCTTTTTATCAAATGATATTCTGCTGTATGAGTAATGCCACATTTAGCTGACTGACTAATGGACGTTGGGGTTCATTAGTTCACTACACATAGCCCTGCTATGAACAGTAGTGACCTGGGCTGACCACGAACACCTGGTCTTAAGCAGTCCTCCTGGCTTCGCCTCCCAGATACCTGGGACCACAGCCACAGGCCATGGTGACAGCTACTTTGTCTTGGTGCCATGTGTTTAACAGATGATTCTTTTCTCCCTACTGGATCAATCTTGATGCCTTTGTTGGAAATCGGTTGACTGTAGCTGGGTGGGTTTATTTCTGGGCTTCTCAGTTTCACTCCATTGATCTACTTGTCTGTCCTTGTGCCCGTACCACACTGTCTTTCTCTTCCCCTTTCTTTTTTCCTTCTCCTTCATAGCAGACATGAACCTGGGGCGTTGAGCCCTCGAGGCAAGTGCTCTGCTGCTGAGCCCTGAGCTCTAACTCCAGGTCTTTTGTAAATGTCCCTTATCCAGTGGAGGAAGTGTCCTGATTTACTGAGTATTGTTTTGTTGTTGTTGTTCTGTTTTCTTTGGAGATAGAACCCAGGGGCACTTCATCACTGAGCTACATCCCAGCCCTTTTGTTTTTTGATACAGGGTCTTGCTAAGTTGCCAGAGCTGGCCTCCAACTTGCAATCCTTCTGCATCAGCCTCCTGAGTTGCTAGAATTACAGGCATGCATCACCACGCCCAGTTTACTGAATTTTTTTTTTCATGTAAGAGTGTATTTTATCAAATGCTTTTTCTGTGTCAATTGAGATGATTGTATACTTTTAAAATTGAAGGCTGAGACAGGAGGATTGTGGGTTCAAAGCCAGCCTCAGCAACAGCGAGGCACTAAGCAACTCAGTGAGACCATGTCTCTAAATACAATACAAAATAGGGCTGGGGATGTGGCTCAGTGGTCTATTGTCCCTGAGTTCAAACCCTGGTACCAAAATAAATAAATAAATAAAGTTGATAACATATTTCTTATTGATGTGATATATTACATTAATTCATTTTTGGATGTTGAATTAATTAAATCTCTGGGGTTAATCCAACCCATGGCCATGGTATAGAATTCTTTTTATATGTTGCCAGATCCAGTTTGCTAGTGTTTTCTTGAGAACTCTGTGTTTATATTTCAGTTTTCTTTTCTTCTTTTGTCTTTGCATTTGGTATCAGTATAATGCTGGCTTCATTGAATCAGTTTGGAAGTGTTCCTTCCTCTTCTGTTTTTTTGTAAGAGTTTGTGAAGGGTTGGCATTAATTCTTTAAGTGTTTTTAAAAATATTTTTTCTTTTTTTTTTTTTTTTGGAGTTGGACACAATACCTTTATTTATTTATTTATTTTTATGTGGTGCGGAGGACCCAGGGCCTCGCACATGCTAGGCGCGCGTGCTCTACCACCGAGCCACAACCCCAGCCCCCTCTTTAAGTGTTTTGTGGGAGTCAGTGGTAAGGCCATCTGGGTCTGGACTTTGATGGGTATTTACTTTTTAATACTGCTTCAGTCTCATCATTTGTTACAGGTCCATTCACATTTTCAATTTCTTTCTTATTTTGGTAGTTTGTGTCTTCCTAGGAACTTGTCCGTTTTTATTTCAGTAGAGTCAATAGAAAGGTCTCCTCTTTAACTTATGATTCTAGTAATTTGAGTCTGTCTTTTTCTTGGTCCATCGAGCTCAACGGTTTGTCAGTTTTGTGTTTGCTTAGGTTTAGTTTGCCTTCTTTCTTCCAGTGTCTTCCAGTGGAAAGTGAGGCTGATGATGGGAAGTCTTCCTCTGCGGTGTGGCCACTGACCACTGTGCGTTTCTCTCTACGCACCGCTTTAGCTTCAGCCTGTGAGCTTTGGTGTGCCGTGCTCTGTTTTCAGTTTGTCTCAGAGTATTTCCTAATTTCGTCTGTGGCTTCTTGGACCCATTCGTGATTTAGGAGAGTTAATTCTCACACACCTGTGAATTTCCAAGTTTCTTCTGTTGACTTCTAGTTGAATTCCACTATGGTCAGCACATACACGGGTTCTAAAACGTTCCTGCCGTGCGATCTACCCGGCAGAGTGCTCTCCGTTGTGTGTGTTCTGCCATTGTCAGGGTGTTCTGTGGACACTGTTGGTGCCCGCATGGTTTAGTGTTGTTCAGGTTTTCTGTTTCCTTGTTGATCTTCGGTCTAGTTCTATTCTACAATAGAAATATGGTATTGTAGCTGCCAACTATGCTTTTTAAAATTGCCTATTTCTCTTTCAGCCTTTTTTTCCTCCTCCTCCTCCTGTTTTGGTGGTACTGGGGATTTAACACAGGGCAAATCTACCACTGAGATGCATCCCCAGCTATTATTTTCTTTTATTTTGAGATAGGGTCTCACTAAGTTGCTGAGGCTGGCTTTGAACTCGTGATCCTCCTGCCTCAGCCTCCTGAGCTGCTGGGATTACAGGCATGTGCCACTGCACCCAGCTAGGACTACGGGTTTTTTTTTTTTTTTTTAATCCATTCTTCCAGTCTCTACCTTTTAACTGAACATTTAAAACATTGATACTTACTGTAATTATCCATCAGGAATGGCTTCTGTCATTGTACCATTTGTTAACTGAATGCCTAGGTAAGCACAAAGCTCTTTGTACAACTTTTCACTTTTTCTCCCATATCCTAACGCTTGAGAAATCTGAAACCTACAAAGAGGTGGTGACAGCCCCAGTCAACTGTGCAGCGAGCTTTGAGCCTTACCTTGCAACCATGGAAGTCTCATTGCTGGTCCTCTGGTGTCCCATTTACCCTCCAGAGCCCATCTCCACAGGCAGCCAGAGAGATCTTTTTAAAATGTAAATACAGGCCAGGTGTGGTTGCGATGTCCTGTGATCCCAGCAATTTGGGAGTCTGAGGCAGGAGTTTCTCAAGTTCAAAGCCAGCCTCAGCAATTTAGCAAGACCCTAAGCAGCTTGGTGAGACCCTGTCTCAAAATTAAAAGTCTAAAGTGCTGGGGATGTGCCTCTGTGGTATAATGCCCCTGGGTTCAATCCTAACTTCTAAAGAAAATAAATAAATAAATCATCATGGTCATTTCCCCCCTGACTCTGATCCTCCAGGTGCTATCCCCCAGGGACCAGCCTGCTTCCTCCTTCTGTAGCTAGCCTGCTGACACGTACCAAACAGGGAAGGGCAGCAGATGTTTTGGGTAATGCGGAGACACCTCTTTCCTGCCCAGTCTGCCTGGGCTTGCAGCCCTGTTGTCTTGGGGAGCACTTGCTGGTCTCTGGGTACTTTCAGCCTAGATGACCCCCAGGACTATGCCGTCACCAGAAAGCTCTGTAGTTCGTTTGCCTTCTGCTATAACCACACCCAACTTCAGGGTTTCCCCCTCTTCTCTCCCTCTTCAGTCCATGGTGACCCTGCAGGATCTGCTCACTGACCTGAACCCACTCAAGGTCACCGTTGAAACCCTCAGGAAGGACGTGAACATGATGAAGGATTGTTTTGAAAAGGTAATTCCTCCCCTGCATCCTCCACACTGGCCGTGCTGGTGGACATCTGGTGGTCCAGGCCTAGAAAGCCTGTTCCTGGTCAAAGAATGCAGCCAAGAGGGGAGAAGAAGGGAACCCGCCTGGCCCAGCCCTTGGCCTCCCTCCCAAGCTCCCTGTGACCCCTTAGTGCCCCTTACTCCACTGTGTTAGGATGTCCGTTGTCAGACACCCAGTTCACCCCGACTTGGGAAAAAGAATAGAATTCATTCTCATCTACTAAAAAGTCCAGGGGCACCTCCAGCCACAGCCAGATGGAGGCCCTCAGCCCCCTCAGCGTCTGCCTCTCGGTGATGACTTCCTCTGTGTTGGCTTCATGTTCAGGCAGCTACTCCCCGACTCTTAGAAACTCCAGGCTTATAGTCCCTCAACTCGGCAGAAAGAGAACACCTTTTCCTCCTGTTGAAAGCTCTGTTCACGCTGAAAAGCAGGATAAAGCTAGTGCAGGCACACATACTGGCTTCTTCTGCATCTCTGAGCCATTTGTCCAAGTCTGTTCTAGACTCTACCATGACATGGAAAGACATGGAATCCCTAAATCCCGAGACAGCTTCCCCTAGTCCACAGTGGGGTCAGCAGCTGGGTCTGCAAACCTCCAGACCAGCACTGTGGCCAAGGTTAGACCACCTGCTCCAAATTACATGACTAATGTGTTGCCTCTGTTTCATAGGTCACTGGGTGCACTTGAACTTCCATCTTAGACTGGGTAGATTCTATTTGAGTAGATGGGCAGTGTCAGGAAGCAATGCTATGAAACACTAAAGAGGATCATCTGCTTGAGGAACGATGTCTTCCTGGCCCACTTCTTGAAGATTCTTTTTTTTTTTTTTTTCCGTATTGAGGATTGAACCCAGGAACACTGAACCACTGAGCCACATCCCCAGCCCATTTTTTTTTAATATTTATTTTTTAGGTGTAGGTGGACACAACACAATGCCTTTTATTTTTTTTATATGGTGCTGAGGATTGAACCCAGGTCCCGCCCGTGTTAGGCGAGCGCTCTACCGCTGAGCCACAGTCCCAGCCACCCCCCAGCCCATTTTTTGATTTTTCATTTTGAGACAGGGCCTCATTTATGGCCTTGCTAAGTTGCTGAAGCTGGCTTTGAACTCACCATTCTCCAGCCTCAGCCTCCTGAGCTGCTGGGACATAGGTGTGCACCACTATGCCCTGCCTCTGGGAGATTCTTAATGTGCTTTTGCCCATTCAAGGCTCTGATAAGTTCTGTGGTACAGAAGTCTGTTGAATGCTTTTTAGCCCATTGTTTCCTAGACTTATTTGTCTATAGACTCTTTGGCATCCCTTTTCCTTCCCTGGGAAACCCTTCACCCTTCTCAAGCTCTTGGTCATCTAGCACTGTGGGAAGCAACAGGACTGGGATCAGAACCTGTCTTCCAGACCACAGACTCAGCTCATTTGACAGATATGCCCAGAAAAAGTGGACCTCTTATCTGAGGACTTGAAAACGCAGAACCGGAAGATGAGCATACTGCAGCAAGAAGTGGTGAGGGCTGGGGGCAGGGCAGGGTGGGGAGGTTTCTCTGCAAATGAAGAGGGCACTGTGGTTGGCGAGCCATTGGAGGGTGGTCTGGTTCTGTGTGGGTAGTGAGACCCCCCGAGGGCCATGCACCCCCAGCCCACGCCTGCACTGCCCACCCTACTCCACAGGATTCTCTCAAGAACAGGATTCACGCTCTCCCCAAAGCTGAGGATCTGGTGCTCTGGAGTGGCCTCCATGAGGCCATGTTCACTCCAGTGAGTAGAGGAACAGGAGGGGCAGTGGGGGAGGGGAGGGGGGCGTGGGCCCACCTCTTCAGCCCCCTCTTTCACAGGAAGCCACTTCACAAGAGCTGGAGATGTCCAAACAGTGGCAGACCACAGACCAGCCTCCACAGGCTGCCCTGGCCCAGGAGGAGCCCGGGTTGCCTTCCCATGTCTCATGGCCCGTCCAAGGCCTCGGCCTCCAGCAGACTGCCTGGCCGACTGGCTGGCCGCCTGCCCAGGCAGATCTACTCAGCAGTGTCCAGGCGCCAGGTCAACCTCAGGCTCTCATGCCTGGTCCTGGGCTTTGGCCTTGGCCTGGGCCTGGACCTGGGTCTTGGCCTTGGCCTGGGCCTGGGCCTGGTCCTGGGCCTTGGCCTTGGCCTGGGCCTGGTCCTGGTCCTGGGCCTTGGCCTTGGCTTGGGCCTGGGTCTATTCCTGCTCTTGCTCCTGCTCCTGCTCCTGGGCCTGGGCCTGGGCCTGGGCCTATTCCTGCTCTTGCTCCTGCTCCTGGGCCTGGGCCTGCTCCTGTTTCTAGGCCTGGGCTGGTTCCTACTCCTACTCCTGGGCCTGGGCCTGCTCCTGTTCCTAGGCCTGGGCTGGTTCCTGCTCCTGCTCCTGCTCCTGGGCCTGGGCCTGCTGCTGTTCCTAGGCCTGGGCTGGTTTCTGCTCCTGCTCCTGCTCCTGGGCCTGCTCCTGTTCCTAGGCCTGGGCTGGTTCCTGCTCCTGCTCCTGGGCCTGGGCCTGCTGCTGTTCCTAGGCCTGGGCTGGTTCCTGCTCCTGCTCCTGGGCCTGGGCCTGGGCCTGCTCCTGGGCCTGGGCCTGCTCCTGGGCCTGGGCCTGTTCCTGTTCCTAGGCCTGGGCTGGTTCCTGCTCCTGCTCCTGGGCCTGGGCCTGCTGCTGTTCCTAGGCCTGGGCTGGTTCCTGCTCCTGCTCCTGGGCCTGGGCTGGTTCCTGCTCCTGCTCCTAGGCCTGGGCCTGGGCCTGCTCCTGTTCCTAGGCCTGGGCTGGTTCCTGCTCCTGCTGCTGGGCCTGGGCCTGCTCCTGTTCCTAGGCCTGGGCTGGTTCCTGCTCCTGCTCCTGCTCCTGGGCCTGGGCCTGCTCCTGTTCCTAGGCCTGGGCTGGTTCCTGCTCCTGCTCCTGCTTCAGGGACTGGGCCTGTTCCTGCTTCTGGGCCTGGGACTATTCCTGCTATAGGGTCTGGGGCTGTTCCTGCTCCAGGGCCTGGGCTGGTTCCTGCTCCTGCTCCTGCTCCTGCTCCTAGTCCTTGGCCTGGGCCTGGACCTTGGCCTGGGACTGAACCTTGGCCTGGGCCTGGACCTTGGCCTGGGCCTGGACCTTGGCCTGGGACTGAACCTTGGCCTGGGCCTGGACCTTGGCCTGGGCCTGGACCTTGGCCTGGGCCTGGACCTTGGCCTGGGACTGAACCTTGGCTTGGGCCTGGACCTTGGCCTGGGACTGGGTCTACTTCTGGACCTTGGCCTACTTCTGGACCTTGGTCTGTTCCTGGACCTTGGCCTGCTCCTGGGACTGGGCCTGGTCTTGGACCTTGGTCTGTTCCTGGAACTGGGCCTGCTCCTGGAACTGGGCCTGCTCCTGGGACTGGGCCTGCTCCTGAGACTGGGCCTGCTCCTGGGACTGGGCCTGCTCCTAGACCTTGGCCTGCTCCTGGGACTGGGCCTGCTCCTGGACCTTGGCCTGGGACTGGGCTTTGGCCTGCTCCTGGAGCTGAGCCTGCTCCTGGGACTGGGCCTGCTCCTGGGCCTTGGCCTGGGACTGGGCCTGCTTCTAGGCCTGAATCTGGGCCTGCTCGTGGGCCTGGGCCAGGGCTGGAGCCTGAACCCACGCCTGCAGTGGGGCCTGGTGTGACACCTGGGTTCATGCCAGCAGTTTTGCCTGTATTTGGACCCAGACCTCAACCTGCCCCAGGAGCTTGGCCCATACCACCAGGAGGCAGGCCTGGAGCTGGCACTTGGCCTTTGTTTGACTTTTTCCAGCCTGGCCCAGGTCCATCAGACTCCCAGCAGCCCCCCAGGGCCCCACCCCCAGCCACAGAGTTGGGATCCTCGTGGCCTCTTCCATTGCAGCTGCACCAGACTCTTGAGGCCCCAGAGCTCCCAGCTGTGGAAGAAAAGGGGGATGAATATTACCCTTACCTCATGGTAGACTCTCTGGCTGGGCCTTCCCCAGGTGAAGCCACCAAGGATCAGGGTCCCACAGCTAGGGCCTCGGAAGCACACCTGAAGGGTCCCCAGAATGCCCTTGAGCAATTGAAAACCACTGTTGCTGCTGCTGCTGCAGCGGCTGCAAACTACGCTGCGGCTGCCAACTCAGCTGCCCAGACAGCCAAGGCTGCTGCCAAGGCGATCACCGATGCCCCTGCCAGCAAACTGGCTACTAAAACCGCCATTGCGGCTGCCCCCAGGCCCTTTGGGCCCCGTTCAGATGTCTCGGGTGCAGGGTCTTCCCGCGGGGCAGCCGAACCTACGACCTTGGATCAGGAGAGCAAGCAGCTACAAGACTTGGTGGTAGATTATGAAGAATTGGCTCCCCAGTTCCCCACCAAGGACATCCCTCCCACCAAAACCCTGTCACAGGCCATGCAGGCTGCCAAGAAGGCGAAGAGCACCCAGGACAAGAAGGCGGCGGTCAAGCGCTCCATGGGCCACATAGCCCAAGTGCCGGATAGACATGACTCCCTGAGGGAAGAGTTTGCCCAGCTGTCAAACAACCTGCAGCAGCAGCTGGCTTACCTAGGTAGGAGGGGAGCAGGGGCTCAGGCCCTTCCTGAAGCCTGCGTCCTTCCTGGGGCTCCCCCAGTGACATCGGTATCAGCTGTCAGCAGCTATCATCCCTTTGACCTAAATGTCTTACTTACCAGGAATGTACAGTGAGGCACTATCTTGGGAGGGTGGGACTCGTAAAGAGGAAAATTGCTCCTGAAATTCCTTCTTTCTTTGCTTTTTTCCTTTTTTTTTTTTTGGCGGGGGGGGGGGCGGGAGTGGTACCAGCAGTGGGACCCAGGGCCTCACTCCTGCTGGGCAAGCACTCTGACACCGAGCCAGATCCCAGACTGAGAGTGTGGCACTTCTGCTATGTTCCCAGTGGATGCTGCTGCTGCTGGGAGCCCACTTAGATCCCCGGCTCTGCACACTGAGACGTGCAGTGACTGCGATCACCAGAGTCACGTCCCTGTCTGGCAACTCTGGTGGGCACTGCTCTTCCACAGACCTTAGGGGGAAAGTGGAACTTCATGTAGCTAAAAAGAACCCTATTGATACCTGTCAACACTAGGATGGCTGAGATTAGGAGGGTGGTAAACAAGCAGTAACAGCCCACGCTCTCCTCCTGGCCAGCTGCCGTGTCCCGCTCCTGTTTTTTCCATGGATCTGGCCTCTCTGGCTGCTTGTCCATACTGCATGTAGGCCACTTGGTAAAATTTCACTATCTCCCCTTCTATTAATCTTGGTATAATGCATTTCATAGACTCTCATAAATATCAGGGCTAGGACTATGGTCTAGCACTGGCCTAGCACACACAAGGCACTGGACTCCATCCCCAGCAATGCAAAAAAAAAAAAAAAAATAAAATAAAGGGCTTCATGGTTTTGAAGTACTTCACAGTATTGAGGGTATAGCTCAGTGGTAGTGTATCCTAAGCAAGTGCAAGCCCTTGTGCAATCCTCAGTACCTTCCCAGGAAAATTGAATTGCATATTTAAAAGAGCTTATTGGGATAGATAGGTTAGATAAAACACTTTCTTAAAAGTAATCCCACCTGTTCTTTTCAGAGTTTTTAAAAACGTGTCTACTAGCCAGGTATAGTGGCACACACCTATAACCCCAGTGTCTCAGAAGAAGACTGAGACAGGAGGGATCGCGAGTTCCAGGCAGCCTCAGCACCTTTGCAAAACCCTGTCAAAAAAAAAAAAAAAAAAAAAAAGATGCTGGAGCTGTAGCTCTGGGGCAGAGTAGCCCTGGGTTCAGTCCCCAGCACCACACACTGGTGCGTGCACACACGCATAACAGTGTGACTGTGGAAGACCCGGTGGACCCTCGAGGCCCTGTCTGGGCACACTTTTGTGGGCAGCCCTGCCGTAGGGGCCTGGGAAGAGCAGGTGGTTGGAGCTCCCTCCCTGCCCCACAGTCACTCCCTCTTTTGCTTTCAGCGCACGCGGGAGGCTCTTCCAAGCTTGAGGCGGCCGTGGACATACTGCAGGACAAGATAAATAACATCCAGAAGTCCAGGCTGAAGGTCAGTGTCCCTCTCAGGAAGGAGCTTTTGAGACAGTGAGGGCTGGAGGCAAGCAGGAGGTGGACTGCCCCCGTACCCCTCCTGGGTGGAGCATCTGCCCGCCAGCTGCCAGGTGGCCTGGGAGCGCAGCAGGGCCAAGGATGCGGTCCAGGGCGGGTGGCTGCGGCTCCCTTCCAAGGAGTCCCAGGCGGCTGTTCCACCCTGTCACACTGTCCAGAACGCTCAGGTCAGGCACCTTCTTCCTTGCCTCAGGCCTCTTCCAGCCTCACAAGCCGTCTGTGTCTCCCTTGTTTAGGAAGAGGAACTTGAGAGAGTTTGGGGCACCCAAATAGAGTCCATGAAGAATCACTACGTCGTGCTGGACCGTTTGGTGGGAAAGCTCCAGGCTCGTGTGGATGAGTTCAAGGTTTGGAGGCCTGGGGTCCCCGAAGGGCAGGCCAGGGGAGAGCTCCTCCCTGTGGTTTTACAGAAGGGGGTGCACTGAAGGCTGGGGAGCCAGGGGACATTTTACTGTGTGTAACTTACACTTTAATTAAGAATAAATCCCACACACATACACAGCAGGCCCTGATCAGTGCCCATCTGTGGCCTCTGTATCAACAGAGTGAGGGCTCTGTGACATTTGCTGAATGAGTCAGCAGGATGAGAATTTCTTGCCCCAACAGTGATACTCATGGCATTTGCCCTAAATCAGCCCACTGTGGGGGAACAAGCTTCTCTGAACTCTCAGCACTGCAGCCTTTCCGGAACTGCAGGGTTGCCAAGTTGCCAGGCTGGCCTCAACTTGAGATCCTCCTGCCTCAGCCTCCTGAGTCACTGGGATTACAGGTGTATGTCATCGTGACTGGCCCCATGGGGACTTCTAAGTGCAGGTCTGAGGGCTTTTGGTAGAACTTAAAAACAAGGGGGGCGGGGCAAAGCAAACCCCTGGCACTGTGATCACTCTCCATGTCATTACTGTGTCACCCGTTGGGGCTTGTAGGGGACTCTGCAGGGAGGAGAAGTCATTGCAAAGGGACTGACGCATTGCCTAAGGCAGGGGCTGGAAGGGAGAGCTCACTGTCTTCCGAGGGTCTGTGTGTGGATGGAGGATTTGCAGGGCTGCGTGCTTGGGCCTTTGTGAGCAGCACTGACCAGGAGCCACGTGGTCCTCTGCCAACTTGGGGCTCTCTGTTAGCCTCTGATCTTCAGCGAGGCCTGGGTCACCATGTCGTGGGGCCCCACCTCTGTGGACTAGAGCGGACTGACCTCAGCTCCAGGCCAGGCCCTGCATAGGAGGAAGGGGGTGTAGTAGCTGTCAGGGAAGAAGCAGCCAGCTGAGGCCCACCAAATGGCACAAGGCAGAGCACACAGGGCCTGTCCTGTCCTCCTTCCTGCTCTCATGCCATCAGGATATGATTGCCCATAAAAGTCACCTGGGAGGAACCTGAAACAGGACTTTCATCCAGCACCTAACTCCTGCAGCCTGTGTTCATTCACGGGGTGTGAGCGCAGGCTGCAGGGCATCAGCAGGGCACCAGTCCGGCCTCCCACAGAGACTGAGGGAGGCCGTGCTCATGCTGCAGACCCGGGTGCAGGAAGAAGTGCCACTGCCCTGCCTTCCCCGGCGTCTGCAAAAACGTGACGGACACGACGGGGTCTTGAGAAACTCGGATCCTACTGTGAGGAGGTCTTAGCAGACACTGCTTTGTGTGCTGGGCTCTTGGGTGAGAGCAGAGCAGTGTTTAATATAGCGGAGGGGAGCACCCTCAAGGAGATAGCGGGTCCTCCCAGAGGGGGGGGCAGCTCACATCTTTGTGTCCCAGCTTTTATTGGTTATGGTTCGGATGGGGACTGTGCCCCAGAATCTCTCCTGTGAGACCGTGCAAGAGGTTCACGTGATGAGAGCTCACAGGGTGTGAATCTCCCGAGGGGGATTAACTGGGTGGTGACTCCAGGCAGCCAAGGCGTGGCTACAGGAGCTGGGCACTGGGGCACGGCCTTGGGTTTATATTTTGTCTGTGGGGGCGGGGAGCGCTCTCTTTCTGCTTTCTGATGTGATGTCCTGGGCCCCTTTCCTCCACCACACTCTGCCCCGGGATGTTCCTCCTCACTGGAGCCACAGGGAGTGGACGTGGCCATCTATAGAGTGAGACCTCTGAAACCGTGAGCTCCAAACCAACTTTTCCTCCTCTGATTGATCTTGTCAGGTCTTTTGATCACAGCAGCGGAGAAGCTGATGACAACAACTGGGGAAAGAGGGAGACTGTTGGAGGATCCCCACCAAGTGTCCCCTTGGCTCTGGGTCTACAGGCTACCCTGGCTAGCAACCGGAGGCAGCCCTTGCCGTCTTGGCCTGGCTGGCGGGTCCTAATTGAAAATGGCTTTATAACTAGAAGTTACGGGGCCGGTGGGCTCTGGTCTTGATCATTCTGCTCTCCTAGGTCCGGGGATCTCTGGTCTTTTGCATAGTGTCTTGCTTAAGGAGTCTTGGCAATTAGGCTGTCCAGGCAAACATACCTTCGTCCTCTCCGGAACTTTCCATTTTCTACCTGTTGTTGGAGGAGCTGATTATCTGGCTGAGATCAGGCAGGGGTCTTGACACAGCTGCTTTGTGCGACCTTGAGGCCCCACTGAGGCAGGGCTGGTCATAACTGGTATGCTCCATGCTACTTTCTTAAACTCCTAACTAACTACCACCTAACGCTCCTAGTCATTTATCTTTGCTCAGCGAATGTTACTGAGTGTTCTCTGTGCACTGGGCATGCTCTAGGGGCTGGGACACAGCTGCCAACACCACAGACGCTGGCCTGTCCCTCCTGTTTGTGCCTGGGGTGGTGGCAGGATTCGTTTTCAACTGCAGCGTGATTTACGTGCCTAAATCTTTATGAGAGCTGAGGTCATTTCTTATCTGATCACAGTCCAGTCAAAATGGAGACATCTCCATGGTCTTAGAAAGTTCCCTTTCCCAGGGGAACACCCATGGTCCAGAGGTAGCCATTGTTCTGTCTTCCATCGCCCTAAGTTAGTTTTGCCTGCTTTTGGACTTCACATAAATGGGACCATACCATGTGTGCGACTGTGCTCCACTGGAGTGTCTGGAGAGGTTGACTTTACGGGGGAAAGACCCATGTAAACCACAGGGGTCCCAGTGACTTGGGAGGCTGAGGCAAGAGGATTGCAAGCAAGTTCAAGGCCAGCCTCCACAACTTAGTGAGACCCTGTCTCAAAATAAAAAGTGCTGGGGGTGTAGCTCAGTGGTAGAGTACCCACAGGTCCACTCCTCAGTGCTGCAATCAAAAAAAGAAAAAAGAGAGAAAAAGACCTGTCAAACCATTTCCAAGGTAGCACGCCTCTTTTCACTCCCCACAATTGCGCACATCCTCCTCAACATTGAATATTGACGATCTTTTTTAATTTCAGAAATTCTTGTGGGTATGGAATATTATTTCATTATTCTTTGTTATTTTGGGATGAGTTCTCATTAAGTTGCTGAGGCTGGCCTTGAAGTCTGTGCCTTTTGTGGCATGGGGATCGCGCCTGGCGTCTCGTGCGAGGGGTCTGCCCATCTCCTGTGAGGGTGGGAGCACTCTTCCCGCTCCCGGGAGGCAGGACAGAGAAGACAGGGAGCCAGACCTGCAGAGAAGCCGCGGGATCCCGAGGAGCACCGTGGACTCAGCAGACTTCAGGGTGGGAACGTCCAGTAACGACTTTCCGGCTTTTGCTCAGAGGGAACAGGTGGCCTCCATCCGGGCCTGCTGCCTGCGACCTCCTGAATTCGTGTTTGGTTTGGGTGAGGGGTCGTGGGGAAGGGGTCCGTCTCTGGGTGGGTCAGGGTCAGGACAGAGAGAAGGAGGACCCACAAAGGCAGAAGTGGAAGCCAGGACACGGGTGACCCTAGAACCCCCAGGATTCCCCCAAGGCCTCGAGGAGGGCTTTGGGCATCCTCTGGGCACAGAATGGGGGTGAGCTGTGTCCATTTTGCGCTCATCCGCCCCAGGGGGCACATTTCCTGGACAAAAATGAAGGCCGGAGACTTGTCCCTGACTCCTCTCACTGAATGCCGTGGGCCCAGTCTGCTGCCTTCTGTCGTGTGGGCTCTTGGAGGATCATGCTGACCCAGTCTCGTCCATGAAACTAGACAACCAGTAGGCAGTCACCGACACAGCCTGTGACGGTAAAAGCTTGAGTCGGACATGGTGGCGCACCCTGAAATCCCAGCAGCTCTGGAGGCCAAGGCAGGAGAGGTGACAACCTGGGCAACTCTCAAGACCTGGTCTCAAATATTTCCCGCTGACGGGGAACGAAGCTCCACGGGTCCAATCCCCAGTACCAAAAATAAATAAATAAATAAAGTCATCAGCTCGAAAACTGCAAGTCCTCCTGCCACACTGCAGACTTGACCAAAGTCTTCAGCCTCGCCCCTGCCCCGGCTCCCGGGCCCTGCTGACCACAGGAAGCTGACTGTTGGGAGACGCTCACCAGCCCCAGGTGTCTCCACGGAGCGGACGGCACTCGGTGCCCTTCTCCAGCATCGTTAGAGAAGAACCCCTGTGCGGTGGCGCAGCCTGTAGTCCCAGTGACTTGGGAAGCTGAAGCAGGAGGTCACAGGTTCGAGGTCAACGTGGGTGACTTCGTGAGACCCTGTCTCAAAATAAACAAATAAAAAGGGCTGAAGATGTGGCTCAGTACTGGAGCACCCTGAGTTCAAACCCCAGTCCTGGAAGAAGAACGAGAGCACAAGGAAAGGAGGAGGAGGATCAGAGACGCAGACGCAGGCAAAGGACAGCCAACAGCCCAGCTCACCCAGCGGGAGGCAGCCCTCTCCTCTGGCTCGTGGAGCAGCTTCGGGTTGGGCCCTGATTCTGCCACTGACTGGGCTTATCAGTTTCCTATTGCTGCTGTGACAAATCCCCACAAACATCTATTTCCTCCCAGGGTGGAGCTGGAAATCCGAAATCAAGGTCCTGATGAGGCCTCATTCTTCCAAGGCTCTGGGAACACCCCTCCTTGCCCCTCCCGGCTTCGGGAGTTCCTCAGCCTGTCAGTCAGGGCATCACTCTGAGACCACGTCTCTCTGGGCACGTGGCGCTTCCTGTGCTTCTGGGTGTCTTCCTTATTGGATTTGGGGCTCATCCTACTCCACTATGAACTTACACTAACTACATCTGAAGTTTTGGGGAGGTCATGAATTTTGGGGGAGCTGTTATTCAACCCAAGTCACAGGTGTCCCTGGCAGTTAGAGTCCCACCTAATCACCTCTCTATTTCTAGATTTTTTTTTAATAGATTAGTGCTTTATATTTTTTTTTAAAGAAAGAGTGAGAGAGGGAGAGAGAGAGAATTTTTTAATATTTATTTTTTAGTTCTCGGCGGACACAACATCTTTGTTGGTATGTGGTGCTGAGGATCGAACCCGGGCCGTAAGCATGCCAGGCGAGCGCGCTACTGCTTGAGCCACATCCCCAGCCCCTATTTCTAGATTTTTAACTACAGCAGTTAAGTATGCATCCCGAGCCAAGAAGCCAAGCCCTGGCACTGGACTTGATAAGCCCCAAAGACCAGCATTGGTCAGAGGAAACAGCTGGGCTGGAGGTCAAAGCTGGGGCTCCCGCCCACACTTCCTCTTCTTGCTTAGACCTCCAAAGCCCTCCTGGGGGCCAGGTGGATGTGATGGAGCTGTGCGTTAATCAGAATCAAGTTTGACTTCAACAAACGAGGTCTAAGTGTGCTTCTGTTTTGTGTTCAAGAAATCCAGATGGTCCATCCAGGGAGGGCAGGTGCTCCACCGTGTTGGAGATCTAAGTTCCATTTTTCTTCTTCTCCTCTGTGACTTCCATTCATAAAAGTCACCTTATGACCCAAGATGGCTGCTGACATTCCAGTCATTAACACCCAAGCCAGCCACAGAGAGGACACAGAATTCAGAGAGTTAAAGACACCCACCCACTTCCATTTACCCCCCCCCCCCACCGTGGCCAGACTGATCCGGAAAGAAGGCTGTGAGAAGTGGTCTCGGTTCTGAGAAGCTGAATCCCACCTGAAAGTTGGGAGTTCTGCTCCTCAGGGTGAGAGCCAGACAAGATACGAAGGACAGAGTAGAAGAAGCCTTCACGGCTTTGAGGAAAAGCGACCCCACCTCTGGGGACAGGGAAGGCCATTCCCAAGGTGGTTAGCTTTGTCCCTCTCACGGGGGAGTAGCTGCTTCGTGGTGTCACGGGGTGAGGACAGGTTCCCCCAGCACTTGGGCACAGTGTGTGCCACAGATAGATGGGGATCCCCACTGAGACACCGTGGCAGACCAGATGAGGGGGACCAGCCGTCACCCTGGGTTGTGCTCCCTTGGGTGGGCCTCCTCCCAGGGGGCCGCCATTCTGAGTCCCACAGGCACTGGGAGCCCGGAGGCCACGCCTTCTCATGTGCCCACCTGCCTGCCGTCCACCCGCCCTGTTGTCCCCTCTTAGCGCGTGGCAGGGGTGGAGGCACGAGGCGGACGTCCGTCCTCAGGCTGCAAAGGTGGCTGACGGCCTGCGCTTCTGTGCTTAGAATCTCCAGGCTCAAATCAGAAACCTGGAGCAGACCAAGGCGAATAAGAGCTCGCTGGAGGAGGAGCTTCGAGAAGTGAGTGGCCAGAGGGTCCCCTCCCAAGCCCCGGCTCCCCACCAGGGAAGAGGAGCCACCCAGGAAAAACCTTCCAGAATCCTCTGCCTGGGTTCCTACGGGCAGGCGGGGAGGCTTCTCACGAGTCGTCCTCACCACCCAGGGACACAGTCACGTAAACTTAGAAACCAGGCACCAACTTCCCTGCCGCAGGGAAACCTTGGCTGGCCTCATAGATCCCGAGGAGGGTCCCCACATAGATCCCAAGGGCTGGACGTCCAGGCTCCAGAGGGCTGAGGTCTCCCAGCCCCTTTCCCCCAGTAGTCCTGCCCCCTGCGCCCCCTCTCTCCCTAGAAAGCTGACAAGAGCGCCCTGGCGGGCAAGGCCAACCGCGCAGACCTGGAGACGGTGGTGACCGAGCTGCATGAGACGTTTCAGAGCATCTTGTTCAAGCTCACGACCCAGAATGACCACTGGAAGAACGCCGTGGAGCAGCTCAAGAAGGAACTGAGCACCAAGGTGAGCACCTGGCCTCGCTGTCCCCCGCTGCGGAGTGCATTACTCCAGGACTTTACGGCTTCCACAGCAAAGGCTCACAGCTGTGAGGAGCAGGAATTGGGGAGCAGCTTAGCCGGGTGGCCCAGGATCTCCCACAATGTCACAGGTAAGGTGTTGTCCAGGGCTGCATCTGAAGGAGCTGAGAGGAGCCATTTCAAAGACGGCACTCTCACATGGCTGTTGGCAAGAATCTTACTGCCAGGCACAGTGGTCCAGGCCTGTAATCCCAGCTACTCAAGAGGCTAAGGCAGGAGGATCACAAGTTTGAGGCCAGCCTCAAACTTATTTAGGTAATTTATTGAGTCTCAAAAAAAATAAAAAGAGCTGGGAGTGTAGAGAGGTAGAGTACCCCTGGGTTCAATCTCCAGGACCAGAAATTAGTTAATTAATTTTAAAAAGAATCTTCAGTTCTTTATCACAAGATCTCCTCCTCAGAGCCACTTGAGTGGCCTCATAACATGGCTCCCGACATCCTCCCAAACAAGTGACCCAAGGAGACAAGCAAGAATCTGCACAGTCTTGTGTGACTGCACCCCGGAAGCACCCTCCCTCCCTTCCGTGATATCCTGTTGGTTACCTAAGTCGTCCCTGTTCAACGAGAGGGGACTACTTGGTGGTGTGAATTCCACGTGGTATAGCTGGGCAGCGTCTTGCAGGCTGACCACCATTGTTCTCCTGGCAGGACCCCGACAAAGGCAGGGTCTGAGGGGGTCTGGGGGAACCATGCTGGTCCTTGATTGATTCATCTGAGGTGCCAGACCCAGAGAATGTCCATGAGGAATCACAGCCCTGCTGCCCCTTGTGCACACACAGAGAGAGGCCAGAACAGACAGAATGACAGTGTGACAGACTGACAGTGTGAGGCTGCGGGCTCAATGCCAGGGGTTAGGAAGAGGGTACAGAACAGAGATTGTCCTAGGTTAAGATCACAGCAGGGGGCTGGGGATGTGGCTCAAGCAGTAGCGCGCTCGCCTAGCGTGCGTGAGGCCCGGGTTCCATCCTCAGCACCACATACCAACGAAGATGTTGTGTTCGCCGAGAACTAAAAAATAAATATTAAAAATTCTCTCTCTCTCTCTCTGTCCCCCTCTCTCTCTCACTCTCTCTTTAAAAAAAAAAAAAAAAAAAAAAAAGATCACAGCAGCCCAGATGATCAGACGCAACACAGGGAACAGTGTTACTTTTCTCCTGGTCCAATTGAGCCAGTTCCAAACCTGGTCTTCAAATGTGACCCAAGTCGGGAATTCTCACTAATTATATTAGATGTGATCATGGAATTATGATTATGAATGAAAGCATCCCCATCTTTTAGAAATACTCAGATATTCATGAGTGAAATGTCATGATTTCTATAACTCAAAAAATAATAATAATAATGATAAACCAGGCATGGTGGTGCATGCCTGTAATCCTAGCAGCTTGGGAGGCTGAGGTAGGAGGATTGCGAGTTTAAAACCAGCCTCAGCAACAGTGAGGCACTAAAGCAATTCAGTGAGACCCTGTCTCTAAATAAAATACAAAATAGGGCTGGGGATGTGGCTCGGTGGTTCAGAACCCTTCAGTTCAATCCCTGGTACCCCCCAAAAAACTAACTAAATAAATAATGTATCAAAAAAAATAAGGTGAGCTGGGCACAGTGGCATATGTCTGTAATCCTAGGCCTCCAGGAGGCTGAGGCAGGAAGATCACAAGGCAGAGGCCAGCCTCAGCCACTTAGTGTTAGCGACCCTGTTTCAAAAATACAAAATAATGGGGTTCAGGCTGTAGCTCAATGGCAGAGCATTTGCCTAGCATGTATGAAGCCCTAGGTTCAATCCTTAGCACTGCATAAAAATAAAATAAAGGCATGCTGTTCATCTTTAACTATAAGCAAACAAACAAACAAACTAGTTATTTTAAAAATACAAAATGAAAGGGCTGGGGATTTAGCTCAGTGTTAGTGTCCCTGGGTTCAATCCCCAGGAACAAATAAGAATAAGGCAAATCTAGCAACATGTTAATAACTACTAAATCTAGGTGATGGATATGTGGTGGGTAATTAATTATTCTAACCTTTCTGCTTTTCTCTGAGATTTTCCAGATGAGGAGCTTTTTGTGTGGTTGCTGTTTTAAGTGACTCCATACTCATTGCTTTCATTTCTGTATTATTTCCAGGGGGCACCAGGGACTGAACCCCAGAGTGCTCTACCACTGAGCCACATCCCTAGCCCTTTTATTTTATTTTTTAACTTTTTATTTACTTATTTTTTATGTGGTGCTGAGGATCAAACCCAGGGCCCATGCATGTTACGTAAGCACTCTACCCCTGAGCCACAACGCCAGCCCCCCTTTTATTTTTTAAGAGAGGGTTTCACTAAGTTGCTTAGGGAGGGTCTTTTTTTTTTTTTTTTAAGACAGAGAGAGAGAGAGAATTTTTAATATTTATTTTTTAGTTCTTGGCGGACACAACATCTTCGTTGGTATGTGGTGCTGAGGATCGAACCCGGGCCGCACGCATGCCAGGCGAGCGCGCTACCGCTTGAGCCACATCCCCAGCCCTTGCTTAGGGTCTTGCTAAGCTGATGAGGCTGGCTTTGAACTTGTGTTCCTCCTGCCTCAGCCTCCTGAACTGCTGGGCCCAACCCTTTTTATTTTATTATTATTTTTTTTTAATTTCAGGCAGGATCTTGCTAAGTTACCCAGGCTGGCCCCAACCTTGGAATCCTTCTGCCTCCGCCTCTGAATAGCTGGGATGACAGGCGTGTGCCACTGTGCCCGGCTCCTTTCTGTATTTTTAATTGTGGTGAAAGTCACAGAACATAAAATCAACCATTCTGCAGGGATCCAGGCAATGGCATTCACGCTCACAGTGCGCTGCCCTCACCTCAGTCTGGTTCTAAGACATTCGCTTCTTTCCAAAAGGAGACCCAGGTCTTCAGCAGTCACTCCCTTCTTCCCCGCCCTGGCCCCCGCGTGCACACACCTGTTCTGGATGTTTGTCGTGAAGGGAACCACACAGTATGCTCACTCTTGAGTCTGAATTCTTTAGTTTAGCACCATGTCTTTGAAGCGCATTCATGTCATAGCATGGGTCAGAACTTCATCCCAAGAAAAATGAAAGTATGTCCACACGAAAGTTTACATGTGAATCTTCATAGGAGCATTAATTATAATAGCCAAAAGGTGGAAAACACCCAATGTCTATCAATAGAGGAATTAATTAACAAAATGTAGTATATCCAGTGCTGGACATGTGGTGCACGCCTGTAATCCCAGAGACTTGGGAGGCTGAGGCAGGAGGATCGAAACTTCCAGGCCAGCCTCAGCAACTCGGTGAGACCTTGTTTTAAAAAATAAAAATAAAAAGGGCTTGGGATGTGGCTTAGTGGTTAAGCACCTCTGGGTTGTAGCTCAGTGGTAGAACACTTGCCTGGTACATGTAAAGCACTGGGTTCAATCCTCAGCACCACATAAAAATAAATAAAAATAAAAATAAAGCATTATGTATATCTACAACTAAAAAAAAATTTTTAAAGTATATCCAGGGGCTGGGGTTGTGGCTCAGTGGTAGAGCACTTGTCTAGCATGTGCGAGGCACTGGGTTTGATCCTCAGTACCACATAAAAATAAATAAATAAATGTCTAACTACAACAAAAAAAATTTTTAAAAGTATATCCATATGATGAAATGAGATTTGATCATGCTATTCCATGCTTCATATCATGTAGCATGAATGTAGTACAGTAGAATATTATTCACCCATAAAAAAAGGAATGAAATTCTAATGCACGCTGCAACATGGGTGAATCTTGAAATAGTTTGCCAAAGGAAAGAGGCCAGTCGCCAAAGGCCAACTATTGTATGATATTTTTGTGAGGTGTCCAGAATGGGCAAATCCAATAAATGCAGAAAGTAGGTTAGTGGTTGCCAGGGCCTGGGCTTTGGAGGAAATAGTGGGCTTCTTTGGGGAATGATGCAAACATTCAAAAACTGATGGTGATGGTCCTTTGTGAGTATACTAAAAGTGGCTGAATTAGCCACTTCACAGTCAGACCCTTAATAAATATGTGAGGCCTATGTGAAGGTCAGATGCATGTGGACCATGGGGAGGATGGGCAGTTAGGCAGTAGGTTTGGAGGTGGTAGCTGGTGGTGTTTTTGCCTTGGCCTCTGGGAAGCTCACTTTGCAGCTCCCCTCTACCAATGGCACCCGTGAGGGCTGTGGGCTTTAGCCCAAGCCGAATCGTCTTCCCCTTCTTCTCATTCTCATTATGGAGGTTTGCAGGTTGCCGCAGATCCCTTTCCGAGGGAGCTGGGTGTGGCTGATTGACATCTGTCTTTTCTCCCCTGGGCTGGCAGCTGGTGCACAGTGACCTGGACCTTCTGAAGAAGGGCCTGGAGGAGGTCTGGGAAGTGGTCAAGAAGCTGCTGCTGGAGGGCCTGCTCTACGACCCCGACAGCGCCGCGGGCTTCAGGAGGCGAGCGGCGGGAGGGCTGCGGCTGCCAGCCTCGGGCACCCCTGGATTCCAGACCATGGGCACAGGGTCGGGGCTGGGACCCCAGTGGGCAGCTCTGCTGCCTCTGGCTGCAAACGAGGATACTGAGGCTCAGAGAGGGAAGGGACTATGTGCACCACGGGAGGCCGGGGCAGATCTGGGGCCTGGGCCAGGCACCCTGACCGTCCACCCAGACAGTCCCACAGAGGGCTCCAGTGTCAGAGGGGACTGCAGCCCTCAGCTCGCAGCGGAGGAGGGTTGGACAGGCGGGAGGCACAGCACGTTCAGTCTCAGACCTGGCCACCCCTGATGCCCGACCACTTACCTTTCAGGAAACTGTTTGAGCGGGTGAAGTGCATTTCCTGCGACCGGCCAGTGGAGATGATGACCGGCCCGTGAGTACCGCGCCAGGGACGGTAAAGGCCATGTGTGCCCGCCCCAGGCACCGTGCTGCAGAGATCAAGTAAAACGCACCCCTGTGCTCCCTAAAGGCCTCCACTGTATACATAGCCGTGTGCACCGCGCTCAGACAGGATCTGCGGAGCTCCAGCCGCACGCATCCTCTCTAGACTTGGTAGTGCTGGGGATTGAACCCAGGGCCTTGTGCATGCGAGGTGAGGCAAGTTCTCTACCAACAGAGTGTATCCTCGGCCCCCTCCTCCTCTCTCTGGTGATGGCGGGCACTGCTTCTCACCTTGTTCTTTGGCCAACTCTATCTAGGGTCTGACTCAGTGCTCCACCCCACTCCCCCCAAAAAAGAAAGAAAAAATAAAAAAGAACGGAAGGAATCATTGTCAGCGAGAGCACAACTTTGTTCTACTTGCTGGTCCAATACTTGCATAATATGAAATTAATTATTTTATTATTTATTTATTTATTTTGCTGTGCTGGGACTCTAACTCAGGACCTCATGCATGCTAGTCAAGCACTTCACCCCCAAGCACTACCCCAGTCCTAAAATGAACCATTTTAAAATGAATAGTGGTCCCTTGGTGGCACATTCCTGTAATCCCAACTACTTGGAAGGCCAAGACAGCAGAAGCTGCCAGCCTAGGCAACTCAGCAAGCCCCTGGCTCTAAATAAAAGGTGTGAGGATGTAGCTCAGTGCTAGAGCATGTGGGAGGTCCTGGGTTCAATCCCCAGCACTGCAAAAATTAATTAAATATAAATAATTAATTTTTATTAATTATTTATTAATTAATAAATTAATTGGTTGGGCGCAGTGGCACATGCCTGTAATCCCAGAGACTTGGGAGGCTGAGACAGGAGAATTGCAAGTTTGAGGCCAGCCTCAACAACTTAATGAGACCTGTCTCTAAAAATAAATAAAGCAAAGAGTTCAGTGGCATTTGGTGTAGTCACGGTGTAGTGCAACTCTTGCCTCCAATCCCAGGGCCCTGTTTAGTCCCCCAGGCCCACTGGCACACTAGCAGTCACTTCCCACTGCACCTCCCCTCCAGCCCCTGGCAGCCACTAATCCACTTTCTTTCTTTTTTAAATATTAATTATTTAAATAATATTAATTTTTGTAATTGGACACAATATCTTTCTTTCTTTATTTTTATGCAGTGTTAGGCGAGTGCTCTGCCCCTGAGCCACAACCCCAGCCCCCACACTAATCCACTTTCTATCTGTATGGGGTTGCCTTTTCTGGATGTTTCCTATAAATGGAATCAGACCACACATGGCCTTGGAGGCTGGCTTCTTCCACTTAGCAGAGTGTGTGTAAAGTTCCTCTAGGTTCAGCATGAGCCAGCGCTTCACTCCTTTTTATCACTGAATGAGATGCTGTTGTGTGGAGAGAGCACATTTTGCTTACCCCTTTGTCTCCTGATGGACATCCAGTTGTTGTACCTCTTAGCTATGTGACTAGTGCTGCTGTGAACATCTGTACATGTGTATTTGCTGGAACACCTGTCTTCAGTGCTTTGGGGTGTAAGTTCTTTGGAGTGGAAGTGCTGGCTCTAAGGTTACTCTGTGGTTGACTTTTTGAGGAGCTTTCGGGCAACAGTCTGTCCTGACATCAGGACCTGACAGGGCCCTGCAGTGCTGGTCCAGTCCTGGGACCCATGGAGTTTGCCACCCCCGTGCCACCTCCTCCTTCATGGAGGAGCTGTGGAGCCTCAACAAGATTTCCCTTTCGAATCACAGATATCTAGCTGCAGAATTATTTATAGTAGTAAAAACGCTGGAGACCAGCGCCATGCACATAAACAGGCACGTGTGTCAGCCTGCACAAGCCACGACCTTGTACAGGGACGCGGTCTGGTGCAGCGCTGTGCACTGTGGAAATGGTGGGTAGCCGTACCGTCCAGTCCAGGAGCCACGGGACACGTGTGGCTGTTGAGCACTGGCACTGTGGCTAATGAGAAAATGATTTTTACATTTTATTAAAACTTAATTAGGGGCTGGGGTTGTGGCTCAGTGGCAGAGCGCTTGCCTCACAGGTGTGAGGCACTGGGTTCAATTCTCAGCACCGCATATAAATAAATAAATAAATAAAGGTCCATCGACACTAAAATTTTTTTTTATTTTTTAAGAGAGAGTGAGAGAGGAGAGAGAGAGAGTTTTTAATATTTATTTATTTTTTAGTTCTCGGCGGACACAACATCTTTGTTGGTATGTGGTGCTGAGGATGGAACCCGGGCCTCACTCACGCCAGGCGAGCGCGCTACCGCTTGAGCCACATCCCCAGCCCCTAAAAATTTTTTTTTAAATTAATTTACATGCACATTAAAATGACCACACGTGGCCAGTGACTAGTGTATTGGATAACACAGCTGTGGAATATTATTTAATAACCTGAAAAATGTTGGCAATAAATTCTATGAGAATACCAAGCAGTATGTGTTGTTATCCTAACTTTAAAATTACATAGACATGGAAGAAAGCTGTGCTTCCTTTTGCATTTCTATAATTTATGAAACGTCAACAATCAGTGTGTTACTGACAAGTCTTGTGGTGACTCAACATGCCCACAGTGAAGGGCATGGTGTTTATTGTGCTGTCCGGTCTCCTCTGCACATGTCTGCTCCGCGGAGCTGCCCAAGAAGGCTGCCGTGGTCTATTTCCTTATTGAGGCAACACCTGGGGCATAGATCTCACCACGGTGAGGGAAGGGTCAAATGGCATGTGGTGTGTTTCAAGGCTGTGCAGTCCCCACCCTGCACCATGGAACTGTGTCTCCTTCCCATCCCTGCCCAGCCGCCGGAAGCCTCCATCTGCAGCCTGAGGATTTACCTCGTCTGGCTTTTACTTTAGTGACCAGAACAGGGGTGGAGCCCAGGCCCTCTCCAGTACCAGGACCAGCATGATTGTTGTTCATGTGTTTGTGTCTTCTGATTGTCAGGGTTCCTCAGAGCCCATGCACCGTGGCCCTGAGGGTGGGCGTGTCCAGGACTGCACCTCCTTCCTTTTCCTGGAGGAGGTGGGAGCCTGCAGCCACCAGCACACTTTTGTCCTCCACAGGCAGCTCATCACCATACGCAAAGCCCGCCTGCTGTCAAAGCTGCGGCCGGCCAGTGCCAACAGCTACGAATACCTACAGCGCCAAATGATGAGGTGAGGCTGCAGGGCGGCCCTGGGCAGGTCTGCCACCCTACTCCTGCCAAGACATATCCGCCAGCGCCAGGACCAAAGGCCGACACTCAGGGTGTTGCTAACCCTCTGTGATTGGAGGTGGCCTGAGCAGAGGACAGGAGCCAATGTTGTTCTATCAGGACTGTTAGGTGCTTCTAAGTGGCGGCGGAGGGCGGGTATCTCCTTAAATCTCACAACCCCTGGCCAGCCGGGTGGACATGCCTGTTCCTGGTGGAGAGCAGTGATCAGGACCCTCCAGGAGCCCCCCTGTGGCCCACCTGGCCTGTGGAGCCCTCCCACCCTGCCTCTGAGGTGTACTCCCTGGTCATCCCATTTCACAGTTGGGGAAACCGGCACAGAGAGCTTATGTGACTGCCAAGGTGTTGGCTAGTAAGTGTCAGAGCTGACACAGACCGGCTGGCCCCCTGGCCTCACCTCCCCCCACCCCTGGACATCCTAGGCTCTGGAGGCCCTAGGGGCACCCAGCCCTGTGGGAATGACACCTGGAGGAGGGACTTGAGGGCCTGATCTGGTTCCCTGGCCTCCTGTGCCTGACTTGTGAAGCTGCAGATCAAGAGTATGTGCCTTGTCAAACCGGGCCAGGCTCCAGGAGCGCTTGGCCCAGGGGATGTGGGAGCTGGTTTATCCCCTCCCAGCTGTGCCTGTCTGCACTGCCCTCCAGGCCCCAGGCCTGCCTGCTGTGCCATCACACCCTTGACACGGGCCAGGCCCAGGCCCAGGAGCAGAGGGTCTCCAGGGGCTGATGACTCCCTGCCCTGCACAGGGAACACCAGCGGATGCAGCTGCAAGAGGACGGCCTGCACACTCTGGGCGCTCAGCAGGACTGGGGCGACAGCCTCCAAAATGACACCACCCTCAAGTTCAAGCCAGGGGAGCTGTCAACACTCTACCCCTATGGGGACCCCCAAGTGTTAAACTACGACACTGTGAGTCTGGCCGTCAGGGTGTCCCAGGCCCAGGTGTGGGCTGGACACCAGGCCACGGGCATCTCTGGGAGGCTGTGCTCTGACTTCAGGACCTCTGCATGCATCGGGAGGGTAGCAAGGTGGAGGCCTTGAGCAGTGACGCAGACCCTCCCACAGGCCGAGGTGGACATCCTGGGAGTGGACGGGATTCTGTACAAAGGCCGAATGAACACTCAGTTTGGGGCCCAACCCTTGACCACGGCAGAGAAGGAGTTGGCAGGTGAGAGGTGTCAGGTCCTCCCTCCGCATACCCCTGCCCAGGTCTCCCTGTGCCAGGTAGCTGAGGGGAGGCGGTGGGGCTCAGGGCTGCTGCCATCCCTAGCTGGGAAACATAATAGTCACTTGCAAAAATGGGGTCCCCAGTGTATGCTGGGAAACAGTGGAGAGCAAGAGATGGGCTATTGCCTGCAGGTGACTCATGCAGGGGACAGACCACAGTAAATATCTGGAAGGCAAGAATCCATGGTTACAAACAGATAAAACTGACCTGAAGGGAGACACTGGTGATGGAAGAGTTGTGCTAACTCTGGTTGATGGCGAAGGATTGGGCAGCTGCCCTGACACCTCTGAAGGGGAAAAAAGCATTACTTGGTGAGGGAGTGGGGAGGGAGGAGAGCAGTCCAGGTGGAGGGAATATCAGGTTCAGTAGCCATTTGGTGGTCAGAAGCCAAGCACAGGCAGGAACTGGGAAGGGTGGTCCAGACTGTAGTGCAGAGACAAAGGTGGGGTAGTGGAATGAGCAGGTCCAGTCCCTGGAGGCCTGTGTCCTAATCTCAAAGGCAGGGGTCAGACCAGGAGGAGCCCCAGACCCACGGGCACTTGCCCCTGGTTGCTGTGGCCCTTGCAGCATGAGAGCTGCAGTTCCAGCCTCTCCCACCTGGGCCACCTCGGCTCAAATACTGAGGGGAGCATTCTCTGCACACCCCTTTGGGGCATTTTCCCTCTGGGAAGAGAGTTCTGAATTTGCTCCTTGGTAGAAGCCACACACAGCCCATGGGCCGGCCAGGGTTGAGTCCATACTCTACCCATGGACGCTCCTCCTCCCAGACTGCCCTGTGGAGTAGAGAGCTCAACCCCAGACCCAGGAAGGGAAGCGGCAGCTCCCAGCGCTGGGTGCCTCAAAGGAGTGGACATTTATTCTCGCAGTCCTGGAGGCCACAAGCCCTAAGTCCAGTGGGAGCGGGCTCTGCTCCTCCAGAGGCACCGGTGCAGGGCTCTGCAGTCTCTTGAGAATGGCTGCCTCACTCCAGCGTCGGCCTCTTCTTTTCATCCTCCATGGCTCTCCTCTTCTTCCTTAGGACACTTGCCTTTGGATTTAGGGCTCCATGTAACCCAGAATGATCTCACTGCAGGATCCTTCATTAAGCCTGCAGAGATCCTGTCTCCAATACGCTTATGTACCTGGGTTCCAGGGGACATACTTATTGGGGACCACCAGGCAACCATTCCAGGCCACACCCTGTTTCCAGGAAGGCAGGTCACCACCTCCCTTGTCCTCTCCCCAGGCAGGATGTGGCTGCTCCAGGCACTGCAGCTCTGATGGGAGGGGCTGGGCTGGGCTTCAGGGGTCACCAAGCAGGGTGACTTGAGGGTTTCGTAAGTGGCTAATAAGCTGGGCCCTCCCCACCTCCCCCTGCCTGCAGCAACCTGGTGAGGCATCTCATCTACACACAGGGGAGGTCCACTTGCTGGGAGGGCAGCCTCAGTGGAGGGGCTGGGACAGATGGAATCTGTGGTCCTGTCCTCAACCCCATCTACCTTCCCCAAGGCTGTCACCCCTGAAGAGGCAGCTGAGGGGCTTCTCCCTGGTTGATGGTTCATTCCCAAGGCCCACAATGCACACAGAATTTGAACTTGGATGGCTCCAACATTTCGCCTCACTTGGGTGATGAAGCCAAACTAGTGTGAGAGTCCACTAGAAGCCTGTCTGTGGCAGCACGTAGATCCACTCATGTGCTCACACAGAAGAACGTTGTCATCCAAAACAGACACCATATTCCAACCTAAAACTAGCCACGCTGAGCCACCCAGCTCCGGAAGACTTCACCCATCCACCATCAGGACCCACTACGCAGCCATCCCTTCATCTGCCCCGCCCCCCAGGCCTCCAAAGGCCAGCCCATGGCCTTTCTGATTGTGATGCTGCAGTCCTCAGTCTAGGCCTTTGCAGAGGGACATCCGATCCTCAGGGCGCGCCCCACAGTTGGTAGACAGGTGTGCAAGGCCTGCTCCGCAGGTGGGGCCTTCAGAGAGTGTCCACAGAAGCAGACTGAGTGCAGAAGGAAGGCAGCAGGAGGTGGTCAGAAGGGGCTCCAGGTGGAAGGATCAGGGCTACAGAGACAGGAGGAGTGTTCTGTGGGAGACGCCCCCGCCAGCTGAAGCCTCGTCACGGCCGGTTGACTCTCCTAAAGCGTGTGGGCTCGGGCTCCTCTGTGGGTGCCGTCGCAGATTCATTGTCTTAGTTCTGGAGGTTGGAAGTCCGAGATCTGGAGGCTCCAGGGGCGAAACCACCCCTCACCTTTCCCAGGTAGAGGCCCCACCTTCTCTGTCCTCAGAGCACACCACACTGGCCTCCGCGCCTGCTATCATACCTCCAACTCCGTCGCCCTGGGCCCATGATTGCACTCAGGGCCCACCTGGACAACCTGGGATAATTTCCCCACCTCAAACTCCTGCGCAATACAGTCCCCTTTCCACAGAAGGGATTAGGATGGTGGCCAGTCACAGTCACAGTGATTCGTGGCTGGACAGGAGCAGGCACGTGTTTTACGACTCCATTTTCATGAAATGTCTGGAAGAAGCAAATTCATGGAGAAAATGAAAACCGTGGTTGCCAGGAGCTGGTGTGGCAGTGGGGAGTGACTGCTTAATGGCGTGCAGGATGCTTTTGGGGTGATGAAAGTGTCTTGGAACTAGATAGCGGTGGCACCGCGCAGCTCTGTGAGTGTACTCCATGCCACCACACTGGGCGCTTTAAAGGGATATTTTTATGTTGTGTGAAATTACCTAAAAAGAAAAAAAGTTGGGGGGCAAGATGGGGGTGGGGACTTTATGGGTCTGTCCCCAGCAGGAAATTTTTAGTTGTTATTGTACTGGGGTTGAATCCAGGGCCTCGGGCATGCTAGACAAATTCTCCACCATGGAGCTACATCACAGCTCTTTTTATTTTATTTTGAGAGTTTTCCTAAGTTGCTGAGACTGTTCTCAAACTTGGGATCCTCCGGCCTTAGCCTCCCAAGTTGCTCTAATTATAGCCATGCACTCTAGTGCAT
Source organism: Urocitellus parryii (assembly GCF_045843805.1). Lineage (NCBI taxonomy): Eukaryota > Metazoa > Chordata > Mammalia > Rodentia > Sciuridae > Urocitellus > Urocitellus parryii. Next base: position 5,361,394 of record NC_135539.1, on the reverse strand, counting down.
GGCTGCCCAGCAGGAATACCTAAAGAACTGACAGTGGCACACATCTATAGTCCCAGTTACTTGAGAGGCTGAGGCAGGAGGATCTCTTGAGCTCAGGGATTGAAGACCAGCCTGGGAGACCTAGCAAGACTGTGCCTTAAAAAAAAAAAAAAAAAAAAAAAAAAAAAGCATGTGCACACATTTATCATGCATGTGTGTAAAACAGAACTGCCAGACGCCTACCTCATGCAGTCCTTGTCTGCACCAGGCCAATTGCTTTTACTAATTGTCATGTCCCCTGGCTTGGAGAAGCCTTTGGGATGTCTGCTGTCCTGGTCTTAGCCTTGGGAGGATCTGGACTTAAGCAGAGAGGGAAGGACATTCACCCATGGGGACAGGAGGGTTGGAGGAGCCGGGGAGGCAGGGCTGGGTTAGGTTGAGCCTGATGCGAGGCCAGAGCTCTGGAAGACGCCTACCTGTTCTGGTCCTTTCTTCTCAGCTGTCAAGGTTCCTTGTCCCCCAGCTAGAAACCTGTATGCTCCTGTGCGCTCCAGTGACTTATTTGGTACCAACTGCCCCCGTGAGTACCTCCCCCAACCCTCCCATCCCACCTGGGGTTCTGCCAGGTCTCGGGTCCCTCCACTCACTGCCCGTTACCCTCACCCCCAGCCCAAGGCTTGCTCTGTCCCACCTCATCCATCTCTCACCTGCTCTGTCAAGATTCAGGCAGCCTGCTCACCCACACCTGGGCCCCAGGAAGACCCCTGTAGCAGCCCCCACCCAGCACTTTGCTCCCTGGCCAGGGAAATGTGCCTGCAGCTATCCTGGGCTCCTGCTCCATCCTCAGGGGAGCTTGTAGGCCCTGGGCATCATCACAGAAGCCTAGGCCAGGTGTCCATCCCCAGGTGTCCACTGGCTGCAGGGGTGGGACACAGGAGCCCACTTACTGCCCTGGGCCTGTTGGACTGCAGCCTAGGAGCCAGGTTGGGAGGAGCTGAGCCCTGTGCTCCCCTGACTGGTGTCACTGTGTATCAGCAGCCGAGGGGCATTGACAGCTTATGAAGCTCTTTCTCCCTTCTTGTCTCATCTAGTTCTTACCCAGCTCAGGGGGGTGGTCCTGGTGGTCTTTATTTTTTGGGTACTGGGTCTTACTAAATTGCCCAAGCTGGCTTCAAACTTGTGATCCTCCTGCCTCAGCCTCCCATGTTGCTGGAAGCATGGCCATGCAACACAGTGCCTGGCTGCTGAGCAGGGACATGGAAAGATCAGACAGTGGCACACACTGCAGTCCCAGTACAGCTCACGGCCACGTCCTGCTCTATTAGTCCATTTCAAGAGGAGGGAGCTGAACCTCAGCGACCTGAGCCCAACCCCCAGACACCAAGCTCCATGTCCTCCTGGGTGCTCTGCCCTACTCTAGTGCCCATTTCCAGAGTCCTGTATCTTTTGTCACTTCACCTGGGAAGTTTAGGTGCCCAGGGCCAGGGGAGGCCACAGTAACCAGCCCTGACATGGCCCACAGAGCACCTCCAGATTCGGCTGTTCTTCCCTCCAGTGGGGTGGACCCCATCAGGCCAGTTGCTCCCAGGAATTTCTTGGGTTTTATCCTGCTCCCTGCAGCCTTGGGTCCCCGCCCTGGAGCCTGCTCAGCCACCCCTGGCTCTCCCTCCGTGACGCTGGCTCAACCGCCATCCTTGCCACCTCTGCCACTGCTGCCGCCGCTGTTCCCCCCTCTGCGGAACCCCCAGCAGGCCCCAGAGCCTACCAGACACTTGAGGTCTCTGCGCCCTGAGTCCCGAACCAGCAAGCAGCCTATGGAGGAGCCTGTCAACCCGTGAGCCCCTACCCTTCCTGTGTCCCCACAAGTCTCAGGTCCCATCTACTCCCCCGGGTGAGACCCGGGGCCCTGGAGCTGGTCCAGGAAACGTCCCCTGGGCAAACCAAACAGGTCTGCACAGGGGACCCCCCATGTTGATTAAGTAACTATTTTAACTCTACATATAAATACAAACAACCCAAACTTCTTCTCCAACACAGCCTTATCGCTTCACAAAAAACGTGGCTTTCAAGTGAATTTGCCACTAAGCCACTTGAATTCCCTGACCAATTTTGAATACAACAGTTAAAATGGTTTTAAAATAATCCCTTTCCTTTTTAAAAAATTATTTTCTTTCTTCTTCTTCTTTTTTTTTTTTTGAATAAAGCCTTTTTTTAAAAATTTATTTCTATTTTTATGTGGTGCCAAGGATCGAACCCAGTGCTTCACACATGCTAGCAAGTGCTCTGCCACTGAGCCACAACCCCGGCCCCTGATCCCTTGCCTTTTTATTCTTCTGAAGGATGCCATCAGAAGCAGTTCCCACAACAGCTCCTGCTTTTGCCCACCTTGCTTGGGGGCCATTATTTTTACTAAGTCCAGTTTCCCATGGGAACCAAATTTGACCGTGTGCATCTTTTTCTTTCATGTTGGTAACTGCTGTCATGAATTGGATTGTTTCTGTTTACTTCTTAGCTGATCCACGAGGAAATGGGTGCAACGCTCCTAGGGTATTCCAGGATTGCACCATCCCTTCCGGGCCGAGCACCACAGGCCTGTTTTGAGTCTAGCAGCTTCCCTTGCTCACAGACCATGCATCTGGTGGGAAAAGCAAACCAGGAGGTCACAAGCTCTCACTGGCAATTTAGAGACCAGCCTCAGAACACAGAGCCAGGGATCACCCCCTGCCCCCTGCCCCGGGCTCCACCTGGCCTGCTCCTTTTGGAGGTTCCCGCCCCTCCCTTCCCCTCTCCTGTCTTGCTCTCCCTTGCCTTTTTCACGCCTCTGCTGTTTTTCCTCCTTCCTGTTGCTACTGCTGACTGCTCTGTTCCATTTTAGTGATGAAAACAACTCTATACAGGTTTGGGGCGAGATCTCAGCCCCACCCCAGTGTTCACTAGAATCTTGGACCTGGGGGCTGGCAGGGAGAACTGTCCAGCAGTGAGCTGGAGAGGGGAGGGTCCTGGGGAGGACCAAGGGCTGGGCTCCAGGCTCTGCCAGGAAGTGGTGTGGAGGGGGAGCCCCTGGCCTGGGAGGCCATCAGTGCCTGGGGACTCAGCATGCCTGACCATTCCTACTGGTCCCCATTCCCCTCACCAGCTACTCACCTGAGACCACCCCTGGCCTGACTGGTTGTTTCTTTTTCCAAGGACTGTGTTCAAATGAGGCCAAGCTCCGCCGAACCCCAGTGACTCACCTCTCCAAGCCACTTCGGGGGCCACTGGTTCGCACAGCCCCAGCCCCACCTCCATGTCACAGATGAGTATTTTGGCAACTTCTTCCCAGAATAAAATCTTCCATCTTTCTGACCATAGATGAGGGGACTGGCTGGGTGCTCTCTGCAGAGAGTAGCCTTGCCTTCTCTCCATGGGTGGGACTTGCTGGTCCCTTCTCTAGTGGCCACCAGGGCTCAGCCTCCCAGCGCCCTTGCCCACAGCCACCCAGGCTGAGTGTCAGCAGAGACTCGAAACAAACCTTCATCCTTTGCCAAATTACCACAGTGACCACATGCTCTGAGCTGCCTCAACTGTATGGGGGCAGACCAAGGGTCTCAACAGGCCCAGGCTCATAGGATGAGGCCCTAACTCTCTGGCCCTTGCCCAAGAGGCCACATCTCCTGGGTACTGTCAGGGGCAGTGGGGGGCTCAGCTCTCATCCTTCTCCACTGCAGCTAGGGGAGCTGTGGCCCCAGCTCAGAAATGGCTCCTAAGGGCAGAGCAGGATTTTGCCCACAGGCGCCCGGTACCACGTGGTGTGCCACTGACAAGGCCTTGGCAAAAAGGAGAGCCACGACTGTCCTCCCCCAAACAGCTGAGTTCTTTTAAGGCTCATCTGAAATATACATATTACCCAAGTATAAGCTGTGGCTACCAGCCTAGAGAGAAACCCTTTCTGACCGCAGGAGTTACAAACAGCCTTGCACACAGATGCCATCTTGGCCAAGCCCAGCGGCCTCCCACCCAGGGAGGTAGATCCAAGTCAAAGGACTCATCTGTCCTTGGCTGGGGAGCGATGCCGGGCAGAGCCCCTCTGAGACCTGCAGGGTGGCAGTCAGTGGGACAGTGTGGTTCTATGGGCTGGCTGCTGTGTGTTCTCAGACAGCCCTGGTGGGGCCACTGGAGAGACCCTAGGGACACCCAGCAGACCTGGGTGTGACCTGGTGTCCAGGACTCTCGCAGCACAAGAAGCCCTTCTGTCTTTGAAGCTGTCAGAGGAGGAGCCTGCCCACAGCAGAAGACAGCTCAGTGTCTTGCTCATCTGCCAGGCCCTCCCCATGGAGCAGGGATGTTTATTTCTGCAGCTGCTCATGGTGAAAAGCAAGCTCCTGTTGAGTCCAGCAGATTTCAAGGCAGTACAGGGGCTGGCCAGCAGAGGTGGGCCAGGCTGTGTCCCAGCATGTGGTCAATACCAGCCACTTGTGGCCTTGAGGGAATTTGGGCCATACATTCCAGTTTTCCAGGATACGTCAAAAGGCAGGCTTATCACAATTTAAAAAGTTGGCAAATGCCTTGCAACGTGTGCGGTACTGCACAGGCCACACCGGCACCCGGCAGGGCTGAGGGTTTGTGAGCCCCGAGATGTGCCCTTGCCCAAAGCAGACCCAAAGGCAGCAGCCACTGCTCAACACCCGCGTGCAGGCTTTGGTTCCCACGTGCTGCCCTTCCTCTCTGGGAATCAAGGCATGAAGAGCCTGAAGCACATTGTTTTTGAGCAGAGTCATGGATAGCAATGATGGTTTTGATTTATTTCTTAATTTTTTGGTACCAGGGATTGAACCCAGAGGCTCTTTACCACTGAGTTACATCCCCAGCCCTTTTTATTTTTTGAGATGGGTCTTGCTAAGTTGCTAAGGCTGCCCTCGAACTTGTGATCCTCTTACCTCAGCCTCCAGAGGCTCTGGGATTACAAGTGTGCACCACCACACCCAGCACAGTAGCGTACTTTCAGAGTGGAATTTTGGAGACAGTCGTAAGTCGTTTGGAGCACCAGCCCAGTGGCGAACAGGGCATGATCAGCTCAGATGCACTGGCCTTCTAAGTAACAAGGCGATTTTCCTGCTGTTCAGGAAGCTCCCAGTGCTGCTATGAAGCACAGCTGAGGGAGGCCTAGAATTTGGAGTCTGTCCTGAAACTTCAGCTCCTTAGCTTTTTAGCCATCTTCCTTTTGAACATGTGTCGTCGCTGGTCTGTTTTGCTTTTCAGCTTCAGGTTTGAATTAAGCTGCAGAAGGTCCCATGTTGTCACACTCGAGTTGTGAGGCATGTGGTGTCTTTGTGGGCCACCCTGCTAGTCCTGGACCACTCTTGCAGCCCCTCCCTTGTCTACAGGATGCTCAGGCCAGGGCCTGAAAGCATACCCAACACAGCTTTGGCATCCATTGGGAAACAGATTCCCAGGCCCTGTTCCAGCCTACTCTGCCCAAAGACCCCTCCTTTCCTAGGACACTTAACTGTCAGTCTAGGCCTCTCCTCTGAAGCAGCTGCCTCAAGCATGACTGACAAGCACTCAGGGGCCTTCTTGGTCTGCAGGTTTGGGAAGCAGGAGGTGGTAGCTGTACCACGTGAGGGGCAGCTGCATCAGAATCCTCTAGGAGTGCTTTTATTTTTAGTAACAGCTTTGCTGGCATAACTGGCACACCATAAAGCTCACTTTTTTGAAGTGTAACGTGAGTGGCATTAGTTTAGGCAGATGGATCACAGGTATCCACTGGGGGTCTTCTCCCCAAATTCTGATATAGAAGGGCAGCCAGGTGTGCAAACCGCAGGATTAGATAGGAGCCCTCCACTGGGGTGACTTCTCCCAAAGCAGATATCAGTAGATATTTTTGATTGTCACAACTGGTGGTGCTACTGTTTCTAGGGTAGGCTTCTGGGATGCTACTTGATATCTCGATGTAGAGGACACCCATACTACAGGGGACAGCAGTCCAGTTCCCGATGTCAACAATGGCAGCGTTGGAAAGGCCAGATCTACAGGAGCTTCCAAGTTCCTTCTGCCTTCAAAATGACTACCTGAGACCTCCAGGCCCAGCCCACAGTGGCCCCAAGGGCAGACATGGGTTCTGAATGACACCCCAAACTCCAGCATTTAGTAAAGATATGTAGGGCATCTGACACTTTGGTGTTGCTTTTGGTACCAGAGGCTCTGAGCTGGGGACTGAGTGATGCTGTTAATCTGGGGCCTACTTTGGTCCCCTAGGGGCCATTGGTTACTTTTTAAAAATGCTACCCAGCATCCAACTGTGCAGAATCTAGACTGTGTGCTATCTTATGCATAGCTGACCCTTAGAGCCACCCAGCAGTCTGCCCTGGGAAGGGCCCATGCCCTTACCCACATGGCAGATGATCCAAAACACAAACTCACTCTGCAAAGCATTTTCCTACCACTTGTGGGGGACTGAGAATTTCTTCCATCCCAGAGTGGAAAAACTGCAGAGTGGACTCCCCTTCCCTCCTCCATACCCAGGTTTCCCAGGTGGACTGGGGCCAGTGGGCTACCCCACTAGCTGTGCTGTGAGGCTGAACTCAGAGGATCCAAGAAAAGTCCTATGTGAAGCCCAGGAAGAGGGAAGCAGTCATTAGTCCTGCTCACTCAAAACTGGGGGTTGAGATCTGTCCTAAGCAGGAAGAGGGGTGGTATTCTGGAATCACAAGCCAGAAAACTAACTTCATGGGAAAAGCCTTGGGTGGGTAGGAAGATTCCAGGACAGGTTCTGAACGAAGACAGTGATAGGCAGCAGTGTGGAGCTGGGTGAGACTGGAGTGGCCTGGACACTGCTAGGCATTCTTATCCAGAGCAAGCTGGCAGCAAAGCCTAGGGCACAAGGCAAGACCACAAAGCCTGGGGTGGTTTGGAATTTTCTTCTCTTCTGTTAAAATGGGGAAAGGAGATAGGAATCAGGTACCCCTGGGCTCTGGGGGAGGCATGCAGGCAGCCCCAGCAGGCAGGCGCTGGGGATAGTGGGAGGAGTCCTGGAGTTTCCCATAATCCTTTTCTCTGCAGGAAAGAGCAATGCTGGCTGACAAGGGGCTGGGGTGAGAGGCAAGGCCCTGAGGGGAAGGGTGGTGGGCAAGGGGCTTACTCTAACATGCAAAGTCCAGCTGCCCCGTAATCTAGGTTGCTTTTTAAAGAGTGACAAACATATAAATACAGACACAGCTACACACGCACATGCGGAGAAGGCTCTGCATTCCCAAGTGTAGGGACCTAGGCCTGCCAGCCCCGCGGAGCGCCAAGTCAGGAGCTGGCCATGTCTCCACTGGGTGACTGCCTGGAGCACCCCTGGGCTGGGTCAGGGGAGGGTGGGTGAGTCCTCATGGGAAGGCCTGTTGGTCTCCAAGGTGCCGTCCGTCAGGCGCCTAAGTCACTCTTGAGCCAAGTCCATGCGAGCTGGGGGCTGTGTGCCTGTGCTCCGTGAACTCGCATGAGTGCAGCTGTGCCTGCTGGCACGACACACACCCACCTGGCTAGAGTCCTGTCACCCCCTCCAGGGCTCTGGGGCACAGGGGCGCAGACAGAGAAGGGGTCAAGGGGGCCCACGGAGACGTCCTCTCCCCCGCCCCACGGGGTCCTGGCCTCCGGGAGGGGGGAGGGGCCTCCCTTATCTCTCTGCCTCCATGGCAGGGTGAGCCCTGGGTTCTGAGGCAGCCTGTTGGGGGGCCAGGGGTGGCCAGTCTGAAGGCGGGGAAGGGGGTGCCGGAGTCCACAGGGGTGGCTGTGGCTGGTGGTGCTGTGGGCCTCCGGGGGGTGAGGCTGCAGTCGGCCAGCTGGGTGCTGCAAAGCTGCCCGTGGCGGCATGGGGGAGGTGTGGTGGGGGCGAGGTGGCTGTCGTGGCCATTGGGCTCCCGCTGCTGCCTCCGTGGAAGCTCTCAGAAGCCTTGAGACGGGAGAACATGGCGAGGGCGTCGGGGAAGTTGGGGGGTGTGGCAGGGGTGTTGGCAGGAGTGCACATCTGTGGGGGAAGAAAGGAGAGAGGGAGAAATGAGGGCCCAGCTCCTGTCAGGAAGTTCCTGTGTCCCTTCCCAGGTGCAGCACCCCGACCTGACCCACCCCATGGACAGGCCTGTGCAGTAGATCCATATCACCAGGCATGGTGCCTGCTGGCTCAGGGGTCATGAAGCTTGCCCAGCACCCTTGATTGGCCTGGCATCCCTGGGAGGCTGTAGGGTGAGTAGCACCAACCTCCAAGGGCTGGTGTGCCCCAGGTCCCACTGAACCCAGGCTGCCCAGAGCCCTATGCACAGCCCTCCTCCACTGCATGCCCCTGGTGGGATGCTCATATACTCAACCGGTTCAGCCTCCTCCTTCCCTGCGCAGGACTGAGAATCCCCAGCCTGGCCACCTTTGGGTCTCCAGGGGACACTTACCATCTGGTGATGGTGGTGGCTGTAGGGTATGTTGGTCTCCTGGAAAAAGGCGCTGAGGGCTGTCTGCAGGAAGAAAAGGCTGTGCTTATCCTCTAGGACCCTGCCCAGCCCCATGGCTGTTCCTGTTCCCAGGGTCCTCTGGGGCTTTGTGTGATCCTGGCCTGACCTTCTATTAGGACAGGGTCAGTTGAAATGGCTAAGGACCAGCAGTGCACCTGTTACCACTCAATCCTTCCACTGCCCAAGGTGCCATGGAACCCAGGGCAGGTCAGGTGAGCAGTGTACACTCTAGCAACAATGCCTACCCCTGCCAAGTGCTTCCTGCTTGCAGAGCACCCCCCCACACACACATTCCTGACACTGTCACTGGGCTTTGCCTTGTCTCCTGGGGAAAGGCTGCATGACCCTAACTAGCCCATGCAGTCCCCTGTCTCTGATTCAGGAGATCCTAGCCTGGCTCTGTCACCACCTTTAGGGCGGTAAGTCCCTACTTTTCTCTGAGCCCATTTTCTCATGTGGGAACTAGGGAATCTCGAAGAAGGTGTTGAACCCTGGAGGGTGGAGATCTGCTTCTTGGCCCAGCTCCACCTCTGACTGACCATGTGGCCCCGCCCCTATCTGGGCCTCAGCTGCTCCATCTGTATCAGCAGAGACTGGACTAGCTGGTACCCAGGTTCCCCTCCTGCAGCATGACTACCTAAGATCACTGGAACTTGATAGGAACATGTGTTTTACACTTTCACTTGTGCCTCCTAAGAAATGTCCTCAAGGTGGCCAGTAGGTGAACCCACCAAGGGACTGAGATAGCTCCCAAGACAAATGCACTCCCAGGCCACCTGTTGGCGCCTGGTATGGTACTCCACACGGTTATCACACCAAACACGGCCCCTCGGAGTATGGGTCCATCAAAATGGGGCACGTATCAACTCCAGAGACTGAGACTGGAATCAATCATTTTATAGAAAAGGAAACTGAGGATGAAGTGACCCATTCAGGGTCATTTGATTGTCAAAAAGCAGAGGTGCGGTTTGGGCCCAGGCCTGAGGCTCCAGGCAGTCTTTGGGACTGGATGAGGAGGGCAGTGGCAAAGGAGGTGGAAGCAACCCTTACAGGGACCAGCTCAGCTCCTCTGGAGGTCCGGTGACGTGTTCTGCCTCAGGATCCTGCAGGAAACCAAGGCACTGCTCTTGCTGTGCTGGGTGTGGGGGCCTGTCAAGCATGTGAGGGATCCTAGGAGCCCTGCTACATCCCAAGCTGGGCCCTGGAGCCATTGCCACCCAGCCTAAGCTGCCCAATGCCAGCTTGACTTCCTGGCCCCTCCTCTGCCCAACAGACCCAGAAACCCAGCCTTGCTCCCAGGGCTTGCCCTCAGGGGCTGCTGCTGCTGCTTCTTTTTTAAGAAAATTTAAATTATTCTAAGAATTTCCTGCTGGAGACATCCTACTCTGGGTTCCCAAACCCAGAGTATGTAGGAACTCAGGCATGGGAGCTGGTCTCTAAGCACCTCCCCTGGTGCCAAGACCCTCTAGCAGCAGTGGCTGCTCCCCCCAGCCCAGGGGACATAGCCAACTCTGTCCTCCAAAGGCCACAGTGTGAGTCCTCCATTGAGAAACATCTGCCTAGCTAAACAGAGTTCCCCCTCCCCCTGCAGCCTCTGCCCCCATTAGCACTTGAATCAAGAATGTGACCCAGAAACACTGCCTGGTCCTGTTGTATGCCATCAGCCAGGTGAGAGGCAGGCATGGAGGGGATGGGCTAACTATGAGGAGCCCTCACTCCTGGCCAGAGACTTGAGACTGGAGGTTCGCAGCCCACTGACTTACCTAGTGTCCCCCATTTTACAGATAGTGGAACAGACTCAGGGAGCCAAGGGCACAGGACTTCTATCCCTCAGCCCCTATAGTCTGCAGGATGTTCCTGCCCCTCTTCCCCAGACACTACAATCTTCAGAACTACATTTTCAGTCCACCCTGTGCTATCTGAGGGATGCAGCCTGGGTGCTAGGCACAAAGGGATAAGCTGAGCAGCCTGCACACAGGGCCCAGTTCCCACAGGACACCTGCCTGCCCAGCTCAGACAGGGAGAGAGCCCTGCATGTAGACACGGGACTCCACAAACTGCCATGAATGTGGTTTTGCAAGTTTTGCCACATCCAGCCCTAGAGACATCAGGGCTGATTAGGGTTGTTGGAGAGGTGTGGAGTGTCCCCAAGGGACTAAAGGGCAGATCTGGCCATTCAGGCATTAGAGGCTGACTCTCACTGCTCCCCTCAGAGACAGGTTTAGAAACTGAGGCTGCAGAGAGCAGCCTCCCCTCTCCTGAGGCCATCACAGGAACAATGACCCAGAAGTCTCTTAGAGAAAGGAGGCAAGTAAATTCATCTGAGTGGATGGGCCACTACCTTGACAGACTGTCCCAAGATGGGGTCATTCTGATCCCCACTGCACCCGAAAGCAGCTGAGCGTCACTCTAGGGGTTCTTGGTTCTTCCTGGAAGCTCAAGCACCTTCCCCTAGGTGGCTCCCATAGGGAAAAAACTGGTTCTTGGGCCATTGCCTGGCAGACACTAGTAGAATGGCTGAGGGGCACAGCTCCAGGTTCTCTGGCCTCATCCTAGATGCCACCAAGGGGTGATTCAGGGGACTGTTGAGTTGGGAGATGAGGTGGCCTCTTGGCAATACAAACAGCTGTGGGTGGGGGGCACTATTACACTCCAGGTTAGCGGGAAAATGGGAGACTGGGAGTCAGACTGGGGTCCTCCTGCTAGCTAGCCTGAGATCCAGGGAACACACCATCCCCGGAGAGGCCGCCCAGGTAGAGTTTCCTTGCCAGCACCAAGGGCATCTGGACCCCCACGCAGCGACCGCCCACCCGCACACCTCTGCAACGGGGGACACAGATACACATCCCCACGCTATAGTGTGGGGTTCCGCACACCGCAATGCGCGCGGTGCTGGGCCCATCTGCCAGCGTACACAGTGGGCACACGGCACACGCGCTCAGACACAGCTGCAGCCGACGGGACGCGCGCCGGCACAGTGCCCACAAGCCCACAACCTTCGAGGTGCCCCGCTGACAGCCCCGCTGACGCCGAGGCGCGGTGCGTGCGTAAACACAGATGCACATGTACGTGTACGCACCCGCGCCAGGCTGCCCACCGGGCACACCGACCCTCGGCCGGCCGCCCGCTCGCTCCGGACGGCTCCGCCCTTCGGCCCGCTCGGCCAGGCCCGGGGCGTCCTCCTTCCGGTCACCCGCCCGGGCCCCGCCCTCGGCCGTTACTCGGACAAAGGGGGGGTCCCCGTCCGAGCCGCCGGCGGCGAGGCCCGGCCGGGGCCGGACCCTCGGGGAAGCCGCGGCGCAGTCTGGCGAGCGCACTCCGGCACGTGTCCGCCCGCGCCGCCCCGCGCACCTCGAACTGCCAGTGGGCCGCCTGCAGCAGCTGCTTCGCCTGGTCGGCCGCGCAGCCCGCCGTCAGCACGAACTGGTTGATCATGACCTGGTGCTTGAGCTCGTCCATGTTCACGGACATGGCGCCGCCGCGCTGCCCGCTCCGGCCTCCCTGCGCCGCTCGCGCCTCCGCCTCACGCGTCCACCATTAGCGAGCCGGCTCGGCTAATACAAATATTTACCGTGCGCTCTGACTCACCGCCTCGCGGCCGGCGGCCAGCGGGGCATGCTGGGACCTGTAGTCCGCGCCGCCCCCGCCGCCGGTCGGGCGGCCGGGCCGGGGAGGGCGCGTGGACGCCGAGCGCCTACGGTGCGCACGCCCGCGCCCCGCTGGGGGCGGGATGCAGGGTCGGGGGACTAGGTCCCAGGTGTGTGCGGGGGCGCGGACGCCCACCACGGGGCTCGGGCACCTCGCTGTGGCTCATGTGCCCGTGTTAGGGGGGCTCAGGGGCAGAATTCACTGTATTAGGCTGCAAGGCCCCGAAAACTGGTACACAACAAACATCCTTCGGTTAGCCAGTCTGCCCTGCAAGACTCTGCTTGAAGTCGCCGCCTCCAGGAAGCCTTCCGAGGTTCGCAGCACACTCCCGCACCGCCCTCCGCAGCCTGGCTTTCGGCTCGCCACAGTCGAGGAGCACCTAGGGAAGTGACGGCGCCCATTAGAGGCTGGCGAGGGGGACGTCCCCTGTCGCTTCGGGGTCCCCATCCCTGCAGTATCCCGCTTTACCATGCAAAACCTGATCCTCAGTGCAAAGACGGACCGGCGCCAGGACCACGCGGAGACAGTTCCGGAGTGGCCTGGGACTTCCATTCCCATAATGCTCCGGTTTATTTGCATCTTTCCGTCCTGAGTGACGTCAGCTGAGTGAGGCCTCGCCTCTACCAATAGGCCGCCGTGGGGTGTTAGGACCTGGCCATATAAGGTAAACAAAGCTGGCCACCCAATGAGGCGGCGGCGGGGGCGGGCGGGGTGCGTCACGTGGCCGTGGGGCGGGGCTAGGAGCGGGGGTGGGGCGTTGCGGGCTGTGTTTACAGCTCCTCACATGGCGCTTCCGGTCGCCGGTGGGAGAGCCTGCTGCGCCGGCTCTGGGCTGTCAGGGTCGCGGGCGGCGAGAGGCTGCGGCCGAGGTCTTTCTCCGTCACCTCGCTCCAAGTGACCTTGGCTCGGTTCCTTGGGCTCCCTGGCCCCACTTTATTTTCTTGAGCCACTGTTTGCCGGGCCCTTGAGAACCAGAGCTCCAAGGAGAGCCAAACCAGGCGGACGGCTAGCGGGGAGGGGAGCCTAGGTTCAAAGTTCAAGTCTCGCGGACGAGAGCATCACTGCTAGTATGGAGAGTCCCTAAGGAGGCAAGCACAGGCCCTGGGTGTGGGCTAAGGGCCACTGATCTGATCCTTTGTTCAGAATTAGGAACACTGTGGTTGTGACAGTATGGGGACCAAAGGTGGCTGAGAGGTTCAGTCCCAATTAGACGATTTCTGGGAAATGGAGGACCAGCCTGCAGTATTCTTGGGGAGCCCTACTTGGAGGACTGGTGGACAGGGCCTGAAAGGGGAAGGGAAGTGGGTGAGGCTGGTGCATCAGGATAGCTCAGAGGGCTGGGGAGGGAAATGAGTCAGACTTCTGAGGGCTGGAGCTAGGAGCTAGGCCCATGGGGAGGGAGAGGACACTTAATGTCCCCCTTCCCTATACAAACACCTTAGTCCTGGCAGAACTATCTGTCCACAGGAAATGGGGTTTTGGCATCTTTTCTGCTATGTAGGGATCACTCAGGGACCATCGGTTTTTGCAAACCCTGATGGTGCCAGGATATTTTTGCTCTTGCTGAGAATTGCCCTTTAGCTCTGTGAAACATCATATTCATGAATTAATGTGGGCAAAGCACCTAGCACAGGGTAGGCACACAGTAAGAGACAGCTTTGAGTGTTGATTCCCACTACCACTGTTGCCATGGGGACTGCAACAGAGTATGGTGGAAGGTGGGTGGGTTAGGGAGCCAGACAGCTGGATGTCAGTCCTGAGGCGCTGCCTACTCTGGCTTCTGGTTCCTCTTTTGTAAAGCTCTGAGTTCTCCCACTTCTGTTATAGGGGATTCATGCTGTGGGGCTCAGGGCAGGGCTTGGCTATGGGAATTCTGGCACTCACCTCTTTGCCTCTATCTAGATCACTCTGGGGAGCTCAAGCCCATTTTGTAGATTGGGAAACTGTGACTGGAATCTAGCCTACACTGAAGCATTCAGAACCAGGGGAGAAGACTGGGCCCCCAGTGGACCAGCAGGGTGTATTTCTGGCAAAGGAAAATGAATACCATCTTGGCAGGGCCCACTGGGGTCCTTGCTCAGGGAAGCAGGAAGTACTCTACCCCCACCCCATCTAGTACCACTCAGGTAACCTGGCCAGGCTTCTCCAGCCCAGAGGAGCTCTCCCAGGGCATCCTCCTTGCAGGGGTTGATCTGATGAGGCTGGTTAGGGTGAAGGTCACCCTAATGGCCACTATGCTCCACCTCAGCCAGCTTTTTTTCCCCAGGGGTAGCAAAGAAGGAGAAAACAACCCTGTTTTCAGCCAGGATCAGTCTGCTGGAGGGTGGACTTTGGATTTCTTAGCAGGCTGGGATAGGACCTGACAGCTGGGGCCAGGAGATGGGGGGAGGCCGAGAGAAGCCATTGCAGCACCACCCTTATCTTACCTGAGGGCCAAGGAGGTTGAGGACCTTGCCAGCATTCTCAAGTTCACATGGCCAGTTAATGGAGGTGTGTTTTCCTTACTAGTGTGCAGACTCCTTGTCTAGCATGATCTAACATTTGATCCCTGTCACCTGGTTCATCACCTGACATATAGTAGCTGCAATGATAAATATTTGTTGAATAAATAAATGAGTCACCCAAGATGTTGATAGTGGAGCTTGGTCCAAATCAGGAAGAACCTGTTTCCCTGCTGGGCGTGAATAAGCACCGAAAAATATTGCTGAAGGGGCCTTCTTGAGTCCAAAGCTCTGAGAATGTTTAAGAAAGTCCAGCTGGCGGGGCTTGGTGCACATACCTGTAATCCCAGTGATTTGGGAGGCTGAGGCACAATGATCACCTTTTTTTTTTTTTTTTTTTAAGTACTGGGAATTGAACCAGGGGCTCTTTACCACTGCCCAGCCCTTTTTATTTTTTGTTTTGAGACTGTCTCACCAAATTACTGAAGGCCTTGCTAAGTTGCTGAGGCTGTCCTTGAACTTTCAAGATGATCCTAAATTTGAGGCCAGCCTGGTAACTAGTGGAACCCTGTCTCAAAAAAAAAAAAAAAAAAAGTGCTGGGATATAGCTCAGTGAAGTGTCCCTGCGCTTAATTCCTAATACAAGAAAAAAAAAAAAAGCCATCCAGACAATGAAAGGCCTACCGTGGTGTGCTCTTAGAGCTGTTTTTCAGTGGAAACAGTAGGGTCTTAGGGACTCTCTCCCTCCCTTTCTGCAACCAGGTAGGGCAATAAATTAAGTGCATAGCTGATATATGTGTGTGTGCCTGTATAAGTGTGTTATGTGATTCAGTGGAAATAAAATAAGGGAAGAAAGACCACACCAGGTGGGAATGTCTTCAGGCTCATCCTTCAGGGACATGAAGTTTGAAATCTGCACACTGGGGAATTACTATCTGGGAAAGCAGGAGAGTGCCAAGGTAAGGGCAAATTCCAGCTTTACCACTTACTTACTGTGCAACCAGAATAGGGCACTTCTCCAAGCCTTCTGTTTCTGTTCTGTAAATTGGGAATAAAAATAGAATTTATGCTGATCATGCTGGCACATGCCTGTAATCCCAGCGGCCCAGGAGGCTGAGACAGGGGAATCGCAAGTTCAAAGCCAGCCTCAGCACAAGTGAGGAGCTAAGCAACTCAGTGAGACCCTGTCTCTAAATACAAAAAATGGATGGGTATGTGGTTCAGTGGTTGAGTACTTCTGAGTTCAATCCCCAATAGAAAAAAAAAGTAATAATAAAAATAAAAAGGGTTGGGATGTGCCTCAATGGTTAACACTCCTGGATTTAATCCCTGGTACAAAAAAAAAATTATTAAAATGGTTGGGTTTGTAGCTCAGTGTTAGAACACCCATGGGTTTAATCCCCAATACTGCCACCGACAAAAGAAAGAAAATAGAACTGACATCAGAGAATTAAAAGAGCTAATATGCATAAAGCCCCCAGTATGATGCCTGGCACAGATTAAGTGTTCAGTGAATGTAATAGGAAGACTTAATAAATAGGAAGACTTAATCAGGCAACCCCAAAACCTGAACTTTTCTAGTCATTAATTTGACTTTGCAAGAAACCCCTGATAGTAAGGATCACTGGATGGTGGATTCTGGTCCCTGGGAAGCTATAGGATATTTAAATTTTTAAAAACATTTTTTCAGGGGGCTGGGGTTGTGGCTCAGTGGTAGAGAGCTCAACTCGCCTAGCACATGCTAGGCAAGTGCTCTACCACTGAACCACAACCCCAGCCCTACTTTTATTTAGAGACGGGGTCTCACTGAGTTGCTTAGTGCTTTGCCATTGCTGAGGCTGGCTTTGAACCCCTGATCCTCTTGCCTCTGGGATTATAGATGTGCGCCTCCGTTTTAATGTGTGTTTAATTCACTATGGTGAGTTGTACCAGGTGGGACCTTTCCTGCCCTGAGCCTTCCTAGCTATGCTTTTGGCGCAGCAGGCTTGATTTGGGAAACATTTCTTGGAACCCCAGTTCCTCAAGTGAAAAATAGGTAAAAATGAAGCTCTTGTGGCCTCCCTCAGACGTGTGAAGTCAAAAGCCAAGAAAACCCTTGCAAACTGCCAGGTTTCAATCTTGACCTTGATTCTTGGAAACTTGCTTTCAGCACATTATATGCAGCTCTTCTTCCTTCCTGCCTCAGTGTAAAATGGAGAGGTCTATTATCTTCCTTAGGGTTGCGTATCTTCAATGCAGTCGTTCTAAATTGAGCGAGCAGCATGCCCCTTAAACCCCAGCTACTTGGGAGGCTGAGGCAGGAGGCTCAGTGGAGCCCAGAAGTTCAAGTCCAACCTGGCTTACAAAAAAAAAAAAAGTACTCATTCTGGAGTTGAGGTTGGAGGAATGCTTTGCGTTCTGGCCAAGGCCTGAGCAGATGCGCATTTCCCCAGTGAGCACCAACCACCCAGGTAGGCTTGGGGGCCCCCAGGCTTTCTAGGCAGAGGCGGGACGAACCCTGGGCAGTGCAGAAAAGCAAGGGGTGCCCAGGCGACGATGAGTCTGCGGGCAGAGAGAGGCGCAAGGTCCCCGGGCCTGCACCTGAGGCCTCTACCCCTGCGGGCGGGAGGGGGCGGTGCGTCCGGGTGGACGGGCGGGGCCGGCGGCGAGCGCGCAGGCGCGGGGCCACATGTCCCGGGCGGGGCGGGCGCCAGGCGGCGGCGGGGACGCGCGTCCGTGCGGCCTGGTCCGGGCCATGTCCGCGTGAGCAGGACACCGCCGCCGCGGTCCGCCGAGCCGCCCCGCGCACCATGGGCTCCATTCTGAGCCGCCGCATCGCGGGGGTGGAGGACATCGACATCCAGGCCAACTCGGCCTACCGCTACCCCCCGAAGTCCGGTGAGCGCCGGGCGGGCGCGGAGGGAGGGGACGCCGCGAGCGCCGGGCGGCCCTTCCCGACTGGTGACCTTGGGCCGGCCCCTCGCGTGGCTCCCCCTTCTAGGTGGCTCGCCCCCCGCGGCCGTCCTCGCCGTCCTGGAGGCGTGGTGCGAGGCCGGGGGTGGGCGCTGACCGCCCCACCCGGACTCGGGCGCCGCGCTCCTGGCGGGTGGATGGCGGCTCTGGCGCCGCCGGGGAGGCGAAGCTGAGGAGGGGCAGGGCTGTAGGCCGAGCTGGAGAGCTGCGGAATGGCAGGGGGCGAGGGGACAGGGACTGCTTGACTTGTGGCTTAGGGACCTGAGCCACCAGGTGGAAGTGACTTTCCCAAGGACTCAGCGCCGGGAGGCACCGCTGGGACCAGGACCTGAGAAACCCTGTTCCCAGAGTGTGGCCCCCCTGAACTTTGAGCTCCGGTTCCTGGCTCTCCATCTCCTGTGGGCTGGTTTGGGGTGGAAAGGAGAGAATCCCACCGTATGAGATATCCAATGGGGCCCTCAGATGCTGGCTTCTGAGCAACCTGTCTAATGTGGGCTCTGTGTCTTGGGATCCCCACAGGCCAGATTTCCTTTGAGTGTGGTCCAGGACCACCTGCTCCCTCAGGTAGGGCATCTTGCTAAACATCCAAGGCTCCACTTCAGATCTGCTGAGACCTAGGAACCTGCCTTTTAAACCCATTCCCCGGGTGAGTCAGATGTCCTATCAAGTTTGAGAAAGTGCCTTGCCCTAGTTAAAAGAAGGTGAGGGTCAGTGGCTCCAGGAACACAGGGGCAGGAACTGGTCCAGCCTCCAGGTAGCCTTATGGGATGGAGTCAGCTGGTAACCTGCTGTTGCCTATTTGCAGGGAGAACTCCCTGCCTGCTGTGTCCCAGGCACAGCATCAGAGCAGCCTGGACTGGTGTGGGTTGCAAGTCCTGGCATTTCCCTTGCAAGACTCTGTGTGTGTTCTGTCTGTCTGTCTGTGGCTGAGTGACCTTGGTGAAGCTGCTTAACCCCCTGTATCCTTTTCCTCATCTGTAAAATGGGCTGGTAACTTGTACCATGTTCAGAAGTCTTGCCTGGCACATTAGAAATCTTCAGCAAATGTTAGTTGGTAAAACTAACATTTTAAAAGGAAACTAGGTGATTAGCCCAGACCCTAATAGATTTAGCAGCGGCATGACAGATGTCAGAAAGTTTACTGTGGCACATCCCATCACCTGGGACCTGACCACTGTTAATGTCCCATTGGACAAGACAACAAATATGTGGCACTTAGAGCCCCACTTTCTGATTCCACTGTGGCAGATGTTGCCAATCATTCATGACATTCCTTTCCACTGAGCCTGGACTGGTTTCAGAATCCATCACAGAATCCCCGCCAGCTGCCACTGATTGATTGGTGCTGGCACTGCAGGTGAAACTCATGGGCGACCTGGGCTTTGTAGCCAATAACAGCAGAGTTCTGGGGTTGCCCAGTCCAAAGGCTGTCCTGTCCGGCTAATGTTTTTTCCCTTTCTGTTCTTAATTCTTCTAGGTGACTTACACACACGTTGTTCATCTGTCTTGGGGACATCAGGATCCTGGTCCTGTGTCTGGGGGTTTACTTGCTTCCCAGGTTCTTGAGAACCTGACAAGGTTGGGGAGAGTCACTGGAAAAAAGAAGGGACCTTATCAGTACTTCATTGTTGCCCTGAGGGTGGATTGGGGACTGTAGAGAGTTTGGAGAGGGGTGCCCCTGTGGATTTTTCTGAGAAAATTGTCTTTTCAGGTCTGTCAGTTTTTATGAGGTCAAGAAGAATCATTGGGTGCTAGTGTGTTTTTAAGTCCTTGCTAACCACATCCAGTTTTCTTCGTTCATGGAACTTGCACCATGCTCTGGGATAGCTCTTAGCTTGACTTGAAAGACATTTGGTTTGTTTTTATTGTGTTTCACTCTTAACAGTTTTATTGAGGTACAGTTTGTGCACCTTGCAGCTCATCCATTTTAAGAGAGTGACTGACGTGTAGCATCAGAGCTGTAGGTGTGTGGAGTCCTGCACCCACCACCACAGTTCAGACGTCTCTTCACTCCCTGGTGTTTCTTTGTACTTGCTTGTGGTCAGTCTCTGTCCTCTGCTCCCACTCCAGCACATGGCTGATCTGCTTTGTCTTTAAAATTTCCTGGACATTTTACACGAACAGAATCATGCAGCACAAGGGCTTCTTTCCGTGTGTCTGGCTTCTCAGCATAATGTTTTTGAGATTCATCCGTGTTGTAGCATGCATCTATACCTCTGTGTGGTGATGGTGTATTTGTCTGTTCACTGATTAATGGACATTTGATGTTTCCCCTTTTTTTGGCTGTTAGAATCAGTGCTGCTTCAACATTCACATACAGTTGATATGAGCACTTGTGTGTTCCTTTCTCCTAGCTGTAGGCCTAAACATGGAGTTGTTAGGTCATGTGGGAGCTATATGTTTAACCTTTTGAGAACCTCCTAACCGTTTTCCCAAAGTGGCTGCACTGTTTTGATTTTTTCCTACTAGCAGCCAGTTTGTCCCCATCCTTGACAATGCTTGTCCACTGCTCCGATTTCAGCCAACTCGGATGGGAAGTGAGACCCCGCTGTGCTGGTGATTCGCATTTCCCTGGTCACTGGTGATGTTAAGCATCTTTTTGTGTGCTTAGTGGCCATTGTATTTGTGTGTGTGTGTGTGTGTGTGTGTGTGTGTGAGAGAGAGAGAGAGAGAGAGAGAGAGAGAGAGAGAGAGCTATTTAAATCTTTTGTTTAGTTTTTAAAAATTGGATTATCTTATTGAGTTTTGTAGGTATTCTGATACGGTTCCTTTGCCAATCATATGATTTGCAAATATTTTACTAGTCTGGTTTGTCGTTTGAAGAGCAAATGTTCTTAGTTTTGATGAACTTCAGTTTCTCATCTTTTAAATGAATAGTGCTTTTAGAGTTAGATTGAAGAAATATTTGCCTTGCCCAAGTCATAACCTAGCTTTTACTGACCCTGGGTTCAATCCCCAGTACTGCCAAAGAGAAAAGCCGTGGTTTGAGGGATGGTCAAGGCCATCTTTCACTTGTGGGACTCAGTTGCTTCACTATTGTGTGTTGTGAAGATGATCCTCTTCCCGTCAAGCTGCCTTCACACCTTTGTCAAAACTCAGTTATCACAGATGTGACAGGGCTTGTCCTGGCTCTCCACTCTGTCCTTTTGGCTCACGTGTCCATCCCACTGCTTCTCCTCTGGCACAGCTTTGCCTCTCAGGGCATTGGACCATGTCTTAGAGAGACACATTTTGTCACAGCTCGGGACAAGTGTCTGTGCTGCTGGCATGGTGGGCAGAGGCCACAGGACAGTCCCGGTGCTGAGGCTGGGGAACCCTGGTCTGACACACCGCAGCACCTGCTGTCACCTGGCTTGCTGAGCCCCAGTTCTCCAGCTTTCTTCTCCGCGCTTGTTCTGGGGGTGCTCAGGTCCTGGCATTCCTGTATAAGTTTTGCAGGTAGCTTATCAATTCTACAAAGACAGTCTGCTGAATTTTGATAGGGATCACGGGATCACATCGAAGGTACAGATTGATGTTGGAGAGTTGCCATCTTTACCATGCTGATTCTGCGTCCATGGACGTGGCCTGTCTGTGTTTATGGTGTGTCAGTGTTTATCTGGATCTTACTTTTTGATTATACTTTTTTTTTTTTAAAGGCACAAGTAGAGATTTATTTAGGAAGGCAAGGGTCATGTGCTCCATGGGAAGAGTTGGGCTCTAGACAGTGAGGAGCTGAGGCAACTTTTTAAAGGCCAGCAGCACTGGTGTTCTCAGTCTACAGGTGATATAAAGTCCCTTTCATACATTTCTTTAAATAATAGTTGATTTTGATGAGAATATTAAGGACAATTAATGTATTAAAGTAAGGTACAGTCCTTGCAGTCTGGGGAACTTGTTGTTGTCATATGCCTCTGATTGTTGGTGAGGACCCTGAGGCTCAGAGGTGATGGTGACTCACAGTGGGGTCAAGGTGGAACCAGATTTAAGGCCAGGCCCCCTGACTCCCAGCCTGATTCTGCCCACTTGCCTCCTCCCTGTCCTGCCTGATAGGGACCTGGTGGCTACAAGGGACTACCCTGAGTTACTGCAGCTCTCTGTAGGCTCTGTCTGATGTGGCACTTTGTGCAGTGACCAGGCCGGGCCAGAGGACTCATGAGCTTGCTGAAGGGACTTCTGCGGGGCAGAGAGTGCAGGGTGAGGGGACCAGCACCTTCTGCAGGGCCAGGCCTGCTGTGTCTCAGGCATGCCCGGGAGAGGCAGAGTAGGCACTTGCTGGGCTTTTGCACTTGTTGGAGTGGAAGGTGTGGGGGCTTTGGGAACTGGGCACCTGGCTGCAGCACAGACTCCCCACTGGTGGTGAGCCCCAGTGCTATGGTTGGTGGTCTGTGGTTGTGGCGGTAACAGCAACCGTGAGGGCTCAGCTTGGAGGCCTGTGTTGTCCCTGCAAGGCTGGCCCTGTTTTCACATTGTGTGTGTGGACTCTGAAGTATAGATAGGCACTGCGCCTGGCTGGTCACTCAGCGAGGTACAGAACAGGTGTGAGGGCACCACAGCCAAATCCTTAAAGAAATGACGGTGTCCAGCATGCAGAGTGATGCCAACTGTCTGCCCTGCTGCTTGAGGACCACTCTGGGACCAGGTCACTCAAAGAAGTGGTGGAGGAGGGGTGCTCAGACCTGTAGCCCCCATGCTGGGTGGGGGTGTCGGTGCTCTCTTGGTGCTCTGTTCCTTTTGTGGCTGGGTGGTATTTGGCTGCCTGCATTGTTTATCATCTGTCTGAGGACATGGGGTAGTTTCTGGGACAGACTTTCTCCATGTACCCAGAGAACTTGCTGTGGCTTCACTTTTCCCTATTTTGTAAAAGAGGCCAGTTCCCAGTGTCCCTCTGCCTAGGTGTCCAGTTCCCAGTGTCCTTGTCTGGGCTGGGGCTCTCTGCAGCTCTGTGCTCATGGGGCCTCTGTAAGAGGCAGAAGACAAGAATCCTTGCCCACAGGTTGCGCACAGCTCAGTGGCAGAGTGCTTGGGTAGCATGCTTTCGGCTCTGGGTTCCCTCCCCAGTGCTGCACCAAAAAAAAAAAAAAAAAAAAAAAAAAAAAATTAAATGTAAAGAGGTGTGGTGGTGTGTGCCTGTAATTCCAGCTTCTCCAGGCTGAGGCAGGAGGGTCTCTTAAACCAAATAAATAAGACAAGACCTTCCCCAGGAAGCCAGGTTTTCTCTTCCCAGGAGGGCTTCCTGCTCCCCTCCTCTTTTCTTGTCTGATATAGTCAAGACCAAGAAGCTATGTTTGGGAGTTATTTTGGGGTGTGTGTAGGAGGGTACAGGGGTTTCCACCCAGGGCTTTGTGCACATAAGTGATCTACCACTAAGCTATATCCCCAACCCCCCCCCCTTTTTTTTTAATTGTTTTGGTGCTGGGTTTGCAGTAAAATGTGAGTGCCCCTTGTTATTAAAGCCCAGTCCATCCACAGGAGCTCTGCTGACTTTGCCTGGCCTTGACCTGGCTCTGGGTCTGCACCAGGGACTCAGAACCTCCTGCGTTGCATTCCTGAGCCTGGTCACAGCTGAGCTGGAGGTTTCTGTGGTGGCCACTGCCATCCAGTGCCTGAATCTTTCTTCACCAACCTGCCCTCTAGAGAATCATAGTCCAGGCTGAGGGAGCTCTGAGGACCTTAGGAGTAGGCTAGCCAGGTGGCCTAGGGTCCTGTGCTGGGAGCTGGCAGTGAGGCCCTCCTCCCAGGGTGAGGCAGGCTTCATTCTGGGCTGTGTGTAGGAGCCAGTATGTGCTCATCCTCCTGGTTTGGGGACCACCCAGGGTGCTGTGGAGTTGTAGATCAACCTGACTCTCACTGGGGGCTTGCACTTCACACCTGGGAGCAGCTGGTCAGTGTGCTGAGGAGAGCACTGGCTTTGGTCCTGAGGCTGTGCGAGAAGTTTCCTATGTGGCATTGGTCAGTCACTTGCCTACCATGGTCCCAGCTTCCCACCTAAAGCCCAGGGGGGCTCTGTTTGCCCTGGCCCAGCTGGCCTTTGTTTTTCATGGGGCCCAGAAGTTCTCTGGGAAATGTCCTGCATTTCCTGGATGACCATGGGTGGTGACTGCTTCTGCCTGTACAACCTCAAACCAGGCATGGCCACCGTCTGGGCCTGCAAGGGTCACACTTAGCTTGGCTTCCTGTGCCCTTCCACAGGGTTCAGTGCAGCCTTCCAGCTTCTTTGCTGGTTTGAGTGGTTTGTGAAGTGGAGGGTGGTGTTGGGTCGTCTCCTCCCTCCCTGCCTAGCCTGGCTCGGTGCAGGGTGTATGGCTGTGGGATTGTCCCCTTGCCAGCTGCCCCTGCATCCCCCCAGCTCCTCTACACTCAGCCTCCCCCTGGCCCAGGCACCTGGGCCTCCCTGGAGGCCATGGAGGCTGTTTCCTGAAAGGCACTGCCAAGACTGGGGAGGGCAGCTCTTCTGCCCCACCAGAGTAGGTGCCGTAGCTTATGGAGATGTGTGAACCAGTCTTTGCTGGGTCTCGGTTGTCCCCAGCTCACGGTGGTGCATTGCTCCTCCTCCCTGCCATGGCAGTGCTCTGGCCTTCAGGGTCTCCCCTCTGCAGGTGGGATATCAGGGTTCCAGCCAGTGTTGACTTCCTGTTCCATGTTACAGATGGGGACAGTGAGGCTAGAGAGGTGGTTGCCCAGAGTCACCCAGCTGGAGTGTAGTTGGGGCTGAGGGCACAGTCGCAGGCAGAAACATGCTGTCGTGGGCACACATATGGACTTAGCTGGGGGAT
This sequence comes from Urocitellus parryii, assembly GCF_045843805.1. Lineage (NCBI taxonomy): Eukaryota > Metazoa > Chordata > Mammalia > Rodentia > Sciuridae > Urocitellus > Urocitellus parryii. The sequence goes on along the minus strand of NC_135539.1, from coordinate 5,337,157 downwards.
CATAAGTGGGGTGACTAGAGCCAGGTCAGACCCCCTCCAACACCACAGGCTGTGGGGGCTGCCCTCCCTGCCTACCATGTGGGATGATGTGGGGCCAGGAGGGGCATTCCTGAGAGCAGCACTTCCAGGACCCGTGATGTTCTCATCTCACAAGTCCAGGGCCCAGCTGATTTAGTGGCACAGGCACCAAGTCAGCAACTTTGTGCAGCTGGTAACCTGGAGACATGGAACATCTGTCCAAGTAGAGAATGAGAGGAAATTCCAGCAGGTGGAGCCAGTGAGCCCTTGCCTGCCAACCAGCTGGCCTGTAAGGCTCCTTTCCCCTTGGTGGGAGCCATGACCCAGGCAGCCCAGCGCATCACCTGACCCAAAGGCTTTCTCCAGAAGGGTGCCCTGGGCGTCTGTTAATGGCATGGTTTGCCTGGCGTGGTTGAGGACATAGGGAGTTCCAGTGAAGATGCCACCTCTTGGCTGTGTGTCCTGAGTGGGTTACTTGACCCTGCTTGCCTGGGATTCATGGTGTCATCCACCTTCCCTCATCCACCTCCTGGGTGGGACCAACTTGGTGGTCACAAGGGGGTAGGATTGTGGCCACTTGTAAATGGCGTCTGGTCTCAGGCAGAGGGAGGACAGAATGTAACCAACTCTGAGGAAGGCTGAGACTGTGCAAGATGCTAGTCAGGGCGGGAGGATTTGACAGCCACCATGCAGCTGGCCCACAGGTGGTCAGGGTTGCTTTTCCTGAGGTTGAGTCTTAAGGCCACAGTAGCAGGGGAGGCTGAGCGCAGAGCTGTGGCTAGCACCGGCTGCAGGGACTAGCGCCTGGGGCAGTGGCCAGCACAGGGGCAGGCACAGCAAGTGTGTGGCAGCCTAGTTGAGTCAGACACTTGGAACCCACATTGTGGGACAGGGGGCTCTTGGGCCTTGGGGCCAGTATGTCCCAGCACCAAGATGCTCAGTGACCTTCCTCATCTGTTGTCTTGTGGCTGTTGAGGTGTCCCACATGAGTTTGGGTACAAATGCTCCTCAAGGGTCCAGACAGGAATCTCTGAGCTGGTGTGTCCCAAGCTCAGGTCTCTGGTAAACTGGATATAATGAAAACTGGGTAGTGGAAGGTTAGGCGTGGGGGGCTTGGGGTGACATCTGTGGCCATTCACCTTCTCACTGTCCAGGTCACCTAGTGCCTGTAAATAGGAACAGTCTGCATCCTCAGGCAGGGAGGAGATGGACCATCTGAGCTTGAGTCCCAGTGACAGGGCAGATGGGGAGATGGTGAAGCTCTTCTAGCCAAGGTGTTTAAGGACTGCCCCAGGCTCTGGGCTCCAGGAGCGTCTGCCTCGAAGCTCTGGCCAGAGAAGGGTTTCCAACTGTTCTCATAGGAAAGACCTTCATGTAGCTCTTTGTGGATGAACAGCTGCCCGTTGTGATTGGCAGTGGCTCCACTGGCCACTAGAGTCCACAGGGTTGAGCCCCAGATCAAACTTTTGTGCTCAGTTTTCTGAGTGGGAAGCGGGGCTGCTGGAGAGCCCCAGCTCACGCCCACCACAGCAGATGTGGGGAGCCAGTGCCCGCAGTCTTCGGCATCTGTCACATCTTCCTTCTTATTTCTCACCCTCACCTCCTTTTCCTTTTTTCTCCCTCCCTCCTGGCAGCTCTGCCGCCTCCTCTTAGTCCTGAGGTGTGTGTGTGTGTGTGCACATGCAGACATACATGCAGACATGTTTAACACACGGGCATGTGCACACACAGTGCACATGCATGTGTGTGTTTCTATTTATACCCATACATACATACAGATCTGCTACCAGTTTCCCCATGCACACATTCCTTCATTAGAAATTCCTTTTTAAAAAAATGTGAGCAGTGGTACATATGCACAATGGAATATTACTTAGTCATAAAGAAGAAAGAAATTATGGCATTTGCTGGTAAATGGATGAAACAGAGAATTATCATGTTAAGTGGAATAAGCCAATCCCAAAAAACAAATGGCCTAATGTTCTCTCTGATATGAAGATGCTGACTCACAATGGAAGGGGGAGGTTCACAAAATTGGAGGGGAGGAAGGGGCGGATGGGAACAGGAAAGACAGTAGAATGAATGGACATCACTTTCCTGTGTTCACTTATGAATACACCTTCAGTGTAACTCCATACCATGAACAACCACAAGAGTGGGAAGTTATACTCCATGTATGTGTGATATGTCAAAATACATTCTACTGTCATAACTAAAAAGAACAAGTAAAAAAAAAGTGATCATACAAAAATATAAGCTGGGCACAGTGGTGCACTCCTGTAATCCCAACTACTCCAGTGGCCGAGGCAGGAGGATTGCAAGTTCAAGGGCAGCCTCAGCAATGTAGCAGGATCCTGCTCAAAAAGAGCTGGGGAAGCAGTTCAGTGGTCAAGTGCCTGCCTAATGTGTGTTGAGGTCCTGGTTCCACTCCCCAGCACTGAAAGATAAAAGCAACACAGAGAATAATGTAACAAATGCATAATTAACTTAATGCATAATTCACAGTTAACACTTTTTATATTTGTTTATCTACTTTCTTGGGGAAAAATAAAGGGATAGCAGTTCCCCAGCGCCCATCAAGTCTCCCTGGCCCTGGCCGTGACCTTCCTTGCCTTCTTTCTGCATGCGTGGGTGTCCACCCATGAGCTCCAGGATGCTCTGTGACATGGGTCCCCTTCCTCCTTGTCTGTCAGCAGCTGCAGGCCTGTGCCGTCCCGTGTCAGCTCTGGATGCGTGCAGTCCTGGCTCAGTCCCAGCTGGTGAGCAAGGTGGTCCCAGCCTATGACGGCCCTTGCCACTGTGCACTTCCCAAGGATGGGATGGGACTTTTTTTTTTTTTAATGCTTGAAAGTCTTATTGATTATACTGTGCATGTCTGCAACCTAGATGTGTACTTAAATTGTAATTTAGAATCTGAAAAAATCAATAATGCTCTGAGATAATTTAACTTATAGCTTCAGTGGCTGTTACAAATTCCCAACCGATTAACACAAATAGCTACCATTTTTACCAATAGCAAGCAAAAATGCCAAAATATGTTGACAACGTATTTCTGAAGTGGTTGGGCTACTTCCCCCCATGGTTAATTCAGTTCATTCATGTTCTGACAGTTAAATATAACCTAGTTCTGGAACAGTACACATTTCAGCATCAATTCTAGCTCTTTCTTCTTTCTGTGTTCTGGGGATTAGATCCAGAGCCTTGCACTTGGTAAGGCAAGACTCTACCTCCGAGGTAAAAGGCCCAGCCTTTTTTGGTTTTCATTTTGAGACAGACTGTCCAAATTGTCCAGGCTGGCTTCCTCCTGCCTCAGCCTCCCAAGTAACTGGGATTACAGGCATGCACCACTGTGTCCCCTAGTACTATTTTTTATGTAGAGAAACCTTGATCCCATAAACAAGTAAATGAGAATTAACAAGGTTTTGATAATCCATAGTACCTAATTCCAAGTTACTTGGCAAAAATCCTGATATAGACCTAGTATCAAAACAAGTTGAAAGCTGGGTGCGGTAGCACACCCTGTAATCCCAGCGACTTGGGAGGCTGAGGCAGGAGGATCCTGAGTTCAAACCCAGCTTCAGCAGCTCAGTGAGACCCTGTCTCTAATAAAATTACAAAAAAGGTCTGGGGATGTGGCTTGGTGGCTAAGCATCCCTGGGTTCAATCCCTGGTACCAAAAACAAACAAACAAAAAAACCCAAAACAAATTGAAGGACCGTACAGCTCAGGAAATAATGCCAAGAGTTAAGAAATTCAATGCCATCAAATTGAGAAGCTTCTGTACAGCAAAGGAAACATTAGGAATGTGAAGAGAGAACCCACAGAATGGGGGAAAAAATCTTTGGTAGGTACTTTTCTGTCAGAGGATTAATACATAGAATATTTAAAAAAAAACAAACTTTACCTCAAAAATTCAGATAACCCAGTTAATAAATGGGAGAATGAACTAGACACTTTTCAAAAGAAGAAATACAAATGGTCAACAAATACATGAAAAAATGTTCAACATCCTTAACAGTTAGGGAAATGTAAATCAAAACTACATTGAGGCGGGTTTCGGGTGCATGCCTGTAATCCCAGCAGCTCAGGAAGCTGAGGCAGGAGGATGGTGTCAGCAAAAGCAAGGCACTAAGCAAATCAGTGAGACTCTAAAATACAAAATAGGGCTGAGGATGTGGCTCAGTGGTTGAGTGCCCCTGAGTTCAATCCCTGGTACCAAAAACCAAAATAACAACAACAAAAAAAACTACACTGAGATTTCATCTCACTCCAGTCAGAATGGCAGTCATCAAAATTCAAACAATGAGGGGCCTGGCGTTGTGACTCAGTGGTGGAGCGCTTGCTTAGCATGCGTGAGGCACTGGGTTCGATTCTCTGCACCACATACAAATAAATATAAAGGTCCATCAACAATCAAAAAATATATTTTAAAAACGCAAACAATGGGGCTGGGGATGTGGCTCAAGCGGTAGCGTGCTTGCCTGGCATGCGTGCGGCCCGGGTTCGATCCTCAGCACCACATACCAACAAAGATGTTGTGTCCGCCGAGAACTAAAAAAATAATAATAATAAATAAATAGTAAAAAAAAAACGCAAACAATGATAAATGCTGGAGAGGATGTGGAGAAAAAGAAACACTTTTACACTGTTGGTGGGACTGAAAATCAATACAACTACTATAGAAGTCAATATGGAAGCTCCTCAAAAGACTAGGTATGGAACTACCATACGATCCAGCTATACCACTCCTCAGTTTTATCCTAAAGAATTGAGGTCATTGTATACTACAGTGATACACACATACCCATGTTTATAGCAGCACAATTCACAATAGCCAAACTAGGAAACCAGAGTAGATGTCTGTTAGCAGATGAATGGATAGAGAGAATGTGATACAGCCAGGCATGTAATCCCAGTGGCTCTGGAGGCTGAGCAAGGAGGGTTGCCGTTTCGAAGCCAGCCTCAACAATTTAGTGTGGTTGTAAGCAACCTAAGGAGACCCTGTCTCAAAAAGTAAAAGGGGCTGGGGGTGTGGCTCAGTGGCTAACTTTGATTTCAATCATGATACCAAAAAAAATAGGAGATACACATTCACACAAACATAATGCAGTTTCATTCAGCCGTAAAGAAAAAATGAAATTATGTCATTTGCAGGAAAATGGATGGAACTAGAGAGAGTCATGTGTTTTCACTCATGTGGAAGCTGGAGAGAAAAAAGGAAGAGATGGGCGTGGGGGCCGGAGATCTCATGAGAATCAAAGGGAGATTGAAAGAGGAAAGTGGGGCTGGGGCTCAGCGGTAGAGCACGCACCTAGCACGTGCGAGGCCCTGGGTTCAGTCCTCAGCACCACATAAAAATAAATAAATAAAGGTATTGTGTCAACTACAACTAAAAAAAAAAAAATTAAAAAAAATAGGAAAGGGACCAGAGTTGGGGGGTGGTAAAGAGGGAGACATGCTGGGGCATGATATTGGCCAAATTTCATGTGGCATGTGTGAATATGTAACAATGAATCCCATTGGTATGTGCGACTACAATGCACCAATAAAATCAGGTAGAAAACAAAAACAGTGAGGGTATACCAGCCGACAGCTCGAGATCAGGCCCTTCCCCTTCTGAATGCTTCTGTTGAGGTGTATGCTCACAGCATTAGGTCCACCTTTGTGTCTTGTACTTCAGGTGACCTCCATCCTTCTTATCCTGGAAAGTGGTTCCAATTCTGTATTATTGTAACCACCGCCAACAATCCTCCTGTCCCAGGTCTCAGATCTTTTTTTTGTCAGGATAGGGGGTACTGGGATTGAACTCGGGTACTCAATCACTAAGTCACATCCCTAGCCCTTTTTGGTATTTTATTTAGGATCTTGCTGAGTTTCTTAGCGCCTCACTGTTGCTGAAGCTGGGTTTGAACTCAAATCTGCATGCCTCAGCCTCCTGAGCTGCTGGGATTACAGGCATGTACCACGGGCTCAGGTCCAGATCTTTTAAAAATAGTTTGTTGGTTGCAAGTAACATATGTTAGATGTAGACAACTCATAAAAAACACTTAAAGCAAACAAGAAGTAGTAATTGCCTATTGCATCTTGATCCAGAGATATGAGTTTGTAGCATTTGTTCTGCTGAAGAACAGAAGGCCTAAAACTACCCTGACTTTGGAGCCCCTGGGGTATAGGCCATCAGAACGTGTGGGGCGAGGCAGCGAGCGTGTGGAGGGAGGGTACTAGCCAAGCAGATTCAGGGTACAGCCTGCAGACATACATTTATTTATTTATTTAGGGTAATGGGGGTTCAACCCAGGGATATTTTACCACTGAGCCATCTCCCCAACCCTTTCTATTTTTTATTTTGAGACAGGGACTCACTAAATTGCATAGGGCCCTGCTGAATTGCTGAGACTGGCTTTGAATTTGAGGTCCTCCTGTCTCAGCTTCCCGAGCCACTGGGATTACAGGCGTGCACCACCATGCCAGACTGGAGGTCACAAACTGAAGAGGAATAGCCCAGGAAGGCCTTGCTGGAAAGGGTCTTTTTTCCCACATGGCTCATTGTGTGCTGACTTGTTTTGTGGAACACTGGTGGTGGTCCACAAAATCCAGGGGTCATGTTTGGTTAACCAAGCACCACTATTCTTTGTGTTGGGCTGCACTTGACTCAATTCCTGGCCTGTGTGGCCTAGGGCTGAGTTGAGGTTAGGCCCTTCCTGCGGTTGCTGGGGAGGACCTGTGGCCTCATCACTCAGGCCCGGCCAGCCTTTGTGGTCATGACTCCCATAACAGGCTGCAGTTCTCAGGAAGGGCACAGATCCCTCAAGGTGCCCCTGGTTACTTGAGGGCCCCAGAATTCTCCCTGGGGGCCCCAGGAAGGACCCATATGGGCTCCTAGATATAGAAGTCCCTGCTGCTCATGAGCCCAGGGATGCACTGTCTGAGCATCCCCTGATTCAGAGGCCCCGAGGTCACCTGGACCCTCCTATTAGGTCCTCTGTCTGCAGCGTGGTGGGCAGAGTGGGCAGGTGTCGGGGCAGAAAGCTTGTAGAGTCACTCTCCTGGCGCTCCAACAGAGCTGGTAGCTCAGTTCTTTTAGGCAGATGGGTATCTGACACCTCCCAAGAGGAGCGTGCGTTTGGCATCTGAGTGCCAGGGACGGGCAGGAACTGCTGCAGCCTCAGTCTTTGTGGAAAGCCGGGCACGACTGAAGTGACCAGATCCATGTAGTTGTCAGCTGTAGTCATAACTGAGGGGATGTCTTTGGGCCTCCTATTTTTGGGCTCTGCCTTGGTCTGAGGTCAGAGAATGTCTGTTTTCTGGGGCAGCTGTGACAGATGACCACTAAGAGTGGCTTGAAACAACAGCAGTGTTTGTGTGGTTCTGGAACCCAGAAGTCAAGGCCTCAGTGGGGCTGTCCTCCCCCTGGAGGCCCTGTGTCCCTGGTCACTCCTGGGCTTCTGTCCCTTTAATCGCTGCCCTGTCGTCACATTTGTGTGCTTCTTTGTCCACACCTCTCCTTTCTCCTGGAGCAGACCAGGCACTGGACTGAGGGTCATCCCAACCTAGTTAGGACCTCATCCTCACTTGCTGCCAGGTCACGCGCAAGGTAGGATATTACCTGGGCGTGTCCTTGCCAGGTATACAGCTCTGTCCACTACAGAAGGAACCCATGTGGGAGTTTAGAATGGCTGGTGGCCCTGGAGTGGAGGGGCCAGAGGCTGGTGGGCAGCCTTGGAAGGAGCGAGGCTGGAGGATGGCTGTGGGCCAGGCTCACTGGCTTCCTCAGGATGAATCCTTCCTCAGGGCCAGGCTTCTTGAGCCTCATAACCTGCAACTCTGTTTCCTTTTTTAAACAGGAAACTACTTTGCCTCACACTTCTTCATGGGAGGTGAGAAATTTGACACCCCCCACCCTGAAGGCTACCTTTTTGGAGAGAACATGGATTTGAACTTCCTGGGCAGCCGCCCAGTCCAGGTAGATCCCAGTGGGACTGGCTCTTATGGCCATGGGGTGGGAGGCCCTGCTGTGAGGATGAGCAAGCACTGAGTCACCCCGAGTGGGCAGAGTTCCTGCGAGGCTACAGCTGAATGAAGTGGGGTGTGAGTGATGGGGTGCATCCTTACACTGCTTCAGGAGGTCAGCCAGCCGGGTGGGTCCCTGTGGGATGAGCAGCCATTATTGAACTGGTATTCAATAAGGGAGGTGTTCAGCAACCCCATTCCATAGAATAGCACGCAAGAGATAGATATAATCCCAAGAAGGGAATATGGCTTCTAGATATTTCTCACTAGTCAGCAGAGAAGTGCATGTACATAGCTGTGCACACATGTGGCACCTGTTGTGTGCCTCGGGGTCTTTTGAGGCTGGGGGCAGAAGTCAGATCCTTCCCCTGTTCCCTAGTGTGGATGTGTTCCAGATCATAAAGAAGAGAACATTTGCCAGCACAGTGGTACACACCTGTAATCCTATTAGCTCAGGAGGTTGAGGCAGGAGGATCCCAAGTTCAAGGCCAGCCTGAGCAACTTAGCAAGACCCGAAGCAACTTAGTGAGACCTTGTCTCAAAATAAAAAATAAGGGCTGGGGATGTGGTTCTGTGGGTAAGTGCTCCTGAATTCAATCTGAGTTCAAAAAAAGAAGGAAAGGAGGGGAAGGAGGAGGAGAAGAAGAAAAAACATTGGACCAAAGGGTGGTCAGAAGAGAGACTGATGGGTGTCTCGGTGGTAGAGCACTTGCCTAGCACGTGTGAGGCACTGGGTTTGATCCTCAGCATAAAAATAAATAAAAAACATAAAGATATCGTGTCCATACAACTAAAATATATTGAAAAAAGAAAAAAAAGTGTGAGTGTGTGACGGGAGGGGAGGGCCTGCTGCAGAGGCCATAGCTGAGCTGAGTTGTAATGGGTGGGACAGGGCCCCCTAGGAAGAGCAGGGTGGCAGGGGCACTGGAGTGGCCTAGACTGGACTCCTGACAGGCGGTGCATCTGGGAGTCCAGCAGGGCTCTGTAGGCTGACTTGGGCAGAGGAGGTGAATGGGTGTAGGTGTCCAGGGGCCAATGGCAAGGAGGGCAGGTAGGTGTTGCAGCAAACCCTCAGGAAATGAGGGAAGGTCCTCCTGGGGCAAGAGAGGCATCCTGGTGTGTTGTGGAAATCTCTGAGGACAGAGGGTGGGGCCAAAGAAGGTGCAAGGAGCCGTTGGCTCACGTGGAAACTCTGGGAAAAGCTGCATTGGGGAAGCAGTTCCCAGGGTGTACAAGAAGGAGTCCTTGGGAGGCAGAGGGCTAACTGAGATGGTCAGGGCCGTGAGGCTGGGCAGGCGTGGGTGTGATGACTAGGAAGGAATACCTGAGCCCAGGTTTTTGTCTGTTTGCTTGATGTGGTTTGGTTATAGGGCCAAGAGTGGTGGCACATACCTATAACCCCAATGATTCAGGGGACTGAGGCAGAAGGATCCCAAGTTCAAGGTCAGCCTGAGCAACTTAGCTAAGCAACTTAGGGAGACCCTGTTTCAAAATAAATAAGTCTTTAAAAGGACCGAGGATGTGGCTCAGTGGTTAAGTTGCCCCTGGGTTCAGTCCCCAGTATCAAAACAAAAAATGGTTTGCTTACTGGGTATTGAACCCAAGGGCAATTTATCACTGAGGTACATCCCCAGCCCTTTTTATGTTTTAAAAATTTTAAAAAAAATTTTTGTTTTCACGGTTGTAGATGGTCAGCATGCCTTTATTTTATTTGCTTATTTTTGTATGTTGTGCTAAGGATCGAACCCAGTTCCTCACACATGCTAGGTAAGCGCTCTGCCACTGAGCCCCAGCCCCAGCCTCCTTTTTTATTTTTTATATTGAGACAGGGTCTTGCTGAGTTGCTTAGGGCCTTGCTAAATTGCTGAGACTGGCCTTGAGCTTGCCCAGCTGCTGGGATTACAGGCGTGCATTACTGTGCCCAGCTGAGTCTGAGTTTTTAAATGATGGAGAAGGGCCAGACAAGACGCTGAACCCTGTCCCCCTAAGGCTGCTGCCTCCTGGGCAAGCCTGGGGCCTGGCGTGCATCCTCTAGACCAGGGCTCTCCAGACTGCTTTAGAAACACAGCAGCTGGTTGATGTGAAACCTTGGTCATGGGATGCCTTGCAGGTGAAGGGTAGGGCCAAGTGCTGCCCTCCTACCTGTGGGGCCTGCAGGCACAACAGGAGCTCCTGCCCAGGCTGGGCTCACGCAGGCCTCCTGCAGATGTGTTTTAACTTTACTTTTTTGAGATTACTGTGGATGCTCCCTCAGTTGTGAAAGTAGCACGGAGTGGTGTGTGCCTCCGTGTTTCCCCAGGGCAGTGTCATGCCTGCGGTTCCAGCTCCACCGGCCTGACATGCACCCATGTCTGTGCTCAGGTGTTGTGGTGGGGGTCTGCTACCTTCTTCATGTCCTGCAGGAGTGAACCCTGAGAGCCCAGCCTTGGTGGCCTCCCCTGGGGATCCATCTGGCCAGGTCAAGTTGCTGAAGGTCTTTCCTGAGTACCCAGGTCACTTGGGGCAGTGCCAGGCTTAGCCTGAGTGCTGGTTGTGTGACTGTGGTTTCCTTCAGGGTAAACAAGAGTGACAAAAGTGATAAGCCAGGGTCTGGCACAGCCCTTCAGAGACCAGAGCCCAGGAGCCTGTTGGAGCCTGGACTCCTGCTCCTGTCCTGTGCCCTTCCCAGGGACTCACCTGGGATTACTGTGGGTTTTCTCTCCTAGTTCCCCTACGTCACTCCCGCCCCCCATGAGCCGGTGAAGACGCTGAGGAGCTTGGTGAACATACGCAAAGACTCCCTCCGGCTTGTGAGGTAAGCTGTCGTCCTGCCTGCTGGCTGGCATCCTAGGCCTGTGGCTTGGGAAGAGGAGGGTGCTGGGTGGGCCAGGTTCCATCCTCTATGTGGAGTGAGGGGGCACAAACAAGAGTTTGTAGGAACTTGATCCTTTAAGTCAGCCGCCTGCACCCCGCCCCCCATCTCTTGGGGACCAGGAGCAGTGTCTGGAGACACCTGAGGCTGAGTGCCACTGGCATCTGATGGGTGGCGATCAGGGAGGCTGCTCAGTTTCCACCTTGTGCAGGGCACCCCACAGTCAATTGTTACCCAGCTCCAGACGATGCAGGTCCAGACGCTGCTTGAGGTCCCAAGGTATCTGGGCTGTCTGTAGCCAAGAGATGGTCCCTGTTTCCGGGGCAGGAAGAAAGGGAAGTAGAACCTGGTTGTTGGGTCCCAGCATCCCGCCGGGGGTGGCCTCCACAAGTGCAGCAGGAGCAGACATGTCTAAGCAGCTGACCCTGCGCTCCCTCCCTCTGCCCCTTGGGTAGGTACAAAGACGATGCGGACAGCCCCGCTGAGGATGGTGAGAAGCCCCGCGTGCTGTACAGCCTGGAGTTCACCTTTGACGCTGACGCCCGAGTGGCCATCACCATCTACTGCCAGGCCGTGGAGGAGTTCCTGAATGGCATGGCAGTGTGAGTCCCTGGGTGCAGCCGACCCACATGGCCTCGTCTCTTACTGACCACAGGGGGATCTGTGGGCGTCCCCTGTGCTCTCAGCACTTGGTTACGTTTTGCTTGCTTCCTTCCTTTGGTGAGGCCTTAGGCAGGCTCCACCCCTGCGCTGCGCCTCAGACCTCTTTTGGTACATGGAGGTTACTAATGAGTGTAGGACACAACCTCTCTGCCTCCTGGAGTGGGAATGAAAGTCCAGACTCTGGTCAGGCTTGGTCTTTCTGGTGACCAGCTGCCTCCAGGAGCCCACCCAGAGTCACCTCCTTAGAACAAAGATTCTCTGTCACCCAGCAGGTTCCAAGGGAGGGAGAGCTCCAAGCTGGGAACCTGGGCAGAGACCAGATACATAGACATATATATTTTTGGTACCAGGGATTGAACCCAGGAGAGCTTAATGACTGAGCCACATCCCCAGCACTTTTTATTTTTTGAGACAGGGTCTCCCTAAGTTGCTGAGGCTGGCCACTTGCCATCTTCCTGCCTCAGCCTCCCCAGCTGTTGGGATTATAGGTGTGCACTACTGCACTGGTCCAAATATATATTTTTTATCATGTCACAATGACAAATTTGAATTTTTGGGGATTTTTTTTTTAAAGTAAGAGTTCTGCTGGTCCCAGGGGTTTGCAACCTGCAACTTAACTACAGCTGTGGCAGAGTGGCCCCAGTGTGCAAGGCCACCCTGGGCCTTAGTGACCTTATGGACAGGTAGAAACATGCTGACACCTCAGGGAAGACCCGTTGAGGCCAGGTTTGGATTGGGCACAGGGTGGGGTCTCAGACCTTGGCCTTGAGGCTCACTCTGGGAATGAGGGTGGCTGAGCTGCTCCCTTAAGTCTAGGGTCCCCCATGCACTATCCCTCATGCCCACGGGTGCCGTAAGCAGCCCGTCGTGAGCTCAGCAGGGAGTGCTCGATCAGGCAAGGACTTGGACCCCCTTCTTTCCCCCAGGGACTTGGGGCCTGGGCTCCGAGCAGCCAGCAGTCTCCCTGGGCAGCTTTCCAGGGGAAAGAGGTGCCTTGTTCCAGACCATTCACCTTGAGGCTCCACTTTGACCCCAACACTTGGTTCCTCTTCTAGTGACTCCTAGTGATGCCTGAATACATACTTATCATCGGCAGGGGTTTGGAGGTGCAGGAGTATCTGGATGGCAGTGCCAGCTCCCTCTCCTCTCCTCACACCCCATGAGGCCTGGGGCACGCATGGTGACCTGCTGCAACCAGAGAGCCAGCAGGATGTTCGGGGCCCTGGTGCCTCCTGTGTGATACACTCTGATGGCTGGGAGATTGTGGCTCCTGAGTTGTCCTTGGGCTTAGCCACCACAGCAGAGGAGCCAGAGTCTGGGGAGTACCCAGGGCTGCCAAGGACAGATGGGCCTGGTGTGGTGAGTGGAAGGTCTCCCCACACTCCCCAGCCCTCCCAGCTCTGTGCTGTCACATTCTGTGGATGTGCTTGAGGAGAGGGTCCTGCTGCCATCACAAGAGCTGGGAAAGCCAAGGATGACCACCCAGGCGTGACTGGTGTAGCCCACACAGCTGCCCTGAGCCCTGTCCCTGGGGACCAGGTGGCAGCAGAAGTGCCCAGTCCCCCTTGCTGAGACCTGGCACAAGGCCTGCTTACCCTCCTGGAGCGCTGGCTGAGTGGCGCCAGAACCAGATCCCCAGGACCAGGCTGGGTACATAGACCTGCCATCCAGAAAGCTCTGTCCCAAATAGCAGGACAGGTGCCCTCTAGGGCCTTCCCTGGCCCCTTCCCTCTTCTTGACAAGGAGACCCAAGACTCAGATAGAGGGGTGGGTCCAGGGTCCCACAGTCCAAAGAGAAGGCCCAGGTCCACCTGAACTGTGTCCTGGGCCAGTCCCTCCACTGCATCCCAGGTGGGCCTCCGGTGGGGTTCTCTCCCTTGCTGGCTCTGGTGGCAAGGTCAGGCCCTATCCCAGCCTCCCAGGCCCTCAAGAGTGTCCTTTGCCTCAGAGACCCAGGGAACCCCCCCGGGGCAGCGAGCATGGGCACGGGTGGAGAGAGGAGCCGAGGAGAGGGAGACACCGGTCTATCAGGATTGGAAGTGCATGTGCCCGGGGACCCAGACATGCTCTCCTGGGAGACTGCCCTGGGAACGGACTCTGTGGGGCTGAGACTTGTGCAGGAAGGTGGTACTTGAAGCAGAGCTGGGAGGAGTAGCAAGATAGTGGAGACCACCTGGAGTCCCCAGGACCTCCGAGACACTTGGAGTAAAACCGCGGCAAAACTTTAGGCTGGTTCAGGGAACCTGGCACCTTCAGTGTGATGGTGGTGGAGTGTAGGTGGACATTTAGGGGAGATCTGCACCCAGCATGCACCTGAGTGTGTGACTTCAGAGCCACACACTGGCAGCTTCTGGGTGGAGGGCGGGGAGGAGCGCTGCAATCCTTGTTCATTCAGGAAACTGGAGAAACCAAAACCCAGTGGCCAGGTGTCCCATGTCTGGGAAGGTGGCAGAGGTCTCAGGCAAGGTGGGCTCTGGAAGAGGCTGTCGCCAGGTGTGACTAGAAAGAGCTGCACAGTGAGCAGAGTGAGGCCGGGGAGCCTCTGGAGGGGCAGGGGCCGCCTGGCCAGGTGGGCTGCCTCCTGCCCACCAGAGGGTGGAGCCCTAAAGGACAAGTGGGCAGCCCCTGTGTGCTGTCAGGGAGGGAAGGCAGCCTGGCGCCCCTGGCTCCTTGGTAGCCCGCTCTCTCTGCTACCCAGGTACAGCCCCAAGAGCCCTCTTCTGCAGTCCGAGACCGTCCACTACAAAAGAGGCGTGAGCCAGCACTTCTCTCTGCCTTCCTTCAAGATCGACTTCTCCGAGTGGAAGGATGATGAGGTAATACTCCCACAGAGACCCACCCTTCCCCTCACTTCTCCCACACCTCGGTGGGCGCTGAGCACTGGGAATGGCTGCTGGGCCCTGTTCTCTGTGGAACACGCCCGGGGACCTCGGGGTATCTCGGTGTGGCCAAGGTCTACAACCTGGGGGAGCGGAGGCCAAGCCGAGAGCAGCAGTTGAGGAGGTTCCCTTGCTGGGCTTTGGGGAGGCACAAAGATGGTGCCCCCTGCATAGTCCTGGAACAGTGGATCTGTTGACACTGGCTGGCATCCCTTCCACCTGGGTTTGTTTCTAAATCGTGCTGTGAACATCCTCCCCTGTCCGCACTGACTGTCTCCTCTAGGGTCTTTGTGGGTAGTAGCTCTGGTGGCTTCCCTGCTGGTGTTCCTGCCCCACCCCTTTGGGCTTCCTCCTCACCCTTTGCCTTATTTCCTGGTGACCATCTGGCCTGGGGATTGCTGACACCCTTGTATGAGGGCTTTTGTTGGGTGGGACCTTGAGGCCCCCGCCAGGGCTGCTTGAGCCTGAGAACTGCAACCTGACTCCTGCTAGTGGCCACTGTCTGGGCTCTGTTCTCCCTGGGTGGCGACTTTCCCTAAGAAAGACCCCTTGTCCTTAAAATTAAATGCATCAGACTCGGTGCAGATGGTGCAGTGTCTGGTCTCAGGACTTGGATGTGTCTTCAAGGTGACCCCCAGCTGTGTGCCGAGCTTGGGGCAGTGGGAGTTTCTGGGGGGACAGTGTGGCCTGTCTCCCTGTGAGGAGCCTGTGGTGGCATGCACAGAGTGCCTGAAAGCTCCAGTTGGCCAGCAGGAGGCGGGAAGAGGGCCAAGGTGATCTCTTGTGCTCCCCCACAGTTGGATCTCATCTGGACACCAGCACTGCATGGCTGTGCGCACTTAGGTTACAGAGACAAAAGTTGCATGGAGGCTCCTCGGAGCACGAGGGCCCCTCAGCCCCAGGTGCTGGTACTCGACTGGACTCCAGCCCCGGGGTGAGCACAGGGCCTTGTCTACAAAACCCTGTTCTTCTTTCTGGCTCCATCACCTTAACAAACAGCTGCTGACCTTTGAACTCCCCTCTCCTGGGCTTAATCACAGCCTGTAAGGGCCTTGCTATGGGGCAGCTCTGGTACAGTAGCTCTTGTGCACTGAAGTAGGCTCCCCATGGGGCCTCCTGTCACTGTTCGTTACCCCAGAGCAAGGCAGGAACCCAGGAAGGAGGGTCCCTTCGACTCTGAGCCCAGTTTCCCAGGAGCTCCTCGCCTGGCTGGGCCTGGGTGTGTGACCATGTCCACTCCTGGCCTGCAGTTTTTAGATATGCAGTTGTTTCTACGATGCCCCTGCCCAGCCTCTTCCTGTGCCATCCTCTTTGGCCACCTGCTACTCCTTTTCCTTTTCACTCTATGCCACCTGTGAGGCTGGTCCAATCCTCCCTGACCAGAGGCTTCTCCTGGGCTCTTGTTGCTGGTTGAGCCTACTGTCCACAGCCTGCTCAGAACCTCTGCATTAGGCCTGGCATCTGTCCCCTTGCAGAAGGGAAACTGAGGCTTGTTCACAGTGAGCAAGTGAGGACCCACCTCCTGAATGTGGCCATGTGCCAGCACCTGCTATCCCTGGGCCTGTCCCTGCTGATGTGAACTGGCCCCAGTGCCCCACCACCTCCCACAGCAGCTCCTGGCGCCTGTGTCTCTGTCTGGTTGCCTCTGTCCATGAATTTATCTGTCTGTGTCCCATCAGCTCCGTGTGGCCAGAGCCATGGCTCCCTTGGGAGCAAGGTGGAGATCAGGCCTGTGTGGACTTGGGGGCAGTTACGGGTTTGTCCAGCTGAGGGATGCCTTCCCAGGGTTTCTCACATGGACAGGCAGTTTAGTGGGGAGCTCAGCCTCCAATGCAGGGAACCCTGTGTTAGCCATGTGCTAAGGCAGGCTAGTGGCCTGGGGCAGGGGCAGCTGGGCCACCTGCTGTCACGGAGTCATCGCCTGTCAGCATGTTGGGTGGCCTGGGCAGTCAGCCTCCCCCACAGGTGGCAGCAGACCTCCCGGTACCTGGTGTCTCTGGGTTCCCTACCTTGGCTGCTCTTGTGGTCTGTGATTCCTTTCTCCCCATCTGAATCTTCAGTAGGAGGCTCCCTGTGTTAGTGAATTTTAGGAAAAAGTGTTCCCCTCTTGCTTAAATAGCATCAACATTCACTCCGCAGCCGTGTCCTCATGTGTGGCCTGTGGGAGGACTTCACTTGCACTGTGTTGAACCTGTGTGGCTGGGCTATAGTGACTCATTTCACAGCACAGAAAACTGAGGCTGAGAGGTAGAAGGGCTGAAGGTGGAAGTTATCCTGGGTAGGAACACGCTCCCAAGCTCGGCTTCTGCTGCCAGCTTCCCGGGGGGAACACTGGCAAGGAATACAGACCTGTGTGACCTGCACTTTGGGCTCTACGGGTGCTTCTCAGCCAGAACGTTCCTGAATGTCTCTGTTTACAGGGTGTGAACTCAGGGTTCACGTAGCCTTGGACTCCTTTGGACTCAGGATTGCAGTGTGCCCCCCCCAGGAGCGGCTCTGCTGGGACATCCCGTGGGGCAGGTGGTCACTGCAGGCTGACTGTCGGGCCTTCCCCTACTCCCTGTGGGTAGTCCTGGCTAAGGGAAGCTGGCTCTTGGGGTGCTGGAGGCCGCGGGCCTCTGCTGTCAGTGGGCCCCGTTAGGTTTCCACCCATTATTTTCTTCTGTTTCTCTGCAGTTTTATTGTGAAATGATTCACGTGCCTTGTAGTTTGCTCATTCTAAATACACAGGCCAATGGATTTAGAGTATTTAGTGCTATGCAGTCAGTGTCTATGCTTTGGTCACTCTTTATTGAGAATGAATTTAAAAATGCATGTGTCTGCTGCTCCTCTGTGCCAGACACTGAGGGGGTCATGGAGACTTGGTAGGCAGGGCCACATCTTTTGCATCTTTCATCTAGCAGGAAATTGGGGACACTGAGGATGACCCCATGATCTCATACTATTCTGTGACTCCCTGGCCGAAAGTCCTGACAGTTCTCGCCTCCTTTCCTCCTCAGTTGAACTTTGACCTGGACCGGGGCATGTTTCCAGTGGTCATTCAGGCCGTGGTGGACGAAGGAGATGGTGAGTGGGGTTGGTTGGCTTTTCCTCTTCCTCCTGTCCTAGCATGTGGGTCCTGCAGGGAGGAGGCTGCTTCCTGAGCCCCTTCTACCCAGTCAGTGAGAGGTGTCCTTCCAGAGGTGACAGTGGTCCATGCCTCTACGTGCAGGCCCAGGACATGGGGAGGCTCGGGAGCTGCTGGGAGAGCGACAAAGCCCCTGGCAGAGAAGGGTGGGGCCAGGTGCTGGTCTCCAGGTGCACACCTGGAAGGGGGCTGGTTGGGATGGGCACCACCGGGGGTGGGGGGGCACTTGACCCTGACTGCTCTGTCCTCTCTGCTGTCTCCCTTCTCCTGGCTTCAGTGGTAGAAGTGACTGGCCATGCCCACGTGCTCCTGGCTGCCTTTGAAAAGGTAAGTGCCATCCCAGCTGCCGACCCCAGTGACCTGGGAGCTGGAGTTGGGGTGGAGTCAGGAAATCAGAAGCCTGACTAGGGGATCAGGGCTTGGTGCAGGGGGCCAAGGGTCAGAGCTAGGGCAGAGAGATGGAGACGACCAGGACACTTGTTCTGAGGCTGAGCGTCCCATTGGCAGGCTTTTCAAAGGGATTTGGAATGGCAGGGCCAACCCTCACTTCCCACTAGGATGTGGAGTGATTGTTGCCCTGGCCATTTCCCACCAGCCCCAGGGTACCTCAGGTGTCACCTGGTACCTGTCATATCCCATCTGATGCACTGCCCCTTCCTGGGTGGCTTGTATTTACTCTGACCCTACCAGGCTGGGCAGGCCTTGATCCTGACTGGCTCAAGGCAGTCCTTCTGTCCTTACTTGATTGATGTCTGTGAGACCTAGTGGTGGTTTGTGGTTAGCCTCGGGGCTGGGTTCCATGCACAGCATCTAGTGAAGCTCTGGAGCCTGAGGGGTGAAACAGGGCCTGCCCCCTGCTATTTGGCCTTGTGGTTCCTGTAGGTAGAGGGTGTGTCCTTGTTTGATAATGACCATGCAGACCCCGCCCTCCTCCACGCTTTTGAATATTTGTCAGTACT
Organism: Urocitellus parryii; assembly: GCF_045843805.1. Classification (NCBI taxonomy): domain Eukaryota; kingdom Metazoa; phylum Chordata; class Mammalia; order Rodentia; family Sciuridae; genus Urocitellus; species Urocitellus parryii. Next base: position 5,318,650 of record NC_135539.1, on the reverse strand, counting down.
CTGTGATTGTGGAGGGTTTCAGCACGCGCCTGGGGCCCTTGTGCTTTGCCACCACACCTGTGTCCTGCTTGCTCCCTTCTGGGTCCTCACCAGTGCCCCTGCAACCCCTGCCTGCTTTTATGCAGAGCCCAGCTCCTGTGACCTGGCCCTTTACCAAGGTCCCTGGTGCTCTGCACAGCTGGGCTGGGACCCCTCAGTTTTGTTCATCCCATGGAGAGGTTGGATCTGCCCTCCTGGGCCTAGGGGCCTGGACAGAGGTTGGCCTCCTTCATCTCCAGTGCTCGGTGGCTAGCCATGCTCCTGAGCTCAGCCTCTACATAAGAGGTGGTCACTGTTTATGTATCTGCCTTCTCTGGCCGAGGCAGAGAACCATCTCGGGCAAATGTTCCATTTTGAGCTTCTAGTTTAGAACCCAATAAAAAGAGCTCATAATGCAGTAATCCTGCACTGTGGACGTATCTGCAAGGACCACCGGCCTTACCAGACAGTCGGAAAGTGCCATCTTCCTTGGCTTGGAAGTGGTAATCAGTGTGGTTTCAGGATCTCAGATCTGATGGCCTTAATGAGCATTGTCCAAGCTGAAGGGAGTGTCTCCCTGGATGCTGAGGATCTCATTGTTCCCTTTGTCCTTTTGGTGCTCCCAGTGGTCCTGGGTGCCTATGCCTGTGTGTCTTCCAGACTATTCTAGGCCCTTTGAAAGCAAGAGCCTGTCTTGATTCTGGTGTCTGAGTGCTTTCTGGATGTTGGGGAGGCGCATGATCACTGGGCCTCGGCTGAGAGGTCAATGTGGGAGAGTTGGGGTCTGTAGGGCAGGGCAGGGCCTAGGGGCTGTTTTTAGAAGGTTATCCAGGTACTTTTGAAGCTAGTCCTGAGGGCTGCAGTTGGGAGGTCTTGGCTTGGCTCCATGGTGGTCACATCTGTCTTGTTCTTGGCTGTGGATGTGGGTTGCCGGGGAGGCCTGCAGCTGGCCAGGTAACCTGTGTCTTCCCCTGCAGCATATGGACGGCAGCTTTTCCGTGAAGCCTTTGAAGCAGAAGCAAATCGTAAGTGTCGGGCTGTCACAGCCCCTTTGACTTGAGAGGCGTGCACACATGCGCTTGCTGCCATCCAGGGGTTGTGGGCGGTTCTTCCTGGGCCACAGTGGCCTTGAGTTCCCCACTACTGGGCTCTCTGCTCCAGGACATCGGGTCCATGCATGTCTTTTTTTTTTTTAATATTTTTTATTTTTTAGTATTCAGCGGACACAACATCTTTGTTTGTATGTGGTGCTGAGGATTGAACCCGGGCCGCACGCATGCCAGGCGAGCGCGCTATGGGTTGAGCCACATCTCCAGCCCCCATGCATGTCTTTTGAGGGGTGTGTGCACACTCACCATCTACCAAAGCCATTCTTTTTTTTTTTTTTTTTTTTTTTTGGTGTGGTGTTGGGATTGAACCCAGTCCTCAGGTGTGCCTGGCAAGGGCTCAGCCACTAGCCATGACCCCCACCCCCATGGCCACTGCCATAACCCTAAGTCTGGTCGAGTTGAGCATGGGGCCTGTGATGCTCAGCAGACCTTCTGGATGGAGGGGTGGAGGGACCGGAGACGGGCGACTGCAGCCTCCTTCCTTTACACACTGCGAGAGATGGGCCACATCTGGCAGAGACCTGGACTGACTCCATCAGCGCCTGACAGGAAGATGGAGAATCCTAGAACAAATGCTGTGGACCAATGCGGCTTCTCTTTGGGGTCATTAATTCCATGGTCCTATGCTGGTCCCATCATACTTAGGCACTGTGAGGATTTAGTAGAGCAGGGGAGGTCCCTTAACCTGCATGAGACTTGATTCTGACACTTTTATTTTTTATTTTCTTGGTACCGGGGATCGAACCACAGGGTGCTTAATCACAGAGCCACATCCCCACACCGCTTTTTTAAAATATATGTATTTTTTTATTTTAAAAACTTTTTTAGTTGTAGATGGACAGTATGCCTTTATTTTATTTATTTTTGTGTGGTGCTGAGGACCAAATCCAGTGCCTCACACTAGGCAAGAGCTCTACCACTGAGCCACAACCCCAGCTCCTGCCAGCCCTTTTGATATTTTATTTAGAGACAGGGTCTCGCTGAGTTGCTTAGTGCCTCACTAGGTTGCTGAGGCTGGCTTTGAACTCCTGATCCTCCTGCCTCAGCCTCCCAATGTGCTGGTTTTACAGGCATGTGCCACTGTGCCCACCCTGAGACTTGGGCCAAGGCTATAGTTAGCAGTGTGTATGTACCAGGGCCTGTTTAAGCCACAGTGTGGAAATGGGGTTTATTAGCTTCTAGAAGGTAGAATGATCCTTGTCAAGTCCCCAGCCTGAAGGTGCTGGGTGGGTCCAAGATCCAGTGGGGGTCAGGGTCCTTGTCTTGGGTGAGCTGGCTGCCAGTGCCCTGGCACTGGTGAGCAACAGGAGGGCACTTCTTACCCAGGTCTGTTTGTGTCTTAGAGCAGAGACATTAGAGAACAGTAGCCATGCCGGCCTTGACTCTGGTTGCTCTGGTGGGCTGGGGATGGATGAGTGAGTCAGAGTGGCTTTTCTCTGGTGGTGGGTTGGTCAGTGGGTTAGCTGGGCCCAAGACACTCAGCTCTGCTCCCTGGGCACAGAGCGGGTTTCCTTCCCTCTCCTGGTATCAGCCCACTCCTCAGGGGCAGGTGGGGACAGGCCCCACAGGCCTGCCTCTGGGATCTGAGCCGTGGAGGCAGTGAAGGCCCGGGTGGGTACAAAGGAGCCCTGGATGGGGCTGGCAAGGCCCAGTGCACCTTCTCTGCTCCCCAGGTGGACCGTGTCAGCTACCTGCTGCAGGAGATCTATGGCATTGAGAACAAGAACAACCAGGAGACCAAGGTATGTCCCCGTGGGTGGAACTGTGCTACCTACCTTGCCGGAAGCCCACTCGCTGCGAATGACTTGCAGGGTCTCCCAGGCCTGGCTGAGGGCCGATGGAAAAGGGCCAGTCCTTTCTGCCTTCCCCCTATGGGCCTGGGCACTTTCGGCCATAGAGTTCTGAGGTTTACTGGACATGGTGTCCTTTTTCCAGCAAGTTTGCTGGCTTGTGTAAATCACCATCTGGTCCTCCAGGGCAGCCTGGGATCCAGGGCCCTGCCCCTCCTGCGGCCTGGGCCTGGCAGTGCTGCCTTCGGGTTTTTCCCTCACAGTCAGCCGTGAGCGAGGCTGCCCCTGGTGCTGGCTTCATGCCTCGACAGTGTGTCCTGCACACCAGAGGACGCATCCAAGGTAGAGGCAGCTCTGGTAGCTGCTAAAGCACTGGCCCAGGTGGCCAGGGAAGGGCTGAGGAGCTTGAACTTGGGACCTCGTTGCCTTTTTGTTATTTCTTATTTTTTGTTATTTTATGTTTTTGGTGCTGGGGATTGAACCTACTAAGTCACATTCCTACCCCTTTTTATTTATTTATTTTTATTATTTATTTATTTATTTTTTAAGATAGAGAGAGGAGAGAGAGAGAGAGAGAGAGAGAGAGAGAATTTTTAATATTTATTTTTTAGTTCTCGGCGGACACAACATCTTTGTTGGTATGTGGTGCGAATCCGCTGCACTCATGCCAGGCGAGTGCGCTACAGCTTGAGCCACATCCCCAGCCTTTATTTTTTATTTTGAGACAAGATCTCACTAAGTTTCTTAGTCCTGCCAAGTTACTGAGGCTGACTTGGAACTTGTGATCCTCCTGCCTCAGTCTTCCAAACTGCTGGGATTACAGGAATGTACTACTGTACCTGGTTCTTTTTATTGGTTTCTTTCTTTCTTTCTTTTTCTTTTTTTTTTTTTTTTTGGTACTGGGGATTGAACTCAGGGGCACTCAACCACTGAGCCACATCCCCACCCTGTTTTGCATTTTATTTAGAGACAGGATCTCACTGAGTTGCTTAGCACCTTGATTTTTGCTGAGGCTGGCCTTGAACTCATGATCCTCCTGCCTCAGCCTCCCAAGCCCCTAGGATTACAGGCATGTACCACTGCCCCAGATTTATTGTTTTTTAAAAGAGCTGCCTGGTTTGTTTTTGTTTTTTAAATTTATTTTAGATGTCGATTGATCTTTATTTTATTCATTTATTGAATGAGGTGCTAAGAATTGAACCCAGTGCCTCACACATGCTAGGCAAGCGCACTACACTGAGCCCCAGCCCCGGCCCCGGCTGCCTGGTTTTTAGAACCTCTCTGAAAGGCAGAGACTGGCTGGGTCTGGGACAGTGGGAACCTCCAGGAGCTAGGAGGACAAAGTAGTCTGGCCAGGCCCGGCTCAGCCGAGTGTGCACTCTGCTCAGCTCTTACACCAGGGGCTGGCTGGCGTCCCTTAGGGCAGCTGCTTGGCGCTGTGGACAGCGGGGACAGTGGGCAGGCTGTGCTCTAATGAAGCTCCACAGAAACAACTAGTCAGTCTGCCTTTCCTGCTGGGACTCCATGCTCTCAGCCCACGTGCTGCTTTTCTTAAAATTGATTATTGATTTAGTGAAAGCATTGCCAACAAGTCAGATCTGTGTGATTGTTCCCACCACAGCTTCCAGGCACTGCTTAGCAGGGGAGCTCTTTGGAGTTTCTCTTTGGGTCTGAGAAGCAGAAAGAGCCAGTTCTCGAGTCCCCAGTGTCCCCGTAGTGAGCATGGTGCCAGCTGTAGCCTCCATAATTGCCCCTGCCTCTGGGCCTCCCTTGGCCATGGTGGCCCCTGGGGTAATGAAGGACAGCTGGTGCCCCAGGAGGGCCTACAGAGGCCACTGACTGGCAAGCCCTCGTCCCTGCAGCCCGCAGATGACGAGAACAGTGACAACAGCAACGAGTGTGTGGTGTGCCTGTCGGACCTGCGGGACACACTGATCCTGCCCTGCCGCCACCTGTGCCTCTGCACCTCCTGTGCCGACACGCTGCGGTACCAGGCCAACAACTGTCCCATCTGCCGGCTGCGTGAGTACCACCAAGGGCCTGCACACGGGGTTGTGGAGATGCGGGCAGTCCCGGGCCGGGTGTCCCCTGTGGCTGAGATAGGAGAGCAGCACTGAGCCTTCATGCAGCGTGTGGCCTTGGCTGGCGGCAGGTTAATGTTCGTGTCCATGGCAGCTTCGGTGGCATGAGTGACGCCAGGACCAAGTGCTCCCGGGCAGATGTTCACAGTGAGATTGGGGCCAAACTGATCAATGAACAAAAACTTTATTTACATAGAAATTATTTTGGAGAAAGTTAAGATGAGTTGCAAATGGAAAAGCATGCTAGGTGCAGAGCTGCCTGTCATTGCTGGACTCTTGAGACTTGCCTGTGGTCACAGCTTGTGAGAGGCAGGGGTGTGCTTCAGACCCCACTGCTAGAAAGCAGCAGCATGTCCCAGTGACCGTCTAGTGAGGGTCCTCGTGCGAGCCAGGCCACCTGGATGGGTGTGTGTGCAGCAGTAGTTCCTTAGGACATGGACATGGGGGACACCGCTGCATGGTCTGGGGGGCCGGTCCAGAGCCCAGGGGGCACTGCAGACCAGGAGCCTGTGGGTGGGCTCCTCACAGCTCTGCCCAGCCTGATTAAGACTGGGCAGCCTGAGAGGCCAGCTCAGCCTGACTGTAAGTCCTTCCTGGCTTGGAAGCAGGCATGTTGGGGGCCAAGTCTGCCTTATGAGTGGCCTAGTGACTGGAGCTCCCCTGAGGGGTGTCCCCTCCGCCTGGAGTAGCCCTGTCAGCACACCTATGCTTCTCCCTCCCTGTGTCCTCTGAGAGTCTGGCTTCCCAGGACACCCAGCAGCTCAGGCTTTCCAAGGGCTCCCACAGGGCTCCGCCTGACAGAGGAGACAGTCCCAATGGCTGGTGGGACTCCAGCTGGAGCTGAGTGCTGGTGCCCCTAGCTAGACTTTATGGGGGTCAGGAAGGAGGGAGTGAGCCAGGTGGGTGGTGGCCTGCGCTGGGTGAGCTGGGCAGGGTCCTGGTTCAAGGGGCCAGTCCTGCCTCACATGGAGCTCTGTGAAGCCCATTACAGCTCACAGCCTGAGTCCTTCCTCCCCTGGGCTACTGAGCCTTGGGTGAGGATGTGAGGTAGGAGGCCTGGACGCCATGGGGTCAGAATCAGGAGTCAGTGCAAAAGAGGTCTCCTCCCTGCACGAGGCCTGTGTCCATCGTGGGCTGGACAGGACATAGGGAGAGGAGAAGGATTGATGGGTGCACCTCGTCTGTGACCTTGTTGCCAGGACACATCTCTGAGGAGGCTGAGGAGGAGCCTCTTGTCCCGCCTCATTTGCTTCTGCTTGGCCACCTGTCTGTCCTGGTCACGTGGCCTGCACCCTTCATCTGCCCTTTCCTGGAAGAGTATGCCATGGCCTCTGGGCCATTTTATGGGGAGAGGGATAAGCTTGGTTTGGTCTCCCTGCTCTGGGTGGCCAGACTATGCCCCTGGACTCCCCTTGGGACCTGGTAAACCTTCCTGCAGCCTGAAGGGGGCTGCTCTCATCCTGGCTGTGTGATCTGGAGCACTGAGCGGGTCTTGTCCCCTGCTGCCCAGCTCTGCTGGCCCTCACCCTGGGCCGGTGCCATCTTGACCTTGTATTTCCTCCCTGCCTGGGGCCGCTAAGGGCCTGCTCTGCCCAGTTCTGAGACTCCTGTAGGGTATCCCAGTGGGGTGCCCAGTGTCTCTGGCTGGGTGGGCTCCCCATGCTGCTGGGGTGCTGCCTGCTTACCTGAGTCCCTCCCTCTGCACAGCGTTCCGGGCCCTCCTGCAGATCCGGGCTGTGCGTAAGAAGCCAGGGGCCCTGTCCCCCATCTCCTTCAGTCCTGTCCTGGCCCAGAGCATGGACCACGATGAGCACTCGGTAAGTGCCTCTCGCACCCTCCCGTCCGAGGTCCATGTGGCCCCGCAGGAGGCTGAGTGTGGATGGGGGCCAGGGCGGCCGTGTACGCGAGGCAGCTGTGCCCTCGTCTGGGTTCACCCCCAGTGGACGAGTTGGCGCTCTGTCTGCTTCTCTGTGAGCGAGCTGTGCTGTTTCCTCAGAAGACTCCACAGGGCAGCGTAGCATCGCTCTGAGGGGCCTTAGCAAGTGGCCACCAGGTCCCCTGCACTGAGCCATACAGGTGGGGCTTGCTTCAGGCAGGCAGGGCAGGTCCTGTCACTTCAGGCCTGAGGAGGAGACAGGGACATGAGGAAAGGGCAGGGCCAGGAGAGCGAAGCCGGTGCAGAGCGACTCTAGCAGGTGGGAAGGACGCAGAGGCAGGGAGGGCTGGGAGAGAGCCCAGGAGAGAGGGCTGCCAGGCAGAGCCTGCCCGGGCTCCCTACTGGTTTGAGCTCCTTTCCTGGCTCCCCGCTGAGGCTGCCATGTCCAGTGGCCTTGAAGGCCCCCCTATTGGAATAAACCCAGTGGGCCCGCACACCCACAGGTGCAGCCTCTGCGTGGGAGGGTCCTCGTCAGCCTCCTGGATCTGCACCGGGCTATGGCCAGACCCTGCCGTCCCTAGCAGGAGGCCAGGTGTGTTTGTTCACATTCCTGAAAATTGGGCCAATATTTGGAAGCTTGGAAACTCCCCTTGAACCCCAGGTTTTGGGCTTCTCTTTTAAAATCGGAAGTGTTTTGGCAGCTGCAGCAGAGATGTGGCTGTGCCGTGGGCTCGCCTGGCAGTTCTGCCTCCAACTTGTTCAGCATGGGCTTTGGGGGACCCCGGTACCTTGCATCAACCACTGGCTGTTTGGTTGGGACAGGCTGGTGCTTCTACCCCTTGAAAGAGGGGTCTCTGTGTGTCAGAGGGCTGATGGACACCCAGTGGCGGTGGCTTGGTGTTTGGTTTTGCCCTCCCCAGTTCTACCCTGGTGGCCTAGGCTCAGACGGGTCCCTTCCTGTTCTCTCTTATGTTTCATGAGCCAAGACGCTTCCCACAGTGCAAGGCTACAGCGTCTCCTGTCTTTCATGGGCGGAGAGCCCTTGACCAACCCCTGCTGCTCTGGGTGATCTAGGGTGGGTTGGTGTTGGGGCAGGGACAGGCCCCACCCCTTGCTGCTCTGAGAGGGCCAGCTGTATGGCTCCTGGGCTCTGGCCAGGCGGCCGGCAGCCTGTCCAGAGACCTCAGCCAGGACTTGCATTGCATGTGGTCCCGAGAGTCCTGTGAAGCGCAGGGTGCCTGGCGCCTGGAGGACAGCAAACCAGAGGCCTGCCCGCCAGCCCAGTGCCATTCAGGGGTGGTGGTTGTAAAACATATGATTTTTATCTTGACAGTGTCCCTTTAAAAAATCAAAGTCGCACCCTGCCTCCCTGGCCAGCAAGAACCCTAAAAGGGAAACAGTAAGTGTGCTTGGTCCTCGCGACCTTTCCACCCGCACTTCGCTCTAAACCAGCAGCGTGGGACATCTGTCCACCCCAGGCTAATGTTTATTAACGCAGTCTGTCCATCCGCTCTCCCCAGTCCCGGAGTCCCTGCCCAGGAAGGGAGTTTTGTGGAACAAGCAAAGCTCAAGGTCTGTTGGCAAAAAGCCAGTCTCGTCTGCCCTGGTGACGGCCGGCCAGGCAGTGCCCCTCTGCCAGCTTTGCCCCGCCTGGGCCCCAGGCCCGTTTCCCTTTTTTTTTTCTTGCTGGCAGTGGAATGGACGTTGGAGGTGGACTGTCGCTGCTGCTGAGTTTGCAGACAGTTTTCTCTGCGCGTGCTTCTGGGTCTTGCGTTCCCTTGCTCTCTACCCCTTGGGTTTGGCTTTTTGGGCCTAGGACTCTGGTTTTCTGGCATTTTCCTTGCACCCTAGGGGACAGGCAGGGGGATGGGTAGTGGGTGGCAGCTGGACCAGGCCTCTACCCAGAGCCTTCATGTACCTGGGCAGACCCAGTCAAAGCCCCGTGCACCCAGGGGGTGGCTTAGAGAGGCGGAGAGAAGCAACCCAGAGAGACTTTTTCACTTTTCAAGGAGGGAGGGGCTCAGGGCATCCTTCACCTTTAAGTTGAAGGCAGGTGGGAGCAGGGAGGGACAGAGGTCCAAGACGCCACGCAGGCCTGGCACCCACCTGTGGCCCTTCCTCTCAGGGCCTTGCTCTCTGCAGGCCGGAGCCCGAGGCTCTTTGCCCCTTGGCCTGGTCCCCTGAGGCAGGGCAGCACTGCCCTGTTCTGAGCAGCCTGGTGGCCTAACTGCTGTTCCTGGGTCCCTGGGTGGCTTCCTCCTCCCTCCGCCTTGTGGGTTCTGCCCGCTTCCAACAGGGGGCAACAGTGGCTCCTCCCTCGTGCCCCAGCTGCCAGCCAGGTGGGAGCTCCTGGAGCAGACTTCCCGGGCTGGGGCACAAGTATGTGCAGTGGCCCTCTGCCTTTGGCATGACCCACCCTGCTCTCCCCACCCACCAGTCTTCCTGTCACTAACCCCTCATTCTCCCCCTCGAGGCGGGAACAGGAAGCCAGGTAGGGGCTAGCCGAGGACCGGGTGGGAACCCTCGTGGGTGCCCTCCGCCCTTCATCCTGGCCACTAATGTGGGCATTTGCATCTCCAGGGTGTGCGCTAGCTATAGCCGATGGTCGAGGGAGCCCTGGGCTTTAAGGCTGTGAGGGAGGGGGGACCTCAAGTCCCTAAAGGTGGAGCAGCCAGTAGATGGTCAGCAAAGAAGGTGTGGGAGCAGCATGTCCCTGGGAGAAGCCCAGTGTCAGGGGCTTTGTGGCTGTGGGCAGGGGGCCTGGCTGGCCTCTCTTCACCTGTGCTTGTCCCTGCAGAGCTCGGACAGCATCCCATCTGGCTACGAGCCCATCTCCCTGCTCGAGGCACTCAATGGCCTTCGTGCTGTGTCCCCGGCCATCCCTTCAGCCCCACTTTATGAAGAAATCACCTACTCGGGGGTCTCAGACGGCCTCTCCCAGGCCAGCTGTCCTCTTGCTGGGATCGAGCGAGTCATGGAGAGCAGCCACCAGGGCAAGCCCAGGAGCAAGTCTCCAGACAGGTGAGGCCAGACCCTGCCTTCCTCTCGAGAGGGCGTGTGCCTGTGAGTGCAGGGCAGCACGTGAGGACGTGAGGCTGATGTGTGGCTTCTCAGGGTTTTCTGACGTCTGGTTAGTGACTGCCAGGGCACAGAGCCAGCAGCAGGTCAGACTCACCAGCAGCTCATCATGGCAGAGAGCAGAGCCGCGGAGCCTTGCCAAGGCCGAGGCCAGAGGTTCCCGGGCCCTCCTGTCCTCAGCCACGGGGCTGCTGTCCCCTTCGGCAGCCAGTCCCATGGGCATGTCCCAGCACAGTGATGAGTGATGGCAGCTAGAGCTTGGGATGTAGCTGGCGCACATCACTGTTGAGCCAGTGGTCATGTCCCTTCCCAGGCTGTGACAGCCTCACAGTCACAGGGCACAGAGGGCCTCCAGCAGCTGTGTTCCTTGGGTGCCAGGATCAGTGGGCTCCCGGGGACACTGGCAGGGAGTGGCCGCCAGCCCATCTCCTGGCCCCGCTGATGGGCTTGGTGCTCTCAGTGGAGAAGCAGGCCCACGCCCTCTTGCTACTTCCTGCCCCTGCCGGTTTCTCTTCTCCTCTCTGTGCTCGTGTCCCTCCCAAAGTCTCTGGTGGCCTGTCAGCATCGGCCACAAGGGCTTTGCTAGGAGGTGCTTCCCCAGGAGTGTCTCCCCACCTCTTGGCCTTACCCAGTGGGTGTCAGGGTGGGGCATCTGCCAGCCAATGTGGCTTTGTTGCTCAGCATACCTGATCCAGCTGCCCTCTGGGCCCCACCTTCCCTTCCCTTCCCTTCCCTTCCCTCTCTCCCCAGCACCCTGAGGTCCCCGTCATCCCCAATCCACGAGGAGGATGAGGAGAAGCTCTCCGAGGACTCAGATGCTCCTCTCCCGCCCCCTGGGGTGGAGCTGGCGCTGCAGGAGAGCTCCCCCGAGGTGAGACCCTGCCTGGCCTCCTCCAGCCACACCCACCTGGGCACTGCCACGCTGTGAGGCTCTCCAGGCTGCGATCCCAGCCTCTGGGACAGGGTGCTGCACGGTGACTTGACCAGGGTGGCAGGAGAGGCCACATGAGAATCCTGCACCCATGATGTCTTGTGTTCCTGGGTGGCTGCAACTGCCCTCCCACTGCCCTCCACCTGGTGTCAGTGCCCTGGCTGTGGGCCCCAGCCCTGCCACCAAGTCCCAGGCAGTTTTCCTTTGTCTCCTAGAGCTTCACAGCAGAAGAGGTGGATGCGTCCTCGCTGAAGCAAGGTGAGCCCTCCTCCCTTGGCAGCCCAGCCCCGGCCTCCTAGAGAGCGAGTCTCACTGGGAGCTTTGCCACACGGGTGCGGACCAGCCCCTGCTGCTCAGTTTTCCCACCTCCCCCCCAGACTGTAGGAGCAGCCCCCGTTTCCAGCCTGGGTCTTCTGGCCAGCTAGCCCCCGACGCGTGGCGGGGCTCTGGGCGAGAGGGGAGCACTGGTGTTCCCATCAGCCGCCCAGCCAGCCGTCTCCTCCTTCAGAACGAGAGCAGGGCTGGCGTGTGTCTCCTCACCTCTAGTGGAGGCCTTAAGCACATGAGGGCCTCCTGGGGGCCTCCTGTGAGCCGGGCCCTGTGGGGAGGCAGCGTGGCGGCACCTGTGCTGAGGCCTCCCTAGCCTCCCTCCATAGCTGGACGTTCCTCCCTAGCCTTGCTGCTCAACACATGGGGAAAGGGAGGCTACGCTGGCACTAGGGAGGCCCGAGGCTGCTGGCTGTGGCCGTGGCCAAGTATGGTGAAGATCCCAGAATAGATCGCAGCCACCCCTGTGCTGCCCCAAGTGCCTCCCAGGAAGCCACCCACCCTCAGGGAGGCCCCCCTGCAAGCTGCTGGCAGCCCCTAGCCCTGAGAAGCTGGGCCCCAGGCTGCAAGTCCCCAGGGGCAGTGCCTCACCCAGCCCCAGGCCTTGCCTCCCTGCATCTGTGCTTTGCAAACTGCTGGTCTGAGCAGACAATGAGGAACCACAGTCCCAACAGGATGTGACCTCGGCTGTGGGATACAGTGTGTGCAGGGACAGACAATCTGGGGACGAGCCCTTTTTTTTTTATCAGAGAAGGGCCACCCTCAGGAGTGCAGGTCCCAAATTGAGGAACTGAGAGCTGTTGTGTGGCACGTGCCTCAGATTCCCTCACGAGGGCCAGGCTCTGTGGTAACCGTTCTGGGCAGCAGGGCCATGGCCCTGGCACCTGCTTTTCTGCAGGGTTGAGCAGGGGACAGCTAACACCTGTTACCAGCTGACCTTGTTTTTGAAACATGGGTCTGTAATGTTGATAACACAAATAAAACACCCATGCTAGCGGGAGAGAGGGAGGGAAAAGAAAGGAAGTGTGCACCTTTAGAGTCTTTGGAGAATGCAGGGGTGGGGTGGCATCAGCTGGAGCACAGGTCTAGGATGTGCGGTGGTCCTGACCTTGCTCTCCACTGTGCAGGGAGCCGGGTGCCTTCCATCGAGGACGTCCTGCAGGATAGCAGTCCTGAGCACCACGGTTGCAGCCAGCCAGGCCCTCCTGCTGACATCTACCTGCCAGGTAATGGCAGGGCTGGGGGTGTGTCCTGACTCTGTCCCCAGGGAGGTGGGGGCCTACCAGTCCCACAGCATGACTCTGGCCAAGCCCAGGTCTGCTTGGTATCCTGCAAGCTCAGTTCTTTGGAGCAGAGCCTTCGCCTGAGGCCCCTGTCAGAGCACTTTGGAGTGAGTGGACACAGTCCTTTTCCGTCTACCTCCTGTTGGGGACCAGGTGGTCATCAATGGTCCTTCCCAAGGGCACAGCAGGCCCAGGCCTGGTGCTGGGAGAGCCATTTGCAGAACCTCTGCCCTGTAAGCTGCAAGCAGAAAGCAAGAACGCAGGATCCAAGGTCATGCTGGTGCAGGGATCCAACCAGAAATCCAGGGCAGCCACGGGCCTCCCCTGCCTCAGGGGTGACTGGGCCACCTGCCCAGATGACAGCATGTCTCTGGGCAGAGAGCAGGCAGAGTGCTCTGGGCACCGGGAAGGCCCATGGCAGGGGCAGAGTCTTGCTCTGCCCTCTCCTTTTCCTAGGCTCAGGCTCAGGCCCTCAGCTCAGTTCTACTCTGCTGGGGTCCACTTCAGACCAGAGCTCCAGAGTCGGGGTGCAGGGGAGGCTCTGAAGCTTCTGGGCTTCTGACATAAATGGTCGTATTGCCTTCAGAGCTGTGACCTTGGAGGAGTTGCTTTAAGGAACCTGGGTCCCCTCACATAGCAGGGAATCCCATCTGCCCCCTGCCTGGCCCAGCACCTGTGGCTCAGTCTTCCAGGGTCACCACAGCCAGGGCCTCAGGCAGTTGCGACACACTCTGGTTGGAAAGGACCTCTCAGCGCCACCCTGCTTCTGTATTATTTTTTTGGTGCCACGGACTGAAACCAGGGGTGCTTAACCACGGAGCCACATCCCAGCACCACCCATGGAGACGCTAGCTGGGTGCTGCAGCTGGGGTCAGACTGCAGAAGCAGGCCGCTGCCACCCAGGTGACCTGCCTGGGCCTGCGTGGCAGAGCCATGTCCTGCAGGAGACCACGAGTCCTGAGGTAGCCAGTCTAGGGGCAGAGTGCGTCCCAGCACAGTGGAGGTGACATGCTAGGAGTGAGCAGCAGCCTCTGCAGGAGGCCGCAGACCCCATGGCCTTGCTGCACCTTGGGGAAGCTGCTCATGGGCTGCTCACTGCTCCCTGTTCTGAGGGCTTGGCTGGGTTCCAGCCTAGCTCAATTGTAAACCTCAGCAGGACAGTGGCCACTCCAGATCTGGGATGAGCCAGCCAGGGCGAGGCCAGGAGACCACCAGGAGACTGGGCACCAAAGGGTGATATTCTGAGGGACCAGACCTCACCCACTAGCTGGGGCTGAAGGGTCCCCAGGTCCCTGGTGTGGCCACTTGGGGTAAATCTGTTGTTCCCATCAGACTGCATTGGGGACAACTGAAGGCCCTGCCCTTTGGTGACTTAAGGATGGCAGCAGGTGATGAGGGGCACCAGCCTGTGACCACATCTCCCTCTGCTCTTGCCCACAGGATGGTCCACGTCCATGGAGACACCCTGCAGCCTCGGCACTACTGGCCCCCCCTGGCCTCCGCTTGGTGGCTCCAGTCCTGACCCTGAGGCCACTGACCTGACCCCACTCTGAGAGTTAGGCCAAACTGACAGCATGGAACCCTCAGCCCCTCAGATTTGGCCAAGGGGCTGCCCTGGACCCCAGTGTGATTCCAGTCTCTGCTGTCGGCATGACTCGTGGCCACCAGGCTCTCGGGCCATGGTGACACTCGATCAAAGAGCACAGTGACCTGTCCACTCTTCAAACCCTTAATGGTCGATATGTTTGTAAATGGCACAAGATGAAGGACAGTGACTTTCTACCTGGGCACTGGCCCTGGGAGTTCCCCAGATGCCAGGGTCAGGGTCCCTGAAAACTTAGCAGACCAGCAGAAGAGGACGGATCGTGAAGTCCAGCTTCACAGACGTTCTGGGGGAGCAGAGCCTGTCTGCTCACTCGCGTGTGGCCCATAGCAGCCTGGTTCTCGATGTGATGCCACCTTTGCCCCCTGGTGGTCACTGTGGCCGTGAGTGGCCCCCCTGCTCTGGGCCCTCTGGCACTGGGTGCCTGCCTCAGCGTGCAGCCCTTCCCCTGTGGCGGCGTGGGCAAGGCAAGGGCTGGCCCAGCCGTGGGGTAGTGGCCTGGTCACCATGCCCTGTGCCTTCTCACAGGTCCCAGCTTTGCTCCCATCAGATGTCTCCAAGTGGGGGCCTTCCTGCTCAGCCAATGCACTGCCCGCTCACCTTCCCGGGGGGTGGGGACCTGAGCTGCTTCCTTGGCTGTCCATTACCATTTAAATATTCCTCTGCGTCTGCGAGACTTGCGTAGTGGGGCCTGCCTGGGAAAGGAAGGCATGGAGGCCCAGCCGGGGCGCTGTGCTGGCAAGGCAGCTGGCAGCAGAGATGGGTGCCTGGTGCTGGTGCCCAGAGCAGAGCTGCCAGCAGGGCCTGGAGCCGGTGCTGTTGCTGCCTGCCTGGCCCAGGGAGGTGGAGTGGTCCCTGCCCAGAGAGCCGCCCTGCTCCTGATCCTGAGGGAGGGATGGCCATGGGGTGGCACAGAGCCTGCTCTGAAGCTCAGGGGTGCTCAAGCCAGGGCTCTGCCCAGCAGGGCACCTTGGGGAGCAACCTAGCAGTGGCTGTTTCAGTCTGTCCAGTGAGCCTGTGAGAAGAGCACCATCAGCCCTGCTCTCTCCTGCCTGCTGTTTGTTCACATGTGCACACAGGTGAGCGCACACACGCAGGTGAGCGCATGCACGCAGCTGAGCGCATGTACACGTACCCCTCCTCTCACCCACCAGCGTCCTGGTCTCTGGCTGTCGATATTGGTGCCAGTTATTTGAAGGATGGGATGCACACTGGCCCATCTTGGCCTCAGTGTGCTATTATTTGATGTACTCTGATTGGCTAGTTTTTTGTTCGTTTTTACTGTATATTTATAGTAATAAAATCATGCAGCAATATCCTGTCCACACCTTCCTCAGGGCACAGCACTCTGGGCCTGTGGCAAGACACTGGTGGTGAGTGGCAGCTGCTGATGGCTGTGGCCCTGCTGTGTTTCTTCATGTAAGGCAGCAGTGACAGCGCTCCCGAGCACCGTCCTGTCATTGCTAGCCCTGGCTGGAGCAAGAGCAGACTTGACAGGGAAGGAGTCCTGGCCCCAGGTGTGTGGGCTGTTGCTCTAGTGCCCATCCCCATCCCTGATTCATGCCACACATGTTCACCGGACACTACTTGTGCCAGAGGAGGGCAGTACTGATGTGACCCAGGCCCTGGGGCAGTTGCATTTGCCAGATAGGCTTTCAGGGTTTGGTTACTGTTAAGTCAGTGGTGATAGGATGGAGTCACATGGGGAACTGAATTTAACCTGGTGGTCAGGGAGGGCTTCTCTGAGGACACATTTAAACTGAGCCCTTAAGGATGAAGAGATGGCCTGAAATAGTGCTTCAGGCAACAGCGCAGCAGGTGCAAAGGCCTGGCAGACAGAGCCTGGTGCAGCTGCTGGGAGAGTCAGGAGATGGGGACAGACACCAAAGACCCTGTGAAATAATTGGATTTTTTTTTTTTTTTTTTTTGGTAATAGGGACTGAGCTCTGGTGCTGCAGTACTGATCTACACCCCCAGCCCTTTTTAAAAATTTTGTGAAACAGGGTCTTGCTGAGTTGCCCAACTTGGCCTCAAAGTTGTGATCCTCCTGCCTCAGCCTCCACAGTGCACCACTGTGCCCAGCTGGTTGGAGTTTTTAAATTTTTTTTAATAAGGAACAGTCAGAAAGGGTCTTCATGGTTATTTTTTTTTGTGTGTGTGTGTGTGTTGTGTTTGGTATGGGGACTGAATCCAGGGGTGTTGTACAGCACTGACCTATACCCCAGCCCCCTTTTAAAAATTTTGAGTGTCTTGCTACATTGCCAAGGCTGGCTTGGAACTTGCCATCCTCCTGCCTCTGCCTTCTGAGTCGCTGGGATCACAGGTGTGCACCACTGCACCCGGCTGGGAGTAGTCTGAGTTTTGAGAATGATGAGCTTTTTAAGCAAGGGAGCAATACCCTGAAGCTGTTAGGTGGACTTAATGGATTGGAGCAATAGGTTTGGCTGCCCAGAGAATATGGATTTGGAACTGGAGGCCTTCCTGAGCCCATGCTCCCCTGCCCAGGAGTGGCCTTCCAGTAGGGGGCGTCTGGTGTTCAGGGAACTGGCCACATACAGCCCACAGCTCCTTAGCTAATTCGGTGGAGGCTGCTTCCGGTGTTCCTGGGGATGCCTGTCCCTGTGGCCCTGCAGCTACACCTGGGTCTTATACAGTCCCTGTGAGTAGACAGAGGTGTCAGGGGAGTTCTGTGTGGGCCAAACTGGACCCCCTCCTCACTTCCCCACAGACCCAGCTCCTTATTAATGTCCAGTGTTGGGGAGAAGTGGGGGTAGGGGAGCCTTCTCCCTGTGCCCACAGACCTGGGCTCAGGTGTGGTGGCTACCTGCAGGGGGGGCCTCTGGACAGAGGAGTCACCCTTCACTTGCTGCCCTGTGCCCTTAAGACATAATCACACACTTGGAGTCCGGCTTCCCTTAAACCTTGTGTGATCCCTGACCCAAGTGATGCCCACAGCAGGGAAGAGAGTCCCTTTCAGGGTCCTTATTTCCTCCAATTTCCTGATGCCACCATAAAACTAACGTGATGGTTTTCCATCAGATCCTGCCAACTGTGCCCCCACCCCTTTGCTCAATGCCACCTTTCCAGTGCCACCAGGCAATGGCCCCAGCCCGGGGTACTCATCCTGAGAGTGCGGGTGGGGGTTCTTTTTCCACAAACCCACGCCCACTGTGGGGCGTGGCACTTGGGCCCTGCCGTTGATTGAGTTCGGCGCAGCAGGTGGGTGCTGGATGCTTGCTTCCGAGGCCCCAGGACTTCGTTCTGACAACGCAGGGTAAATACTAACGGCTCCACCTCTGCAGGATACTGGGTCGGGGATTCGATTGTTCCCGACTTCGGGCCTCTCCTGGCAAGTCCGGGCCTGCAGGATATTTGGGGCGCTAGGCTGGGAAGCACGCCCCACTCCCTGAATTTAAGCCATTTGCAGCCCCAGAGGCTGAACCCAGGGCTGCATAGGCACCGTGCCGGGTCCTGCTGTCCTTGGGCTCCGGAGAGGCGGGGTGCCGTCGCGGGAGGGGTCGGGTCAACCTCGAGGCGAGGTGACGGGATCTCCGCGCGTCCCTGGGGGCTGCCTCGGTTCGCCGCGAGGCGCCCGGGAGTCGTAGTTTGCGAGGGTCGTGGCCCGGCCGCCCCTACTTTGCACACTTCTTAATGTCCAGTGTTGGGGAGAGGTGGGGTCCACGTCCGAGCGCTGCATGGGCTCGCTGGAGGCACAGCAGCGATTGGTGGCAGGGAGGCCCACGTCCGCGGCTGCCTTTCGATTGGTGGGTCCCGTCGGGGGCGGGCCTGCGCGTGCGCCTAGACGTCAACATCCGAGTGTGCACACTGGTCCGGAGCAGGGGATCTGCCAGGAGGAGGCTGGCGCCGGGCTGCATCTGCTCGTGCCACGCCGCGCCGTACGCTGCCAACGCCAGGCAGTTCTTAGGCCGCATTCCCATGCGCTTCTTGGTCCTGGTAGGAGGCGGTGGGCGTAGGCTGTGGCGCCGCGCCCCTTGGAGATGCGCTTGGACCGGCCCCTGGACTTCCCCGGGTTTCGCGGACTGGAGTTTCTGGTCGCTGTAGGACCCACCCAACTGGGTGCAGGGCCTGGGCCTGGGCCGCCTGCGCTTCACCGAATCTGAGCTCGCACCTGACCGAGGGCCCCCAGTGCACCTCCCGGCCTGGAGGTGGGGCTGCGCCCGGCCCGCCTCCGGGTTGGCCTTGGTTCGCAGGGTGGGGAAAGGGGTCGCAGGATGGGTCTCCCTCTCAGGGCTGCGTTCCATCGCCTTACTGCCTGCTGTTGGCAATCTGGGGAGTGGGATGGGGAAAACTGGATGAAGAAGCAGTGTCTGCTTGGGGAGGTGGAAAATGGAAAAGAGGACTTTTATGCGGGGCCTCATTGTCGTCCCACAACTTAAACTCTCAAGGTCACTCCAGGTGAACTGGGCTGCAGGAAATAATCACTGAGAGGCAGAGAAATAACTTTTTCTTTGGGTCCTGTGTTGGCTTCTCTGACCGGTAAGTGGAAAGAGAGAGAGGAGAACCTGCTGAATCCTTTCATTAGGAAGAAGCCACTCAAATGAGGCAAGAGGAAGGATTACAAAGGAACAGGTGAGTGTAACTCAACCCTTCTGGCTGCCGCCTACCCCTAGGGCCACACCTTGTTATCCCAGCGGAAAAGCCCCAATCCCAGGTCATGGCACTACTGCGCCAGACTACAGTGATCCTTCAGATCCGCGTGGTGCATCAGGACTTCAAGGTACTTACGTACATTTGGAGACTCCCCACACTTGGTCAACTTATGAAGTCTGAGGGCTCCTGGGACTGTGGTCTGGAAGGGCTCAGAGGCTGAGGAGCATGGGATGTGGGTACAGAGGCCCTTCCTGCTGGGAATGAGGCAGAAGGTGTGGGGTGCACAGGATTGGTGGCAAAGCCTGCTTGAGGGGAGAGGGCTGCACTGCTCCAAGGCAGCTGGCCATTCCTGCCTCACCAGACAGACACTGCTCGGTGCATGTTTTTGGCAAAACCAGCTGCTGTTCCTAGTCTAGGGGCTAACAGGTTCGTCCTGCCCATGCAGGTCCTGGGCCTTGTGCAGGTCCCAGAAAGACCAAGTTGGAGGTGTCCCCAACTTTGTTTTTGGTGGTGCTGGGGACTGAATCCAGGGCCTTGGGCATGTGAGGTAAGCACTCTACCAACTGAGCTATATCACCAGCCTGGGACCAGCAGGCAGCTACCCTTTCAGGTTGGTCAGTTAAAAGGGGGCCTAATCTGGCTCTTCAGCTCAGGATGTTGTGCCCTGTCCCAAGGCTCAGACCCTCCTGTGGGAGTTGCATCACAGGCCACAGAGGCCCTGACTAGCACCTGATTTTCAGGATCGCCCAGAAGACATGTGTTCTGGCAGAGGCAGCCCTTATCTAGGGGGCCTCACTCCTGCATCCTTTCCCAGAGCCAGCCCCACAGCTTGGAGAAGAGCTATCTATCATTTTGGGGTGGTTGTTGGATTTACTGTGTTAGGTTCTCTTTCACATTATGTGAGCTGTGGGTGAGGCTTCGGCTTATGTCCCTTGGCTGAGTTCCTGAGGACAGTGAGGCCTTGGGGCCCTGCCTTGTGTGGAGTCGACTGAGGATGGAAAACACAGTCACTCCTTGCTGCTGGGTGCTTGCTTCTGGATAGATATCTGGGCTGGGACTGGCCTCTCTCATGTCAGGCTCAGAGGAAGTGTGGAGGCGGCGTCCAAGAGGCTTCTAATTCCCCAGGCACAGGGCTCAGGGGCATCCTGGTCCCCCTGTCTACCATCCTCTGACCTCTGCATGCCACCAGTCTGGCTAGTGGGTTGTGCCAAGACCTTAGTGTCAGACCCTTTCTGACCCTGGTGGCTCCAACTGCACTCAAGCTCCTTTGACCTCTGCTTTGAAAGGCGGCCTTTCTCCATTCTCAGCACAATGCATGCAGCTCCAGGGAGTGACCTGGAGCACAGGCTTAATGTGCTGAAGGACAACAGCACCATGGGACAGGAAGGCCACCACTGGCAGTCTCTAGGGCCCCACACCTAGAAAGATTCCAGTGCTACAGCTGGGAAACCCCCACAGCCCACGTCCAGCCTGGTAAAGAAGGCTGCAGCCAGCTTCCACATTGAGTGCACTAAGGCTGGCCAGGTGGGGGGTAAAGCACTTTGCTATGTAGCGTCAACTGAGCCACATCCCCAGCCCTTTTTATTTTTGAGACAGGGTCCTAAGATGTTCAGGCTGGCAGTGAATCCTCCTGCCTCAGCCTCCTGAGTCGCTGAGATTACAGGTGTGCACCACTGTGCCTGGTTTACACTTTAGCTTTCCTAGCAGTCTGCTGTAAGCTGGATTCCACAGAACCACTTAAGCTCTTGCTACAAGGGATGGGAACAGGCAGGGACATTCGTCCAGAGCCCCAGTTCACTGGGGCTAGGATTCTGGTAGGGACTGTCCCTCACTGACCTGCTGGTGTGTAGGCCAGTACTGCACACATGACCAGAACTGAGCCCTTATCAGCCGATGTAAATTTTATTCTCCAACAAATGGCACATTTTCTAGGCATCCTGGTCCTCACCTTGAGGTCAGACCTTGGTGAGGTGCCTACTTGTGCGGGATACCGTCTCTCCAGGGCCTGCCTGGTCTGGACATGGCAGCCCATGAGCTCAGGGCCTTACCACCGGATTCCGGGTGAGAAGCCCTCATCCTTTCCTCAGTGCTGACTTTGCTGCCTGGCAGGGGCCACAGCCCCAGTTCCGCCTCTGTCTGCAGATTGCTCCCCGGGGCCTGATCCTCAGCCCCACCTTGGGCCTGGCCTGCCCACTGCCCTCTGATCTTCCTGGCACACAACTTCAGGGTGGATCGATCACCCAACGTCTGATTCTGAAAAACAAAAAGGCCCTGGTGAGAGAGGAGAGGAAGATTGAGGACCACAACTCCCACTGCACCAAAGTGGCTAGAGCAGGTCCTGCTGCTGCAGGCTCGTGGCCAGGCACAGACACAGCCCTGGGCAGGCAGATTCTCACCATCCTTCCTGGTTAGGGCTCCCGCCACTTCTCCTTCCCGTTGAGCACCTGCAGCTTCTCCAGGCTCTGGGTCACTGAGCACAGTGCTTGTCCTAAGGAGGTGACAGGAGAGTCTGTGCTCTGCAGCAGGGAGGAAGGGAACTGGGGAACTGAGAATGGATTAATCTTGAGCCTCTCTTGCCTGGGCTCAGGGCCTACCCCAGAGCAGGAATGGCCCCAGCCACAAGGCCAACTTTAGGGTGGAAATACTCAAACCTGCTATCCCTGGGAAGGGCTCCCCCTGCCTCCCTCCCACCAAAATCTGGTGCCCAGGTGGGCAAGGCCTTGCTGCCCTTCTGAAGACTCACCCATCTCATGGACACAGTCTTCCAGGGCTCCCGACAGCTCAGGGAGGCTCATGGCCTGCAGGGATGCATGCCAGCCTTTGGAGTCTGTAGTACAGAGGGCTGTGCTGTTCTGGGGTGTTTCCCCGGGGCCCTACCTTTGTCCTAAGCTCTAATGACCAGGAGACCCTACTTAACTAACTGCTGGTACACAGCAATCCCCAGAGGCTGAGGCAGGGGTGGCCTGCGCCTGTCCTGACCCCTCTAGTTGGGAGTCTATGAGGCTTTCTAAAAAGACCCATGACCTCTAACTTGCTGACCAAAGTTCTAATTACTGGTTGGGAGGTGGCCCCAGCTTACCACCCAGGTGGAGTGCAAAAGTCACTAGAGGTTTTGAACAGCACAGTTGGCCACAAAGGGGTCTTCTCAACACTGTAGTGACTGTACCTCCCACCACCAGGGATGGCATCTCCCCTCACTGGTGAGGAAGCAAGCTTGGTTCTCTGGGGAACCTTTCCCAGGACCTGAGAATGATACCGGGACCTGGGTGGGCAAGGTGCTGATGTGAAAGCCACCAAAAGACTGGATGAAGCTCAGTTTGGGGGATTCCTTTCCTACCCCTCTGCCCCTCCAGAGGCTACTGTCTCCTTACCTGCCAATGGGTGGCCTGGGCCCAGGGTGGTCGCACTGTAGGGCTGGGCCTGCCTCACTCGGGCTGACAGTTCAGCTTGACAGGCTCTGCCAGATGCAAACCAAGTGCTAGTGAGGCAGAAACCTCCCCAAAAGGAGGTTCTGCCCATGCCCCCAAGGGTAAGGAGAGCTGTTCTGTCCCCACAGCTGCTGGCAAGCACCCCAGGAAAGCCCCACTGAGAAGCAGGAGAGAAACAGTCCTTATTGCTGCCTGGGTCTACCCTGCTGGAGCCAGGGCCAAGGCAGAACGGGTGGGGCACTGGGAACCCAGGCCTGAAACCCACACCTTGCTTGAAGAATTGGTGGGGGGTGATGGCAGTACGTCCCCACAAAAGCAAGTTCCTTTGCAGTTTGGCAGACAGACTAATGCATCTGCCCTGGGAGAGCTCTGAGCCCACTCACTGTAGCTGCTCCAGGACAAGGGTGGCACCCTGGGCCAGCGCCCAGGTCTCCTGAAGCTGGGTGTGGATGTTCTTGCGGGCGCCATCCTGCTCCAACAGGCAGCTCTCCACCACAGCCCGCAACTCCTGCTCCTGGGACACCTGGCCTCGCATGGCCTCCACCTCCTCACAGCGCTGCAGGGAGAGAGGCTGGGCTGGAGGGAGCAAAGCAAGAGGCAGCAGAGTCCCCTGGGGCTGGGGCTGGGCTTCCCTGAGGAGCATGGAGTCTGCCCCACCTGACACTGTCCCCATCCTTGAGCTGCTGGTGTTGCTCCCCTGGTCCCCCGTCCTTTACAATCCAGTTCCTCCACAGCTGTTGTTCTCTGGTCCTCACCCTCAGTGGCTCTTCTCGTGTCCACCTGACCTCCTGCCTTCCTCATGTCCCCTCCGAGCCTCCCACCTGTGTGGCAACATCCACCTGTGTGTCTGGTTGTTTCCCTGGCTGACTCTGGGTCTTGCCCAGTCCCCTGCCCATGCCGAGGTACAACTCCAGGTACTGCTAAGCCACACTGGCACACACCCCTTCCCTCTCCCCCACTTGCCTTGTGTAGCTGGATGGCAAGCTCCTGCATCTCGGCCTCCAGTCGGTCAGCATAGGCCAGCTCCAGGGCATCACTTGGGGGACGGGCACTGCTGTGCCAGCGGGCAATGGCAGAGGTCATCTTCCTTTTAGGCCCAAACAACCTGCAGGGGTCAATCAGAGAAGGATGCCTGTCAGCATGTGCTACGTGCATAGGGACTCCATGAGCCATCCCGCCACCAAGGCTGTGCCCTGGGGAACCCTTGGCTCTAAAGGATCACCTGGGATCCTGGGGCAAGGACAGAAACAGCTGCTAAAAGCCTCTGCTGCTGGCCCCAGGGCTATGGACAACAGTGTCTGCCTGCTCATGAGTCCACAGAGGATTCCATATCACCAGGAATCTGTCTCCCCACCACCCAGACACCTGCACTGGCAGAATGTGAGTCTGCATTCTAGAGTCTACAGAAGACCTTGGTGGCAGGTGCAGTCAGTCTAAGTTCGTCTCCTAGCACCGTGGAATTACCCAGGCCCAGTCTCAGCCCTGCAGCTTATAGCAACCAGGGTGGGCAGTGAACATCTTGTCCTCCAAAGATCAGAGACACGGAGGCCGTGACCACGCTGCAAGCCCTGACCTGAACGCTGGGGTTTTAAAGGGTGGTGCCTTTTCTTCGTCTTTCTGTTGGCCAGTTATGACCAGGCCATTCAAAAGCAACTGCAGAAAATCACCACACGCCCAGACAAAGGCACAGGCTCTGAAAAAGCCTGAGAAGCCCACAGCAAAAAATAAAAAACAGCCAACCCTGAGGAAGGTAGAGACTCTGATTTCCAAAGTGACCCCATTATGAAACAAATGTCCTGTTTCCAACGCCAAAAAAAACTATAGGACAAAGAGTCAATAAAAAACAAGATACCATCCCGGAATAAAACCTGACATATCTCTACTAGACAAAGACTTTGAAACAACTATCTTAGAAGTGCTCAGAGAACTAAAAGATGTGGAGGTCAAAACAAAGTAGAACTATTAACAGAGAAACTGAAAAAGAAACCAAAGCAACTTGAGCCGAAAAGTACAATAACTAAAAAAAAAAAAAAAAAAAAAAAAAAATCACTGGAGAGATTCAAAGGCAGATTTGAGCCATGGAAATTATCTAGTCTGAGAAACAAAAAAGACTGAAGAAGCTGTGGGGCACCACCAGGGTGCCCACTCCACACTGTGGGAATCCCAGGAGACGGACGGGAAGGCGCCAGGAGAGCACTGAAGAACTAATGGCCGAGATAGTCCAAACTTGATCAAAGACGTGAGTAACACCCGCGAACCTCCACACGACGCCCTCAGCGACACCAGGGCACACCCACCCGACTTCCAGAAGACGGACCCTGGAGGCAGCACAAGTAAAGCAGCTCACCATGCGTGAGAGCACCCAGGGAAGGCCAGCAGGGCTCTCATCACAGGCCCGAGGGCCATGAGGCAGTGCCCAGGAGAAAGGAAGCAGCAAGAACCCTCTAACTGGAAGTGAAGGAGGCCGAGGCTGGGGCTCAGCGGTAGAGCGCTCGCCCAGCACGCATAAGGCACTGGATTCGATCCTCAGCACCCCATAAAAATAAAGATATTATATCCACCTAAAACTAAAAAATAAATATTTTTGAAAAAGTGAGGGAAAAATTAAGACATTCCAAGATAGTAAAAGCGGAGGGACCTTCCTGCAAGGAAGACTCGGGGAGTCGTGCAGAAAACCAAGGATGCGAGGCAGTGTCTGGACGTCTCCTGAGAACATAGGAGCTGGAGCCAGGGCCTGATGGCAGGCAGGGTAAGGAGGGAGAGCCCTTCACTCACAAGGAAGGAGCATTAACGACATTAACTTCAATTGGATGCAAAGGGGATGTTTCAAGACAAAAGACCTATACTTATTTTGTTTTTATGTTAAAACATTTCATATTCAAGCTCTTGAAAACTAAGCCCACGTTGTGAATTACTACCTCTGGTGGAAATGTGACGATTACCTGTACAATTTTTTTTTTTTTTTAAAGATAGAGTGAGAGAGGAGAGAGAGAGAGAGAGAGAGAGAATTTTAATATTTATATTTTAGTTTTCGGCGGACACAACATCTTTGTATGTGGTGCTGAGGATCGAACCCGGGCCGCACGCATGCGAGACGAGCACACTACCACTTGAGCCACATCCCCAGCCCCTCTTTTTTTTTTAAATATTTATTTTTTAGTTGTAGTTGGACACAATACCTTTATTTATTTATTTTTATGTGGTGCTGAGGATCAAACCCAGAGCCTTGCACATGCTAGGCAAGCACTCTACCACTGAACCCCAGCCCCAGCCCAACCTATACAATTCTTAATGTTCTGATCATGAGAAAAGTAATAGAAGTCATAAAACCCTTAATACAAAAAAAAGAAAAAAACCCCACAAAAGTGGCAGATAACATCCAAGGGCCTCGAATGCAGTGGTGTCAGAGGGCCATTGAGGGGCCCTCTGTTTGAGCAAGAGGGACAGAGGACGCTGGATAGAGCAAGTCTAGCTGATGGCAGTTCTCTGCCTGCTGGGCTGAGTGCCAGGAAACAAGATGTAATCTGGCCCTAGAATGTTTGGTTGAAACGGGGTGAGGCCGGAGGTGGCCCTTGGGACTTACGTGATACCGATTTCCTTCAGGTCACTCTCAGTGAGGGTCAGGAAGATGCGGAGGTCCACGTCCTGCTCCTCAAACACCTGCAGGTACTTCAGGCAGCCAATCTGCTCCAGCAGTGTTGCAAGATCCTAGAGGGCCCAAGAGACATGCAGGAGCGGGAAGCTGGGGCAGGAGCAGCGGCTGCGAGCAGAACCAGGCTCCTCCTCTCCTAACACCCCCTTCCTCAAGGTACAACCTGGTCTGAGCCCACTGAATTCCCAAGCTCAGCTCCGGGACAATTTGTTTATGGGTGGAGGCTCCATGCCACCCCTCTGCCTGCAGTACATCAGGCAGAACAGGGAGTCTGGATGTACAACCGGGGCTGAGGAGGCCAAGAAGGGGCACATTCCAAGACTTCTTGCTCACTGCTGTTACCCTTCTCTCGTATTCCCTTGGACATTTGACTGCTGCGTGTGGCAACTGCTCAATTCCACAAAGGTATCAATGGAGCCTTTAATTTAAGAATCCCTGGTGATGAGTCCTGGCTCTGGTTCCTTTTGGGAGTCTCCCCTTCGAGGGTTTCATGCCTGCTTGTCTACATGCACATCTCCTACTGGCAAAGCACCAAGCCCTGGTGTGCAGACCCATGCTCTTGGTGGGACCTGGGAAGGGCAGGCTGCTCCTTACATGCTTCCTCTGTCCTCCTTCCTGCTGCATAAGGTTGCACGTTGGTGTCTGGTGGCACATCACAGTTTCTGCTCACATCTCTTCATTCTGTGTGTCTCAGACCAGACACCCTCAGATGGCCCAAGTCAATTTGCTAATTCTTCTGCCTCTCTAATCTGCTCTTGGACTCAGCTAGTGAAATTTTTTTTTCAGTAGCACTTTTCAACTTTGGAATTTCTATTGTGCAAGTTTTTTGTTGCTTTGAATGAAGGACCAAATTTTCCAAGGTGGTTGCTTCACAATTCCACAGGACCATAAACTCTCCAATCAACTTCCACAGGCCCGAGATGGAGCCTGCAAAGCTTACATATTTGTACCGTTTGTGCTGCCACAGGGCAGGAGAGCACCAGAACTACACTGGTAACCCCCAGCTTGCTCCACAGGGTGGCCTGCCACAAGGAAGGGGCTGCTGCACTTTTCATCATGTGCCATCATGCTGTCCCCACTTCATAAGCATCTCATCACTGACTTCTGGAGGCAGCTCTGAAATCTGTTCCCCAAGGCTGGGGAGGCCAAGTTGACGTGGACAGTAAGGGAACAGAGTGCAATCCCGTCCATGAAGAGGTGAAAACTGCTCCATCCAGGCCACTGACTGTTAGGGAGTTCATCTAGAAAACCCACCAGCACTCTGTCCTCAACAGTGCCTGGCCTGTTACAAGTACGTAAGAAGTGCCTCTCTTAATTACTGTAATAATTCTAATGTATGCAAGCTAAACAAACAAAAACACCCTAATGAAAACATGGGGGGAGGTGTATTTGGTTTCATTCACTTTGTCCTGTCTGTTGTGGAGATGGTTACTTCATTCTTTAATTACTGTTTATTTTATCCTTGGCATCTGAATACCTTTAATATCCATTGTTTAGAGTTCTGCCATTTCTTGAGTACCTGTTAGTATTAGTATTTATGTGTACCAGGAGTGTGGTTAGTATGTTTTATTTGCAGTAAACTGATCTCCAAAGATTTCCTTTTGAAGAGACTTTACCCCTTAATTTTCACATTCCTGTTTTACTAAATATTAAGTGTTCTTGGACAATTTTGGTGCTCATGTGTTTTGGGGACAAAAGTGAAATGACTTTGTCATTATGCTTTTTAACTCACAGATCAAATGTGCCTTATTTTTTTTTCATTTAGTTTTCAAACAGTTAATAGGCTTGCCATTTTAATACACATCATTGGAGATCTGCTTATTTGTAAATAGCCTATTGCTCATTTGGAAAAATAAACCAGTGAACAATATTTTTCTATTGTAAAAAAAAAAAAAAAAAAAGAAGCACCTCTCAAATCACAAAAGCACCATCTTTCCAAGAGTATAATCACCAGATTCACAAGTGGTCTTACCTGGGGTCCTGTGTAGGATGACCTCTCAGCTTGGGGCACACATCTTGGGGAACAGGCTGTTCCACAAGTCCCGGAGCTGGGAGGCCACTGGCCATCACTGGTGCTGGAACGATTCTTGGTCTTCACGTAACTCTTGGTTTGTCTGCGAACGGAGCTTTTACGGACATGATCTGAATCCTGTGGCAAGAGGTATGTGTTGGGAGCAATGTGACTGCGGGCTGCAGCCCTGCCCTGCTCCCAGCTCCGGGTTTAGCTGTGCTATTGCCCTTGTAGGACTGTGAGACCTGAAGCACTGATCAAGCACCCCCCACCAGCCACAGAGGCCTCCTTGGTAACACCAGGGCGGGCCCCCAACGGTGCCTTTGGTGTGTTCTGAGCACAGTGTAGACTGCACTAGATACTTATTATCAGGCTGGCCCATTCCCAGTGAACTGTGAGGCAGCCCCAAGACATGAAGGGAGGGGAGTGAGATGGGAGAGGGGAGACATCACCTCATTGCTCTCCAGGGAGGCTTCACTGCTGAGCCCCTGGGCTCTCACCAGGCCCTCACTGCTGCTGCTTCGCACAGCCCCAAGGCTGGCACAGAAAACAGGCTCCTCTGGGAACAGAAGACAGGATGCCTGAGAGGCCTCACCGGGGAGGGCAGAGGGGGCGCCCCAGAGCCTGTGCCTGGGCCTGGTTAGCCAGCTCTCCGCAACTCCTTCCAAGCTGAGTGCTGCTTCAGCTTCCTGCTATATGTCCTGGAGGCCCCCAATAAGGGTGGGTAGGGTACTCATCCTTTCTGTACACTGATAAATCCCAAGCACCTAGAACAGCACCAAACTAAACACATCTCCCCCCACAGAATGGCTGTGGGGGCCTTCTAGCCCCGGCCTGCATGGGGCTCTGGCCCAGAAGCCCTCCTCACCTGCCCCACAGCAGACTCTGGTTTTCCTCCCAAGAACCAGGGCCTTCTATAATCTCTCCTGCTCAGGGGAGCCCAGCAGGATGGGCGGGAGGCATACCCCGGCTGCTGCTGCTGCTGCTCTCCACGTCCCGATCATTGATGGGGGAGGTGACGTCCCGGTAGCAAAGGCCCTCACCTTCCAGGAGGTTCTCGTCACTGCTGGTGAAGGTCATGTAGCCCCGTGGAGGCAGCTGCTCTGTGTACACAATGGGGCAACAAACCCACAAAATATGAGAGTAAAGACAGGCCCTTGTTCTAGGGGCACCAGCCACGGGGGTTCTCAGGTGAGGGGACCAGGACGCAGGCAGCAGGCGGGGAACCTTGTGGCCCCTGGCCATGGCTGTCGTCTGTAGTTGGCAGGTGAGGAAAGAGGCTATGAGGGTTTTAGAGACCAGCCTGTCTCAGTAAGAGCCTGACAGCGCAGAGCCAGTGGCCAGGGCCTCTACAGTCCCCTCACTGCTGCTTTTTAAAAAAATTTTATTTTTATATCTTTTAGTTGTTGATGGACCTTTATTCCACGCACTTATATGCGGTGCTGAAAAATCAAACCCAGGGCCTCACGCGTGCTGGGCAAGTGCACTACCACTGAGCCACGACCCCAGTCCTCACTGCTGCTTCTTCAAGGGGAAAAGTGAGAACAGCCAGCCAGATTTACAGGCATCTAAGCCAGAGAAGCCACCCACGAGGGCTCCTGCTAGCTGGGAACACCTACTTCCCCCTCATCCCCACCCCCATACACCAGGTATGTATCCCCTGTGGCTTTTTTAAACATGGGCATTTAGAAGTCATCAGTTCCCCTCAATCGATCAAGTCCAGCTAAAAGGATACCTGGTCAAAAAAGAAAAAGGCCCTGAGCTAAAAACTAACAGCAGCAATGCAAAACATGACCCTTGAATACACTGGCCCACGGAAAACAAGTACAGCCAGGCCCGCCGGTGCTCACCTGTAGGCCAGAGCACCAGAAGGTCACTTGAGCCCAAGGGCTCAGGGCCAGCCTGGACAGCATAGCAAGAGCCCATCTCAAAAACCACCACCACAAAAAAAACAGCTCAGGGCTGGGGTTGTGGCTCAGCAGTACAGCACTCACCTAGCATGTGCGAGGCCCTGGGCTCAACCCTCAGCACCACATACAAATAAATAATATAAAGGTATTGTGTCCAACTACAGCTAAAAAATAAATATTTAAAAAGAAAAAAAAATCAATACCTCAAGAGGAGCAGAGGCAGAGCCTTCGCGGCCTGGAGGCAAATTTGTCTCTGCACAGGGGATGTGGGCAGAGCCAGGGCAGGCCCTTTACATGTCCCTCCACTGTGGACCCACCCACTCACTGAAGGAAATCAGGGCTTAGCTTCATTTCCACAGCAGAAGAAAAACTGCTAGTTTTACCCAATGAAAAGGAGATAAACCCACACCCAAGAGCCAACCAGTAACTCACACCCTCATCACTGGGATCAGTTCTGAATCTCCCTGAGCATCAAAGGCTGTCCCACAGCAGCCTGAGGCCAGGGTCTGAGTGTTGTCCCCTCTCTGTCAAGAGAGAATCCTGAGATGCAACACCAAAGGGCCCTCTGGAAGTATGGACTGCTCACCACGGTGGGGCTGCGGGGTCTCGCCTCCAAGTCCAATTGCTGTGATCCTGGCCAAGGCGCGAGGCCCTTCGTGGATGCTGAGGCCCTTCTTGCGACAGGGCCTCTGTCTCTGAGCAACAGGGTAAGACTCATCCGAAGAGCTCAGATCTTCATATTTTTCTGTGGGCCAAACACAAAGTTAAGATGATCTGTTCCATGATGGACTGATTTACTAGTCTTTACAGTAAAATGGAAAAAACAATCATAACTAGTATTCCTACATAAAGAAGGGAAGTGTGTTTACCAGAACTTGACTAGTGACAAATGCCAGGACTGGCCAGTCCCTGCTAAGGCCACAAGGAGCTGTTAAGTTACCTGTGACAGGGGACTTGAGTTCTTACTTCTCTCTTTGGGTTTACAAAATTTTTTATAACAAGTCTGTATTGTTTGTAATTAGAAATTTTGAGGGAGGACCTCAATGGTGAAGGGTTTACCTAGCATTTAAGAGGTCCTGGGTTCAGTCCCCAGTATTTCAAAAAGGAACAAAATTTCATTCTAAGTTGAAGGGATAAGTAAATATATTTCTTCATAAAAACATACTAATATCAGACACAACTTTTTTATTTTTTTTGGTACCAGGGTTTGAACTCAGGGATACTCAACCACTGAGCCACATCCCCAGCCCTATGTTGTATTTTATTTAGAGACGGGGTCTCACTGAGTTGCTTAGAGACTGGCTTTTGCTGAGGCTGGCTTTGAACTCGTGATCCTCCTGTCTCAGCCTCCTGAGCTGCTGGGACTACAAGTGTACACCACCATGCCCGGTTTAATCATGTACCTTTAACACAAAATTTGGGGATTTAGTTGTATAGGGCTCCCCTTGATCATTGATACTATTTCTTTTTCTTTTAGTTCCAGAGATTGAACTTGAGGTGCTTAATCACTAAGCCACATCCCAAACCCATTTTTTAATACCTTTTTTAAAAACTTATTTTTATGTGGTGCTGAGGATTGAACCCAGGGCCTCACATGTGCTAGGCAAGCACTCTACTGCTGAGCCACAACCCCAGCCCCCAAAACCTGTTTGTTATTTTATTTTTTGGTAGTAGAGATTGAATCTAGGGGTGCTTAATCACTGAGATACATCCTTTTTCATATTTTATTTAGAAACAGGATCTCACTAAGTTTCTAAGTGACTCACTAATCTGCTGAGGCTGGCTTTGAACTCACAATCCTCCTTCCTCAGCCCCTCAAGCTGCTGGGATTATAGATATACACCACTGTGCCTGGCCGTTTTTTATGTTTTATTTAGAGATAGGGTCTTGCTAAGTTGCTTAGGGCCTCAATAAATTTCTGAGGCTGGCCTTGAAGTTGTGCTCCTCCTGCCTCTGCCTTCTGAGCCACTAGGATTACAGGTGTGCACTACCACTTCCAGTTTGATTCTTGTTTTGAGAGACAACTGAGGCATGTAAATGAGGAACTGGCAAGATTATTTGAGCTAGTATTTACTATAAATATGGATATTATAGTATACTATAAATACTCTATGAAGTATTTACTATAAATGATCCCGAGCAGGAAAGGTGGCTGGCTGTGTGCCTGGCTCTGGGAGGAGGCAGACCAGCCCCTTCAGATGTGAACTGCTGGCGTAAGTGAGTCACAGAACGAGAGACCAGGGAGGCTACTCTTTCCTATACATGCAAAGACCTACACTGCGAGGAGAATATGGTTCCATCTGAGCAGATAAAGGAAGTTATGTGAAAACAGAAACAAGGAGGAGGTGAGTGAGGTAAAGTGGCTGTAGGAAATGGAACATCCCACACATTCTCAGAATGGTTCAAAATAAATGAATGGGCAAGTGGGGAGCAGGCCAATGGAAAAAAGAAGCCAGGGTGGAATCATGCCATCAGATTAAAATTAGGCCAAGTCGGGCCTGCTGGTGCACGCCTGTACTCCCAGCTACTCAGGAGGCTGAGGCAGGAGGATCGCAAGTTAAAGACTAGCCTGGGCAACTTAGTTACACCCTGTCTCAAAATAAAAAATAAAGAAGGGCTAAAGATGTGGCTCAGTGGCTAAGTGTCCCTGGATTCAATACCCAGTTCCAAAAAATATTTTAAAAAATAAAAAAAATTTTAAAATAAAAAGGTTGTAGAAATAGGGCTGGGGTTGTAACGGCTCAGTGGTAGAGCACTCACTTAGTGTGCATGAGGCACTGAGTTTGATCCTCAGCACCACAAAAAATAAAATAAAGGTATTGTGTCCACCTACAACTTAAAAAAAAAAAAAAAAAAAGGTGGGGCTGGGGTTGTGGCTCAGTGGTAGAGTGCTTACCTAGCATGCATGAGGCACTGGGTTCGATCCCTCAGCACCACATAAATGTAAAATAAAGATATTGTGTCCACCTAAAACTTAAGAATAAATATTAAAAAAAAAAAGTTGTGGAAATAGCTCAATGATAGAACACCCCTGGGATCAATCCTCAGTATCAAAAAAAGGGTTTTTTTCACCAAGTGGGATTTATGCAAATACTAAGAGAGCTACAGATAAAATTCACAATTATCTCCACAGATGCAGACAAAGGTCCTTGGCAGCCAGGCACAGTGATACACACCTATAATCCCAGTGACTCAGGAATCTGAAGCAGCAGGATCACAAGTTCCAGGCCAGCCTCAGCAATACAAGTGAGACCCTGTCTCAAATTTTAAAAAGGGCTGGGAATGTAGCTCAGTGATGGAGACCCCTGGGTTTAATCCCCAGCATGCCAAAACAAAAACCAAGAAAAGAATAAGTCCTTATCAAAATGCAAAGGATATTCCTATTTTTAAAAACAAAACAAAACAAAACCCTGAAACATACAGGAATGGATGGAGACTTCCCTAACATAGCCAGCCTCTTAATGTGGCATTGTACCAAGACCAGGACCAAGGTGAAGACATGCACTAGTGCTCTGTCATGCTTGAACACTATAGATGAGAGGTGTCACAAGATCAGGCATGAGAATCAGAGCAGAGGATTATCTTGATTTGTAGCTTGTACTGTAGTAAACCTGGAAAGTTCCAGAGAATCAATAATAAACTAATTTGAACAATGGAAGAATTCAGTAAGGGCAGAGTACAAAATTAGCGCAGAGACAACAACTGCCTTCATACACACTGAGAATAAGCAGTTAAGAATATAATGAGGGGCTGGGGCTCAGTGGCAGAGCGCTCACCTAGCAAGTGCGAGGCCCTGGGTTCACTCCTCAGCACCACGTAAAAATAAATAAATAAAACAAGGGTATTGTCCAACTACAACTAAAAGATAAATATTTAAAAAAAAAAAAGAATACAATGGTAGCAAAAACTCCATTTAGGACAGCAACAAAGATAGTCAAATACTTTAGAATAAACACAGGCAAAATGCATATGAAAAAAAATTTAAAACCTTCTTGAAAGCCCCAAAAGTACAAGAGACCCAAACACATTCTTTTTCTTCTGGATGGGATGATGTAACCACATAAAGATATAGTAAATTTACAAATTTATCACCATCTGAATAAAAATAGTACTTTTCAAGGAGTTGGATAAGTTGATTCTCAAATCCACATGGGGGAAACACACCAAACACACCCAAAACCTGGAGAAACATGAAAAGGTTGAGCTGTGAGGGGAAATAGCCCTAATCTAGAGTGAAACTAGCTACAAAAGGCTTCTGGTCAAACAGTGTGTGGCTCGTGGGCACAAATACAGAGACCAGTGGAACAGAACACAGGTAAAATGGAAATTCAGTAGATAACAAAGATCGAATCTCCAGCCACTAGATCAAAGCTGGCTTTTTACATAAATGATACTGGTGCAACTTGGAAGAAGAAAATTGTTGGACATGGTGGTGCACAACTATAATCCCAGCTACCTGGGAGGCTGAGGCAAAAGGATCAAAAGTTTAAGGACATTTTGGACTACTTAGCAAGATCCTATCTCAATACAAAAATTTTACAAAAAAGCTGGAGAAGTAGCTCAGTGATAGAGCTTCCCTGGGTCCAATTCCCAGTGAAAAGGAAAAAAATAAAAATATAAAACTGGATCCATGCCTCATGACATGTGAAGAAAAAGTATAAATGGACAGAGATCTAAAGGAAAAAATGAAACCATAGGGTTGGGGCTGTATTCCAGTGGACAAGCACCTTCACAGCACTTCTGAGAGGCCCTGGGTTTGACACCCAGCGCCAAACACACAAGGACGAGTAGTAAACCTGGAAAGTCTTGGTATTTTCCTCTTGGTATTAGGGATCAAACCCATTGGCACTCTGCCACTGCACTACATTCCCAGCCCTTTTTATTTTTTGAGAAAGAGTCTAAGCTGCTTAGGGCCCTGCTAATTGCTGAGGCTAACCTTGAGTTCACCATCCTCCTGACTCAGCTTCCAGAGTTACTGGGATTACAAATACCCCAGGGTGCCTCGCTCACGGGTGAATTTTTGTACAACTAGGGCCTAGGGAGATTGTGTTTTTACAATACCGAGGTTTGAACCCCAGGAACCTTTACACTGAGCTACAACCCTAATCCTTTGTGTTTTTGGTTTTGAGACAGGGTATTGCTAAGTTGCCTGGGCTGGCCTTGAACATATGATCCCTGTCTCAGTCTCCTGAATAGCTGAGATTACAGATTTGCACAACCATACTAGACTGGGAAAAATTTTCTGATTCAAAATCCACAGGCAATAAAGATCAATACATTCAGCAATGAACACTATCAGCAAAATAAAAAAAAGGACTGGGGATATAGCTCTATGATAGAGCTAGTACATGAAAGGCCCTGAGTTCGATCCCCAGCACCACAAAAATATAAATCAAAAATAAAAAAAACAGGGGCTAGGGATGTGGCTCAAGCGGTAGCGCGCTCGCCTGGCATGCGTGCAACCGGGTTCAATCCTCAGCACCACATACAAAAAATTGTTGTGTCCACTGAAAACTAAAAAATAAATATTAAAATAAAAATCTCTCTCTACGGGCTGGGGATGTGGCTCAAGTAGTAGCGCACTCGCCTGGCGAGCGTGCAGCCCCGGTTCAATCCTCAGCACCACATACAAACAAAGATGTTGTGTCCACTGGAAAAAAAAAAAAAAAAATCTCTCTCTAAAAATTAAAAAAACAGGGCTTGGGGATATACCTCAGTTGTGCTTGCCTTGCATGCACAAAGCCCTGGGTTCAATCCCCAGCACCACAAGAAAAAAACAAAAAACAAAAAACAGAATAGCAGCCTCTGTGAGGCTCCCCTCCTACCCCACTTCCCAGGGGCTCCACACTCCCTGTGCTATGCACAATATCAGGCCAGCAGGGACCACTCTCCACATTAATTGACTGTCTTTCTCTCCTTATAGCAAGAGCTGGGGAGAGAGGGCCTCCCAATAGGGAGGCCAGCTGTTTTCTTCTGAATGCCTCCACAGCCAGAAAGAGACCCAGAATGCATAAAGGAGAGCAGCAAATACAGATACCTGGGTTCCGGTAGAGGTTCTTAGGCAGAGCAGGCGAGTGACTGTCTATCAAGGCCACAATCTTCATGTGTCCATATTGCTTGGCCAGCATCCGGGCCGTGGCTCCACTATGATCTCTCATGTCCACTCTGACTCCCTGTGAAGGTCAATGAAAGGAGAGTTAGGAAGCTCCCCTTCAGAGTCCCCGCGCTCCCTGGGCCGCCCAGGAGGGATGAGAAGACAAGGTTTGTAGGCTCCTGATCACTCCTAGGGTGGGAAAGACACCTAGGACAGGGAGAAGGAGGTACATTTGACCAACTTAGCAAGTTTTGCTGGCTCTCTCCTTTTTTTTTCTTTTTTGTAAATATTTAAGTTATACCTGGACACAATATCTTTGCTCTATTTTTTTTTTAATTTTTTAGTTGTAGTTGGACACAATACCTTTATTTCACTTATTTATTTTTATGTGGTGCTGAGGATTGAACCCAGGGTCTTATGCTTGCAAGCGCTCTACCACTGAGCCTCAGCCCCAGCCCCTCTTTATTCTATTTTTATAGAACCCTCACATGTGGGAAGCAAAGGGCTCCACTGAGCCATAACCCCAGCCCCTCACTCCCCTAATGACAAGAGTGAGGCTTTGTGGTCATGTCCCAGGAGTAGTCACCAAGCCACCTCACAGCTGCAGCAACTCTCCCTGCCAGGTTCACAGTCGTGCTTGGCAAATGCAGAATGGAGGGGCTGCTGCAATTCAGTGGCAAAGCAGAAGGGAGTGGCCAGCAGCCGCCACACAGGACCCCTCCTCCACTCTGCACCCAGCTAAGTCTGGCTTGCTCCACCTCTCACATGGAGACGCTGGCTCACCACAGAAGCAGCCTTTTAGAGAGTTCTCTGAACGAGGGCGCCACCCTCTGAAACTGAACTTGGCACTTTTATGCAAAGCTCTAAAATGTACTTAAAGTCTTTCAGTGCAAAGATTTCACGTGTATGACTATCCTGAGGACCCTAAATACAGAGTTTGATGCATAAAGTGCTCAGCACAAGAGATATGCAAAGGGAACCTAGAGACGAGGATGCTCGTCACGACCCTAAGGGGAGACACACACACACAGCTGGTCTGGCCAAAGTCAGCAAGAACCAGGCCAGGAAACCACACATGCATCATAACCACAGCCTCACACAATGCCAGGGCAAGAAAGCAACACCAGGAGGAAACATGCCGAAAATGTTAACTTTTATCTTTGTTTTTTACCTTTTTTTTACGTGGTGCTGAGGTTTGAACCCAGGGCATTGCATGTGCTCGGTGAGTGCTCTAGTGCAGAACCACAATCCCAGCCCAATGTTAACATCTTTAAAGCAGGAAGATGATGGGATTTTTCCAATCTTCCTAATTTTCTGTATTTTCTAAATGAACTACATAAGCTTATTTACTTATGAAACAGGGAAAGTCTGGGCTGGGGTTGTGGTCCAGTGGTAGAGCGCTTGCCAAGCACGAGCAAGGCCCTGGGTTCAATCCTCAGCACCACATAAAAATAAAATAAATAAAGATATTGTGTCCAACTAAAAAATAAGTAAAAAAAAAGAAAAGAAACTGAGAAAGTCCAGTAAATTTTCAACTTTAAAAGCTTGTTAAGGGCTGGGATTGTGGCTCAGTGGTAGAGTGCTTGCCTAGCATGTATGAGGCACTAGGTTCGATTCTCAGCACCACATATAAGTAAATAAAGATCCATCAACAACTAAAAAATAAATAAACAAACAAATAAATACATAAAAGCTTGTTAAGACGTGGTGGCACACACTTATAATCCTAGCTACTTAAGAGACTGGGGCAGGAGGATCTCCAGTTTGAGGCAAGCCTGGGCAACATAGTGCGACCCTATCTCAAAAAAAAAAAAAAAAACAAAAACACCCAGATAGGGCTGGGGCTGGGGTTCAGTGGTGGAGTGCTTACCTCACACGTGTGAGACCCTGGATTCGATCCTCAGCACCACATAAAAATAAATAAACAAAATAAAGACATTGTGCCCATGTATAACTAAAAAAAATATTAAAAAAAAAAAAACCCAAAACACCCAGAGCTTCAGCCACACAGTCTCACATCTGATGGTGGCAAGCTGACCACCAAAGCACTGGAGGGCAAAGGAACAGAAGGAATTTAGAACATTAGAAGTCTGCAACCCATGACCCAGCAATTCCATTTTGGGAATCCAATCTAAGGGAATAAATAAGGACACATGCTAAAATTCAGGATTTTTGCTGCAACATTTAGCATAGTGAGAACCAGAAAGAACATACAGAGGTCAGTGAGTTGAATCAGAAAAAACAATGGAGCACCTCCTGTCCATTCCCAGGAGGTGGGAGTATGCAGCAACATGGACAGGTATGCATGAGAAACACCACTAAGAAAAAAAAAACACATGACAAAACACCAGGGTTTCCACTTTGGGCTCCTGTGAGTAACAGTGCTCTGCACACTCCCGATCCCTAGGAGCTCCCTGAAGGAGCTTCCATGCAGATGCAGGTTTCCCATTCTCCTGGGTATATGTCTCAGGCAGAACTGGCCTGGCCTTGGTTAACTAGGTATAACTGTCAAGAGGAACTGCCAGCCTGCTCTCCCTCAGCAGCCTCTGGGGCCCCATCTCTCCACACCTCAACCCCTGGTATAGCCCTCTTCATCACAGACATCTTAGAGGTCTAAGGAAGACTACTGATGTCAATCATTTTTTCATGTGCCTATCTTCTTTGCCCATCTTTTAACTGTCTCTTCATTTTTTCTTTTCTTTTTTTGCTGCCTGGGGATCAATCCCAGGTACTTCCCCAGCCCTAATTTGTTTTTTTATTAGAACCTATTAAATTTAAAATGTGAAGCCAAATGTGATGGTATACACTTGTAATCCACTGACTCAGGAAGCTGAGGTAGGAGGAGAGCCTGGGGATGTAGGTCTGTGGTAAAGTGTTCCCCTAACCCCCATCCTGTCCCCAGTACCAAAAAAAGTCCAAGTGATAAAATTATGAGTGCTATTCACTTGTTAAAACATTTTCTCTTAATATTTTTTAAAATATATTTTTTAATTGGGTATGGACTCAATGCCTTTGTTTTTATGTGGTGCTAGGATCGAATCCAGTGCCTCACACTAGTGCTCTATCACTGAGCTACAACTCCAGTCCAACTTTCCCTTAATGTTTAAAGAGCATACTCATTATAGGAACAGGTGTTGATTTTAACTCACCACTGTACCCCTAATGCCCAAGGCACCACTCAATAATTGACATCAATGAATGTTCAAAGGAAATGAATTGACTAAATAAAGAAAAGTTATTTCTGTGTAAAAGAAAATTCTGTTATAGTTCATATTTCCGTGATGATTCCTCATTTGCTGTGACAAAATTATAAGCTAACAAACTGGATCACTTACGTGATTCAGAAAATACTGCACAATTATCTCATGGCCAGCAGCAGCTGCTTCCATCAAAGGAGTAAATCCATAGACTGGCTCCCTGCAAGATGGCACAGGCAGGTGATTAGTAGAAATATGTTCTCCACGCAGAAGTGCCCCTGCCAAAGACAAAAGCAAGCCAAGACCCCTGATTGTAGAAAGCGGTACATGCTAATGCCCATGCGGCCTCTTGTGCTCATTGGCACACATGCACGCACTTTCTCAAGAATAGGTTGGCTAGGTATGATAGTGCACACCTGTAATCCCAGCAACTCGAGGGGCTGAGGCAGGAAGATCACAAGTTCAAGGTCAGCTTCAGCAACTTAGTGAGGCCCTAAGCAACTTGGTGAGACCCTGTCTCAAAAAAAAAAAAAAAAAGGCCTGGCAGAGTGGTGCATGCTTGTAATGGCAGCAGCTCCGGAAGCTGAGGCAGGAGGATCACAAGTTCGAAGCTAGCCTCAGCAATATAGTGAGGCACTAAGCAACTTAGTGAGACCATATCCCTAAATAAATATAAAAAAAGGGCTAGGATGTGGCTCAGTGGTTAAGCACCCCTGGGTTTAATCCCAGTATCCATACCCCAAAAAACTAATGAGGTGAGATTAAAGAGTGATGCATGAGTTGCATTAACTCTCCTGAGTCTATTGCCTCTCAACTTCCCTCCTCTAAGGCTGTTCTCACTCACTTCTCTTAAACCCCAGCTTTAATCATGGTCACCAAGCAGCTCCTGCTCTTCATTCCTTAGAAAGCTGTCTCCCTCTCATCCACCCAAATCCCATCCTCTGAACTCAGAATCCTCATGAGCTGCTCAAAAGGCTCCCCTACTAATAACCCACCTGCCCTCCCTGAGCTTAGCACCCTCTGGCAGCTCATTTCGTGTGTGTCTTCATTCTTCTCCCCACACTTCCTGCTGCTCTAGAAGCCAGGAGACATGCTAAATGCTGCTTCTCATCCATTCTAACACACATTTTTTTTTTCACCCTTTAACATCTCTGAAGTCAGAATGTGTTTTAAAATCAATAGGCAAGTTGAATTTTAGCGCGGTTTTTATTTATTAGAGTCATTAGAAATTATGGTATGTCTTAAAATGGATGACAGGGAATGGGTCCTCCTCCTCAGCTCCTGCACTGCTGGGGCCATAGGTGTACCGGCTAAGAATCAGCTTTTAATTTTTGACATTTAAATTCCACTTACAGCTGGACTTGGTGGCCCACACCTGTCATCCCAGGAACTTGGGAGACTGAGGCAGGAGGACTGTCAAGTTCAAGGTCAGCTTGGATAACTTGATGCAAACTTGTCTAAAACATAAAGGGCTGGGAGTGTAACTCAGTGGTAGAGTGCTTGCCTAGCATGCACAAAGCCCAGGGTTTAATCCCCTGTACCCACAAGAAAGAAAAAATGAAAAAGAGGTCAGGAGCCTAGAAAGATGCACCAAATGTCCCAATAAATAAGTGTAAAGTCACATATATGGGTAGGCCCACTCATTCTGCCCCTTCATCTTAACCTCTCACACCAAGGCAGGGTGGCCCTGATGTCTGGTTAGCTGCCTCTATGGCTGCTCTCCTTAGAGTGAGGAGACCTGCCTACTCCTATGTTCAGTTAAGATGCCACAATCACCTTACGTTGGCGTTTGCTCCGCTATCCAGGAGGAACTTGACCATCTGCTGGTGCCCGGCACTGGTACAGTGGAAAAGCGCAGTCCAACCATGAATATCTTTCATCTCCAGCTCTGCACCTTGCTTTGAGAGAACAGAGTGCAGGTTATGGCCCATTTCCCCATGTGGGTGGGCGGACAGCAGCACCCTTCAGGCTGTCAGCTGAAAGAACTGAAAGTGATTACACACGCGTGCACGCACACTGTGGCCTGCAGTGCCTCACGTCCTGCCAGGGCGGCCTGGGAGCCCCTCGGGTTTCTGGGCCTTTGCCCCCTCGTAGCTCACCTGGAGGAGAAAGTAGGCGATGCTCTCGTTGCCACAGCTGGAGGCCAGCATCAGTGGAGTCTGCCCTTCTGGGGTCGGCACATTCACACTCACCCCTGCCTCGAGCAGCAGGTGCACGATGGTATCGTGTCCAATGTAGGAGGCATACATCAGCGGGGTCCAGCCACCACCATTCTTCTTATTCAAATCTAACTCTCTCCTAAACAAACGCAAGATACGCTAGACACGCCCAGCCATCTCACATTTGGGGTTCACCAGAGCCAGGGGCCAGGCCAGGCCAGGCCAGGCCAGATCAGCTGACATTCCAGAAGCAGAAGTCCTCTACCCCCAGACATCCCCAGGGTTGGGGAAGACAGGCAGGAAAATGTTCCCCGTGGCTTGTAAGCACACCATTACAAAGTCCTCAGTAACTCTCTTCCTTCTCTAACTTCATATTCTCACCTGCCCCTCCTCCTAGCCCAAGACCAACAATTACCTTCTTTCCTACCACCAGCTAGACAGATGGTACTTAACCAAGGGACATTCACCAAGGTCAAGAGCCATTTTTGGAATCATGACTAGGGAAGGAACTACTGACATGTAGAAGGTGGAGGCCAGGAGGCTGCTAACACCCTGTGGTGTACAGGAAACTCTAAGGCAAAGACAAGAGGCCTGGTTTGTCAATACAGTTGAAGCTGAGACACCCTGACCACCTATCAGCAAATCAATAACCAGTCTGTTAGTGCAGAGCTGGGTGCACACAGGGTTTGAGGAAAAAGGGACTTAGACAACAAATAAGAACCACTGCACTTCAACCTACAGAAACATATGTGAAAAATCTGTGACCAGAAAATCCTATTTTTCCACTAATATTCTGAAAATGCATTTCCCTATAAGAGAAATAGTGTGGACTTTACCAGCCCAGACTTTATGTGAGTGACATTTTAAAATACCACCCACTCCCAGTAGCAAGGTGTACCATTAACACGCCATGGGCCTTTCCCCTTCCACAATTTTTTTTCTCTTCATGGTGCTGGTGATAGAACCCAGGGCCTTGCACATGCTAGGCAAGCCTCCACCTCTGAGCTACATCCCAGTTACCTCCATTTTTCTTCATTTTTGAGACAGGGTGTTGCTAAATTGCCCTGGCTGTACTGGAACTTGCAAACCTCCTGCCTCAGTCTCCTGAACAGCTGGGAGAACAGGTGTGCACCACTGCATCCAGCCTCTCCCACAACTGTTGCCTGTAGTGACGGGAACAACTCACAACCAGTCCACATGATGTGTGATCCACACACTAAGCTGCACCAGGTGATTATTTCCCACTCACTAGCAACACCTACTGACTGAGGGACATGCCCAGGCAGACATTCTAGAAGGTCCTGACTGCAGGAATGCAGTGGCAACCCTGCAGGAGAGCCCCGTGGAGCTGCTCTGGGGTGAGACTTAAGTGACCTTTCTAGCCAAGCACTGCCTCCTTTTGGAAGGGGCAATTCCACGGCAAGGGATGAAGCTGCTCCTACAAAGCATCTCATTCCTCCCCTTTGGCTCCTGTTCTCCCTCCAGGGAGAACTGTAGGCCCCAGTCAGGGCATATGGTGAGCAAAAGCCCCCCTCTCAGCTTGTGTGAAGCACCAGCCAGCACAAACAATGTCCCACCACTGGCCCTCCTCTCCTCTGTGGAGTCATTCTGGAACATACTTTTTAACAGGACACCCAAAGGTTTAAGTGCTTGAGATTTCCAAAGGAGAATTATAACAGGGATCTTTGTGACCCTGTGAGGGGACATGCGGACCACATAGCCAACTACCTACCAACTAAGGCCACTCAGTAAAGGAGTACTACAAATCCTTTGGCCAGCAATTTCTGAGTGATGGCTATGATTTGGGAGCAGAAGACCTAGGGCCATACAAGGCTCTGCTCTGACTCACCAGGAACTAGAGAAGGCATGGGAGGTATGGACAGACATTATTACTTCACCAAGTTGCCAAGGGTGAAATGGCAACAGTCAGCATAAAGTATGGTGGAACCTAAAGGGGTAAACCCTTTTCCAAAAATCACCTTAAGAATCACACTGTGGGGCTGGGGCTGGGGCTCAGTGGGGCTCAGTGGTAGAGCACTCGCCTGGCATGATGAGGCACTGGGTTTGATCCTCAGCACCACATTAAAAAAAAAAATAATAATAATAAAATAAAGGGGCTGGGGATGTGGCTCAAGTGGTAGTGTGCTCGCCTGGCATGTGTGCGGCCCGAGTTCGATCCTCAGCACCCATACAAACAAAGATGTTGTGTCTGCCGAAAACTAAAAAAAAATAAATATTAAAAAAAATTCTTTCTCTTAAAAAAATAATAATAATGAAATAAAGATATTATGCCCACCTATAACTAAAAAATAAAATGTTAAAAATAATAATAATAATAATCACACTGTGGCCAGACGTAGTGGCACACACCTGTTATCCCAGAGGCTCAGGAGGCTGAGACAGGAGGATCGTGAGTTCAAAGCCAGCCTCAGCAATGACAAGGTGCTTAGCAAATCCGTGAGACCCTATCTCTAAATAAA
The DNA here is from genome assembly GCF_045843805.1 of Urocitellus parryii. Taxonomy (NCBI): domain Eukaryota; kingdom Metazoa; phylum Chordata; class Mammalia; order Rodentia; family Sciuridae; genus Urocitellus; species Urocitellus parryii. Next base: position 5,275,012 of record NC_135539.1, on the reverse strand, counting down.
ATACAAAATAGGGCTGGGAATGTGGCTCAGTGGTTGAGTGCCCCTGAGTTCAGTCCTTAGTACCCCCCCCAAAAAAAATCACATTGTGATTTGGGGTCACAGCAATCACAGGAAGACACAGGCCTAGGCCTTATAAAGGACTTTCTGTGTTATTAGGATGAAATATTTGTATGCAGTGAGGTCAGGCCATCCTCAAAGGGGATCCAAAAGCCTGACCTCTCTCTTCTGTGCAGAAGGGGAGAGGAGGGCCCCATGGTTTAAAATGGGAAAAGAAGGCCAAAGGACATTGCTTTCTATCTTTATTCTTATTTATTTGGGCATTTCTGCATTCAGTGAAAACCCCAAGGTTACTCTGGTTCAGGTAAGCTATAAATCAATGTTCATAACCCTACAATAAACTTTTAAACCATCTTTTTCTTCATCGAAATCAAAACTACCTTCTTTGCCAGCTCCCAGCAAAGTTACCACTGACAAAGGCTGGCTGGTGGCCCCCCCAGGATCAGAGGTCTACACCATGTACAAGGCCTCACTTTGAGGGATCCAACACCACTGGGACCCGACTCAAAAGGTGAGGCAAAGGAACACTCCCCAAGACCTCTTACCGCTGCACACACTCCTTCACCACCTCATACTGGCCAATAGAGGCAGCTGTGTGAAGATCCAAGTGGACATCCAGTTCCTCCCGGCTGACCTGTGTGCCCAGCCCATGCCACATGGACAAGCTGCGGTTCAGGAACTCCGGCTCACTGGCTTCATCACTGAGTTCAGACATGGCTGTGGAGGGAAGCCCAGGGGTTAGGTCTTACTTCTACCTGCAGTAGGCCACCAGCCACATCACTGCCCTGAGAGACCAAGAGCCCTGGCGACCACCCCCAAGACTTAGTTTTCTTTCATTAATCAGCAGCTCCAACATGCTGACACTGGTGAGCCTGCTGTCAGACTGAAAATGAGGTTAACTGTAGTGTATTTTCTCTTTAATTCACAGGACTCAGAGTCTAAAAGGGATTTTCCAGCAAGCTCCGGAAAACCTGAAAATCTCATGAATGGGTTATTTAAAAAAAAAAAATTAGCTGGGTCCTTTGACCCAATCAGTTCCTGGGAGTGATGGGAAAGAACTCTGTATTTGGGGTCACAGCAAACTTTAGCACGGTATGAGGCATCTCCAGTCCCTAATTCTTCACTGTCTAACGAGTACAGGATATGTCAAAGGGCTATTATTAAAATCACATGGAAGCTGGGTGCAATGGTGCACATTTGTAATCCCAGCAGCTCGGGAGGCTGAGGCAGAAGGATCGCGAGTTCAAAGCCAGCCTCAGCAACTTAGGGAGGCGCTAAGCAACTCAGTGAGGGGGGAAAAGGATAAAAGGTGGCCATATCACCTTCAGATGTCCTAAAAGTACAATGGCAGCTCACAGAAGCCATCAGAACCTCAGTTTCTAAGACAGGTGCAGTGGCGTAAACCCGTAATCCCAGGGGCTCAGGAAGCTGAGACAGGAGGATCATAAGTTCAAAGGCAGCCTCACTAAGCAACTCAGTGAGACCCTGCGTCTAAATAAAATACAAAATAGGGCTGAGGGTGCTGGGGTTGTGGTTTGGTAGTAGAACACCTGCCTAGAATGCGTGAGGCACTGGGTTCAACTGCATCACCACATTAAAAAACAAAACAAACAAACAAAAAAAAACTAAATAAACAATGTGGCTCAGTGGTTGAGTGCCCCTGAGTTCAGCTGCCAGTATCAAAAAAAAAAAAAAAAAAAAAAAAAAAAGAACCTCAGCTTCTACTGAAGAATACTCCCAAGCATGCTAGCCTTCTTCCAAAAGTCAGTGACAAACAACAAACAAGCCACCCATCTGGGGTACAAAGACCCTGCATGCCCTTGACAAGAGCACATGCAAAGGCGATGGGGCAATGAGTCCTATCCTGGAACCACCACCTGCCCACACAAGCCAGCATGAAATCACACAGGCCTCTCACAGGCAAGTAAGAATCCTGATCCTGAACAGACCTAGTCAACAGAGCCTGGATAAGAATCCCAAAAAAGCTAAGTGCTAGTTCAGCGTCCCTTTTAATAGATCCCACCAGCCTTCTTGGGTGTGTTCCTTCTACCTCAAAAGCTTCCTCCAGGCTGGGGGCTGCTGTCTCCCTATTGGATACTCACATCTGACACCTTCGAAGTGCAGAGCACTGATGGACAATAAGAAACAAACAAGATCTCCAGGAGCCTATGCAGAATTCATAACCAGAACTACAAATCTATTACGATTTATAACATATCACACATAACAGATGCTGCCCAATGTTGAGGAATACATCTCATGAATATTTGTATGCAGCCAGAAAATCTTTTGCACCTCAATTCCAAAACTTCAGGAAATAGCACTGGGGATGGGACCTCTTTTGCAGTGCTGGGGATCAAACCACTCAAGGCCTCTACCATGCTCGCATTCTACCACCTAGCTACATCCCGAGCCCCAAGACCTGAACTCCTGAGCTCAAGCAGATGATGGCGTCCACTCGGCGTTCAGAAAAGCCAGGACTACAGGTGCCCACCAGGCTGGCTTTCATTCTCATTCCGCCTGTCCATTTTGTAAAATACTTAAATCTGTTACTTTTTTTTTTTTTTTTTTGTAGATGGACACAATACCTTTATTTATTTTATTTTTACGTGGTGCTGCGGAACGAACCCAGCGCTTCACATGTGCTAGGCAGGCGCTCTACCACTAAGTACAACCCCAGCCCAAATCTAAATAAGGAATTTCAAAATCCTGAAGCTGGGGCTGCCACGCCACGGGAGGAGGTCCGTCCAGGAGCCCAGGGGCGACCCGGCGACAGCGCGCGCCCGCGGCCCTGGGGTGGCTCCACGCCTCCCGCAGGCGCGCGAACCCTGCCGCCCCGCGCTGGGCCGTCCTACTCCGCGCCTCAGAGCCAGGACCGCGCCACCAAGGCCCGCCCGCGAGCGAGCGCACGGCCGCGCCCGAGCACCGGGCCCCGAAGCTGCAGGTGCCGCCGCGGAGCCTACCTGCGCCGGCCCCAGCCGCTCCTCGCGGACCGCCACCCCTGCGCCCGGCTCGCCCCGGAAGTAATTGCGGGAGCGCGCGAGGCATGCCGGGACGCCCCGAGTCCTCGGACGGGCTCCTCCGCCCCCTCCGCCGGCCCAGGAGCCAATCCTGGGGCAGGAAGCAGGGTGGGACGCGGTCAGTCGCCCACCGGCTCTCCGAGTGCCAGCGCCACGGTGCGGATGCGAGGATCCTGCCCGCGGCGTCAGGGCCACCGGAGGGCGGGCGCAGGCTGGCCCGACGCAGCCGGGACGGGCCGCGGGTGTCGGAAGGCGAAGGCTGGCCCCGCGGAGCGGCGGCGTCTAGTCGCCGTGGCAACCGGCGCCTCGCGGGGCTAACGGGCTGCCGCTGGGAACCACCTTAGACGCAGCGGGACTTCGACACAGGACCGCACGGTCGGGTCGGTCTTCACAGAGCCCCCACCTGCCACCTTCCCCCGAAACATGTTGGGCATTTTCCGCTCCTCCGACCCACCTCTGCCGGTAATGCCCCACGCCTTCTGCCTGCCCGTCAGAGGAGCGTGGCGGTCTCTGGTGGCTCCCTTCACCTCGGCGACTCACTTGCCCCGGAAATGCTGAGCCCTGAATGGCCCAGCTGGGGCGTGCAGCAGAAGCCTCCCCCTCTGCCGCCCCCGGCCCGGGACACACCGAGCACCTGCCCTCTTTTGCAGACGCGGACGAAGCCAGGAGCCCCCAGCCAAGTCTCCTGCCGCTGCCCTGACCAGTTCTTAGGCTCAGCCGGCTCTTAGCCACCGGGGTTCCCCAGACTTTCTCCCACATTCCTAAAGCTCCTTGTCTCCTGAGGAACCCGAGGCCTTTTAGGCTCTAGGATACAAAGAGGCTAATCAGTGTGTGGGTCCAAGGGGCGACACCAAACTAGATCTGTTGGGGATTCCAAAAAGAGGCAGTAAAGTAATTAGGCTTGAAATTACCCCTAACTTTAAATTTTATTATTTTTATTTATTTATTTTGGTATGGGGATTGAACCCAGGGGTGCTTAACCACTGAACCACATCCCCAGGCCAATTTTATATTTTATTTAGAGATAGGGTCCCGCTAAATTACTAAAGCTGGCTTTCAACTTGTGATCCTCCTATCTCAGTCTCCCAAACCTCTGGGATTACAGGCAGGTGCCACCGAGCTCACCTGTCAAAATTTTAAAATTTTGATTCAAATTCTTTTTGCCATTTACTAACTTCTCTGAGCCTATGAAATAGAAATAACAGTATCTATGTTATAGAGAATATTTCCACGTATGTGTCTGTATGTGTACATTTTCATATACATACATCATTATGATACACATCTCTGCAGCCTTCACATGTAGTACACATACATGCACGCAGGCCCTGGCACCCAGTAAATGGGCTTCCTGACCACAAGGAAACAGGTGGGAGGTGGAGATCTATGAGTGTTTCCATGTCCTGCAGCTGGCGGAAGCTTTGGAAAGGCAGCCTCCTGTGTGCTTCATAGGGCTCCTTGGATAATGGCACACAGAAAGGACATCCCATGAGCCTGGCCATCATGACGTCCAAAGACAAAGATGTGGCACCTACACCAAGCTCCCCCTGGGATGCCATCCTTGAGGCTGCCAAAGACCAGGTCCCATCCCTGGACTCAGACTCCTCCTTGGTAAGCAAGAGCTTTCTTCTGGCGCCAGCAGTCCTTTTGCCCCATGATGGGCATGGTTCCAACCAGGGACAGCTTTGGAGCTCCCTCTGCAGACCTCCTTCAAATTTGGGGACTTTGTTTTCACTTTCAATCTAGCCCTATTAAAAGTGTTCTCTGGGTTCCCAGTTCTTTTTTCCATTTCCTTCTATATCCTTCCTTCTGCATTTGTCAGAATTGGTGAATATTGGTGCTCAGCATCCTCAAGGCCACTTCTTGGCCCTCACCCAGAACCCAGGTTGGCTTTTGGCTGAAGCCCTGCTCTTTTCATTCTGCTGCTGTATTGTTAACTCTTTGATGGGCTGGGATGGGGCTAGCACCACCTCTGAGTGGTCACCTTTCCAGTGCATTATGGTAAGCCCCTGGAGGGATTCTTCAATGGTGGTTTGGGGTCACTGAGGTGGCCCTGGAAGATGTTTAGCACCAACAGTCATATGCACACACATAAAACTGGACAGTGACCCTGTAGGGAACACACTGGGAGAGAGCTTCTTAGCATACAGTCTGGCACTGGGAATTTAGAGCAAGGGCAAAGGTTTTAGAATGGTTTGTGCCTGCCTGGGCACCTGCAAAAGTGGACATGTCAGAGCTTCTGGGACCTCAGGGATCATCCATTGCACAGTGACGCCCAGGAGTAGGTGGAGCAGTCCCAGCCTCCGTGCTCCAGTCTTGTCACACCTGCAGTCTCCTTTGCCCCTGTCTTCAGGGCTGTCCCTGAAAGGTGGCGGGAACATATAAGCTACCTTCATTAGAGGTGGCAAGCCAAGGTTCTTGGTTTAAGAGATGCTTAAGGTGGAGAGGGACTAGACTCTGCTCTTAGTGGCTCCCTCATTACTGAGCACCAGGCACAAATGCAGCACTTACTGTGCAAGGTCTCAGGTATGGCACCTCCTGGAATGGGGAGCCCCAAATTGCACCCCCCTGAGGTAGTGCTGCCAAGCCCACTTCTAAATAAGTCATAGGAGGCAGCACAGGGCAAGCCCTTTAAGAGAGAACTGGGTCTCCTAGATACCCCTGGGCAGGCTGGGCAGCATGGCTGCTGCCATATCTCCCAAAGCCCCCTCATTTGTCCACAGTCAGATTGCGGCGAAGAGCCATTCATCTTCCAGCGAAACCAGCCCGTCCTGATTCCAGACCTGGCTGAGGAGCTGGCCGAAGACCCTGCTGATGACAATGATTCTAGGATCTGGGTCCCTCTGGCTGAGGTCTGTGGGACACAGACTCTAGGCCCTGCAGGCAGAAGTGTGTGTGTGTGTATGTGTGTGTGTGTGTGTATGTGTGTGTGTGTGTATGTGTGTGTGTGTGTGTGTGTGTATGTGTGTGTGTGTGTGTGTGTGTGTACAGCTCTCAGCTTTCCCTGGGTGCCTGGCACATTTAATTTGTTGTCTCATTTTACCCCCTGTCCTTCCTCCAGATCCCTCCTGCTCTGTTTTCTGTCAAAACACTCTGCACTGTCTGGCCATTGCCACAACTGCATGTCATAATTGAGCTGGCTTCATAGTCACCTGGCTCAGACCTAGCAGGCAAGCAGGAGCTCCTTAAATATTTGTTTAATTACTGATAACTCTAGTAAGAGGCAAGAGGTGCTCCATAAATGGCTGAGCAAATGCACAAGCTGCATCCCTGGCAGGGAGGCCAGGTGAAGACCCAGGACACAATCAGAAGAGGCCACAGCTCAGTCTCGAGCTTCCTAGTTGTGGTTGTTGCCGAACAGCAGCAAAGCATTTCCATCTCTGTCTCCAGCTAAGACAAAGAACGCTATCTAAACATAATGTCTTTAAAAAAAATTTTTTTTAGTTGTAGATAGACACAATACCTTTATTTATTTATTTTTATGCAGTGCTGAGGGTCAAACCCAGTGCCTCACATGGGCCAGGCAAGCGCTCTACCACTGAGTTATACCCCTAGTCCCTAAGCCTAATGTCTTAATGCTTAAACTTGCTGCTGCCTTCACAACGAAAGCCACCTGTCTGCCTTCATCCCTGGGTGTCCTCCACCTACCAGACTGGTTTGGCCCTTCTTGATGTAGTTGTGGTTAAATGTCCTGTTTCCAGTGAAAACACAGTAAAGGCCTTAACCCACTTCCAAAATGGTTGGGCTGGGGTGTGGGAGAGAGGATCCAGTAGGTGCTTCGCTCCAGCTTGACCTCCCTCACCTCAGTTCTGGCCAGCATCATTCACCAAGCAAATGGGGTGCCTGAGGGTTGGATTAGATCATCTGACCCATCACAAGAACCATCACCCCCAAGCCCAGCCATGCTGAGAAGTAGGTCTGCCCAATGGGAGAAATTCCAGGGTGCCTAGTCCCTGGGGTTAGTTCCAGTGGCACAATTTCCACATGATTTTACTTTGTGTTTTGTTTCTAGAGTCCCTTTGGCTACTCTTCTATGCAATTTTTCTTCTTTGAGGGGAATGGAGAGTGACTGCTAATGGTACAGGTTTCTGTTTGGGGCAACAACAGAGTTTTGGAAACAGTGATGATAGCTGTACAGCATTGTGGGTGTTATACACGCTAGTGAACTGTACACTTGATGGTTAACATGGGAAATTGTATGTTATGTATATTTTACTATGAAACAAAAAACAAAAGTGTGTTTTTGCAGATGCTAACAGAGGATGCATATTTTCTTGATAGCCAGTTCTGGTGCCTGTGGGACTTGCCACCAAACCTGGGAGTGGACAGAATGCAAGGACACTGGGCCTGGCTTCTCAGGAAGGCTGCTCTCTTGAGAACTGTGCTGAGACCAGCACTTTTCTTCAAATGGCAGAGGAGACCCCCATGTTGCTGGAAGGTGACCTTGGGACCATGTCCTTCAACACCAAACAATTTCAGAGTCCTCCCTGGGACTCACAGGGAGAAGCCACCCTATCCCCTGAAGGAGAGGTGGGGATAGAGCCTCTGAGTGCTGCCTGGCGAGACTCTGCAAAACGCAGAGCCCTCCGGAGAGAGAGGAGAAAGATGATAGAGAAGGAAATGCTCCACAAAGTAACCTGGGATGCCCTGGACCCAGCCTGCAGGGACCAGTGTCAGTCTACTGAGCCAGGTCTCAGGTCAGAGGCACCATCAGAGGGACCTCGGGAAGGACAACTGGTGCTCTCACTCCAGGTAGGCCTCTCCACTGCCCAGCCCTCCCTCTAGCCTGTCCCCTGCAGTGTGGACACCTTTGTAGCACACTGGGGCTAGAACCAGAATGCTAATCCCAAGTACAGGATTCAAATGTGTATAGGTTTTTGTAAAATACAAAATCAGATACTGTCAAAGCAAAATCTTCCAAATGGGAAAGCCCACATTCTCATATAAGAGAAGTACCTATTCAACTTGGATTGGGTGTATTAATGAGAAAACCAGCAGAGTGACAAAACCAGTTTTGTGGGATTAGGAGAAACATTCCATGAGATGCTGGGGGAGAGAAAGGAAAGTGGAGAAAAGACTGATGCAGCACGTGTGGGGTGGCCAGTACCATAGAGGGCAGCACAGCTGTGATCTTGGGGTACTCTCGTCCACTGGACAGAAGAGAAACCACTGAGTCTCCCAGGTTCACAAGGCCGTGAAGTGGGTGGGCCCTGGCCAGGCGCATGCAAGTCACCTCTGGGAGATGCTCCGACACGGCACGGGAAAGCCTTGTAGTCCTCTTCCTGCTATATCCATAGTTCTGATGATTTTCCTAGTAACTCGGAGGAAACTGGCAGCAAGGTACACACAGAAGCTCTTCATCATTGCTGAGCAAGCCCATCCTTCCCTTTTGCTGACCCCTGGCAACATCCTCACTACAGGACTCCCAAGAAGCGAGGTCATGGATAGTAAACACTCACTGTGGCTGGAGCTAGAGCTCGGTGGTAGAGCGCTTGCCTAGTATGCACGAGGCCCTGGGTTCCATCCCCAAAACCATACAAAGCATTAATTCCAGGCTAAATTCCTCCCTCTATCACACCCTGTCCCCAGAACCCTCTTGACCAAGTTCTCCAGTTAGAGCCAAAGAGCAACTTTTTTTTTTCTTTTTTTCTCCCCTGCAGTTCTGGGCTTAGCACATGTTAGGCAAGTACTCTGCCACTGAGCTATATCAGAGTCCTTTTTAAATTTTATTTCAAGATGAGGTCTAAGTTGCTCAAGCTGGCCTTGTGATCCTTCTGCTTCAGCCTCCCATATAGCTGAGAATACAGGCATGTGCCAAACAAAAAAGAAAAGCTTTTTAAATCTCCAAACATCTTGACCCTTTATAAACCTAAACAATTTTAAAATGACCCTGGGTTTCCTTGAGATCGAACATCTTTGTGTCAAATGCAGGTCTGTTGACCCACCCAAAAAAGGTTAGGAAGAAGGTGTTGAGGAATGCAGGTTCCTCCTTTTTTAAAAATATTTTTTTAGTTGTTGGGGCTGAAGTTGTGGCTCAATGGTGGAGCACTGTCTTGCACGTGTGAGGCACTGGGTTTGATCCTTAGCACCACAAATAAATAAATACATAAAACAAAGGTATTATGTCTGCTTACAACTAAAAATTATTTTTAAGAAATTATTTTTTTACTTGTTGATGGACCATTATTTTATTTATTTTTATGTGGTGCTGAGAAGTGAATGCAGTGCCTCTCACATGCTAGGCAAGTGCTCTACTACTGAGCCCCAGCCCTGCAGGTCCCATCTTAATGAAGGGATTTAATCTCTAATCCATTACAGGGAGGGTATGGCCATTAGCAAACGCTGGCATGCATGTAAACCTGTTTCTGCCCTACAATGTCTCATGACAAGCTGCACTGGTGGTGGCAGCTGTGACGGCAGGAGCTGCTGCCCCTGGGACTCTGAGCAGCCTCATAACCACTGGCTTCGTTGTTTCAGCAACTTGAAGAGTGGGATTTGGATTATATCCTTCAGAGTCTGCCAGGGCGAGAAGACAAGCAGGGAAATGGTGCACCCAGAACTGCATGGTGGGCAGCTGACCTCCAGCAGAGCCAAGGTCTGTCCTTGAACTTCATCAGAACCCAAGTGAATCCCCACAAGCCCTCCTTCCAGGCGTCTCAGTGACAGAGGACTGCAAGCTGGGCATAGTCAGCTTTGTGCTTGCTCAGCCTGAACACTCAGGTTGTCAGTCCTTCACTCATCATTGAATGAACATATATATGGCTTCCTGCAATGTGTCAGGCATGTCCAGGCCCTGGAGACACAAGTGGGGCCCCAAGACCCACAGCTTCCTTCCTTCTCCCTCCCCTTCCCTTCCTCTCTCTCTTTTTGGGGGAAAGTTGGTCCTGCCGTGTGTGTGTGTGTGTGTGTTGCTGGGGATTAAAGCCAGGGCCCTACACACGTCAGGCAAGCACTCTACCACTGATCATGTCCCCAGTCCCAATCCTGCCTCTTACTCCTCCAGTCAGCTCCTGCTCACACTCATGCTTACACTCCTGCTTACAGAGAAAGCTAAGGATATCATCTTTGTCACAGTACTTGTGGCCTTACTCTGAGAAGTTCTGCAAATAACACAAAAGCTTTCCACCCTCTTGGGCCCAAACAGTGAGTAGAGGCAGGTGTCAGATTTCTAGCCTCTGTTCCAGATCAGACTCCACTAGACCCACAGCCTCTATGCTGTTTTCACACAGCTTTGTTTATAATTCACACTCTTTATGCAGGATGTGGGGAAACCCTCCTATAGGCTGGGAGTATCTGTGAAATTTGTGTCCTCTGGAGGGCAACATACAGAATCTAGCCTGCTTTATGTATTTACTTGCTCATTTATTCCTTATGGTACTGGGTGTTGAACTCAGGTGCTCTTTACCACTGATACACATTCGCAGCCCAGGCTGGCCTTATATTTGTGATTTGTTCTGCCTCAGCCTCTCAGCCAGCTGGAATTACAGGCATGTGCTACAGTGCCCAGCAGAATCTAGTCTAGTTTAAAGGCACTCATCCACTGAGCAAGCTATTGCTATTCCATTTTGAAAATCTCTCCTAAGCACACAGTGGGTATTTAAGGATATGTGTTGCAGTGCTGTTTAAAACTTGGAAACACCCATATGCAATAAGAGTCTAGCTGAGCTGGTTACACCAGAGTGCTCTGCTTTTTAATGAGGAAAATCCTAACTAATGTAGGAAGATGTAATCTATAAGGCAAGGTAGAAATGGAGTTAAAGAAATCTATAAGCTGATCCCATTTGCTATTTTAAAAAACACACATGGACAGTCATTTATCATGATTACCCATGATGTAGCGGATAGAGAGTGGCAAATTTCCATTACTTAGTTGCCCCTACTTTGTGAGACTCAAATATAGTGGTCCCTGCCCCTAAGATGCTGCTCCCCTCATCCCTGCTGAGCTCACTGGAAGCCTCATAAAGGGCTGGGGGCTACCTTCAAGACTAAGGCACACTGCAAGAAGAGGCCCAAGGGGTCCTGAGTTTCAAGCTGCTGTAAGCCAAAGGGGACCAAATCCCCACTAAGCAGCCTCCTCTTCTCCGACAATTCACAGCCCACACTGCATCACACTCCCAGGACAGGCTCCTGGAACAGCTGGCTCTCCTGTGTGCTGTACAGTCCGGAGCCCCTGCCCCTGCCCAGAAGCTGCCTGCTGACACACCCCAAGACACAGAGGAGCAGGAGGTCAGAAGCAGGTAGGATTTCTTGCCGGTCATAACCCTGTCACTATTTTTTGTTTTGGGTACTGGGGAATGAACCCAGGGTTGCTTTATCACTGAGCTATTCCTCCAGCACCTCAGCCTCATGAGTTGCTGGGATTCTAGGCATATGCCTTGCACCCAGCCCCTGTCATCTCTTTAGAATGGGTCCATGATGAAGCAGTACTAATTGGGCCTTTTATGCGTGGGGCACTTCATGTGCACCATCTTATTCTATTTCAAGGATCTAATCAGGCAGGTGCTCCAGTATCCTCACTTTATAGCTGGGGAACTGAGACTCAGGAAGGCTGCCTCTCCTAGGCCATCTTCCCTGCTCTTTCTCCAAACCCTAGGGAGAAAGAGCCTCCACTATCCACATGGCCTCCTTGAGAGTAGGAAGGTTATCACATGATCCTGTCCCTCTGTCACAGTTAATTAGTCCAGCCCTTGGCCTGTGGTCAGCAAGGCCACTCAGAGCCTTTCCCTGCAATTCCCCCATCTGTGTATCAGTAACATTGGAAGGCCACCTGTCATGCCATACAGAGAATGGCAATCTGCAGTGACAGAGTGCAGATGGAAAGAGGAGGAGGTGGAGACAGCTCAGCGGTCCCTCAGGCCCAGCGTATTCCTGCCCTTCTCACATGTTGGTTGTTTCACCCTTTCAGGAATCTGGGTGCTGATGAATCCCCCTTTCCTCCTAACCCAGCTGTAGGTTTCTGTGCCTGGCAAGCAAAAGTGTCACATGGCTAGATCTGGACTGTCTAATATGGTAGCCACTGGCCACATGTGGCTCTTTAGCACTTGAAATGTGTCTAGAGTGACTGAAGAATTTTTTATCTTTTTCTTTTTAAATATTTATTTTTTAGTTGTAGTTGGACACAATACCTTTATTTTATTCGTTTACTTCTATGTGGTGCTAAGGATCAAACCCAGGGCCTCACCCATGCTAGACAAGCCACAACCCAGCCCCTGAATTTTTTATTCACTTGAATTTAATTAGTTTAAATGTAAACAGCTAAGCACATGATACATATCTGAAATCCCAGCTACTCAGGAAGCTGAGGCAGGAGGATTACAAGTTTGAGGTCCGCCTCAGCAATTTAGCAAGACCCTGTCTCAGAAAATAAAAAGGGCTAGGGATGTAGCTTGGTGGCAGAGCACTTGCCCAGCATGTGTGAGGCCCTGGGTTCCATCCCCCAAACTACAAAACTGTAAATGTGAACAAGCTGTGGTTAAGTGGCCCCACGCCGGACAGCATGGACTCATGGCATCTTATTCGTGCCAAGTGCTGTTGGCAGCATGGGCCTTGCTTGGGCTGACTGTGGATAAGGAAAGAGCAGAGGGACTAGAAGTGCCTACCTCTACCTGGTGGGCACGCTTTCAGTGCCTGCCATGGGCAGTGTGACTGGACAAGCCCATAGGTTGAGTAATCACCTGAGAAAGGACTCAGCCACCCTGCCTTTCTCTTGTCACAGATGTGCTTCTACGAAGCCAGGCTTCCAGGCTGAGCCCTGCCAGAAGCTGGCTGACGGCATGAGGCTGAGGATGGAGCCTCCCACCATCTTCATGGATCTGCGGCCGGCAGAGTCTCCAGAGCCATCTGACCACCAGTCCTCAGGAAGGTACAGAGAGCAGTGACATTCCTGCAGCAGACTCTGCATTTTGTAAAGTAGCTTGTTGGCTTCATGAGGCTTCTGCAGTTCTTGCTGGAAGAAACGGGGAACTTCAAATGGCTTGGGGAGTGGCTGGGCTGGGAAGCACTTTTAGCCAGGAATGGGCCTGGCCAGTCCCACCTGGTCTTGGCCTCCTATAGGGAGGGAAGAAAGGGGCAGAGGGCAATCTTCTCTAGGCTGGCTACATCACCTCTGCCTCCCCAGCAGCTGGCAGGATGTCCTGTGGCCCTTTTAGCTCAGCTTTTATACTTTGGCTGCAAGTCCTATCCAGTCCCAGAGGAGCACTTCAAGTCCCTGGTAGGGATGAGGCCTGCCAGAGTGCACTGGGACACATCCAGAGATGGCGTTTCTTTTCTCCCCAGCTCCAGCCACAGCTCCTCTGACAGCGAGGAGGATGAGGCAGAGAGAGAAGCTCTGGAAGCCCCGCATAGCCCAGCACAGCAGGCAGCTACACTCTCCCAGGATTTTCGGTAACCACCCAAGGACCCTGCACTGCACTGCCTGGTGAAGTTCCATCTGTTGATCTGACATAGTGGACTTCAGCTCACTACCTGCACCTTAAGAGCCCACACATAGGGCAGGGAGAGCCCAGCTAGACCCAGCACACACCTCAGCCTGGCCTGCAGGGCCTGGGACATCACTAAGGATAACCTAGCTCCCTCTTGAGTAGGACTTTGTACATTTTCTATCTGAAAAATAGCTCCCCTGATTGATCTTGATCCCTACCACTCATGACAGTGGGAGTGAAGAGACCGTGTAGGTGGGCTGGGGATGTGGCTCAGGCGGTAGCGCGCCCGTCTGGCATGCGTGCGGCCCGGGTTCGATCCTCAGCACCACATACCAACAAAGATGTTGTGTCCGCCGACAACTAGAAAATAAATATTAAAAATTCTCAAAAAAAAAAAAAAAAAAAAAAAAAAGAAGAGACCGTGTAGGGATGGAGTGAAGTGATGGTGGTTCTCCAGAAACTAAAGGCTTGGTGAATTAGAAAGTGAAGTGTCTCGCAGGGACGTGAGGGAGGCCCCATCCTGTGGTCATGGGCAAATGAGAATTAGATGCCATGGCATTTGGCAATGTCAGGGCCTCATGCAGCTCCTGGGAACATGGCTAGGCACTGTGGGGACAGCACTGGGGCTGAGAAGTGTTGAACAGGCCTCCTGTTGGAAGCCTGTGATAGTAACATGCACCCAGACTGCAGAACTGGAGGTGCAGCCCCCTACTCAGCCCACCCCCCAGCCCCCAGTGGCAAGGCCTTGCTTTGCAAGGCAGGAGTCTCAGTTGGTTGGCTCACTAAGCAAGCTCTGTCCCCTGTTCTGAGAAGCATGGTCCCTCCCAGGAGGATTGAGCACCTCCTGTGTGGCCCTCAGCTCTGGAATCACGCTGCTTCTCTGGCAAATAGCTTTAATATCTTCATGTTTTAATGTCTTCATCCAGAAATGGAGGGATAATTTTAGTTCCTACCTCAAAGTTGGGCATATAAATGATCCTCAGTAACAGATATTTTGTTGGTTCAGGCTTTAAGACATTAAGAATGTGCACATGTATAATCCCAGCTACTCTTGAGACTGAGGCAGGAGGATCTCAAGTTCAAGGCCAGTCTAGGCAACTTAGTGAGACCCTTGTCTAGCAGGAATTAGTGCACTCCTCTACAGAGCTCCTTCCATAAGAATGTCACAGACAGGATAGATGGTGACGTTTGGTGGGAAGCCTCTGGGGGTGTCCAGAGCCACTGATGGGGCTGAACCCTATCTCCACGTGGTAAAGTCTTACTGTGCCCACCAAGCAGAGAAGGGGAAGCCACGGTACCCATCACTCCCAACAGGATCCCAGACATTCTCAGAGGTTGCCTGGATCCTTCTTTGCCTGGTTTCAGTGGTGACATGCTGAGAGGACTGGCCTCAGTAGCGCTGACAGAGGTTGGTTTTACTGCATTGCAGGAGCTGTACTTGCAAGAGTCAGCTTCTCCAGCAGCTGAGAGCATTTCGGAAGGGGACAGCTCTGCCCCAAGTACCTGCCAGGAAGGGGCCAGGTGGCCAGAAAGCTCTTGAAGATGCAACTGAGAGGAAGGAACAAGTGAAACTCAGCACTGAGGGGCAGAGCACCCAGACCAGACTCCAAGGAGGACATCCCAGGGCCCTGGGGGACCCTCTTGAGCCAGAGTCAGCTAGGGAGATCCTGGTGCCTCCTCTAGGCCAACTATAGGTGCTTCAGGTAAGGGGATCTGAGAGCAGGTTGGGGTGGTCTGCTTTTCCATGCACTGGTGGGCCCCTTGCTGTCCACGCGTGTCCGTTAGCAGGTGGCTTTGTGGGGTAGGGACTCTGACTGTGAACTCACCCTGGCCTTCACCAGAACCGTCCTGACATTTTCATGCACACAGCAAAGAGTTAAACACAGATTTATACATGAAGTGTGACAGCAACTCTGGGAAACCATGTGGACCCCAGCTTCTGCAGAGCCAAGAAGGAAACCGCAGGACTCTGTGGGACTGCCAGCCTCTTCCATCCTTTTCCATTTCTGTTCTTTTTTCCCTTTATCAAGCTTCTATCATTTCCATTTTACAAGTTCTTTTTAGACACTAAGTAAAACGTATTTATATAATTTCAGGGTTGAAAGAGACTTCAACCTTTTTTCTGGGCCCCTGAGTACTTGCTATTTCAAACTAACCTAAATTAACACAGCTTGTACAAACCCACACACAGGCAGACTTAATTTTTTTTTTTTTTGAAAAAAGGTAACAATTGAAGTTTCCTCTCTTTTTTTTCTCTACCCAAGATAAAAAAAGCACACATAGGTTCCAGGATCCTTCCAAACTAAAGGTGAACCTAGACAGAACACTGGAATGGAACAGTGCCCACCCATATCGATAACCACCAAGCAGGGTCCAGCTGGTCCCCTGCTGGGCCTGGTCTGGCCTTCATGGGAGAAGCCTGGTTCCCCCCATCCTGTTACAAGCTTGTCCCCCAGCTCCCCATCTTAGAGCCTTTTACTAACTGCTTTCTAGGCCCTGATCTCTTGCCAACTTGTACCCAGGACAAGGGCCCAGAGCCCCTTCCTGCCCTGTGGAAAAGCAGAGAAACCATGTCAGTCGGGTTCCTCCATGCCATGGCTCAGGAGGCAAAGCTGGCTCTTGGCATCTGGGTAAATGTTCAAACATTCAAATTGAGGGTTTCTGCCAGCTGCCACAACAGAGGGTACACAAGGTTCTCTTTGTATCCAGCCCTGAGCCAGGCCAAGAGCTAGGTAGGCCCTGCCCAGCCACAGCAGCATCACAGACACCAGCTACAGGCAGCCACAACCAGGGCCACAAACTTCTGCTCTTCAGACACCAACTCATCTGGTCACTGGAGGCCCACCACCAGCTCCCACCCCAACATGAGGGACATTTCTATTAGAAGCCAAATGTCAAGCAGGCCTCCACCAAAGCCACCGGAAACCTCTCCAGCCAGGCCTAGGCCGGACCCCTCCCCCTTGGCTCTGGGGCAAGGCCTAACACCTGGTAGTATGGCTTCCAGATGGCCAGGCAGCCTCCATCACAGCCACTTAGCTGTCAAGAGCAAAGGCAATTATTTTTTCTATGACTACATTTTCTCCCTTTTAGAATGTCTCACAGTATTTGAAAATAAAGTGTTTGATCCAAGTTCAAATCTGCCTGTGAATTATTGACAGGACAAGCTGGAGGAAGAGGTGGTAGGAGGTTGGAGCTGTGACTCAGTGGCAAGCGCTTGCCAAGCCTGTGTGAGGCACTGGGTTCGATCCTCAGCGCCACATAAAAATAAAGGCATTGTGTCCATTTACTACTGCAAAAAAAAAAAAAAGGAGGTGGAGAGTTCAGATCTAAGCCAGCTCCGCCACCCGGCCCCTCTAGACCTGTTTCCCCACCCATAAAAGGAAAGTCATGGAGGCCCACAGTACACACACCTGGAACTTGAGGTTTCCCATCCATGTCATCCTGAGATGATGATGGTGAGAAACAGCAGGAGACAGCCCCAGCAGTGGGAGAGCAGAGGGAGAACACGTGCGAAGCCACCAAGGTGTGGCACAGGTTGAGGGCAGGAACAGCTGGGGCCAGGAAGAGGGAAGACTGCAGCCCTGGCCCAGATGTGCGAGAAATGAGCCCAGGACCCGGAGGCTGCCTGGGGAGGGAGGTGGGCAGAACACTGGGCTCTGCCAGCTGGTGGAAAGAGGCCTGGCCACCTCCGGTTGGTTCCAAGTGCCCCCAAGGGCTTTCACAACTGGTCTAAAAGGCAAACATCTGGGAATCAGGTAACTGTGTTCTACAGAGAACATGTGCACAGAATACACAGGCCAGGACAAGCACTGACCTGATCCATTAAGGGATCAAAGAAAGCAGGTCCAGTGGCTCGGGAGGCTGAGGCAGGAGGATCGGGAATTCAAAACTAGCCTCAGCAATTGCGAGGCACTCAGTAACTCAGACCTTATCTCCAAATAAAATACAATATAGGGATGAGGATGTGGCTCAGTGGTTGAGTGCTCCTGAGTTCAATCCCCAGTACCCGTTCAAAAAAAAAAAAAAAGTAGGAAGTACTCTTTGCCATCTTCATTTCCAAAAGCAAAAGTTGCTCAAAATAAGATTGGAAAAGAAGCTTGAGGGAAGAAGCACAAGCTTGCAGTCCCAACTACTAGGGAGGCTGACTCAGGAGGACCACCTAAACCCAGGAGTTCAAGACCAGCCTGGGCAAAAGAGAAAACAGCAAGACCCCCCCATCTCAAAAAACTAAAAAGGATGGGCTGGGGTTGTGGCTCAGTGATAGAGCACTTGCCTAGTATGCATGAGGCCCTGGGTTCAATTCTTAGCACCGCATGTGAATAAATAAAATAAAGGTTCACTGACAACTAAAAAACATTTTAAAAAATAATAAAAGGTGAAGGGAGAAAGAAGAAACATGCCGATGTTTTTGCCCAGGAAAAAAAGGTCTCCCAGGTCGACTCAGGCATGCCTTTCCTCCCCAAATAATATCCCTTGCCCGGCTACACCCCCAGACCTTTTTTTTTTTTAATTTTTATAATTAGTTGCTCAAAACATTACATAGTTCTTGAAATATCATATTTCATACATTTGATTCAAGTGGGTTATGAACTCCCATTTTTACCCCATATACAGACTGCAGAATCACATCAGTTCACATCCACTTTTTTACATACTGCCCTACTAGTGTCTGTTGACGTCTCCCTACAACGCTGAGGCTGGCCCCGAATCTGCACCCGCCTAAAAGGCCTACGAGGGGGCTCACTGCCCACGTTGGCTTCCGGGGTGGGGTCTCAAAACGGAAACCTGCTCAGGCCCCGCCCCTCCCACTCGCGCGCCCCTCCCCTTGGCCCAGAGCCACCCTAGCTGTCTCCTGTGTCTTTCTCAAAGCCTCGCGCGAGGACGGTGCCCGCTGGGAGCGGAAGTCTCGGGCGCTGGAGGCGGGGTGGAAGGCGGCCGGACTACACTTCCCAGGGTGCCTCGCGCAGGCCGCGGCGCTCCCGGGCTGAGCACGTGCCGGTTTCGGCGAGGGGCGGGCGTCGCGTCCCCGGAGGATGGCAACGCTGCCTCCGGTGGCCGCGTCTTTGTCTCCGAGAGCCGGCCGGCCCCTTGCGCGCCCTGGCCTCGGTGTCCACACAGCGCAGCGCAGGTGGCCCAGGGTGTTGCAGCTCGTCCACCGGCTTAAAAGCTGCTCCTTGTGTCCCCGAATGGGCCGGCCGAGGTGACCCAGCTGTGAGCCTGTGCTTGCTTCAAGTGTTCCGGCAAGACAGACAGACAGTGAGCAGTCTGTGGTCAGTGCTGGCCAGGAGAGTGGAGTGGGCAGTGCCGCCTCCTCCGCCTCGGCCGCAGTGGGCGTGCTGGGCCCTGCAGGCCTACTGCGCGACCCGCGGCGAGGACCCGGTAGTTTGTGTGCTGTTGAGACATCCACTTGGTACGACACGGAGAACGACTCCGCGAAGCTCGCAGGCTCGCTGACCAGGCGACAGCAGGTGTTCCTCAAGGCCGGCTTTGAGGAAGGTGGAGGAAATCTTTCTGTCTCAAGTCCCCAGCTCCAGGGCCTCAGGGGGCTCTGAAAGCACCATGACAGAAAAGCGGGGCAGTGGGACACGAGACAGATTTCACAAGGCTCTTGGCTTTTTTCTTCCGAGAAATCTTGTGCTTCCTTGTCACATCAAAGGGAACAGCATCTGCCTTTCTTTTTTTTTTTTTTTTTGGTACCAGGGATTGAACCCGGGGGTGTCTAACCATTGAGCTGCATCCCCAGCCCTTTTTTATATTTCACTGGAGACAGAGTCTTCCTGAGTTGTTCAGGGCTAAGTTGCTGAGGCTGGGTTTTTTTTTTTTGTTTTTTTTTTTTTAGAGAGAGAATTTTTAATTAAATGGACAGAACATCTTTATTTTATTTTTAAGTGGTGCTGAGAGAATTGAACCCAAAGCCCCACGCATGGCAGGCGAGCCGTTACCGTTTGAGCGACATCCCCAGCCCCTGAGGCTGGGTTTGAACTCACCTCCTGTGAGTCCCTGGGATTACAGAGTGCACATCTGCATTTTTTCCCTCCCAGTACTGGGATTGAACTCAGGGGTGCTCTGCCACTGAGCTATACCTCAAGCCCCCCCCCTTTTTTTTTAAGTTGTAGATGCACACATAATAATACCTTTATTTATTTATAAATAAATAATACCTTTATTTATTTATTTTTATGTGTGCAGAGGATCCAACCCAGTGCTTCACACATGCTAGGCAAACGTTCTACCACTGAGCTACACAACCCCAGGCCTTAAGCCCTTTTCATTGTTTTGAGACAGGGTCTCACTAAATTGCCCTGGTTAGCCTTAAATTTGTGATCCTCCTGACTCAGCCTCCCAAGTGGCTGGGATTACAGGTGTGATCACACAACAACTGTTGCATTTTCTTTTTTGATGAACACATTACTATTTAAACTGAGGCTAGGAAAGGCATTGCAGAGGGCCTTTGGAATTCAGCCTACCCCAGAGAGAGGGATGTTAAAGATGGGAAGAGAGATCAGGGTAAGGCTTGGAGAGGAGTAGGAAGTAGCTCCAAGAAAAAAAAATTTTTTTTCAAGAAAACATTTTTTTTTAAAATATGCCTCCTGGAATCACTGTGTTCTAGTTCTCTAGAATCTGTAAATATGTTGTTACCTTATTTGACAAAAGGGATTTGGCAGGGGTGATGGAATTCAGGATTTTGAGATGAAAGATTATTCTGGATTATTTTGATGGGCCCAATAATCACAAGAGTAAGGGTCCTTATAAGAGAGAAGCAGAGGGGGACTTGACCCAGGGGAAGGCAGTGTGGCCCTGGGAACAAGGGGTTAAGCTGCTGGCTTTGAAAGTACAGAAAGGGGGGGGGGCTGAGGCTGTGGCTCAGTGGTAGGGCACTTGCCTAGCATGTGTGAGGCCCTGGGTTCCATTCTCCACGTGTAAGCAAATGAATCAAATAAGGTCTCCACATCTAAAGAAGTATTAAAAAGAGAGAAAGAAAGGGGGCACAAAGTGAGGAACCGAGCTCTAGGAGCTGGGGAAGGAAGGATGTGGTCTCCTCTGGAGCATATCCTTTCTCAGATTGTGATTTGGGCCCTTTTACTGGAGTCCTAAGGCAAAGACCTTGGCTCTGGGGGTCCTGACAGACCAGTCTCTTCCACCTGTCCCAATATGACAATCAAAGAGACAGGCAGTGGCCAAGAGTGGGACAGGAGCTTTGATCAGTGTGGCCACCAAGGGAAGAGCAGATACCCAGGTGCAGTGGCCAAAGATCTGTCTTCAATAGTTGACTGTCACTGTGAGGTTTAAAGACAAAGGGAACAAGGCAGTGCTGGGGGTGGGGGGCTTGCTTGGCTCAGGAGTTGCATAGCTGAAGGAATCTGCTGTCTTGTTTGTGCCACCGTCTGGTTGATCCTTATCTCAGGACAGTTCTGGGAAGGTCAATTCGCTCCCCTTTGTGGAATGATGGCTCCTGCTTAGGGGGGTGGGCAGCCTCAGCTCCTTCAGAAGCTCCCTCAGCTTCTGTTTAGGGGCAGACCCATCATGGGGTAATCTGCTGAGACTCACTGTTGCTTGGGGGTAGTTTCAGTCCCTTGTCATAAAGATGCTTATCACTCAGACCTGTGGTTCCTGGAATGCAAAGTGACCACAGAAGAAAGCCACTCAGAAGAAAAGTTGAAGAGGCAGTTGGAGTCAGAGGGGGGCAACATGGTGGCTAGGTCAGTGCGGGAGCCCTCCTCTGCCCAGTGATACTGATGTTAGACTTTGACAAGCCTCCAGTATGTGCTGATTTGTTACAGCATCCATAGGAAACTAATACAGTGGTATGGGTGTCCCGTGGACAGGTACCTTGTTTCCTGCCCTTCTCTGGGAACCTTGGTAGGATACTCTGCACACCTGGGCACAGCTATCAGTGGTTCCCAGCTGGACATACTGTGTACCCCAGGGGACTTGTAGCAATGTTTGGGGTCATTTATAGTTGTCACAGTGGGGGAGTTGCTACTGACATCTAGTGGGTCCAGAACAGCGATGCTGCTGAACCTCCTTCAGTGCACAGGAGAGCCTCCTCCAGCAAAGAATGATCCAGCCTCTAACGTCAGTAGTGCCGACTGGAGGCTCGAGGGGCTGGTGTAATATCCATCCCTAGAATTGCACTTGCGGTGCCAAAGAGCGTGCGGTTTTGAAATACTGTAGCCATTGTCATATTGCCCAAGGCTGATCTCAAGCTGGGGAACATGCTATGGGATGGGACAGTGTTTCGTCCTTTGTGTAGCCATGTGCCACCACTAAGACGTTTGTTAGAGAGTGTGTTAGTCCTCCATCGGTGTGACCAAATACTGAGATTAAAAAAAAAAAAAAAAAAAAACTTGAAAGGTTTTTTATCTTATCGTCTGTATGTAGGGGGAGTGGCCGAGCACCCCTGAGTGCTGTACCACTGAGCTCCATCGGCCTCCATCGGTTGGGGAAGTCAAGGAAGGCTTCATGGAGGAGTTGACCTGTAGCTAGGGTACCGTTCTGCTCACCGTTGTCACCGAGGAGTGCTTCAGCTCCCGTCACGTCAAGTCCAAACCCCCTGGAGGATCTTGGGAGAGGACAACTCGCACACGGCCACAGGTTCTCCTCCCTGGACTGATGCTCGCTCCGTCTGGTTGCCATCCCCTCTGTCCGCGTGCCATTTCTCGGGTTGTGGCAGGCACAACAAGAACTGTGGAGTTTGGTTCGAACACCAACACCACAGAGAGGGACACAGTCACCCCCGACCCCCATTGTGTAGCTGCAGAGCCTGAGGCAGGGGAGGACAAGGGACTCGGCCGCTGGGGTCTCCTGCTCACCATGTTGGTCTGCTAGGGCAGGAAAGAAGGAAGGCAGGGCCCACATGGCTCAGAGTGGCTCCGGGAGGACAGCCAAAGGTCAGGCCACTAAGGACGTGGGGGAGTCAAGTGTTCATGGCCTAGTCCCAGGCCAAGAGCGAGAGGTCAGGACAAACGGGAGAGCCCAATTTGTAACTGGGCTCTGGCTCAGGACAGTGGGGTTGACTTCCTGAGGATCTTGGGTCTCATGCTATTAAAAGAGAAAAACAGAACCATACTTTTCTCTGAGGCTACCTCAAAGAAGTCATTTTCGAGCTGGGCGTGGTGGCACACACCTGTAATCCCAGCGGCTCTGGAGGCTGAGGTAGGAGGATCTCAAGTTCAAAGCCAGCCTCAGCAATGCCGTGGCACTAAGCAACTCAGTGAGACCCTGTCTCTAAATAAAATACAAAATAGGGCTGGGGCTATGGCTCAGTGGTGGAGTGCCCTCAGTTCAAGCCCTGGTACTGCCCCCCCAAAAAAGGAACACAGTTTCTAATACAAAGCAATGTCCACCTTTAATAGGTATTGTATTGGGGGTTGGGTGCAAGGACCTGGGGAGCCTGCAAGTGCTTAGAACTCATCTTTGGGATCCTCTTGGACCCGCCTTCGGACCTTCAAGGGTGCAGGGGTGGTCAGCTGTTGGGTGGAGGCCGGGCCCAGGTTCACCCAGCCCGGCCCGCTGGGCAATAGGTGGCTCTCGTTGAGCCTGACGACACGGTAGTTCTCATAGTGGACATTGTGGGTGATGTCCTTCAGGTCTTGGAGGTGGGAGCTGGGTGGTGAGAGGCAGGTCAGCCCTGACCACGGTGGCCCCGCGACCCCTTCCCGGCCTCCCAGGCCTCACCGGATGAGCAGATCTCTCAGGAGAGGAAACTCACAGTGCGCCATATTCTCCACTGCAAGACACGGGCCTGAACGTGGCTCCAGCGAGCACTGAGCGAGCCCCACCGTGTGCCGAGGCCCTGTGCCCCACCCCGGGCCCATCTTGCCCCTCTGCCCTTCCCTCGGTGCTCTCAGTCAGCCATTCGTTCATCCGCTGTCTGGCCTGGGGCCTGGGGCCTGGGGCCTGGGGCAGTGGCCACTACGGCTAGCTGCTGAGCCAGGGAGTGAGCCCACCTTCACTGCGTCAGATTTCGCCCATGGTACCACCCATGGCGGACACGCGTTTCTAACGACAACATGGTAGCTCCTGCTACCCAGCCTGGCCCTTGGCAGGGCCCTTTGGCTCCCTCAGCTAGTGCCCCCCAGTGTCCCTCCCTCGGTGATCGCCTTGTCAGCTGGGTGGGGACTTGCACCCTGTCAGTCCCCGTATTCCTGCGATGCCTATTTGACTAGAGGAAACTGAGGCCGAGCCAGATAGCTCGCCTGGGCTCCCGCTCAGGTGTGTGTGCTGCCGTCTGTGGACCTCGCCGCCCCGGCCCAGGTCCCTAAGGTGCAGGCCGGGCTCTGGTTCCCGCCCCCTCCTCAGTGCGTCTCCGGGGTCCCCGCACTGACCTTCCACGATGCCCCACTTGGTCTTCCGGCCCAGCACGCACCTCCCGTTTACCATGTGCTCTCTGTCTGCACCGACCACGGCGAAAGGGATCCGCTCCTAGGGGAGGGGAGGAGGAGGCACCTGGGAGGAGGCTGGGGCACTGTCCTCGGTGGGAGGGAGCACGGTATTCGGGGCGTCTAACCCGTGCCTGCTCTGCCTCAGCTGTAGGTGAGGGCACCAGCAGGTCGGTCGGAGGCCTCTGGACGTTCGCAAAGCGTTTAGCATAGTTCAAGGTTGGCAGAGTAGCCAACCTTGGACACTGTCTGGTTAATAACCACGGTAATAATATAATCTCGGGGCCAGGGGTGTAGCCCAGCGGCAGAGCCATGCTAGGCATGTGCAAGGGTTCCATCCCCAGCACTGCAAAAAAGTAAGAAATAAAAGGGGCTGGGGATACAGCTCAGTTGGTGGAGTGCTTGCCTTGCATGCACAAGGCCCTGGGTTCGATCCCCAGCACCAAAAAAAAAAAAAAAAAAAGTATAACATATGTGATCTATAAACATATATCACATTGCACATATACCATACATATTCTGAATTCCATGTGTATTCCTTATATACGTAAGTATGCAATCCTGCTGACATTGAACCTCCAACCTGTGAAACGAAACGGTAATCTCCGCCTGGGGTCATCATGAGGGTTAAAACAGACAGGTGTGCACAGGGTGCTCATGAAGCAAGTTAGGCTTCCTCAGCTTTATTCTGGCCTCCTTCTAGCCACGGGATCCCGTTTGGGACACGTCCACTTACCCTTCCTAATTTCCATCCTGTGTGAGGCAACTTGAGGCCCTCACTAGAGGCCACACTGATATGGTCACCCTCTTTTGGATTTCTACCCTCTAGGACTGTGATCTAAATAAATCTCATACCTTATAAATTGTCCAGTCTCAGGTGTTGTATTATAGCAAATGAAAACTGACTAAGACACCATCCCAATTGGTGTGGTCTTTCCCTGTGGTTTTGAGATTTGGATTTCCCTCACAACTGATGATGTTAGGCACCTTTGTGTGTGTTTCTTAGACATTTGTATATCTTTGTGTGTTTCCATGTTTCTGGAAGGTGAACCTAGGGCCTTACACAAGCCCTTTACCACTGAGCTACAGCCCCAGTCCTTTTTATTTTTTATTTTGAGACAGAGTTTTATTAAGTTGCACAGGATGACCTTGAACTTTTCATCCTCCTGCCTCATCCTCTCAATCAGCTTGGGTTACAGGCATTTACCACTACCCGTCTTTTATGTATTCTTTTTTTTTTTTTTTGGTGGTGGTGCTGGGGATTGAACCCAGGACCTTGTGCATGCAAGGCAAGCACTCCACCAACTGAGCTATGTCCCCAGACCCCTTTATATATTCTTGGGGAAATGTCTACTCAGATCTTTGGCCTTTGGCCTGCTCTTTTTTTTTGAGTGCTGGGAGTTGAGCCCAAGTACTCTACCACCGAGTCACACCCCCAGGCTGTCAGCCCCGGGAATCACCGGAGTCCCTGCCCTTTAGGCTTTTGTTGTTGAGTTGTGAGAGTTCTTAGGATACACGCCCCTTTTTAGAGATGTGACTTGCCAGCATTTCTTGGTTTTCTGTGGATTGTCTGATGTGAGCCATTTCTTGCTCACCTTGAGTTTGTAGACGGATGCAGTTTTGTACCTGCTAGAAGTGCACGTGCATTTCCCTGAGTTGCAGAGAGAGAGCCCAGTTCCACCAACGTTCTGCCCCCTGCAGCTTCTTACCCGAATCTTGCTGTTGAGGATCCTGTCATTGATGTCCTCGTCGAAGCATTTCTGTGGGTACACATCAATGCAGTGATTTCTCAGGTCTTCCTGGATCTGCCAACCAAACACAGGCGACCTCAGCCCATCCTGCCCACCCTGCTCTCTGCCACACTGATCCCAGCCCTGCCTTGAGCACCCAGATCACCCTACTCCTGAAGGCCTCTCGCTCCTCAATGGTCAGGCTGTCAGCCCGGGCAATCACAGGCACCACATTCACAGTCCGGCACAGTCTCTGTAGGAACTCGATGTCCAGGGGCCGCAGGCTGCCCAGGCAGGGCAGGGACAGTGGTGGCGGGGATAGGGAAGAGTGAGAGGCCACCCAGCCCGAAGCCCACACTGAGACTCCTCCTCCTGTCTGCCCTAGGTGGGGGGCCCTCCCTGGCTGGTCCAGCCACCTCACCAGTGACCAGTGGGCGGCACGAAGTACACGCAGCAGTGCACCCGGGTGTCAGGGATGTGGCGCTGCCGGGTGATGAGGATCTCCTCCTGCAGGTACCGTTCGTACTGCTCGTTGATGTAGCCCAGAATCGGGTCCCAGCTGGGCAGAGAAGCCCCCTCAGAACAGACCCCCAGAGCCCGCCTGCCTCCCTGGCCCCCGAGAGTGGCTCAGTCCCCTTATGGCCCTTTGACAGCCCTTTGCCTCATGGGAGACAGACAGACCCCTGCCATTCTCCCTGAAGCCTTGGCTGACAGCACCGACTTCACAGGGAAGGGAACACACACGAGAAAGCTGGCTGCCGACTTTTTTTTTTTGGAATCGGGATGGAACCCAGGGGTGTTTTACACTGAGCCGCTTCCCGGCCCTTTTTATTCATTTTTTTTTATTTTGAGACAGAATCTCACTGAGCTGCTTTGGGCCTTGCTAAGTAGCTGAGGCTGGCCTTGAACTTGTGATCCTCCTGCCTCAGCCTCCTGAGCCGCTGGGGTCACAGCCTGTGCCACCACGCCTGGCTGGCCTTCAGTTTTAGATGGCATGGCCAGGCCTCTCTGGAGCTGGGTGTCTCCCAGGGGTCGGAGGACGGGGTGGGAGCTGGCCGCCCACCCTGGGACCCACCACTTGTCGTTGTTGATCTGGTCCCCGAAGCCGGGTGTGTCGGTCACGGTGAGCTTCAGCTTCACGCCCTTCTCCTCGATGACTGTGGGGAGAGCAGAGGGGAGGGATCGGACCCAGCGGGCGGGGGCGGGCCGGGGCTCACTCACCGTGGGTCACTGAGTGCAGCTGCAACGTCTGTGGCATGGGCGTCCCCAGGCCCGGCAGGCTCGACTTCCACACCTTGGACTTGAACAGGGTGTTCACCATGGTGGACTTGCCCAGCCCGCTCTGCCCTGGGAGTGACCAGAGGACAGCAGTCAGGGGCGGGCACACCTCAGGCAGCCTCTCCTGCGCGTGACCCCGTGGGACGTTTCAGAAAGCAGACTGTTCTCTGGGCTGAGTGTCAACACCGTCAGGTACCCACGGTCACAAGCGTCCAGCTCAACATTTTCCTCCCCTTTGCTTATTGAGGTCAAATTGACGGCAAAAAAGACCGTTATGGTTTTCAAGTGCACGGTCAAGTGGCAGTACTCGAGAGGCCCAGGGAGAGGACTCCAGTTCAAGGCCAGCCTCGGCAGCTCAGTGAGACTCGGTCTCAAGATGAAACAATTTTTTGCTTTTTTGGTACCAGGGATTGAACTCGGGGGCACTCAGCCGCCGCTGAGCCACATCCCCAGCTCTTTTTTGTATTTTACTTAGAGACAGACAGGGACTCACTGAGTTGCTACCGCCTCACCATGGCTGAGGCTGACTTTGAACTCACCATCCTCTTGGCTCAGCCTTCCAAGCCGCTGGGATGAGGGCCTGCACCACTGCGCCTGGCAGGATAAAATATTTATTTATTTATTTTTTTGTGGTGCTGGGATTGAACCCAGGGCCTTGTGCGTGCCAGGCAAGCACTCTACCAACTGAGCTCTGTCCCCAGCCCAGGATAAAATAATGTTTTGAAAAGGGCTGGGCAAGGAGGCTGGGGATGCAGCTCAGTTGGCGGAGTGCCTGCCTCGCATGTACAAGGCCCTGGGTTTGATTCCAGCACAAAAGGCTGGGCATGTAGCTCAGTGGCAGAGTAGCCCTGTTGTACCAAAAGTAAAATAAGAGTGGCATTAAATCCCCTCCCAGTACCAGGTAACCACCACCTCTCCTCAGTTCCAGAACACTGTCATCACCCCAAAAGGAAGGCTGCGACTGTGAAGCAATTGCTCGCTGTTCCCTCCTCTCCCAGCCCCTGACCCCCTTGTCTGCTTTCTGTCCCTGTGGATTTGCTTGTTCTGGATGTTTCATGTAAATGGAATCATACAATATCTGGCCTTTGGTGTTCGGTTGCTTTTCCTTAGAATAATGTTCGGTCATACTGTAGCCCAAGTCCATGCTTCATTCTTTTTCATGACTGAATAATATTCCACTGTATGAATAAGCCAAGTTTTGCTGGCTCAGCCACCCACTGATGGGCATTTCAACCAGTTTTTACAAGTGAAACCCAGCCACATCGGCATCCATGACATCGAATCAAGATTGCACTGGGGTCCCAAGTCCAGGAGTCTGACCCTCCCCGCAGACCCTCCTTGCCTCTTGGTGGGTGATTTTTGTCTGTAACAACAGTTTCCCAGATTTTCCACTGTAGCACTCCCATGAGGTGCCATGGCCAGGCTCCCTGCCAAACGGGGACCCTGAGACTGGGGGATGAGGCGACACTCCCGGGCCCACAGGCCTTGTCCCTGTCCCCTGGTCCTGCAGTCTGTGAGCCCCTCACTCACCCACCACCATGATGTTGAACTCAAACCCCATCTTCATGGCCTTGATCTTCAGTTGGTCCAGCACAGCCTCGATGCCCACAGAGTCAGAGGCCTCGCAGGGCGGGGTCCTGGGGCTCGAGGGTCGCGAGGAGCACGGGGAGGAGGATCGCCTCAGGGGATCCATGGGGCCAGGCGCAGCGATGCCGATGGCGCCTGTCATCCGTGTGGAGGGAGAAGCCGCCTGTGGCTGGGCTTTCTCGTTTCTGAACTGACGCCACATTCTGTGCCCCTGCTCTGCCCGAGGCCCACCGTCCACGGCTGGGGAGACTTGAACCCCCACCAAGAGGCTCAGCCCAGAGGCCTGCCCTTCCCACCCCCAGCGCAGGTGACTCTGGGTCTAGGGGCTCTGCGCTCAGGCAGACCAAAGCCCAGGGGTGCACTGTGGCTGGATGGGGTCCTGGAAGGGGCCACAGGAAGTGGGGGGTGCAGCACAGGGCTCTGCCCAGCAGGGACCTCGGAAGGGGGCTCTTGGAGGAGGTGCCCCACTCTCCTCCCGGGGGACACATAAGCGGAGTGAGCAGAGCTGGAGAGCCAGAGAGACACATAAGAGCGAAGAGGACACAGACACAGAGGGACTGACCAAAGCCCAGGCTGCGAGGGCCAGGGAAGACGGCCTTGGAGAGAGGACAGTGGCCAGTCCAGCAGAGGAGCAAGAGAAAGATTCAGCCTCTGGTGGCGCCTGGCGGAGTCCCTGTGGGAGCCACTGGGGGCCTGGTGCACGTGGTGGGGGAGGGGAGGGTGGCAGTTGACCACAGAATCCAAGCTCAAGCCTCCGCCCTGTGACCCCCACCTGCAGCAGGAGAGGCCAAGGAAGCGGCCCTCCTCCCGGCCCTACCCTGCAATGCCTGGACGCCGGCCAAAGCCCACTACCACCCCTATGTGCGCCGAGGTCCCCAAGGTCACCAGCTGGGCTTGGTTCCTGAGTTCACGCCCTGAACCACTCTGCTGGGGAAGCACACCCAGACCCCCACAGAACATCCATGCACTTTCTTTTCCTTTTGGACTGGGGATTGAAACCAGGTGCCTCCTGTGGAGCCACATCCCCAGCCCTTCATGCTCTCTGAGGCAGGATCTCCCTAAGTTGCTTAGGGCCTCATTGCTAATTGCTGATGTTGGCCTCGAACTTGTGGGCCTCCTCCTCAGCCTCCTGAGCCGCTGGGATTACCACACCTGGCCCGGGTATTTTCTTTGGTCCATCAATTGTTGTCACCATCATGTTTTTAACTGCATCATTGAAAAACCAAGAGATCTGGCTGGGGACATAGCTCAGTTGGTGGAGAGCTTCCTGGCAGGCACAAGGCCCTGGGTTCAATCCCCAGCACCACACACACACACACACACAAAAAAAAAAAAAAAAAAAAAAACCAAAACCCAAGAGATCAACCTAGAAAAGGGCACTTACCCTGCTCCTGGCGTTGCTCTGGGGGCCCTGGGATGCGGCTGGAGTATCACCCCTGATTCACAGATAAGGGAGGTCACGCTGGGTGTGGTGGCGCACACCTGTAATCCCAGTGGCTCGGGAGGCTGTCGGAGGATTGTGAGTTCAAAGCCAGCCTCAGCAATTCAGCAAGGCCCCCGGTAACTCAGTGAGACCCTGTCTCTAAATAAAATACAATAAAGGGCTGGGGGTGTGGCTCAGTGTCTAAGTGCCCCTGGATTCACTCCCCAGTACCAAAAAAAAAAAAAAAAGAGAGAGAGAGAGGTCACACATAATTGAGGAAGTGGCTGGGCTGGGACTGAAGGCAGCCACTCGACGGAGTCCTCCTGCTTGTCCTCCCCCCCTCTTGCTCATGGAAATGTCTGGATTTCCATTTGCATCTTAGAGATGAGAACCCTGGCCAGTCGAGCCCTCTTCAGGCAGATCATGTGTTACACCAAACCTCTAGAGACCGCGGGATCTCTGACATCAAAGGGATACTTGAGTAATTACAGGTGCTGGGCAGACAAGGCGCAGGTCCTGGGGCAGGTCCCAGCGACTGCCAGCATCCCTCTACGTGGTGGGTGGAAAAGGTCCCCAGACCTGAGTGGAGGGACTCTTCAAGGTGGTGGGAGGGCCGGGCAAAAGCGGGCAGGGCTCTGAGAGAGGAGGGGTGTCTATGCTCCTGGATCAGTGGAGGTCATCAGCGGAGGTCAACAGCCCAGGAAGTTTATGAGTTGACACACAAAGAGGGTGTGAGGGCCCACAGCTGGCTGTGGTGGACTGAAGCCAAGGTGTCCACCCTCTTGCTTTGTCATTGAGATGGCCTCCACGGTGCTGATGGAGTCCACCTCTGAGCCCCACCCCGCCTGGGACTTCTCCCACCAGGGTCTAGCCTCCCTGCCTCGCTCAAGCTGCCATGTTCTTTCTTTCCTGCTTCCTGGCAGCTGACTTTGGAAGCCCTCAGCAATCCTCTGACCCTGGCTCTGGCAGACTCTCTGTAAAGGGGCAGACAGTCCTTATTTGGGGCTTTGCTGGTCCTGTTGCAAGGACTGCTCAGCTCTTCCCACCGCAGGCAGCTTGGAGGGGCCGCGAGTTGCTTGTGCAAGGCTGCAGCCTGGGGTCTGCCCTCCTGCTCTACCCCTTGGACTTGCCCCAGCACTGTCCTCCGTGTCCACTCCGTTCCCTGGCCTCCACTTCCTTGTGCTCAGACACCACAGGCTTGGAGGGCAGAAACAGGAAGACCAGGCCAAGCCTGCCTGGGCCAGGGTCCTCTCAGCAGGAAGTCTGGAGGCCCCTCTGCAGGGCTCCTGAAGGAGTGAGTGCGGTGGTCTCCCAAAGCAGAGTGAGTGGGGACTTTGCTAGGGTTAGGGTTAGTTGCTAGCAGAGACCAGATGGATCCAGTCACCTGTGGGCTGAGTCTGGGGATGTCCCCTAAAGAAATGAGCCTCTGGGCAGAGTGTTCCCGGGCAGCCGGCCTTCTGCAGGACTCTCTCACCCCTGTGCATGAAGAGTAATTCGGAAGTCGGGAGGGAAATGTCCTGGTGGCCACCGACAAGGACTGTGCGGTGCTGGCGTAGTCCAAGCCTTCCAGCAAACGCCGCAGACAGCGTGCTGACCTCAGGAAGTGCCTTGAGGTTGGATGAGCTCAGCTGTGTGGAGCCTGCACAGGAGCCCACAGAAGCTGCAAGTACCTGTCCTCATGTTGAGAATGCTTCTGCGAATCCTGGTAACCCGCAGAGGTGGACCTGTTAATGCGCTCATCTTACAGATGAGGAAGTAGGTATAGAAGGGTCAGGGAACATGCCCAAGCATGAGCGTTGGTAATTTTTTTTTTTTTTTTTTTTGGTACCAGGGATTAAACCTAGGATTGCTTTATCACTGAGCTACATCTCCAACCCTTTTAATTTTTGAGACCGGGTCTCCTTAAATTGATGAGGCTGGCCTTGAACTTGTGATCTTCCTGCTTCAGTCTCCCCAGTCTCTCAGGATTACAGATATACAATACCAAACCCAGTTTAATTTTTTTCTTCTTTCCTGCTAAACATTAAGAACCACAAGAACAAGAACTAGTGTCCCCCTGGTTTTTAGCCCTGCCTCTGGTCCCCAGTGGCCAAGGAAAGCAGGGAGGAGTGAGGGCTACTTCTGCTGGGGAGGGTCATAGGCGTGAAGGTCAGGGGCGGTGCCCCAGGGAAAGACCTCATCTGAAAGCGTAACCACTTCCTTGTGTAAGATCAGGCTAGGCAGGTGAGTCGGGCAGCGACCAAAGGAGGCAGATTTAAAAAGGCCAAGGAAGGAGGCTCTATGGAGATATCACTCCCAGGTGGAACTCGATCAGACCCACAGAGTGGACAGGAGAAGGGTCTGAGGAGAACCTGAGGGGAAGCCTGAGCGGACTGGACTTTTATGGGGCTTACAGCAGGAAGGGAAGGGCTTGGGAGGTGAAAAGATGTTTTTAGAGTCTCTTGTCCTGCTGGAGCTGGTCAGGGGAGCTGGCTGAACTCCAGGATTGGCCAGGGGGTCCTGCTGATTGACAGGTGTTAGTCAGGAGATCCTGCTGATTGACAGGCATTTCTGTCAGGCGCCTGATTGATGTTTCTTTCCTGCAAGGGTTGCTTTGTTCTAAGTTACCACCACAGACCCGGCACCTTGCAAGGGTTATTTTTAAGAATGAAAGATGTAGTGTGAGGCCAGCCACATCACCCCAGCTGCCCAGAGAAGGGAGTGGACCCTGGCCAAGCTCCTGACCCCTTCCCTCCACCTGTGCTCTCTTCTTCCTCTGGCTCT
The DNA here is from genome assembly GCF_045843805.1 of Urocitellus parryii. Taxonomy (NCBI): domain Eukaryota; kingdom Metazoa; phylum Chordata; class Mammalia; order Rodentia; family Sciuridae; genus Urocitellus; species Urocitellus parryii. The sequence continues at coordinate 5,242,351 of NC_135539.1, read as the reverse complement.
CTGTCCCCTTCTATCCACCAAATCAAAGGGCACTGAGTGCCCACCTATTCCAGGTTGCTTGTCTGGTATGTTGAGAAAAGGTAAAAATAAGATCTTGCAAAAGAAGGAGCGAGCAGTACCGGGGCCAGCTGGGGCCTTGGGCCCCTGTCCCCAGGGTCTGGCAGCCCTGGCTGGCCCTGGGGAGGGCGGGGCTGGTTGCCAAGGCCTCAGGTGGTGTGGATCCGGAAGCAGGAAACAGTCTGTGCTCTCAAGGCTGGAACTGCCTGGCCAGCGGAGCAAGGCTTCCTGGAGGCAGGTGGCACCTGGGGGCAGCCCTGGGGGGAAGAGGGAGCAGGACAGGGCTGCAGGGGGCTGTCTGGGCTGGAAGGGTGGGGCTAGAAGAGGAGTGGGAGGCACGGGGCCTGAGGCAGGGCCGGCTGAGGGACAGGTGGTGAGAGCTGGGCAGTGGCCGTGGCCGGGGACAGGGGGAGCAGAGGGGCTGGGCCAGGGAGGCCTGAGCTGGCCCAGGGTTCTAAGGTCACCCTCTGGGGGCTGGAACAGCTGGTTGCTGCAGAGATGGGCCTGCCTGCGGAGGAGCTGAGGCAGGAGCTGGAGGTCACAGCCCAGGAAGTGCTGGGGAGACTGAAGAGCCGCCACCTCTTCCAGTCCGAGTGGGACACCGCTGCCTTTGTGGTCTTCCTCATCTTCACGGGTGAGTGTGGCCGGTGCCCTTGGACCCTAAAGGCCCATCCCAGGGCCAGGCCGGAGCCCATATCTGCACACCCGTTCTGCTCCAGGCACCGTGCTGTTCCTGCTGCTATTGGTCATTGCCCACTGCTGCTGCCACTGCTGCTGCCCCTCCCCCAGGAAGATGAAGGTGAGCCCAGGGGGGGCAGCCCAGGGGGGGCAGCCCGAGTGGGGAACAGTTGTAGCTCTCCTCCTCCTAGGTGGCCCCATTTCCCAGGACTGATCCAGGAAGGCAGCCTGGATCTGCGTCTGCACCAGGGCTGGGCAGGGCCTGGAGGGGCGGCTGGGAACCCAGCGATGCCCACAGCACCCCTCTGCCTTACAGGAGAGACCTCAGGGAGTGGACAACTTGGCCCTGGAACCTTAATGCCTCTCCCTTGGTTTGTGTCCTGCTGGTGATGGTAACAAAGCTGGTGGTGTCTGCCCAGAGCGTGTGTCTTGATTGTTCCTAGCCCTGCTGCCTTGGGATGCCCGAGCGTTCCTCCAGGTCACCCGGTTCATGGTCTCTGACAGGGGGCCTCAGCTCCCAAGCGGAGCTCATCCCCTTCCCACTTGGCTCATGGACAACCAGGGAACGGACCACGTGTCCCCAGATGGGTGTGGCGAATGGGGTGGGAACCACTGACCACCAGAACCCCAGCTGGCCCCCAGGCAGACAGAGACCAGGGCTGCAGGCAGCCTGATGATCTTTATTTTGTAGAGGCTGCCCGCAGGGCAGAGCGAAGTCAGGGCAGTAAGCACATTCCCCGAGCAGCTTCCACCTGCTGAGCCTCCTTCCTTCCTGCCATCTTCTGCCAAATAGGCTGGGCTGCCTCTCATCCCCCGGAGGAAGCTGTAGCCCTGGGCCTCGCTGTGGACACCCTGGGCCATCTTCCCAGCCCTGCTGCCAGAGTTCATCCCGGTGTGCAAATGGGGGGGTGAGGGGGAGAAACAGCACGAGGTGCCCGCTCCGGGGGCACCACAGAGGAGTGTGTATGGGGAAGGGCCTCCATTGGGCAGGAGCCACCCTCTCGGGGGACAGGCTCCCGGGGCGGCCAGCTCAGAAGGGTCTGTAGCTCCAGTAGCTGGAGAACACGGAGATCTGCAGAGGGAGTGTGTGTGTGGTCAGTGGGTGCTGGGGCTCCCCTCAGCTCTAATCCCCTGCTGCAACCTCCACGACCAGGTGAGAGTCAGGTCACCTGAGGGCAGTGTGAAGTGAGGGCCCAGCAGCACTGTGGCCCAGCTGCCAGGTGTGTGGGAACAGTGGGCCACTCAGGTGTGCCACATGCCCTCGGGATGCTCTCCCCCCAAAAGAAGGGGCTCTGCCCTGCTCCTCTTGCCTCACAGCCCCCCACACACCTTGTCCTTGAGCTGCTGGCAGAGCTGCAGGGAGACGGTGAAGTACACCAGGGCGTCGTTGAGCCAGGGGACCACACACTCCACCTTGTGTACGTGGCTCACCTCCAGGCGCTGGGCGCCCCACTCGCTGGAGAGGAGGTGCGGTTCCTGAGGGCTGGCCAGCCCCCGGCAGGCAGAGGGGTGGCAAGGGGGTGCCCCAGGACCCCTCCCGGTACTTACAACATGGCCCCGGGGCTATGGAGCACGGAGCCTCCAGCTGGGCGGAAATTCTAGGCAGAAACACAGGACCCGTGAGGCCGAGGCAAGGCCCCGGCTGGCGCTCTGGAGGCAAGGTCTGCTCACCTTGGTGGAGTTGGGCTGCAGGGCGTGCAGCTGGTACACCGTGAGGCACAGCTTGTTGAGGTTGATGTAGACGTTGACCAGCAAGTCCGACGGCAGGCTGGGGGCAAACATCCTCTGGGGAAGAAGGGGGGTGAGGCCCCTCCCACCAGGCTGCACCCCTGTGGGGTGGGTATAGTTCCTGCTGCCTCCTAGGCACCCAGCACCCAGCCCAAACCCGCACCTGGGACCAGGGTTTCAGACTTCCCAGGTGCCCTGGGACCCTCCTGTGCTGTTGGGTTTGGAACCAAGGCCCAGAGCAGAGCAACACATGGGGGGGGGGGGACACAGGGTGGCAGTCACGACTGTGTTCCCATAAACCAGACACAATTCAGACCCCTGCAATTTGGGGTCGGCACTTGTGTCCTTTCCAGGGGACAAGCTGGACCTGTCTGTGGGACCCCTCTCTCGGTGTGGGGGCTGCCCGAGGCACTGACCGTGAGGCCGCTGGCGGCAATCTCAGGCAGGGTGAGAGTGGCGGGGGTCGTGAGCCGGTTGCGGGCTCGGGTCAGCTGCAGCATCACAGCGTCCATGAGCTGGGGAAGGTGGCCACAGCTGCTGTGAGGGCCACTGGTCTGGTCCCCACCCTCCCTAACAGCACCAGGGAGCAACAGTCGTAGCTCTGCTCCTCCTAGGTGGTCCCAGTGCCCAGGAGCAGGGCTGGGGACAGCCGCCACTCAGAATCTGCTGTGTGGGGATCTTGGGCACCGGCCCACGGGAGGCAGGGCACAGGCTTTATGGATGGGGCATAGGCAATGAAGGAGCTGAGAAGAGGAGGTGCTAACCCCACTTGGATGCAAGAGGCCAGTGAAGGCTTCCTGGAGGAGGCTCAGTTGAGATCTTGAGTTTTCCCAGGTGAGGAAAATAACCCTCCAAAGGGGTAAGCTAGGTCATACTGCTGGTGAACAGTAGAGGCACTGTGAGCCCTTTCTTCCCTTGCCAGGGAGCAAAGCCCTGGCCAGGTCAAGAGCCCCACCTCCCATGTCTTCTAATGTTCATGGAGCCTGTTGGTCATGGAGGTTCAGAAAGGGTGGATGAACCACCCAAAGACACACAGCAAGTCAGAGGCAGAGCTAAAGCATTCAAGTCAGCTCTTCCCACAAGTAAATCTCTTGCTTTGTCTTTGTCATTAATTAAAAGCTTAACTCTGGGTCCCAGAGTGAGCCACTACGTGGTAGCTAGATAAGTGAACACTGAGAGGGGAAGGATCATCTTCGGTTACACCTGAGGACATGGGCCAAGGTCCACAGGCACAGGGCTCCCTAAGAGCCAGGGGGCCAGTGCTCTCCAGGGGCCTCGGCTAGATCAGGGCAGCTCACCTTGAGGACTTCAGCGCCTGTCTTGAACTGGTAGTTCTCATCCCGGTTGGCGAGGAGGTAAATAGCTTGGCTCACGTGGTTCCTCGCATCCTGGATCTGAGAAGAGCATCCATGAGAGGTTATGGGGCTGGGTGTCATCAGCTTCAGAGCAGCTGCATCTCTGGGAGAGGCTGGGCCAGCACACGGTGGGGACCTGACTTCCCAGGAGACAGCATCAATCTGCTCAGCTGAGTCCTCAAGGGCAAGGCCTGGCCCATGCTGGGCGGGAGGTGGGCCAGGTCTCTGCCCTTCTGTAGCTCACCTTCTAAAGCACAGACGATTGCAGAGGAAGTCCACAAGGGGACAAGGCTGGGGAACTCCCAGAAGGGCAAGCACAGCAAGGTGGGATGCAGAGGATGGGGTCAGAGGAGGCCCCTAGAGAGGCAACTCCTGGCTTGAGGCCTATGTGATAGGCAAGGCCAAGGGGGAGGGCTCCCAGCAGGAGATATACACACAGGCCAAAGCACTGAGGTGCAGCCCAGCCTCAGAAAAACAGCTCAGGAAAGAGGCTGGGCCCATGGCCTAGTCCCTGATAGGAAGCGTGATCTTGGTCCCAGAGCCATGAGAAGTTCCCGGAGGAGTGAGTGACTAGTTTAGGGGCACCATCAGCTGACCCCGCTGGGCCAGAGGGCCCCTAGGCAGGACAGGTTCTTTCTCCCTCTGTGGAGCAGGCCCTGGGGCTCAGGCACCGCCCACCCCAGCTCAGCTTCGCTGCTAGGCAACTCCCTCCCAGACTTGCTGTGGCCACAGATCCCCATGGCCAGCCCCAGGAAGGCCCAGCGTGTGGGCCTGCCCCTGCCTGCCCCTGCGGCCTGTGCCCTGGCCAGGCAGGGGCCGGGTCACCTGCTGCAGCTTCCACTGCTTGTCCTCTCTGAAGGCCAAGTGCAGCAGCTGGTTGTTCCGGGGCATCTTCAGATTCACATCCTGATGGGCAAGAGTGGAATAAGCAGGGCAAAGGAACATCCTATTTTGGGCCACCCTGTGCCCCGGAGCCAGGGGCAGGAATGGAGTAGCTGGTGGTTCTGTCCCCACAGGGCGAAGGGCCTCTCAACATCTTCACCATAGGGGCTGAACAGGGAGGCAGAAAACAGGAACTCGGGCCCAGGAGGACTCAGAGAGAAGGAAAAGGGAGAAGAGAGGTTGAGAAAGGGGAAGAACTGTAGGAGAATGTGGCCTTTGTGTGACAGTGGGCAATGGGGAGCATCTGTCAAGGGCAATAGACTGAAGCCACTGAAGAGAGGGACCTTCTTCCCCCATGGCTTGGTGCCTGGTTCAGGGCGGGGCGTAGACAGGCTCAGACGTTTGGCTGATTCACCTTTGATCCAGGGCCAGCCTAATCCTGCCAAGGCTCACGTTTCATAGGATCCAGACGCCAGGCAGGGCTGGGGGCAAAGTAGTGCCCTTCCCTGAATCCACATGCCAATCCCAGGAGAAGGTGCAGGGGGGTATTGTCATTTTACAAACAAGTAAGCCCAGGCCTAAAGAGGCCAAGAGTCTTGCCCAGAGTCACACAGATGGCTGGGGGACAGCTGAAGAAATCAGGAGGCCCCCCCCAGCTCTTCCACACTGACAGTACGGGAGAGGAGAGGGCCCGAGGAACTCACCGCCTGGCTGAGGGCATCTCCTTGCAGAGTCAGCACACCCTTCACCTGGTCTGTGCTACAACACGTGGGGGTCAGCGGGTGGGGGGGTACCCACTGTCCTCCCAACTGTGGAACCCTCCCAGTGGACCACCCTCTGCTGTTCAGCATTCTCCCTGGCTGTCATACTGTGCATTGCGTACCCAAATTAGCTTGCAGGACAGAGCCATGACCAGGCCTCCTGCCCCCAGGTACCGCAGGAGTCCCCCCAACTAAAGAACCCCTCCTCCAGGTGTCTGCCCACCTCAACTCACCTGCAGCTGCCCAGGATGAAGTTCTCCTGCTTGGCAGGCCCCTCAGTGCCTGAGCCTGGAAGAGTGAAGCGGAGGGAGGCCTCCTGCAGGGGACAAAGAGCACCTCTGTGAAGTCCACCCAAGTCCAGCCAGGATGCCTTCAGAGTGCCCCCAGGCCCCAGGTCATGAGAGGGGGGCATTGTGGGCTGGCTTGACCTGGAGCCTGGGGCTTAGCTGAGGCTCCAGGGCCCCTTCCTGAACACAGCCTGAGTTTCCAGTCCCAAGGGAGCCCAGACTTGCTCAAACCACACTCCTTGAGCACCTACTGTGTGGTCCCTACGGGGAATACAGGACAAAGGGTGGTCCCCCCAGCTGAGCTGAGGTGCTGGGGTGTGAGAAGCGAGTGGTGGAACAAGACAGTAGTTAACCTGCAGTTCTGGGTCATACTGCCCAGGCACTGCGCCGCACATTTTTGTGAGATAAACGTCTTATTCATCTTCACAATAGTCCTGTGAAGCCTGTACTGTTATCTCCCTTGGCAGACAAGGAAAGAGAGGCTCAAAGAGGTTGAGTAATTTGGCTGAGATCACACTGCAGGGAAGAACCAGGGATCCTTCAGCTTTCAGATTAAATGTCATTGCTTTCAAAGGAAACCTTTTTCGCCCAAGCCCCGAGGGATAACGCCAGGCGCTTGCTTGTCACCCTCTGCACTTGGCTGCTTGCGTAATCAGGTGCCGACTGCTTGACCCCAAGTTCACTGAGGCGGGGGCCTCGTCAGAGTACCGCCGCGCCCTGTTATCAGCTACGGCACGACTGGTGCCAGGGGCCCAGTGGGAGGGGGCGGTCGCCGAGCCTGGCAGGGTCGGGGCGCAGAGGCCGGGGGACAGGGCCGCAGATGGATGGGCGGGCGGGCGCGCACTTACCTTGAGGATGTCCTGCAGCTGCCTCAGCACGGCGTGCACCTCGGCGTGCAGCAGCCAGCGGAACTCCTCCTCCTGCCGGGACAGCGCGGGGTCACTGCCTGGCCCGGCCAGCCGCCCGCCGCCCGCCGCTCACCGCCCGCGCGCCTCACCAGCACCGTTCGCTCCGCCGCGGTCGCTGCCATCGCGGTCGCCATCGCCGCCGCCCAGCGCCGGTCACAGCGGTCCGCCGTCTGTCCCTGAGCAGCGCCCGCCCCGCCCCTTAGCGTCGATTGGCAGAACGGGCGGAGGCCCCGCCCCCTAATAAGCGATTGGCCGGCGACTACTGTCCCGCCTAATGCGACCTGCGGGTGCCCTGAAACCAGGCCGGCTGCAGCGCAAGCCGGTTGTCCCCTGCTCCAGGGACCTAGCTGACCGCCGCACTCGGGTGGGACGTTTTGGCCGCCGGCCCCGCCCCACCTCCGCCAGGGATTGGCCGGCCGGGCGGCCCGCCCGCGCTCGGCCTCGCCATTGGCCCTGTGCGCCGCCCCCGCGAGCGCGGAGCCATCCGCAAGCCTGGTCCCTACTCGGCAGGTCCCCAACCCAAGCTCTGGGGCTAGCGTGGCACAGCTGTTACCAAGAAATGTTTTATTTTTTCTTGCAGTAGCTTTGTTAATTGCACAAAATCATGTTTTTTTTTTGTTTTTTTGCCATTTAAACATTATCACACAATCCTATTCTGAAAGACAAATGTTCATTAAAAACAAAGCAAAAATAAAAATTCACAACCTTAATCACCTAGATTTGTCATTTAAAGGAGGCTTAAAGGAAAAAGGGAAGGAGGGCTTTCTTACAAGCTTTTCACAAGTGTCACATTTTCTCCTTTAAAAGGGAAGGGTTTCAAAACAGATGAAATAGCTTAAACAGAAATATTCATAAAAAGGAACTATACAGAATTGTCAACAATATTAAGACAACATTGACTAACCGGTTTCATTACAGCATCTTCCCCTACCCCACCCTCTGTGTCCTCCAGGACTAGGACAGGCTGTGTTCAGACAGACGAGTTCAAAATCCCAGTGTGAAAAGAACAACTGTGCGGAACCGCAGGGCGTCTTCTCTGCCCCACCCCACGTCCTCCATTCTAAACAGTGGAAAAGGGCCAAGGTTGTGAGGGGGAGAGACCCCACACCAGTGTGGCCACCTTATATATATAGTTACATATACTTCACTATAAATGCTGACCTTGGGCAAATTGTGACTTTGGAAAACCCAAACCATGAGGGAGAAAAAGGTGACATCCTTTGGGTGACTTCTCCTTGTTCTCGCAACATTCTAAGCCCTTCTGGTCCCCATCCAAGGAGAAATGTCAGGGCCTTGAGGATACCCCAGCTCCACCCAACGGTCTACTAGACCCAGTTCTCTTCCATCCTAACAGACCTAGGGCCCAGGAAGCACCCAAGACCATGATGCTAGCTGAAATGAAGATACCCGTTCCCTATCAAGAGCTGAGCCCAAGAAAAATGCTCATTGTTGGTTAGGCTGGGTCTGGGCCAAAAGACAGGACAGACCTCTGTGGGAAGAAAAGGGGAGGAAGGAGAGGTGGGGCATGCAGGGAACTGTGCAGGGAAGGCTGGGGCAGGTGGGCCGGTTCAGAGTGGCTCTGCAGAGCTAGGTGAAGAGATTGTGGCATAACGGAAACAGGAAGAAGCCACCCCTCCTCTTCACTGCTCACTGGCGCCCTCAGGACCCCCTTTCCCAAGGGCTGGAATGCAAATCCAAACACTAAAACAGCCTGGTAAGGAGCAAGCTCCCACTGCAGGGAGGCAAGGACCTCAGGCTGGCAGAGGCTTGCGAGTGATGGTGGCATCTGTGGCGGGTGCTGAGCAGCAGTGAGGGGAGCCTGGCAGCTGTGCTCACCTACAGGCTGGCCTCTTGCTGCTCTTCTTGTGGAGCCAAAGCCTGCTGTGTGGGACTGTCAGTCTCGTCTCAGTCCACAAAGGCGTTGACAGAGTTAGCTGCGTGCTGATAGCTTAGACGTGAAAATCCTCCTCAGCTGGTCACCTGCGGCTGGAGGGCCCGTGGGAGCCTCCATTAGGAGTCTCTCTGCTGGTTCATCTTGGCCCAGAGCCTTTTCCTGCAGGGGTCCAGTGGGGGACACGTAAGCCTCTCTTCTGGGGAAGCTGTGGGAAGGCTTCCAACTCTCACTGTTGATTCTAGTTCCTCAACTGGAAAGGGTCTGAGATAAGACAAGCTTGGAAGAAGAAAAAAGCCAGGCAGCAGTTTCTGGGCAGTTTCTATCCTGGGGTGAGAGCCAGTGTGTGCACGTGTGTGTGTGTGTGTGTGTGTGTGTGTGTGTATGTGTACATGAGCACACGTGTGAGAACACATGGCCTCCTAGTCTGGGGCCCGTGTCCAGCACAACAGCTTCCTCACGAGCCAACCCTGCTGACACCCCTCCCTCCCCAGGGCCACAGGGGAGGGTGCTGCTGTGTGCTGTGCTGACGGCAAGTCTCAGAGTCTGTATAAAAGGAAATGGAGACAGGTGGACTGGTCCAGAGCCACGTCCTGGGACCCTGGCCCCACATCAGGAAGAGGGGCCAGTGGGAAGACGGGAGGGGCGGGGTGCCAACGGCTTAGTGTATGTAGGCCCGGTACACGGCAGACATGTCGTTGTCAGACTGGTCCAGTGCCTTGGCTCTTTTGTACACCTAGGAAAAAAAGACAGTGGTTCATCTCTGGCCAGAGCTGCCTTAAAGACTGTTCTAATTCCTGCAGGCAGTTCTAGATGTGGCTAAGCAGGCCACAGCTGGGTGCAATTCCTGGCTTGAACTTGGATAAAGTACCTCAATTTTTCTGGTCCTTACCCACTGCTTAATATGGAGAAGGCAATAGTACTGACCTCATGAAGTTATTTTGAAGATTAAATAAGGTATGTAAAGTACTCAGTATTGTTAGTAATTGTGGTATGGTCCCTTGCTGCAGATGACCCTCCAAGGACATCCTGTTATCCTTTGGTTGCTGTCTTTGTTTTCTCTGCATGAAAGACTTGTCCCTCAAAAAGGCTGGCTCCTTGAGGCTGGGGATATAGCTCAGTTGGTACAGTGCTTGCCTCACGTGCACAGCACAAAGCCATGGGTTCAATTCCCAGCACCACCAAAAAAAAAAAAGGGACCTTCCACCTAAGCAGCAGCTGCACCCAGTTGGCCACCTACAGGGCTGGCTGCCAGTCTATCAGAGCCACCACCATGGAGGGCTCACCACAACTCCCAAAGCTACCTTTTCAGATGAAAGAACACTATCACCAGCAGACCTGCACTGTAAAGAATTCTAAAGAAAGTCTTCTATCTGAGAGTATTTCCTCTCTCTTATTTCAGACCAGAGAAACTCAGTTCTCAATGGAAATGGTAAATACAGGGAGATATAAAAATTATTTTTTCCTTTTTTTTGGAATTAAACTGAGGGTCACTTAACTATTGAGCCACATCCCCATCCTTTTTTTTTTTTTAATTCTTTTAGTTGTAGATGAACACAATGACTTTATTTATTTTTATGTGGTGTTGAGGATTGAACCCAGGGCCTTACATGTGCTAGGCGAGCGATCTACCACTGAGCCACAACCCCAAATCTCCCCATCCCTATTTTATATTTGATTTTGAGACAGGGTCTCACTAAGTTGCTTAGGGCCTCACTAAGTTGCTCAGGTTGGCTTTGAACTCATGATTTTCCTGCCTCAGCCTCCCAAGCCACTGGCATTACAGGCGTGCACCACTGCACCTGGCTAGTTTTTCTTAGAATGTGTAAAATACATGTAACTGCTTAAAGCAAAAACTCAACAACCCTGACTGATGGATTTTAAACAAAGGCAGCCAGGCACAGCCCTACCACATGGAATGTGTCTTTGCTCAAGGAAGAGTGGGTAACAACTGGATCTATGGGCTTATGTTTCCATGTGATATGTGAATTGGTACAAGACTAATTCTAACGAGGTTGTGAAGTGAAGGATATACATTGCAATCCTTAGAACATCCAAAAAAAGCAATGTAAAGAAGCACAACTAAAAGCCAACAGAAGGGCTGAGGATGTGGCTCAGTGATAGAGTGCTTGCAGATCAAGTGGAAAGCCCTGGATTCAATCCAATCCCAGCACTGCAAAGAAAAAAAAAAAAAAAAAAAGGTGGGGTGGGGTGAGGAGGGAAAAAGAAGGATCACAAGTTCAAGGCCAGCCTCAGTAACATAGTGAGACCCTGTCTCATATAAAATAAGGGCTAGGCATGGGATGTGGCTTGGTGGTTGCGCAATCTGTGTTCAATCCCTGATCCAAAAAAAAAAAAAAAAAGGCTTCACATCATTACTGAAAGATGAATGTGAAAGACCCTGATGGCATGCTCTCTGATCACAAGAGAAATAAATTAGACATTTAATAACCGTTAGATATCTAGGAAAACCTCAAACATTGAACAAAAAAAAAATTTTTTTTTTTTCTGAGAGGTTGCCTAAGGAATCCTCCTGCCTCAGCTTCCTAAGTGCTGTGATTATAGCTGCATGCCACCATGCCTCGCTGGGCTAACTTTTCTTTTTTTAAATATTATTTTTCAATTGTTTTTATGTTAAGACAGGTTCTTTGGGGCTGGGTTTGTGGCTCAGTGGTAGGAAGCTTGCCTAGCATGCATGAGGCATTGGGTTCGATCCTCGGCACCACTAAAAATAAGCAAATAAAATAAAGGCATTGTGTCCATCTACAACTAAAAAAAATTTTAAAAACAAACAAAAAACAGAGTCTTATAAACTTGCTCAGACTTGCCTTGAACTTGTGATCCTCTTGCCTCAGTCTCCTGAGTAGCTGAGATTATAGGTGTGTGCTACACATCTGGCTAGACAAACTTTCAAGTAATTCACAGATCAAAGAAGAAATAGCGGGAGGGGAGGGGAGGGGAGGGGAGGGGAGGGGGGATAGTAGAGAATAGGACAGACAGCAGAATACATCAGACACTAGAAAGGCAATATGTCAAGCAATGGAAGGGAAACTGATATGATACAGCAATTTGTATATGGGGTAAAAGGGGGAGTTCATAATCCACGTGAATCAAACTGTGTAATATGATGTATTATGAACTATGTAATGTTATGAACGACCAATAAAAAAAAATAAATAAATCTAAAATGAGGCAGTTACTTGTCTCCAAATGGACATTTCCCTCTTAAAAAAAAAAAAAAAAAAAAGAAGAAATAGCAAGAGAAATTATTGTGGCTCAGAAGGAAATTGGTAGCACACAAGTGCAATCATAACAACTTGGGAGGCTGAAGCAGGAGGATCTCAAGTTCAAGGCCAGCTTTGGCAACTTAGTGAGATCCCTGTCTCAAAATAAAAATAAAATGGGCCGGGTGTGGTGGTGCATACCTGTAATCCTAGTGGCTTGGGAGGCTGAGGCAGGAGGATTGCAAGTTTAAATCCAGCCTCAACAAAAGTGAGGTGCTAAGCAACTCAGTGAGACCCTGTCTCTAAATATAGGGCTGGGATGTGGCTCAGTAGTCCAGTGCCCCTGAGTTCAATCCCTGGCACCCAAAAAACAAACAAATAAATACAAAGAGCTTGGAATGTAGATCACCCTTGGTTTCAATCTCCGGTACAGGGGGAACAAAACAGAACAAAAAAACCCAATAGTCTTCTACGTTTCCACCTTAAAGGGGAGGAAAACAGCAAAGATGATCCACATCCTGAACCTAAAGACAACTAGAGACTACACTGTTATTCTGTATGAAAAGCAAGAGAACAGTGCATCTACACATATGTGATTCCTTTCCCAGCCTAATGAAGTGAGAATAAAATGTGCAAAGAAAGAGCAGAGCTAAATAGAGGGACAGAACTAATAAAAGAAAAACAAAACTGAAGAATCCTGGGATTTGGACCCCAGTGCTGTCACATTACCTCGTTGGCTGCAGCTGCCATGGGAGTTGGGTGGTTGACGGCATCGCCCAGTGCGATGGCCAAACGGAGATCCTTCTGAATGTATTTCAGGTAGAAATCAGGCTTAAAGTTTCCTTGTAGAATATCTGAGGAGGGAGAGCTACTTAGAAATCCAAGGGCGCTCTAAAACAACCACCTGCCCAAGAGACAGAACTCCCAGTCTGTGCCCCAAATCCCATCCATCTTGTCTATAGACTGTCTGGAGAAAGAACACCTTTCACATCCAATGAACCCCAGAAGAAGTACTATCATGGGATAGCTGACTAACCTAATTCCCCAGGCTCTAACGAAGTCAAAGGTGACTCACTTTGGCACTTCTGGTCCAGGAAGATGCTGGCTAACTGTCCCTGATTGAGGATGTCCAAGAGTGTCTGCTGTGACTGGCCTGTCACTTGGGCCAGGGTCAGCCCCTCAGCGATGGTGGCCATGAAGCTCCCTTGGACCATATTCACGATGAGCATCATCTTGGCTGCATTCCCAACTTCACCTGCCCAGGGTAAAGAGTCAAGTTCATGTTCTAAGACTGCCCTCACCCCTATACTCTGGGGGAGCCTCTTTTACCTGCCCCCTACAGAAGTGGTCCTTCCTCCTTCCAGGTATTGAATGGGCATGTTAAATGAAAACTTCCCCCAGGGTGCCTAGCAGGCAGGCCATGCAGGACACACTGTCTCCAGCGTGCATGGTCCCCCCAAACCTGATGTACACCGACAGGTTGACAGGCACATTACCTAGAAAGAAGGAGGTCTTTCCCATTGCCTGGAAGCAGCTGCTACAGTCCTCATACAACCCCCTGTCTCCAGCTGCCAAAATCACCAGCATCCCATCATTGGACAGCTGCTGATTCCCTGAGACTGGGGCTTCCAGAAAGCGGCCCCCTCTGGACACAATCACCTGTGAGGAAAAGTCACAGCTTCTGAAGGCCTTGCCTTTCATAGGGGTCTCAAGCAGGGAGCAAGGATGTCTTGGGGGCCATGGTTTCTCCTCAGACTAGCCAGAACTAGAGGTGTGGACGCACACAGCGTTCATGCTGAGGTCCCAAACTGACGCCTGTAGAACAATTACTGTAGAGGGTCTGGCAGGATAACCTCCAGACGTCAGGAGTCACAGGCAATAATGAGAGAGCATACAAAGTCCACATTTACTCTGGATTTCTTTATTCTCTTAAAAAAAATTGTAGTTGTAGTGGACAAAATACCTTTATTTATTTTTCTTTATGTGGTGCTAAGGATCGAACCCAGTGCCTCACACGTGCTAGGCAAGCACTCTGCCACTGAGCCCCAGGCCCAGCCCTACTCTAGATTTCTGACAAAGACCAGGGAGTAAATGTGAGCATACCAATGGGGTGGATGAACACACTTCCCCTCTGGACATTACCCATCCCTGACTTCAGCCATGTTTAGAACATACATGGGTCCAAAAGTCACTGCTTCCTGCTTGAGCAGAAGACTCAGGTAGAGGGATACTCTGCTAGAGTCAAAAGCAGATCGCTGCTTAAACCAAAAAAGCCAATCTGGCAGCCTGGATTACTTCTCACTGTAGGACTGGCAACCATGGACCATCCAGCCGGCAGCAATGTCTCATGGCTGTTCAGACCAGCTGAGGTTTTGATGGTGGAGAGTGAAGACAGGCTAGTTCCAAGGTACTGGTGTCTCTTCTTCTCTCTGGCTTTGTAACCAAACTGCTTATACTCGTGCATGGCCAACCTGGGATTTGAGCACCCACTGAAAGGATGATCTAGAACCAGTCTGAATAAGGCTGCTACCTGGGCCAGCTCAGTGACTGTGTCAGCATCCACCGTTGACATGTCCACATAGCACTTCCCAGGGCGGATCCCTTGCAGTACACCACTGGGGCCCAGCACCAGCTGTAGGGACACAAGGGAAAAGCAATAGCCCAAGCTCCCGGCTAGATGCTTAGGAGCCTCTGCAGACCTGAGATTAGGTCTGTTGCTTCTTCTGGATCACTTCCTGATTAGGAGTTAACTACCAGGGTTGAAAAGGAAAGAGATCCTGAATAAAATAATCAAGGGATAGAAAGTATATCCAGTACATTCCCATATATCTGTGACCATTCCCCCCACCATTTAAGACAGAATCTCTTTTTTGAGGGGCTTCTTTGCATTGACTTGGATTAGCCTAGGCATTAGGTTAACAGGATGCCTCGTGCACTTGAACTTTTTTTTTTGTGGTGGTACTGGGGATTAGAACCCAGGGCCTTGTGCATGCAAGGCAGGCACTCTACCAGTTGAGCTATATCCTCAGCCTGTGCACTTGAGCTTTTAACACACAAATTCAGTGATAGCTACACACAGGAAGCTGGCTCCTGGATCAAAGGCACTTAACCACAAGCTTCCAGCTCAAGAGGAATCATTTCAGTTGACTTCAATGATCCCAGTAGTTTTTATTCTTTGTTCTGAATTAAAGGGAGTCTGTATTCAACTTATGCAAGTACCCTTCCCAATGGAATATAGCTCCTCATGAGAAATTCCACCCCCACATGCAGACACTCACTCATGTGCAAGGGAGAAGGGGAGGAGGCCAGCCAGCTCTCCTGGCTACAACCTGAGATGCTGAGGGGAGGGGGATCCTTACGTCCTTGGCTGCCTTTGGATCCGACACACAGGCGAAAGTGATGTCACAAGTTGAAACGACTTCCGCGGGGGTTCTTCCTAGGCGGGCCCCCTCCTGGATGAACAAATCACACTGCAAAAGTCACAGATCCTACCGTGAGCAGCAGGCAGTGCACAACAAACATGCCAGCAAGCCAGAGGTGCCTGGCCAGTCCTCCTGGACATCTCCAGAACAAGGAAAGTTAGGCAAGAACCCCTACCACTGAGCTTATACCCCCAGGCCTCACCTTTCAGTTCTGTTTACTTTTTTTTGGGGGGGGGAGTATTATCAAAAAACTATTTATCTTTTTATTTATCTCTTCTTTTCTTTCTTTCTTTTTGTGGTGGTAGAGATTGAACCCAGGGCCTTGGAAATGCTAGGAAAGTACTTTATCAATCAGCCATACTCCCAGCCTTATCTTTTTTCTCTTCTTCTTCTTTTTAATATTTTTAGTTGTTGATGGACACAATACCCTAATTTTATTTATTTTTTGTGGTGCTGAGGATTAAACCCAGTGCCTTACATGTGCTAGGCAAGCGCTCTACCACTGAGCCACAACCCCAGTCCCTTATGATCTTTTTCTTTGGTGATTCTTATTGTTTCTAGGCTCAGAAAGACCTACATTAATTTTTTTTCCTCTGGTTTATTTTTCCTTTAAAAAAAATTAATTCAGGGCTGGGGATGTGGCTCAAGCAGTAGCACGCTTGCTTGGCATGCGCGCAGCGCTGGGTTCGATCCTCAGCACCACATAAAATGTTAGGTCCACCGAAAACTAAAAAATAAAAAATAAATATTAAAAAATTCTCTCTCTTAAAAAAAAAATTAATTCAGGCCAGGCACTTTGGTGCACAGCTATAATCCTCAGGAGGCTGAGACGGGAGGATTACAAGTTCAACCAGCCTCAGCAACTTAGTGAGAAAAAACAAACAAACAAAAAAATAAACCCAAAAAAACAAAGGAGTGGGGATGAGACTCGGGTTAAGCCAGGAGAGCTGGCTGGCCTCCTCCCCTTCTCCCTTGCTTCAATACCCAGCACTAAAATCAATCAATCAATCAAGTACTTGATTTGGAACATATTTTAGTAAGTGGTAAGATGTGAGATTAGTATTCTCCCACATTTCTTTTTTTTGGAGGCGAGGATGGGGGTACTTGGGACTGAACTCAGGGGCACTCAACTACTGAGCCATATCCCCAATCCTATTTTTTGTATTTTATTTAGAGACAGGGTCTCACTGAGTTGTTTAGTGCCTTACTTTTTGCTGAGGCTGGCTTTCAACTCATGATCCTCCTGTCTCAGCCTCCTGAGCCACTGGGATTACAGGCGTGCGCCACAACACCCAGCAGCATTTTCCCACATTTCTAACCAGTTGTCCTAAATATATTTTTCTGACCAGTCCCTCAATGTGCCTCCGATTCCCAGTATGCTGCCCTTGTCTGAGGCTGCTGAGTCTACCTGCTGGGCCTGGGTTTCCATAACAGCCTTTTCAGTAATGAAGCTTTGGGAGGGTCCTTCTTATTGCTCTCCCTTTTCTGAAAATTAAAACTATGATTCTTATTTATTATTCCAGAAGAATCAGAGGATCACCTTCATTAAGAGCTTAAAAAAAAAAATTCCACAGGGATTGCCATCTGTATTAAATAAGGTTTTTTAAAGATGACACTCACTAAGCAATTTGTTACAAGCACCATGCTTAGTACTTTTAGACCACTGCACTGACTCCTGGCCGGTGCTCTCCTCATGGTCACCTCACTGTTGAGGATGCTGGGGTTCAGGGAAGGGAGTTTAGCAGAAGAAGGAAAGCGCAGCTAGGACCCGAATCTAGGCTTGCCTGACTCCAGCCTAAATTCACATCTGCTTTGCTCTGCTGCCTGTCTGTAAATCTGGAAAGGTCATGTTGATGACACAAGTTTCCAGTCAGGAAGGCAGGATGGCCAGAGGCACTTCTATCAGGGGAAATATGCTCCCTAGGCAAAACTGCTGACTCTCCCATGTCCTTGTGACCACATTCGTCTAGACATCCTGGTTCTCCTCGCCTTCAATAGCAGCAGTAGGGACTAAGAAGAATGTCTGAGCCACAAAGTCTCCAGCCAGCAGGCCTGAGATCTTGCTCCTGACTCAGGTCCCCACAGTATTTCTTAAATTATTAAAAAAGAAGAAAAAGAAGAAGAAGAGAAAAAAGATAAGGCTGGGAGTATGGCTCATTGATAAAGTACTTTCCTAGCATTTACAAGGCCCTGGGTTCAGGTTCCGACAGTGACTATCCAAGCCCAGCATCTGCAGAGCTGCTACCTGAGAATGGCTTTTGGTGCCCGTTTCCCTAGCCACCCTCGCCAACCCACAACTCTGCAGTTTTTGAAAAGCGCTTTATTCTGTGAAGTTAATTTTTAACTTGCCTAGAACTTTTTTTTTTTAAGTGCTAGGAATCAAAACCACTGCCTTGCACTGCTAAGTATGTGCTCTCTCACTGAGCTTCACCCCCAACCCCTAGGAAGTTTTTGTTAATTCAGAGCCATCAGTCAGCTCCACTATCTCCTTGAGTAGCCACACCCCACCTCAGCCCTCACTGCCACTTAATGCTCATGGGGCTAACAGTGTCTTGTTGCGCACATGTACACCATGTGCCTCAAGAGGATGTATTATTTGAGTTTTTCTTCACTCTGTAAGAAATACAGGGCTTTAGTTTCCTGGTACTCAGAATATAGTTCTTTACCTTTTCTTGAATGAGAACTTGATAGGAGCCATGGCCTCTCTCCATTACAAAAGGTACAAATTCACAGATTTAGAATTTCATTTCTGAGCATGTGTGGGTCCCCTGAAGCAAGAGGCCATCAATTTAAGTTCTAAACCTCTATATTTATATGGTTCAATACAGCAGCCTTAGTTACACAAGGGTATTTAAATTCAAATTACATAAAATTAAAAATTCAATGGTGCTGTTGTACTAGATACATTTCAAGTGTTCTATAGCCGACTGTGGTCAGTGGCTCCTACACTGGATAGCAGACACAGCATCTCTCTGCCACTGTAGAATGCTCTGCTGCATGGCACTGCTCAAGAGGTCCACACGGCAGAACATGGAGTAGCCACTATAAAGAACAAAGGAGATCTACCTACCTGCTCTACACGAATGACACAATACAGTACTCACCAACCACAAATGTAATACATACACATAGTACCTGCATATGCATGAAATAATGTCTATAAAAACCTAACAGGAGTCATCCCAGGTAACAGAAGGGAGTAGGAGAAATTACCCTTTGTTTTATATCCATGGGTATTTTTAAACATTTAGCTTTGATAATAACATTCTAAGTTTACCTATCTACATTCCACCTGCTGGACTAAGTGTGGCTTCTCCTACTTTACTCCACACGGAATGCTGAGTAAAAACGACAGGAAAGATATCTGTCTTTAGAGTTACCCCATACTCCAAGGCCCCAAAGCCCCACCCTTGATGCTTACTTTCTCTGCAGTCCGGTTCCAGACAGTCACCGTGTGACCCATTTTTAGTAAGTTGGAGACGATGCCACTTCCCATGAGGCCAAGGCCCAAAAATCCTATCCTGAAAGAGACAAGGACTGATCAGTTCTGGGGAGTGGAAGGAACAGGGTGAGGATGTGTCCTTCCTGCAAGCACAATGTTGGGAATGGGACTTCAGGCTGCTAGAAACACTACCAGCAGGTTGACAGGTGTGCTGTGTTCGTTACACTGACTACTGGTCTACTGAGTCTAAAAGTGTCCCTAAATGCCAGCAGGCATTTCTAAACCCTGGGCTGCAATAAAAGAAGTATGGCTTGGACAGCTTAGGGCAAGCCCTCCAACTGGGCTCCCCTGCTGCTTTGACAGAGGCTCTGAGCTTATAACCACATCACAGTGGGGAAGCAGTTACCTATCTTCAGCCTTCAAACAACTTCCTGCCCAGCCACCTTGAGTCCTAGGCTTTCCAATGCCACTTTAGAGTACATCAGGATCCAGGACAAGTCACAGAGGCAATATATCCAGAGCCAGGCAACTTCTTCAGTCACAGGAAGCAGGATCAGTCCACATCTCCCCTTTCTGACTTTAGTTCTCCCAGGCTCTGGCTTTCAGTCTTACTTATCTATTCTTTCTGTTGTCAGCAGAGGTGAGCCCTGTCCCTCTATTTCAATGCAAAGTCCTTGGCCTAAGCTTTAGAACCCATCTTTCCTACTGTACAAATTCTTCCCATGCCTGCTTCTCCCCTACATCCCTGGAGCCCATCATGATGCTCTGTGACTGAAGCAAATGGCAGCAGCCACAGTCTGCCTAGCTCCATTTCCTCACCTGCTCTTTCCTGCAAACTAGCACAGCTTGGGTGCTAGTTGCTACTACTGCTATTTCTACATGCTTTTGCAGATGACTTTTATCTTTCCCAAATGTCTTTTCTGGTTCTTGAACTTCATCTCTTCTTGCATGGGACAGGCTCAAACTCGTAATCCTCCTGCTTCAACCTCCTGAGTCAATGGGATTACAGGCATGTGCCATTGGCCCTGGGTCAATGCCTCTTTATTTCTGACTCTTTCCCATTCTTATTTGGGTTTCCTCCTAGCTCTAGACATCCTCTGCAGTTCTCTACTTTGACCCAGAGTTAGTTGGATAATGTTTTAATATTTTTGGTTTTCTGGAATCATAGCTGCAGTCACCCATGCAAACTAGCTTTCCCACTCAGAGGTCCCCAATTTTCCTGGAATACTCACTGCTTGCACCTCCCTGTCCCAGCTCACTTCATTTGAATCAATGTTGAAGATGGAACCCACTACTATCTTCACTAAAACAAGGCCCATTACCTATTAAGTTTCATGCCAAGATTTAAAAACACAAAGGTATCTTTTGCCATCTACGCTTTCTGGGTAGTACAGCACTCCTTGATTCTAGATCAATTCAGGTTAGTTCTTTTTCCTTTTCTTCATGGTGCAGGAAACCCAATAGACCTATAGACAAAGCTTCTAGAATTTCCTCCGCCCCCCACAGTATTATGGATTGAGTTCAGGACCATGTGCAGGCAGAGAAGTGCTCTACTGAACTATATCTCCAGGCCCTGGCCCCTACTCCTTTTGAGACAAGGTCTGATTAAATTGCCAAGACTAAGTAGCTTTGAACCTGTAACCCTGCCTCATTTTCCCAAGTGCTGGGTTTGTGGGTATGGGCTATCATACTTGGCAAGCCTCCCTGAGGTGTTGATGTGGACTACATGGCAACACAACTGGTTTTCTTTGCGGTTGGCTTCAAATGCCACATATTTGAAAAAAACTGACTAAAGGGGCAACCAAGGTCTTGAACGAGAGTCCCCAGCCCTGTCCTGGCAGTTTTTACAACTTACCTCACTGTCACTAATGAATGGATGACAATTATCCCCCCTTTTGCTAGCACACAACAACACTATCTCCTTATTCCACAACGGGAAGTTCACTGCTAAATATAACTTGGAAAATTAGTGATTTCAGCATCACAAAAAAATCATAAAGTAAAAGATGTGCTGTTTTTAGTCCGGGAAAGAACTGGGTGGAAGGAACAAATTGGAAATTCAGACTTGTTATTTTGTGAAGGAGACCCAACTGGCTTACAGAGGAGGAGCAAAGGCAAGTCCAGGGATAAGCTCAGGTTGAGGATGGTCTTGTCCCTGACCTAGGCAGGGCAGTTTAAGAGCAGCAAGCAGGTATAGAGCAATGACAACAGGCAACACCATGGAGAGCTAGGGAAGGCAGAACAACCTGCTTTATTTCAAGTATCTTAACCCCTTTCCCACCGCCTGCCCCACCCCAGAGGCCAATCTTGGGGCTTTTGTCAAGGGTCTGCTAAGCAGTGGTTTCCAAAGAGGGTCCACCTGACTGGCAACAGCAACAGCAGCAGCAGTGTATCTGCTAATTGTTAAAAATATGTATTCTCAAGGTTCCACCCCAGACCCAATGACTGAGAAGCCCTGGGCAGGAGTAGATGCCAGCAGCTGGTGCTTTATAAGCCAACTTCTAGTGATTATGAGGCACAGCCAAGTCTGAGAATCTCCTGCTTCAAGACTCAAAAGAGATACAGAAACCAACCATTAAGCTTATGCCCAAGGGAGACAGTATGGATTTAAACGACCACTTCTATCTCCCACAAGTCAAACTGCTCCCAGACAAATCACTGTCAATAAGTATTATAATATTCCCTCTTTCCATTTGATCCCAGTAATGGCTGGGACAGAGTGTTGTTAAGGGTCCCCGAGGAGTCACCTCCCTCTCCCCAACAGAACTTAGGAGGCCTTCTTATCAAAGCTCTTACTTTTTGTCTGTGGGTGTGATGCTGCCATTCACGGCTGTGCTGTCTGCTGCCTGGATGGAGGTGGAACCGGTTTCCTAGGGATAGGAAGCACAAATCATCCAATCAGCCAGCCCACAGCAAGGCCTCATGTGAAAATCAAAACAAGCATGGAACCTACATACCTCTTCACATATTTTCAACTTCTTTGTGATTGCCTGGTAACAGACAGCTGGCTAACAGGGAGGAGAAAGATCATTTGTTAAGTAGAATGGTTAATAGGTCTTAATCACAATTTCCCTGAAAAGTCAGGCCTAAAGTGGGGAGTTAACATCGAATACTATTTGCTATATAATTTTTTTTCAACACTGGGGATTGACCTCAGGGCACTCTACCACTGAGCTACATCCCCAGTCCTTTTTATTTTTTAGGAATAGGGTCTTGCTGAATTGCCAAGCTTGGCCTGGAACTTGCAATCCTCTGGCCTTAGCCTACTGAGTGGCTGGGATTACAAATGTGCACCACCACCCTGCTTGTTTGTTATATGATTTTATTGAGCTCCAAATGAGATGCTAGACAGTTAACACACGTTACCTTGTTCAATCCTCTGTGCAACTCTACCAGGTTCTGTATATTGTTAGTAAACTGAGAATCAGAGATCGTGTAGTCTTGTGCCCCGACTTACTAAGCTGGTCAGTGTGACTCTGCTTGGAACTCATACCTGTCCAACTAAGAATCTATACACTATCATCCTAGCAAGGACCAGCCTCATCCATGGCTTTGCAGAATGTAGGAAAGACCAGAAGACTGTCTCCCAGGCAACACAGGCTGCTGCACGGAGGTGGACAGCTTGCAATACTTGGCTTCTCCCTGGCCTCTAAAGGTGACTCTGAATATCTCTACCATACAGCTGGCCAAGTTTGAAAAGCTTTATCATGGTTTATTTTTTTAGTTGTAGGTGGACACAATACCCTTATTTTATTTATTTATGTGGTTCTGAGGATCAAACCCAGGGCCCTCACATTTGCTGGGCAAGTGCTCTACCACTGAGCCCAGCCCAGTCCTATTCTGGTTTATTTTTAATCTCAGCATCACATGACTTCCTCATGGACCTACAGTGTGATTTTTTGCCAATTGCTCTGGGTTAGGCCAGAGCCTAAATTTCACACTGGTCAAGTGGTCCCAGTTGAGTGTATTCCCCAGGAGGATGGCCCCCAAAGAAGGGCTGGGCACCTCACATGGCCACTCACCTTCTCTGTCTGGCTCAGCAGGAAATGATGGAAATGAGGATCTGCATCTTTGACAGGCTGAAACCAGAAGACAATCAATTTTAAGCAAGCTACCTTCCACCAAAGGGTACTTCCTCCTACCTGGACCTGGACTCTATTCAGCTACAGTGCCTCTGATCTAGTCCCTTTCACAGCTATCTAGAAATTCTTTCCACTTTTGACCTAAGCCTGTTATAAAGAAAAGACTACCGTCCTACCCAGGGGAAAACTAGCTTCAAATGGAGAAGGACATCTGTTTTTGCCAGGTTGGTATACAAATTATTCCAGTAACACTGTGGGAAAATATTAAATAAGCACACTAGTATTTCAGTGTTCAATATTCATGAGGCACTCAGACAACCCAGTAGGCTAGGCCTCAGTGATTCCTAGGACTCTTCCAGTTTGGGAGTTTGGCCTTCCTGTGTCTGAGGCCAGACCCTTGAGGGCTCATCTTCCCATGTATAGATTCTGACACAGGAACTGAGTAGCTACAACTACAGACCTCCACAGCTGCTCACAAGAGTCCCAGCAACAGGTGGAGCAATGCCACTCATACAATCACAGGCTATTAAACATCAAGAGTTGTATTTATGGACAATGAGAGGATGTTTATAAAATATTAAGTAAAAAAAAAAAAATGTGCAGAATGATCCCCCTTTGGTGGCGGAGGGAGCAGACCAATGCTCAGAATCAGTTACTTCAAATGTAATGCACACACCAAAGGTCAGGGTTTTACTTTTTACCTAATGGACTTCTCTACTGTTTTGCCATTAAACAAAGACAACAACAAAAATTAAAAAAAAGGGGGGGGGGAAGGAAAGACAATCTCAGTAGTGCCAGGAAACCTGCTGACATGGCAATGGGACACAGGAGAGCTCTTTACCTCGCTTGCAGTCGGCTGCCATTTAAACGCGGCCATCGGTCCAGCCATCATTCCCTTCACGGTACTAGACTCAGGGATGGTGAGGTCCTATAGAGGAAAGACAGAGCATCAGGACACTTTGCTTCCTTTTGGTCACATTCAGCCCTGAGCTAAGCCCTGGCAAGCACCACGGTCTAAGTTTAAGTTTAAGCCCATCCCCAGGCAAGATTCTGAAGACTGTTCCTCTGGAGAAACACAGCATGCTTTTCTGGTAGACACAAAGTGAGCCTTTCTTCTCCATTCCTGAAATGATAAAATGTGTTCTTGTGCCTACATTTCACAAGGAAGGAGGTAATCAGAAAGCCTGATATGGCCTGCAGTGTTGTCGGCAAAGTCATAGGAAAAATTCCTTATAGCAATAATGAATATTAAATGACCATTAAGAAACAGTAGTGACTTCAGAAGGAACCCACCATATCTTAAAAAAAAAAAAAAAAAGCTGCAGGTGAGGCAGACTGTCCAAACTTTATAGCTGCGACATGGTGAAACTAGAACACACCCAGGGTAGTCACCCTGGAGCTACTCCTCTTCTACACTGCCTGGTGCCCATTCCTCCTGGGCAAAAGGTCACTGTTTCAGCTTTACAGCCCATCCAGCCTCTCCCTCCTGCTCAGTGTTACCTCGTACCTCCTCCCTTTCCACCCCTGCGCTCTCCTGACGTGTCCATCTGGGTGCCAATGTGAATCTGGACGTGCCCCAGGAACTCTCCAGCTCCCCGGCCCACACTTCTTTTTCCACTGATCCACCAAGCCAAGGCCTCTGGCAGTCCTTCTTGGTTCTTCCCTCTTTAACCCAGCAGCAATGACTTCTGCTTTATAGCTGGCTATCTGTCCGGCCCCTCACCATCCTCACTGATAACTCCCAAACTCTGGCCATCACCACCAGTTACTTGACTGGTTACAAGACAAATTTCCCTGCTTCCATTCTGAGTCTCCACAGTCTAATACTGCACAGCAGCCGGACAATCTTTTTAAAAATTGAGTCAGTCCACGGCATTCTCTGCTGAATACCAGCTTCCCACCTCACACAGCACAGCCTACACTTTCTTATGGCAACCTATAGGGAGGGTTCTATGTGGTTTGTAATACCAGCCACAGGATAATCTCTAACCTTGAGTCCCAATTCTTTTCTCTCCCTCATCAGTTGCTCACCCACCAGCACTCCACTGGCTATACCCCTTCCCCAAATGTATCAAGTATGCACCTGCCTCAGTGCCTTTGCACTACTGGGAATATTTTCCAACAGATGTCTGCTTGGTTCACAGGCTACGTCTCTGCTGAAATGTCCCTGATCAGAAAGGCCTTACCTGACCTACCTGTATTTCCCCCACTGGAATGTCGATTCTGACCCTAATAACAGCATGCTTCCATAGGGCTTCCTATGTGCTATATGCATGGTCTCACATAACCCCTGTCACCTCATGACAGAGAACTGCTATCACCTTCATTTTATGGAAGAGAAAATGGAGATGTGGAGAGTTTAAATAGCCTTGGCTAAGGTCACTGAGCTAGCCATTAGTGCAGTAGATCAAATTTAAACTCAGGAAATTGGCTGTAGGGCTTGTGCTATTAAAAGTATATTCTAGAAAAGCAAGAAGTTTGCCAGTTTTGTTCAATCTCTACCCTATGCCAGAAACCATGTCTGGCACATAGTTGAGATTCAATACTTATTGAAGAAGTGAGGGGCCTCATCTGTGTCACACTGCTTTCCTTCCAGACGGCTGGCTCGTGGGGGAGCTGTTCAATACACATTTGGTGAATAATGAGGCTTTGAGGAGAAATAAAAGACCCAGGGCAGTGCTGGCCAGAAAAATTTTCTGCAACGAAGGCCATGCTGGATATCTGTGCTTTTTGACACAGAAGCCTCTAATCATGTGTCATATGGCATACCTGATACCAGCCTAGCACAACTGAGGAGTAACCAAGAAACTGAATTTTAAATCATACTCTGTATAATTTACATGCTGACAGTTCTCCTGTGAGAGAAGCCTTCAAATGGTCACACATGGCTAAGGACTGTGCAGCTCTAGGGAAGATGGTATGGGAGCAAGATGAACATAGCTCTGGGTCCAGCATGAAGTACAATTCCCAAATTGTTGGTCTTTGCATGAGTTTGAAATATTAGGAGAGCCACAGGCTTGGCCATACTACTTCTGTTATGCTGGTTGGTGCCCAGAGCTGTTGCTCTCAGCTCAGGACTAGGAAAGAAGGACCCTAGCAAGAGCATGGGAGCACACTGCCCAGCACACTCACCAACAGAAGTCTAGACACTGCCCACACCCAGCCTGGCCTGCCGGCATGTAACCTCCCGGATCCAGGTCA
This sequence comes from Urocitellus parryii, assembly GCF_045843805.1. Taxonomy (NCBI): domain Eukaryota; kingdom Metazoa; phylum Chordata; class Mammalia; order Rodentia; family Sciuridae; genus Urocitellus; species Urocitellus parryii. Next base: position 5,216,433 of record NC_135539.1, on the reverse strand, counting down.
ACCTTTTGAATTATTACCTATGGGGCAGGAGATGATGCCTGGAATGACTCACCTGTGTTTCTGCCCAGCTATCAGCCTGTGCTCTGCTCTATTTCTGAGAGGAGCTTGCCAGTCAAATGACAACCACTATGGCAAAATACACACACTCTTTTGAGGCTACAGAATAGATCAGGTTGGAAGAATGCTTCAAAATACCAGTGCCCTGGCACAGTTCCCCTGTGCGTCTGAAGATGCTGAGCTGAGACTGCTGTCTGACCTGTGCCTCTCCCCACACTCACCCCGTCCTCAGAACACATCCTTGCACCACAGGCTACGCCAAGCACAAAGGCTATGCAGGAAGGACACTGAAAAGGGTCAACAGCAGGGAGAGCCCCTGGACTGAAACATGACTAAATGTCTTTACCCTCCAGATGACCAACTCAGCCCTGAGAGAAATGCCTTTGTACTGGGGGCCTGGGCAGGGGCCTTTGGCTGCGCTAAAGCCACCACCAAGCTCTCAGCGCACAACCATCTCCCACCTTTGAAATACCAACGCAAAGCCATGGTCAGATGCCCAGTAAGCCATATACTGCTTAGGGCTCGGCCATTGACTCACTGAATTCTCATAATAATGACCAGATGAGGAAACTGAGGCAAAGGAACTGGCCAAGATCATGCAGCTGTAGGAAGTCACAGGGCCACAATTCAATCTCAGGGCCTTAGACCTAATCTCTCGATATACATACCCTTAAACAAAAAGAAGCTAATTCTCTCCATGGTGACATAGGAGTTGATGAGATACTTGCTTTAGAACAATATGGAATGTGAAAAACAGGTTAAAGCCTGACAGCCCAGATTCCTTCTAGATCCCTGGGAAGACAACTCAAAAGCCACATGACACCTACTATGACTAGATCACACTCCCTGTGAAGTGTCCTGCATACTGCAGTTGGCAGTTTTCTCCACCTCCTGGCTCATGGTCATTGGGGAAAGGGCTTTCCTATTGTTTTAGGCCATTTAACAGTGAGACAGAATGTCTCTAAACAGACTACATACACAGTGGCAGCCACAGAGATGCTCCTTTGGACCCAAAAAGTGCTGTTTTTTGTTTTAAATACGTTAATTTTTAATTTATTTTTATATGGTACTCAGGATCGAACACAGTGCTTCACACATGCTAGGCAAGAGCTCTACCACACACCTATATTCCCAGCCCCTTTTACTTTTTATTTTGAAACAGGTCTCCCTAATGTTGCTTAGGGCTTTGCTAAGTTGCTGACTCTGGCCTGGAATTGTGATCCTTCTGCCTCAGCCTCCCAGCTTGCTGTCCCTGCATGTTCGAACATTTCTTCTTCCAATCAGGCAGCTTCTCTTGCTCTCACTGCCTGCCTGGCCTTACTGGTGTTTGAATCTGCCAACCACGCTCTGATGTCTAGTGGTCTGGTCACCCACTTTCCTGCTGGTCATTTGGGTTCTGTTTCTTCTATCCTGCTGCTGACAGTTCTCCTGTGTGAGAGAACCCTTCATCTAGATATTCTCCCTGGGCTCCAGAGACTGGACCTACGTTTTGTCAGCGAGAATGAGAAAGACACAACATTCCCACTGATTTCACCCTGCTGGCGCCTCAGATGCTACCATCACAGACCACATCTTTTCTCTGCAGAGCAGCCTATGCCTTTCTTTCTCACTTTCCCAAGGCGAGCTCATCCAGTCACATGAAGTCAATCATCCTTCCTCCAGGGCTGCCTCCCAAACCTACATGTCTAGTCCTATCTATACTGTGCCTCAAATTCATCACATTCAGAATAGAATGGGGCTGGGGTGTGGCTCAGTGGTACAGCACTTGCCTAGCCTGTGTGAGGTCCTGGGTTCAATACCTAGCATAGCAATAAACAAATTAAAAACCCCAATCCCACATGGACCTGCCCTCTTTTACTTCCTGGAGGGTCAGCTCCATCTCCTGACTCCTCTGTGTATAAGGATCTTATCACCATTTTCTCAGAAGCGAAGCTGACAATTACCTTCTTTTCCCTTTTCACATTCATCCTTTATACAACTGGTTACCAAATTGTAGGGAGGCTTCCTCCATTGAACTTTGAGCATACTCTTTTTCAAGACTTACTATTGCCCCTCACGAATGTGTACCTGGCTTTGAACCTGTAATGCGTGGCGCATACTGCCACTTTCACTTAGCTGCACGGGGCCCACTGCTTAAGAAGACCACAGGCCCTCCACAATCTACTGAACACTTGCCCCCATCTCTGCTTGCCTAACTGTCCTCCACTGTACCAAGACATACACACCATCACCTCTGGGGCATCTTCTCCCTCTGTCACTAGCCCTTCCCAGCCAGCCTGTGTCCACTGGCTCAGGTGGACTCAGGCCTGTTCATCCATCTCTCATCTGGGCTGCGGGCTTCTTCAAGGCAGCACTCAGGACAGGACTCCACACCACTGGTGAGCAGAAGCATGCTGCATGGTCCAGCTCTACCTTACACACAAGGAGGTCACTAAATCCAGAAGCTACAGTGGTAAGACAAACCTTCTCATCCTTTGGGGGCCGACCCCGTTTCCGGGGACTTTGCTCTTGGGCTCTTTTCAGAGGGGGTTTGGAGCCTCTCTCTGCAGAGCCTGAAGACACCCTCTTCTTTCCTTCTCCCACGTTCTTCTTCACCTTCCCTTCAGACAGGCTAAGTTTGCGCTTCTCGTCACCTGAGTTTGGCCTACTCCTCTCCTCACTGGAATTACGCCGACTCTTGTCATCAGCAGAGGTGTGGGATGATGTCTGAAAGTTTAATAATAATAATGATAGCCACACAACAGCTGCTGCTGCCACCAACATGTGCCGTGCACTGCTACAGGCACTTCTGTGAATCATCCTCACAGCCACCCTATGACACAGGTTCCTTGGTCACCCCCACTTACATTGGGGGAAGTAGATTAAAAAAAAAAAAAGAACTGAGTCACTTGTCCACAGTGCCAAAGCTAGGAGGTGGGGTTTAAACTCAGGGTACATATCCAGAGGCTATGCCCCTATGCTCTGTGCTGCACTTGAAAGCTAAGCTATTCCTCTTGGTTCACAAAACTTCCCCAACAACAAGCTATTCTGGAAGGTGAGCCACAGGCACAGAGTTGCAAGCTGATGAGCCAAAGGCTAATACCTTAAAACTGAAGTATTGCCCTCTCCAGGCATCTCTTAATAGAGTTGTGGGACTGGGTGACATTTAATCTTCTAGTAACTATGCAAAATAACAGGCTTAGTGAAAAGGGAAAATTGGAATCTCTCTCACCTGGTCTTTCCCTTTGGCTCTCCTGAGGAACTCTTCAACAGCATCCACAGCTTGCTGGAATCGTTTACCCTTGTTGATTTTTATCATTTCCTCTTTATGAGCATGATATGGCTTTAGCTGTTCCACTTTGATCCAGGCACTAGCAGAAAACAGAGAAAGGGTATGTGATCCATACTGTGAATGTTGAAAACTACCAAAGATCTCACTAGAGCAGAATGCAAACATCCATTTGGTTTAACTGGAATTTCAAAAAGGCTTGACACTTTTAAAAAACATGTACTCAACCATCCCAAACTTTTGAGGCTATAGTATATTTTCTTGAAATAAGTAAAGGAAAACCACCACAGCAGCCACTATAACAAATCAGAACATACCTCATATGAAATTGTATGTTATACACTATTGTTTCTATTCTCATTTACTAGCTTCAACATTCAACCACACATACCCAGCCACTTGCTCAGAACAAGAGAAAGCTGGAGATGGTCTCACTGTACAGCACAAAAGCCACACATGCATCCCTGGTAATCAAGAGTCCCTGAAAGCATCATAAACTATGGCAATGTAAGTGTGTAAGAAAACACTTGCTGCCTGTCAACAACTTGAGCCAGATTTATGTTCTGCCCATCAACCAAGAGTCAGGGATGTGGTCAGAGATAAAGAAATCCAGCAACTTCTAAAGTTGGTGGCTCTTACAGATATTTCCAGTTGCTGAGCCTATATTTGATCATAAATGATGGTATCCATGGCTATTAAACCACGCAAAACATATGGTTTGGGATGAGGGCAGCAGTTACAAAAGGAGGCCTTTACTAATGAGATTGTTCTTAAAAGTCAAGGTAGAATGCACTCCTCTGATATCTAATTTTTAATTTCTACCATCAACATGTAACATTCAAACTGAAAAAAGTAGCCAGTCATCAATTCTGGAATACCTGGCCTACCACACTAACCTGAGCAAGTTTGCAACAACTGGCTTTCTGTGGTTTCCCTGAATGACATTTGGCTTAGAAAATTTCAAATATAAAAGAGAATATTATAGGCTTGGCAACATATCACTTAATTAACATATGTTTTATCTTGCAATACTCACCAGTGTCATAGTGTAACCTTCAGAAAAAAATGGGTCAGGCTAAGGATGTAGAAACTGGGCTATCTCACTACTTAAACGTTCTTTCCTTAGAGAAGGCTGGAGGATATGCACTAATATTGAAAGTGCAAACTTCTGTATACAGAAATAATGCTACAACCCACAACAGCCACTTGTACTTTGGGTATTGTGTAAAAGCCATGATGGTGGGTCAGAACAACATGACAGCCCTGGGCTGCCAGCCTGCAAATGCAAGTCACCAAATGAGAGTGAGACAATTCCTCTATAGCTAATCCAAACAATTCACAGGGACACAGAGCTCTGGCCACAGTCATAAAACAGATGCTTCCCAGGGACTAACTCAGCTTAAAGTCTGCAATTTGACACAAGAAAGTCAATGAGTCCAATCCCAGGGAGAAGACAAGAAAGGAGATCTTACCCCTTATTTTTTGAACTGACTCCCCTGCCTCTCCCTGCATTTACAGTTGACTGTAAGGACAGGCTGGAGCAATCAGATGCAAAGTCAGTTAGGCTGCTGTATTAACTGTGTGGTATCAGGATGAAGTTTAAGAGCTATGGCATTCAGGACCCACATCACCCTCCTAGGAGCTGCAGGGTAGATGAGACCTGTACAAGTTTCCAGGAAAAGACCAACAAGGTGGTTTTTGTGGAGCTGGGACAACAGACTCCAAGAGCTTTAATCCCACCTACTCCTTCCTGCTACTGCCATCACCACCTCCTACCCAGCCTCGCATCAATCTCTGAATCAGAGAAAATGCAAAGGCAAGGACATCTATGGAGAAAGCACCAATAAATCAACACCCCCCCCCATTTTTTCTGTTGAAGCATTTTAAATGGATTACTGATTTCTGCCAGAAGCAACAGTACACTCAAAATTCCATTTACCCTCAAGATAGGAATTTGAGATACTACAATGAAATTTTCCTCTCTACAACCATCTTTGAAATTATAAAATAATTTTCTAAACAGTCCAAATAAGACTTACAAAAAAGACTTTAAAAGGATAAAGGCAAGAAACATTAATAAACTTAGGAAATTGACCTATTGTTGGAAAGGCATCCTGGGGCATCAGAAAGTCAAATACCAGCTCATCTGCTCCTAGGATTACCTCTTAAGTGAACCCAGCTTAAATCACTTTGGTAGACTTTTTCTCTAAAGACTATACCACAAAACCTCCCTCTTTTTAAAGTGGATGTGCTTTCCAGCTAGAACTTCAGCAGAGCACCCCTCTGATTCAGAGGCAATCAATAAATGATCATTGATGCCTTCCAGGCATGTGGCGGGGTGGTCCCCTATCAATGGGTTAAAAGGTGCTGGAAGGCTCACTTGGTAAGGCTTTAGCATTTGTTTTGTTGTTGGTTTTTAAATGATTCCTCACCGCCCTTCTCCCTGTGTTGGGCATGGAACCAAGGGCTTGGTTCATGCTTATTGTGCTCTACCACTGAGCTACACTCCCAGACTTAAACGACTATTCAGTTTCTTTCCTTGTAATAAGCTGAAACTTGTGATTTTCCTCATATGCTCCTCCCAATGCCTGGCCGGAGCTTTACCTTTTCAGTCTAATTTGCTGTGAGCTGGGAAATCAGAAAGAACAAGCTTACCAGGTTGTCTAATGTGTGAGGATTTGCTTTTATGTAGAAGGCAGTAATTATACTTTGCTTGTGGTGGTAAGCAACTAAAAAAAAAGTAACTAGTAATTGAGAGGCCATTACAGAGAAGGAAAAGGAAGGCCCCTTAAACTATCTAAAGGGAAAAGGCAAGAAAAGCAATGTGTGTAGCTTGCATCCACTCATGTGAAGATGAAAAAAATGAATACACACAACTTCTCAATGCTTCACCAATCTCTCTGGAGGGACATGACACAGGAAACGCTATCTATCTGGGCAGCTGAGGGATGGGGATGATTGGATCTGCCTTCTTGATTACTGCTTAACTTTTTTTTTGGGGGGGGGGACCGTAAATCTGTATTATATATAAAAAACAAGTCAGGGGCTGGAAATGTAGTTCAGTGCTAGAGTGTTTGTCTAGCATGCATGAGACCCTGGTTTAATCCCCAGCACTACAAAACAAACAAAACCCATCAAATTTGTACTAAAGGATCCTGTGTAGAACTTGGGCTATTCCAACTCCAGATGTTCCCCATGATTTGGAGACTTGCTCTGGAGGGGAGCTCCTGCCTAGCTGATGTAATTGCACATAATGCATCCCAGAGCAGCCAACTTACCCTGGTGTCCTAAAAAGTTCCTTCACATTCAGAACTTACAAACGAATACAAAAACTAGCATTTTCAAACACTCTGATCTGCTCTTCCCTTAAATGAAAATCATGTACATAGATGTTGTATTAGAGATGTCAGTCTATGACCAATCTCAAAGATTCTCACATGTGACTTCTTAACCTTCATCTTGACACAATGACCTGTACTGAAATCTTGAAGCTGGATGGAGGGGTGTGGGGGGATGACATGGACACAGTGAGAAAAAGAAAATGAACATGGGGCACAAAATCCAAAGGAAATTACAAGGACAGGGTCAGAAGAATATGGGTTCCCTTCTTCATATGGATTTGTGAGTAGTACTCAATAAGCAATTTCTTTTATGTCTTTTTTAAAAAATAATTAAAAGACTGGGGATTACTGTGGTGTTATAGGTCCAAGTCTAAACTATCCAGAAATACAGGCATCAGAAAATATGCACAGAAAATGAGGAATTCCTCAGTTAACTTCAAGCAAATGTAATCTTAAAGACATTAACAAAGACTTATATAGATAAGACCTTGTTTCAGAACCCTGAAAACATTCCCAAATGCTGGATGAGAATTTTAGGCTATACTGCCTACATTCATAAATGACTGGCAATTTCTTTTTGGGCCAGTTTCTAAAATTCCATCATATGACACATGCTTATCCATGAAGTCCCCAGTAGGCCAGGAACTGCTCCTGCTGCTGCTGGGACAGCAGCAGCTAACTGACTCTCTCTAGAAGAGCATTTGTGTCCTGGCATGGGGACACTGCTGTCTCAATCTAGAACAGTGGCCCTCACTGTCCACTTGCCTCAACTCTCCAACTGTTACATGGTGCTAGATGTAGGGAAAGTAGGCTAGTTGGTTCCAGGTGAAAAGGGATGCCTGCATGGTTCCAACTGTTAGGCTTCTCAGCATTAACTCAGATATCTGTTTCTAGAAGAGTTACTTGTACTATTGACTCAGATACCTCACACTCAGCCAGGCCTATCCCACCTTAGATGTGGCTTGATGAACAAAGCACCTCAGGCTGGAATCCTGGACATCTTATCACTAAAACCGGCAACCCCCTGGCCTCTCAGTTTCCTCATCAGGCAGGGTGGGGAGAAGAACCAAGACAAACCCATCCATTTCCTAAAAGGGCAGCAATAAAGATCAGAAGTGAAGATTGCTATGGGAACTCTGAGGTAGTTTGCAAGGTACCTACTATTTGTCCATGGTATTTTTGAATTGGTTTGTTTCTGGTAATTTCTAAGGACCTGCAAACTAAACTAACACTCTCTCTGTTGTGCGATCCACTGCCACTGATGAAACTTTTTAAATTCTGAGGTATCTCTTCTTTGATGGGTGACCATCACCCATCAAACTGTCCAAGGTTGACTCTCATACATTTGATGCTTAATATTTGGTTGTGGTCACATAGTGGAACTAGCAATGCTATAATAAAGTGATTTTTTCCCCTTTGTATTTACATGAAAATGGTTCTTTAAATGATCATGGGCAATTGTTTTGGCTATGTGGCTTGGCAAGTGAACCCAGCCATCTTAATAAGTTCTGTCCTTACCAGGGACATCTGATCAGGCAGGTCTGGCTCTCTCTTCCTCACAGTGGGATGCCCACACAATTTGGGAGAAGTTATAGTTGAGAAAGAAAATTTGGGATTCTAAAAGGATTAGAATCACCCTATATCTTGTTGCAAGGGGCTAACCATGTTTTTTAGTTGTAGTTGGACATAATACCTTTATTTTATTTATTTTTATGTGGTGCTGAGGATCAAACCCAGGGCCTCGCACATGCTAGGCAAGCGTGCTAGGCAAGCACTCTACCGCTGAGCCACAACCCCAGCCCCAGAGCTAACCACTTTATTCTTAACAAAAGTCCTTGCCAGAAGAATTCTAGTTACATATTTTATCCCATAAGTAGTGTGTTAATTTTGAAACTGAGTATCTCTGACTGAATACTATATTTCTTAGGAATACCACCGGGTCAGACCCTCTTCAACTGGGTGAGGGTGGAGGAATCAATGGAGCCCCTACTGCAAGATAGGCCACACTCATCCTCTCCTACATGAAGTGTTAAGGGTAAAGTCCAGCCTCTACCATAGCCACTTAGAGCTTTGTCCTTCAAACATCAGTTCTCATCCCTAAAAATCCACTTATACTACCTGTATTACCTTGAAGTGACTCTCTGTATTTGTCCTGAGCATAGTCACACAATATTCCACGTGCAGTGTCAACTCCTAAAGGCCATCCACTGGTTCAAATGTTCCGATCATGCTGTTTTCAGTCTCTGCTTTCCCATATTGAAGAGTCCTACTCTTTTGTCTGCTAGGTCCCTTTGTCTGGATCTTCACTAGTTCTATCAGATTCCCATGGAAGCACAAACTGAACAGCACATGGTATTCCTGGAGAGGCACACTATAGTTTTACATAAAGGTGGAGCAATACATTATTTCATGTTCAAAGCCTTTTTGGTCAGAAAAGCATACCTGGATAACTTCTTTAGGAATTTCCCACTCAGCTACCTTTCTTTCCAAACATACATATACACATACTCACTTGCTCTCAGGAGCATAATCTGTGTCTCACATTTTTCTTACATCCACTTGTCTGCTTCTTCTTACCATCTTTTTTTTCTGTCCTGTAATAGATCTATATCCTAACTTGACGTTGCTGAACACCTGCTATCTACCAAACCACACCAGACACAATGGCTTAGTAAGGTAAATCAGCTTGCCCAGATCACAGAGTAGGAGAGAACAGGGTCTGAATGCATTTTAGGCTGGTGACAAATCCTGAGTTCTTTCCTCAAAGCAATTTGCTGCCACCCGACAATCTGGATATCTTACCTTCTGATATTATGAAGATACTAAATAAGATCTGCCTTAACACTGATCATTAAGGAAGCATTTCTCTAAATCCTTACCCTTTGTTTCTCCAAGTTAACTGTCTTCCTATTAAAAGTCCCACAGTTATCTTAATTTTTAAATATATATTTTTGGGGTGTGGTGGTGCAAGGGACTGAACCCAGGGCTTCATGTTAAACATACACTCTACCACTGAGCTACACCCACAGCCCTTTTACATTTTTCTGAGACAGGGTCTTGCTAAGTTGCTGAGGCTGGCCTTGAACTTGCAATCCTTCTGCCTCAGTCTCTAGGTCACTGGAATTAAGGTGTGTGCCATCATGCTCAGCCTTAAGTAGCTTTTTATGTAGAGCTCCCATCAAGGAGTTTAAAAGGTTAAGGTTCTTACACCTAGCAGTTGCCTATGTCCATTTGCTTACAAACTCTCCAAAGAGCCCTAGTCATGAACTTAGAATTCATATCACTGTCATTAGTAGCAGGCTGTTTGTGTTCAGTGTGCACATCCTTTGTTATTGGCTGCACCTGTGTGCTTGGCTGAGCACTCAAGTTCACTCAACTCCAATTTCCTAGGTCTCATTTCTTACATAGGGATTGTAGTTTATTCATCTAGCATTTCAACAATAAAAAAATTATCAAATCATGGCTTGCAGGCCCTCTATAATCTGGCTGAGTTCCCATTTTGTTTCAGAAACGTGTAATTCTTCATTGAGTCAACCAGATTTAGCCAAGTATATTGCCTCAATTACTCCCAAGCTCCAGTTACCCTAGGCAGGGAGCTTCTTCCTTCTCAGGCCAGTCTGCTTAGCAGTATGTCCACTGCCTGAACTACCCTTGTTGTTTCTGCCCACCCAAACAGTATTCATCTTACAGAACTGGATTTGTGGCTTGTTTCTTCCATCAGTCTTCCTGGACCTCATTGTTTTCACCTCTCCCTCTTCCAGAAGCCTTTCATAATTACCTGCATCACTAACTCTGCACATAATTTTATCTGAACTATTTAAGTCTTATCACAACCAAGTATCTGAAAGGCAGGGACCACAACATTCACTTTCCTTGGAGTTCCTTCAGTGTCAATCTCACCAGGACATTCTTCTTTAGGGAATTAGAATGTTCCCTCTTTCACAGGTTCTCCTCTCACAGCTCAAAGCTAGTAACTCCTGGAAATACTGCCACCAGAAGGCTGGTAAATTGGTTTGTGACAGAGAATTGGGGGCGGAGTTTATCAGTATCATGAAGGTCAACAAACTAGGCAAATGTGAAACCCGGAAGAGCACTGATGTATAAACTCCTGAATGAGGAAAGCATACTGTTCATAAGGGATTTTCATATGTAATATTATATATTGCTTTCTAAGAATAAATATTTTAACCATCAATGTCAGATTTATCAAAAAAGTCAGACCTTTTTTTTTCAAACCCAGAGTTACATTTTCCTATAAGAATCAAATAGAAATACAACTACTTTAAAAAAAAATCAAGCAAGCTAGCTAGATACAGATAATCAACTTGATGTAGTGTTGACAAAACTAAAAAAAAAATTGCTGGAAATTCAAGTTAATACACATTGTTCCCTTCATTGTGACTTCTTATATGACCTTAAGCCAAAGAATCTACAATTAATGGTCCTGGATCCCTTTACTTGAGCTTTACTATTACAATGTCAGAGTATTACTACTGCAAAAGAGAAAAAAATTAAACAAGTACATTTATTAAGATAACAAATTTTAGCTTTTACTATAGACTTCATGAATAAATTTTAATGATATATGCCCACTAAAAGAGAAGCAAACATGGCTCTTATAAAAGAAACTGCAGGGGCTGGGGTTGTGGCTCAGTGGTAGAGTGCTCACCTAGCATGCATAAGGCACTGGGTTTGATCCTCAGTACCACATAAAAATAAAATAAAGTTATAGTGTCTGGGACTGGGGCTGTAGCTCAGTGGTAGAGCGCTTGGCTTGCATGTGTGAGGCAGTGGGTTCAATCCTCAGTACTACATAAAAATAAATTAATAAAGATATTAAAAAAAAGATACAGTATCCACCTAAAACTAAAATAAATATTAAAAAAAAAAGGAAGTGCCAATGGAGTTGGTAAAGAAAGATGTGAGAAACTATCTTAAGTAGAAGTTCTTACTTCTGATCATGAAGCCTAGTTCTTACCTGACTGACACTGCTTTTGGCCCCAGGACAATTTCTGCAAGATGAGAACAGCACATTTTATTTAGGCATGAAGCCAGATGATGTGCCATTCTTATGTACTATAAGAAGCCTGAACTAAGGATCCTCAGAATATTCTTTTGGCAGTTCAGACTCAGGGAAATGCCCAAAGACAACGACAACATGAATACTTGATGAATACCACTCACTGATCTTCTGTTCCAAAAAACTTCACAAAGAAACATTTCTTTCCACGTGGTTTCTTCAAGTCCTTGGGTGGATTAACAATCTAGAGGATAAAAGGGGGGAAAAAAAAAAGACTTGATAGCAATATGGCACCCCACTAGAAAAGTTTCTACAGCTCTAAGTTGTTAAAGGGGCATGGGGAAAGAATAGGAATGTGAATATATATATGGCCTAGAACTTGTTCATGTCTGGCACTTTCCAGTTGAGATATGTGGAAATGTACAAATATTCTGGAAATTCCCTGTAGCTAACATGTAGCAGTGCTCAGTAGATACAATATCCCTTTTACTGCAATGGTTCTGTTATACAAGCAGTTGAAACTAAGATAATATCACTTCCCCTCAATGTGTCAATGTCATTACTTAAGAAATATTCTTCAAAATACTTCTGGTGCACAAAGAGTTGAAACATGAAATGGTGAAAATAAAGAACAACTGAGGCACAGAAAACACCATATTGCAAAGTCTAAAGACATTTCCTGGATTCCAAGCAAGAATATAAAAACAGAACACTTGGAAAGCTATGATGGATCACCTCATGCAAAATGTGGAATGCCAACTTCTGCAAAGATGCACTGGAGCAGCACATATGGTAACAGGGGAAGAAGATTTAAACTTAGTCGGGACAAAAATACTTTGGCTTTTCACTAACCTACATTTAGACTTCTCTCTTCCTGGAGAATTTATTTTCTTCTTTTGTTAGATTTCAGCATAAATCTAAAATATGCTGAAATTAGAATTGATTCCCAGGGTTAACAACAAATTTCATAAACTAACTCTGATTCAAGAAATAAGCAATTACTGCAGATTAAATGATCTGGTTCATATTGTATTGCCTTTTTAAAAAATAACTGAAACTACAGAATATGAGTGTTATCTGAATGGGCCCAGTTTCACTCAGTGTTAGAAACTGAGGGAAATGCACTTTACATTTTCCACCTCCTCAAACCCAACTTTAGATATCATCCTTTGAAGAGCAAAACACTCACCTTTCCCGGCCAAGGAGGATACCGGCCGAGTTTCCCCCTAGAGAAAACACAAAGAGTCAGCACTTGCTCTGGAAAAGCCAGTCCCTCTCCTTCAAGCCACTCAATCTCGGCTGGCATCCTCAAGTGCCAGACAAAAGCCGGGAAACCAGGGTCCTTAACCTGGTTTCACAGCTGGGCCGAGACCCTGGACCTGGAATGAAACACCGTGTGTGTGTGTGTGTGTGTGTGTGTGTGTGTGTGTGAGTGTGAGAGAGAGAGACCCGTGCCTTCTCGGGCTGACAAGGAACACTGAACAACCAAACCGTCGGGAGCGGCTCGAGGGGAGCCTCCCGTGCCCTCCGGTGCCGGGCTGGGGCGGTTTCTCCGTCCCCACGGACGTGCCTTCATTCACCAGGCACCGAGCCGGCTCTGACCACCGCCCGCGGGAGCCGGTCTCCGGGTCCACACAAACTACGCAGCTCGAGCAGGGCGACCACGGTCAGTCTCGGTTCGGGCGGTTGTCGGGGACACAGAAGCAGACCACGAGAGGCACCGGTCACTACCAAGCCATCGGTTGTAAAGGAGAAGTCCCCTGTCCATTTCCTCACTGGGCAGCGCCAGCAATCGGTTTCGACACCCCGGGCCGAGCCGCCCGCACTGGAAGGTCTCGTCACTACGCGGGAGTTGACCCGCCTGCCCCGGCGAGATGGCCCCGCGGGTTCCCTGGCTCTCCCCTCTCCCTGGAGCCCCAGCAAGACCCCGGGGACACAGTGTCCTCGGGAGCCGCGCGGCGCCAGGGGGCTACCTGTGCCGGTCGCTCGGCTCCAAGCGCGGCGCGCCCCGGGGCGGCCTCGGGGCTCAGAGCTGGGCCCGCCGCGGCCACCCTCGGCCTCGGTCCCTCGGGGCCGGACTGCCCCTTCCGCCCAGCGTCGTTCGCAGCGCCAGCACCCCGTCTTTCCCTCCCTCCGCCGTCAGGACTGCGCAGAAGGGCAGCTCCGGGGCTGGCCGCGAATCTCGCGCCCCGGGAGGCCACTCCGCGGCGCATCTCGCTTGGCCCCAGCCGCCTGGACTTACCACACCAAGTCGCCGAGCCGCAGACTCACAGCCGCCATCTTACCACCCAACCACCGCCGTCGCACGGGCCGCCGGGAACTTCAGGTCGCCTCGGCGCCGCCCATTGGAGTCGGCCCGACCACGTGACGGGGCCGGCTGTCATCGGCCACGCCGCTGCTCTGACGTCACCGCGCCTGCCCACGGTCATTGGTCGGAAGGGAGGCACGTGACTAGAGTGCCGCGGTCTCCCCGCGCCGGAGCCTGGAGACTCCCGGCTCCTTCCCCCTCCCTCGGGCTCGTGACAACGAAGCGTCCGCGGTTTGAGGCGGCGGCGGCGGCGACAGTGCGGCCGGCGGAGCGCGGGAGGGAGCCGGTCTCGCGATCCGCCCCGCCCCCGGGCGCTGGACTCAGTCCCCCGCCCCTTCGGCGCTTCCGTTACGGCCGTTAGTCGGGCGCGGGCCGCGGGCCATCCCCGAGCCCTCGGCGCCTGCCGATCCCGTCGCTGAGCCCGCGAGCCGCTCTGACGGACCTCGGCGAGGCCTGGAAGTCAGCCTGCGCCAAGCCTGGGGCCCTGCGCCCGGCGGGCTCCGCTGACCGCAGCCCGAGAGGCCCGGGCCCCCGGAGTCCGCGCTCGCCCGCTGCCGCCGCCGGTTTCTGCGAAGTGCTCCAGTGGACGGCCGGCTCCCGGAGCAGCGTCGGAGCGGCGGGTCCGCGCCGCATTCCTGCCGGCGCGCCCGGTGGCCGCCCCCTCGTCGTCCCGCGAGTTGCCTCTGGGACGTGGAGTTGGCATTCCTTCGTGCCTTCTGGCCGGCGCGCGGCGCGGCTGACGAGGCCCCGGAGCGGGGAACCGGTCATGGGCCGCGGCACCGGCCGGCCGGCCGCCCGCAAACAAGGCTCGGGAGCCGGCCGCTAGCCGCGCGGCAGCCCGGAATCTGGGCCGGCATGAGGACCGCCGCGGGGGGACGTCCGCGGCCCGCGTCGGCGCTGGGGACAAAGGTGCGTGTGGTTGTCGGTGCTGGGCTCCCGCGTTAGCCTTGGTGTAGTTTGACACTTTGCAAGAAGTTGTGACAGCAGGAAGTCAGCTGCCTGCGCGGAGGGACTGTTAGCCGCGGTCGAGCTGGGCGCCTGCCTAAACTTCCGTAGACAGGTAGCGGCGTGGCTCTTTACAACAGAGTCCCTGCAGCCCGAGTCCAGGTGGACTGCCATAGAGCCCCACTCTTCCTGAGCCAAATGCCTGCTTGTAAAGGTGGCAGATCCACCCGCATTTCCCGTGGGCCATGTGCTGTGCAGAGGCTTTGATGGTGAGGGTGTTTGCGCTTGCTGGGTTGTCCCGGAACCTGATGTCTCTTTGGAGACCAGTTTCGATGAAGTACCGTGCATTATTTGTAGGGACTGCGATGAATTCACAGTGTGTGTATGTTCTTAACTGATTGTTTAAAGCATATTTAAGATTGTGGGAAATAATCTAATAAAATCGAGCACGTGTTTTCTTTTTTAGAAATTTGAACTTTTGAGGAATTGAAGTTATAGTAATGACAATAAAAATGTGAATCAGTTTTACAATTAAACTATACGCATTCCCATTCTTTGCAGGAACATTGCAAAAAATATGTTGTCTGATACCCTAGAAGTTCTAGCCAATGCAATAAGACATGAAACAAAGATCAGTGCAGTTTTCCAGAAAAGGAAAGACAATGATCATTTCTGTGGATGACAGTACTGCTATTTTGGGGAAACAAACAAACAAAAACCCACACTAAACTCAGTAAAGGGGTTAATTACAAAATTAGCATAAACAAATTAATCTTTCTGTTTTATCAATAACCAGTTTGAAACCAGAATGGTTAAAAAGTATATATTTATAATAACAATATATATATATATATATATATATATATAGTTCCTGGGAATAACCTGAGATGCAAAGGAGGCTACCATTGTTTTGCATAATCAGTTGAAGACTTTTTTTTTTCCAGTTGAAGTCTTTTAAGAGAAATGATTTTGGGGATAGAATACTAAGAATAATTTTAAACTCATTAAAGTTGAATGTTTTAAAACTTAGCTATTTTTAAGACTAAGTTTTACTTACAAATGTTGGTTTGTTTTATTTATAAATCTAAGAATATTCATGTAAAAGCAAGAATATTTGATTTTTTAGTAAGGTTCAATTAAGGCACCAGTTTAACATTAAATTCCCTTAAGCAATTAACTGTTTTTACCAGGTTAATTAAATTCCCTTATTTTTTTTCTTTTTTGGTGGTATTGGGGATTGAACCCAGGGACACTGTGCCAGTGAGGTATGTCCTCAGTTCTTTTTATTTTGTATTTTGAGACACGGTCTTGCTAAGTTGTCTATGCTGGCCTTGAATTTGTCATCTTCTTGCCTTAGCCTCTTGAGTTGCTGGGATTATAGTCATGAGCAACTGTGCTCCGGTTCCCTTAAATGTTATAAATGGCATTTAATATTTTTATACTTTCAAATATTTCAAATTTCAAAAGAGATGAACTTGTAAATCTAATAGTACAGTCTTTCCAAGAACTTAACATTTGTTAAGTCTAAACATGTAAATGTAAGTCAGGTTTTTTAAAACATGAGTACATAGAAGTTAATTTTGTTAAACAGTTCAAATTAAGATTGTAAATCTAACATGTCCTTCTTTAATATATCTGGTACTTGCCAGGTGCAATAGTGCATGATTTTTTTTTTTTTTAAAGAGAGAGAGAGAGAGAGAATTTTTTTTTTTTTAACATTTATTTTTTAGTTCTCGGCGGACACAACATCTTTGTTGGTATGTGGTGCTGAGGATCGAACCCGGGCCACACGCATGCCAGGCGAGCGCGCTACCGCTTGAGCCACATCCCCAGCCCAATAGTGCTTGATTGTAATCCCAGTGACTTAGGAGGCTGAGGCAGGAGAGTCACAAGTTTGGAACTTTAGTGAGACCCTGACTCAAAGAGTTGATGATGTAGCTCAGTGGTAAAGCTCTCCTGGGTTGGATCCCCAGTACTGGGGGGTGGGGATATATGTGATTCTCTTAAATGTTTCAAATGACTTAGGACAAATGATAGCATATTATGGTGATTATAAAACTTAACCACAAGTCTAACTTGTGTTAATATACAATAGGTTGATTTACTTTGTCCTCTGGTTTTATATATTTTCTTCTTTCTTTTAATTTTCTTTGCAGGGCTGGGGATCAAACCCACGGCCTTGTGCATGCTGGGCAAGCACTCTATAACTGAGCTACATCCCAGCCAGTATAGTCCTGCTTTTATACTGTCTTACACTTGCACAGTTGCTTTTGCAACTTAAGAGGAGCAGTTTTAAGGTCTAGGTGGATTGAAGTTGCAGTCTCAACTTGGAATGAAATGAGGTTATATTTTTAAATTACCAGCTGTACAGGGACATTAGGATCTGGTTACCATCTCTAGTATGGCCTTTCTTTTTCTTTTTGGTACTGTGGATTGAACCCAGGGATGCTTAACCACTGAGTCACATCCCCAGCCATATTTATATTTTATTTTGAGACAGGGTCTAAGTTGCTTAGGGCCTTGCTAAGTTGCTGAGGCTGGCTTTGAACTCCTGACCCTCCTGCCTTGCCCCTGAGCTGCTGGGATTACAGTTGTGTGCCCCTGTGCCCAGCTAAGGATGGCCTTTCTTCCTCCTGTTGAACATCCTGCTGATTCTCTTCTTACAGTGGGATGTGTCTGCTCTCTCAGTGGGAGACCTGTAAGCCTTCAGCTTTCAGCTGGATTTATTTTCACAGTCCAGTGTGTCACACATATCCCAAGAGCCGTGAATGTTTCTTTGGAAGTGTATGTGTTTGGGGGATTCTCTTTCAGCATCTTTGTACACATTAGTAAGTGGTCTGCACACTGGCCAACCTGTTTCACTGCCAGTCACTTTGCTGCCTGATTAGAAAGATTTTAACTCTTATAGTTGTTAGATATTTTTCTCCCTTGTCTGGTCTTAGATCACAATTTTACGATTATAATGAAAAGATTGGATACTGGATATGTACTAATACATCTACATGTATGAGAATATATACAAATCTCCCTGAATTAATTCGTATTTGTGTTTCATTTACAATCAAAGTATAGTGAGCCTTCTGGGAGAACTTGCCAAAATGATTCTAAAATTGAACTGAAATAATAAACAGGCTGGAAAAGCCAAATATTATTTTTAAAAGACAATAAGGATGAACTTTTAATTCAAGAAATTAAAACATGCCAGAAAACTTTTTGAAACTTTGCTATTGATTTGGTTAAAAATCTCTAAGTACTAGATTAATATAACAGATGGCTTTCAGAATTAGACCATAGATATCTGAGGCTTTACTCGATGATATATGCCAATCAGCAAGGGGAAAAGAAGATTATTTAGTGATTGATGCTGGGGAGAAACCAAGTTAGAGCCTGTCCTCATGCCTTATAGCATTGTAAGTTCAACTTGGGTTAAGGAGTTACATGTGAAAAATGTATATATGAAGGACTTATCAGGGGAATCTTATATAAGATCTGATTGGAGAAGGCATAAAAAGAAATTGTAGGCATAAAAAGAAATGGGAGGAATTGTATGGGATAAAAGTTTTAACTGCATCATTCTACCATCTTTTGATCTGGATCATGGGATTTGAGGTGATTTTCATATAGTTATGAAAAAAATTATATTTAGAATGAGTATTACTTAAGCAGAAAAAGAACAATAAATAGCAACAGAAATAAATTTAACAATGGATTCTTCTTGATAGTGAAATTATTTTAAACTTAAATCTATAAAGGAAGTGTTTGTTTTTATCATCTTGGTTTGACCTGGCCCTTCTTTTCAATGTTAACAGAAGCCATGCAGTGACACCTGCTAAGACTTGTTGGTAGCCATGTCGGAGCCCCACAGGGTCCAGTTCACCTCTCTCCCAGGTTCTCTGAATCCTGCATTTTTGAAGAAGTCCCGGAAAGAGGAGGTTGGGGGAGCAGAACAGCATCAGGATTGTGAGCCAGCCGCGGCAGCTGTTCGAATTACACTCACCCTCTTTGAACCAGATCACAAACGCTGCCCCGAGTTCTTCTACCCAGAGCTGGTGAAGAATATACGAGGAAAGGTGAAAGGCCTTCAATCTGGAGATAAGGTACACTCTAACATCCATACAGTTGCTCTGCAGACCTAACATGAAAGTGTCACTGTGTGCACATGGGCCTTCCCAGTAGGGAAGTGAGAAGTGAGGCTAGAGAGATGTGGATAAGGGCACATCAGTCATGGAAAGCACCTACAAGATTAGCTGGTCTTACTACTGATCATGAAGGAAGAGAATTCTTCTAGCATCATTTTCCTGATTTATGCTAGAGAAACATATATGGCTCATCTAAGGCTAATTTGAATTATGGATAACTAATATAAATAAAAGAAACAATAATTTTTTTCATAATGAGGTTGTAAATGTAACATGTAAGAGAGACCAGTTCTTTGGCTGTTGTGGTGCTAGAATTCTATGCTGGACATTTCCCTTTGCCAAGGGACTTTCCCTGTCTAGTGCAAGGACAAAGAAAATACACAGACTGCTGCTCATCTCTTTTAAACAGTAATATTCTGGGTAGTTTCTTGAATGGGTAGGAATATATTTATACATATACATACACGTGCGCGCCGCGCGCGCGCGCACACACACACACACACACACATAGATACACATATACCCTTTTTAACTTATTTTTTGCCAGAATTGGCTTGTAGCTTTCAGGGTGTTTAAAAATCAATTTGATTTCTTAAATGTTTTTTAAATTATCTATTTATTTTCCTAGCAAATTAGTTTACTTTTTACTATGGAGCTTTAAATTTTTAGTTATGGATAGACACAATATCTTTATTTTGTTTACTTATTTATGTGGTGCTGAGGATTGAACCCACTGCCTCACATGTGTGAAGCAAGCACTCTGCCACTGAGTCACAACCCCCACCCTTAGTATGGAGCTTTTAAACAGGCATAAAAGTGGAGAGCAGAGCCCATCGCCTGGCTTCAACTATTATCATGGTTTTGGCAATTCATTGACATTTCAGAAAGATTTTATAAATTTTATTTGAGTCATGTATTTAAGAACAATGCACATATGATAAATGCACAGCTTGATGGATTTTCACAAACTCAACACTGTGGAACCTGCACCCAGATCACAAGATGTAACATTTACTACAAACATTTGCTAGAAACCCTCCTGCCTTCAGCAGTGCACCACCCTGACCCTCAAGGGCAACCCCCAGTAGCTAAGGTCACTTTTGCATGTTTTTGTATTTTTGTGTAGATAGAATCATATAGTGTGAGTAGGAGCTTGAGTGAAGAACATTTTAAAACTCCTACTGTATTTCCAGTGCACTGTGCTAGGTTCTGAGGAAAAGGTCAGGACTGTACACTTGCATCATTCCGGTCTCTTAAGTGGCTCTTGATAAAATGAAGACAAGGCCAGTGCCTAGCTCACAAGGTATCTAAGATCATGTTGGCGAAGTTTCTAGCCCAGTGCCTCAGTGCTAAGTGCTCACTCAGTCTAATTCATGTTTGGACTGATTGGAGGAAGTACGTTTGGTTAGTAGCATTACTCACTTTTTTTTTTTTTTTTTGCTTAAAAAATGTATTTCCTTGATTGAGATCTTATTGGCTGAATGGAACCTAATGAATCTGTACCAAGGGTTACCTGTTATATAAGGGTCAGTGGGCAGAATAAAAGGAAATTACTTCAAATCTGTTCACTGTCTCTTTTCCAAAGTAGGATTGGTATCCTCTTCATTAAGAGGAACAACCAGTGGCAGGAGTTGGTTAACATGGGGTCAAACCAGATTGGTAGGTCAACTGAAATTAGAACTCCAGTCCTTGGAGCCCACTTTTTTGGTGGGCTCCAAATGATTTTCTCCATTGCAGAAAAATGTATGGAGCATACACAGAGAAATTTGGATCCAGTTTTAGTGGATTTATTCCTGGACTAAAGTTTTAGGACTTCTGAGTCATTATTGTTCTGCTCTGTAGTGTTAAAGTATAATATAACCTGGGCTGGAGTATGTATGGGTCAGTGGTAGATCAAGCTTGTGTGTGTGTGTGTGTGTGTGTGTGTGTGTGTGTGTGTTTTCCCCAGCACCACAAAAGAAAAAAATGTATAATATAATTTGACACATTTGTTTATGGGTCTAGCTTGTATTCCTTATAACATGAAAGCTCTCTGCTAGACACTGAGGATTATACAAAGTTAGGGAAGACACTGTCCCAGCTTTAAAGGAACTTGCAATCTTGTAGATGTTTTAGGAGAATTGTACCAGCACAGGCAACAAGTTACAATGTGATGATTGTTTAAGCTGGCTACAAACACAGGCCAGAGGACTTGGGCAGAGAAGAACTCACATCCAGGATGCCATTTTGGACAGAGCTGGATCTTTATTATGCTTGGAAATAGTCACTGGAAGACTGTTATTCTCAAAGCATTAAGGAGCACACCTTGACTTCATTGGTTTTCAATCAAGATTGGTGGGATTTCTTAAAATTATTTTAACTACCCAAGTTATATGGGACCATTGTAGAAAAAGTTGATGATATAAACAACCACATTTTAATAGCTACCCATTTGTGGTATGTATGTTGTATATAGTGTAATATTCCATTTTACATACATAGTTGAAAGTCATTTAACAGATCATTTATTTTATTTTACTTTTTAGTAGGTTTTAGTTGTGGATGGTCACAGCACCTTCATTTTATTTATTTATATTTATGTGGTGCTGAGGATTGAACCCAGTGCTTCACACATGCCAGGCAAGTGCTCTACCACTGAGCTACAACCCCAGTCCCCTTAACAGATCATTTATGAGTGTGTAAGTTTCAGTACGCAGAGATGGGAGGGTGGAATAAGAGTTTTTTTTTCATGCAGCATTAGTGTTTGCAAGTCTTAGTGGTTTGGTTTACTCTGAAGTTTTAAAGCATATTTAGTACAGGAGTCTTTTATTAAAGTTAATATATATTTGCCCAAAACACAAAAGACTCAACTGTGGAAAATTTACTTGATGAGAAAAATGCAAGGATAAGCTTATAGAGTAAAAGTATACTGCTTGAAAATATTTTGAGTGAGTATTGAATTGAAGGACAAGGAGAGATGATGGACCCTTGCAGATAAACTTCTAAAGACAGGGGAACCAGGTTTGACTTTGGTGTCTCTGGGAAAAGTGCATTTCTGACCACTTTGCTAAACAGCTCTCCAGAAGTTGTGCTGCATTCTTGGGCCATTGACTACTTTGAAATTCTGGTGAAGCCTGTGGACCTCTTCTTAGTACATTTTCAAGTGCATAAAATAAACTGCAGGGTTATAAAGATGGTCACCTGTATTGCATGCAGTTCTGTAGAGGTTGAGCATCCCCATCTAAAGGTCCTTTGCTGTGTCTCTAGCGCTAGATGGATGATTGTAGGCACTTAATCAAATTTTGTTGAATTACATGAATAAAAGGGTTCCTTTTTTAAACAAGGTAAACATTGACAAGATGGTAGCATGTATTCTACCTTGTCTTTTCTGAAAAATAGATTTTGTTATGTATAGGTTTTGAGTAGTCAGTGAAGGTTTTATGAATCAACTAATATTTTTTTTTGCTAATTCTTACTTTTTGTGAAATGATCTCTTTGCAGAAGAAAGATCTCTCAGATCCTTTTAATGATGAAGAAAAGGAAAGGCATAAAGTGGAAGCCCTTGCACGGAAATTTGAAGAAAAATATGTAAGATTTCTCTCTTGGGCAACCAGATATTCTCATTAGATGGAAATGGCGTGTTTCTTTAGTGGATTATGAAATAATCAACAATGATCTGGAAATAAGTATAGAACTCAGAGAAAACAGAATGCAGTTATTAAACAAATGCACTAAGGTATAGAAATCTCATATGACAGGAGCTAGTATGTGAGCTAAATGGGCCAATGAACATTTCCTTAGAGGAAGTGTCTTGGCATGAAGCATAGAAGCCATTTAGTTCATTCTTCTGTCTTAGACTATTTTATGCAAATACAAATTTTCAGGTCTTTGGAGAATGAGGTTTTGAGGGGGGATGAGAAAGACCCAGTGCTTTACCACTTTTAATCACCAGCTGATGAAGCTCAAAGACAATATTTAATTCTATGTGCTTATCAAAAAATATGTGACCGGGCTGGGGATGTGGCTCAAGCGGTAGCGTGCTCGCCTGGCATGCGTGCAGCCCGGGTTCGATCCTCAGCACCACATACCAACAAAGATGTGTGTCCGCCAATAACTAAAATTAAAAAAAAAAAAATGTGACTTATTGCTTTTAAATTTTAGGGCGGAAAGAAACGTAGAAAAGACCGAATACAGGACTTGATTGACATGGGGTATGGTTATGACGAATCTGATTCCTTCATCGATAACTCTGAGGCGGTGAGTTATTAATGAAAATGCAATATCAAACCTCCACATCGGGCTGGGATTGTGGCTCAGCGGTAGAGCACTCACCTAGCACGGGCAGGACCCAGGTTCGATCCTCAGCACCACATAAAAATAAAGGCATTGTGTTGTGTCCATCTACACCTAAAATATATATATATATTAAAAAAAAAAAAAAAAAACCCTTCACGTCTTAGCTTCTTCAGGTTGTGTCTGGGAAGCTGGGGACAGAGTCAGAACAGCATGCTCTCAGTGAGAGGAATGAGCAGCACTGATGTGAGAGGAAGTGTCCTCTTGGACCTGGGCCTTGGTGCCCTCATCTGAGAAATATGACTACTCTGTCCATCACACTTTGAAGCTCTCACATCTGTGATTGGTGGGAGAGAGAGGGCTATCTTCCCATACTGTCTGAAGTATGACAGAAGAAGAAGCACATTTACATCTCTTCAGACCTGCTTTATGCCTTTGGACCTTAGAAACAGAACTTGGAGCTGACAGTATGTTTTTCCCCTTCAGTATGATGAGCTTGTTCCTGCTTCTTTGACCACAAAGTATGGAGGATTTTACATTAACTCAGGAACTCTGCAATTTAGACAAGCATCTGAATCTGAGGATGATTTCATTAAAGAAAAGAAGAAAAAATCTCCAAAGGTTAGAACATGCTTGCTTTTGGATTTCAGAAATGTTTTTTTACATGACCCTGTAAGATAAGTGGGTGACTCCAAAGTGTGCGACGATTTGGGATGGCTCAGGAGGCTGGTGGAAAGGCTGAACTGTGCCAAGGCGATGTGGAATGGGCCTCCGTCAGCCCTCAGTCATCATGTTTGTCATGGATGCCCCAGCAAGCTCAGCAGAGTTGTGTGTTGAGGTGGCTTTGGGGTGGTGATGGGAGCGGTGAGGGTGTGGAATGAGGCATGTGCAGCACCCTTGCTTGGCCCTCTTCTGTGGATGTGTAGAGGACTTCAGTTCCCAGGGTGTCACCCACTGAAAACAAGCCACCCTTAGGCTAAGAATATTGTAGGGTCTGTCTGGCATTGCCCATTGTGTAAAACAAGAGATAGGGCTCACCTCAGCCCATTCCAAATGAGCACAGTTTCAGGCTTCAGAGAGACACTGTTGTCTCCCCTCTGGGTGTTTCCAGGACACACTCTGGTGGGAATGCTATGGGTTTGTGGTCCAGGGACTGCTCTGAGAGCTTTTTGTTCATGAAGGAAGAAAGACAGGTCTCAGGATGTGCCTGGGCGGAGCAAGGCCAGTGCCATGTAGTGAGTGCACTTGCTCCCTGAGTCAGGGAGCTGTGTAACTGTGCCTTGTCTTTGATTCTCAGAAGCGGAAGTTGAAGGAAGGTGGTGAGAAGATAAAGAAGAAGAAAAAAGATGACACTTATGACAAGGAGAAGAAATCGAAAAAGTCCAAGTTTTCCAAAGCCGGGTGAGAGGCAGCAGCTTTTCGCTAAAAAGTCTGACCCGTGAGGGCAGGACACCCAGGAGCTGACTCACCTCCCCCACAGCTTCAGAAGAGGCAGCAGGGCCTGGCCCTCCTGTCCTCCCTCTCACCTCCCACAGGGCTGATCTGGGCATAGTCGTAGATGCTCTCATCTCTTGTGTGTCAGATAGCCAGCGTTCCTCTGTTCCCCTGTCAGTGTTGGCAGCTATTTCTGTGACTATGTTATTGCTGACGTTCCTTGTTCTTTTGGGCACTTTTCTCTCTGCCCCAATTCTTCTGTCTCTGCTGTTTCCCTTTGTCTTCTATGGTCACGCTTCCTTTTCTTCACTTGGTCTTACCCCAGCTGCCTTCAAGTTGCTGCTGTTCTCTGCTGCTCCTGCTTTCTCCCTTTAAATACTTTTCTTGTGCCTCCCCTTTTTTTGCAACCTTTTATTTCAGCCTGGCAGTGGTTCTTAAAAACCCGTTGGATATTTAGCATTACGTGACTCTGTGTTGCTAACCTGTATTCACTCTTAAGCTTTGGTCCAGCAAGAACGAGCTTCATATGCCAAGAGGAGGGAGGAATAATAACAGGGTGGACTGTGACTGAGGTTCTTCTGGAGACCATTGCCCTGGGACAGGGGTGAAGGCCTCTTGAGTTTCCCTGTGGAGTGGTCCTACAGCCTGGGTAACCAGTTTCTTTCTTGCTTACAGCTTCACAGCCCTCAATGCCAGTAAGGAAAAGAAGAAGAAGAAATACTCTGGGGCTTTAAGTGTTAAAGAGATGCTAAAGAAATTTCAGAAGGAGAAAGAGGCTCAGAAAAAGAGAGAGGAGGAGCATAAGCCTGTAGTGGTCTCATCAGTGGAAGCTCAGGGCCTGCGGGACTTGGAGGGTGCTTCTGACCCCTTGCTCTCACTCTTTGGCTCCACTTCTGACAATGACTTGCTCCAGGTGGCCACTGCCATGGACTCACTGACAGATTTGGACTTGGAGCAGCTGCTCAGTGAGTCTCCAGAAGGAAGCCCTTTCCAAGATATGGATGATGGAAGCGATTCCCTTGGGGTGGGATTGGACCAGGAATTCAGGCAGCCCTCTTCCCTCCCCGAAGGCCTGCCAGCACCCCTGGAGAAGCGCATTAAGGAGCTGGCTCAGGTATGGTGACACAGTGTGGCCGGGCTTTCCTGGAAGCGGTCGGGCAGATTGGTGTTGGTTCTGCACGGCGTGAAGCTCGATGCCCAAAGAAATCCTTAGTGAGTTGGCAGTGAAAGTATGAGCTTTCCCCAACCTCTCCTCCTCCTGAGTGAGGAAAACAGTGTCAGCTTTGCACATCAGGCTTCACATTTAAGCCTTTCTTGGTTCTTTCTCTTCCAAATAATTTATTTTCTTCCTGAGAGATTTTTCTCTTTCCTTTTTCTACCTGTTAGTTTCTGGAATACTGTGTGGGAACACACAGTATTTCCTTTTTGTGCATAGACCAACACTGATGTTGACATCAGGCAGCTGAGTGAGAGATTCATCTTATTAACTTTTGAAAATGCACTAAAGTTTGTAAACATGTAAGTTACACATAGAGCATATGCTCAATTGTCACTGGGTTTTGGTTGCTCCCTCGCATTGCTTATTGTCAGCATCCGTGTTGGTAGCAATCACAGGAATGCCTCCTTGGTGCTAAGTAAAAAGGAGCTTAACTTGAATGTTGTTTGTGCCCCTTAGCAGCAGCAGCAACCTTTAGCATAGATCAACTGTTGCTGCTCCTGTTCTCTATGGATTTGGAATTCATCCCTAAGTGCTGAGACTGTCAATTCAGTGATACTAACTAGAACCAAGCATGGATCATTAGTTAATGATGACAATACCTTTTAGTTAAAATAACATTTTACCTTAGGCATTGTGGTTTGTACTGCAGTTCCAGTGGTGTTTGTACTCAATACCTGTAGTTCTGAACTAGTGATTCTCATAGCATATCAGAATCAATGCTATGTATTTATCCTTTATGTTCAGGGCAGGTGAAATGTCAACCACCTCTATAAATGATTTTCTCACTTCCAGAAAATATTTGAACATAGTATACAAAGCAAATAAACATCTTATTGAAATCTCTAGTTCATCCTTTTTAGCTTGCGTGCAGTGTTGGGCATAAGTGTTTTATTTGAATGTAATGATTTAAATGAATTGTGCCATGTCAGGGATTCAGAGTGTATCTTAAATATGACATTGAGGTGGAAGGAGCTGAACCTGAACTTGGCATGTTTGAGTGTACTGTCCTGTATTTGCTCTCAGAATTCATGTTAAAAAAATTACTTTGTTCTTTTCATTCCTATGGTTTGTAATCAAATTGTTTTATAGTTTCTGAACGTCTTGTTAAATAAGTAAGGACTATGTGATGGTAGCCAGTTGTTTTTTTAGAGAAAAGTCAAAATAGAATTCTTGGATATGTCCTCATTCCCACCATAGGTTGTGTTCTAGTGTGCTTACTTATTATTTCAATCTCTTGGGAAACACAGAGCACATCAAGTGGAACAAAATGCCGTAACCTGAAACAGCATGGGACTGTGATGCCAGAAAGCTCCCTTGGTGGATCCCCTGTCTGGCAAGCTTCCCTCTTGAGTGATTGCTCTTGGGCATGACAGACAAGGGTTCAGGATTCCGTAGGCAAGGTGGGCCTGGGTCCTAGAGATGCTGAACGTAGAGTTTGATATTCTGGTTTGAAAATACAGTGCTCAAGGGTGAAATTGACACTTCAATCTTCACCTGGCCCTGCTCCTGCATTAAGAAACTTTGGAAAATGGGGTGGGAAGTGTGTGGGGATTATCTATTACCCCACCAGTTGAAAAACAATTTCACTTTGCATATTCCTTTCTAGCTTCTGTATATGTTTTTATGCAGTTGTGATTATAGTTGTGAATAATTGTTTCATGATTTTTTTCACTTAATAAATATTATTATAAAGCCCTCATTATTTTTAATGGTTGCATTAAAAAGAAGGCTTATTATAGAAAGTTACTCCAGCAGGGCTCCTGCACTTGGGGCACCTGGAACCCCCACATGTGTACACAAATGCTCTGGACTGCAGGCCCTATTGAGAATTTGCTGGGAAAGGTAATCTTCCCAGGGAGAGAAGGCATTTGTACACAAAAACTGCATACAATTCCAAAAGTTGCATGTGGATATTTGGATCCTTAATAAGGAACTCTGTCCTGGATTTTGAAAGACATTGCGTTTTAAATTAATTTTAAATTAAATTTGATGTATATAACTATCATTAGCAGTGTTATGTGTTTCTCACTTTATTTTTCACTCCCCTTATTTTTCTTTTTTCCCCTTGTTTATTTTTATAATAAGTTGGTTAGATTTAAAATCTTGACCCTAGGTAATAATGTATCCATTTCTATTGCCTTTTTAAAAAGGACCTCAAAACTTTGACAGTTATTCATTTCTCCTGATTGTGGACTGGCTGGGTAGTTTCTCTTCTGATCCTGCTTGGTCTCACTCTTGGTTTTTTTTTTTTTTTAATACCCCTTTGATACTGGGGATTGAACCCAGGGTACTTTACAACTGAGCTACATCCCCAGTCCTTTTTCTTTTTTATTTTGAGATAGGGATGTCACTATGCTGCTGAGGGTCTCACTCAATTGTTGAAGATACCCTTGAACTCACAATCTTCCTGTGTCAGCTTTTCAAATTGTTGGGATTACAGGCCTGTGCCACCATGCCTGGCATGGCTCAGTCTTGCAGTGCATTCAGCTGGCAGGTTAACTGGGTGCTGGTAAATTAAATGGGTGCTGACCAGACCTCCCTTTCCTTTGGGCCTTTTATCTTGTGGAAGTGGAATTCTTAGGGCCATAAGATCTGGCTTTTACAGGTTATATGTGTCACACTGCTTCTGCCACACTCTTGGTCAAAGTGAGTCATAAGAGCAGCCAAGATTAAAGGGTTGGGGAGCCTAGGGCCTGCTCTCTGGGGGGCATTTCTCCATGGGAGCAATCTGTGCTCCTGTTTGCAATCTTCCACAGTGCATAGTAGATTCTACTCTGATGTGTAGTGATCTCTTAGGGAAAAACACACTCTTTATAGAAAGCAAAAAGTAGATTTACTTTCTAAGTGAGAAACTTAAAAAAAAATATTGAAAACTTACGTACACCAAGAGAGATGCCTTAATTGATGTCCATGTTATATTCACTGTTTTCTCGTGTTAGCTTATTTCTCATTTTCTATTCATTTGTACATTTTGGATCCAGGGAATATAGTGATTTGATGGTCTTGCCTTGTATTAACATGTTGATTACAGATGTCTTTTGTATAAATGGTTGGAACATACAGAGTGCTGAGAAAGCTCAACTTTGACACCCCGTCAGATTATTGTCTTGATATAGTTTGGCAACTATTCAGCCTGGTTCTTACATATGACCCAGGTCTTCTTTGGTCCTCTTTAGTTAGGCATTAAGTGGGAATGATACTAAGAACAGAAAGGAAACAGGTCCCGAGCACCCACACCTTTACCCTCCTACTGAGTTACAACCCTTGCATCCCCAGAAGTCCAGGGAGACAGGGACTTAAAGAGAATAAGGTAGGAAAAAAACCAGCTTGAACCAGGGGTGCTCTACTGTGACTAATCCTCATCCTGCATATAAATAAATAATATAACGGTCTATCAACAACAACAACAAAATTTTAAAAAGGCATTTGGAGGCTGGGCACAGTGACATGTGCTTATAGTCCAGCTAATTTGGGAGGCTGATGTAGGAAGATTACTTGAGGCCAAGAGTTTAGGGCAACATAGCAAGATAGAAAGACCCCCATCTGTTTAAAAAAAAAATATATATATATATATATCTTGGAACTGTTATAAGTCAGCATGACCAAAGTGTTTGCTTTAACCTCATTTCCTAGTTAATTTAGGATTGATTAATTTATACAATATCTCAGGGGCAAGGGACCTCACTTATTTCTGATAGACTATCAGATATCTATCCAGTTGCTTTTAATTAAATTTATTTAAAAATGCAGTGTTTGACTGATTAACTTCAATATGAAACCAGACCCTCTGAGGACAGTCTATGCAATTAAGACAGTTCAGAAGGAAAATCTTTTTAAAGACTATGTAGGCAGAAAACTTCTGAAGTATTGGAGAACAGGTTGATTGATACTGAAATATAAACTTTATTTAAAATAAAGACAAATTTTATTTAAAAGACTGTTGATGGGTTTGTCAAACAGCGGGGCATTTTAAAATACATGTTGAAGGAATTAGATTGAATTAATTGAGGATCTGGATCTTAGAACTAGCAGTAGTTGAATCAAAAGAATGCCTTAGTTTTTCTATTTTCTTAAACTAATGTTGTAATTGCAGTACCTTAAAAGTTCTAAGGTGAAATTCTGAATGCTGAAAGTGTAAGAAATTACACATGGTTGGTTTAAAAGCCATGCCTTTCTTTCTTCCATCATCCATCCATCCTTGTCACACCTTTCATCCAAGGCCTCTGGGCTGTCCTTCAACCAAGTCATCTTTAGAAACTTGAATTTTGCAGCTCTTCAGGTTAGTTTTGGTTAGACAGCATTAGGCTTTTCCTCATCTAGTTTGCCTTTCTATGGTGGTATCTGTTCATTCCTTTGTTCATCCATACATCCACTTCCCAATGTTTACTAAGTAAATATTATTTGATAGGCAGCTGTGAGGAATATATGGGCCAATGAGAGTTAGTTCTTGTCCTTCATGAGCATGTTATGTAAATGGATGATACCTATGCAGACAGTGGGCTGCAGCACAGAGCAGGATGAAACACTCTGCCATTTTTAGATGGCTGACTAGATGACTAGGTGGACAATCAGGAATCAAAAGAGAAACTCTTTGAGGGTACATAAGACTGGGACTGGAGGCTACAACGTTGGTCAACCTGTGGGGAAGGCAGGGCAGAGCTGAGGATGGGTGAGCAGCTGGTTGGTGGAATCCTCTAGAGTGTGGTAGGAGATGGGAGGCATAGTGGATGGCTGGGGCGCCCTGCATGCCATGAGAAGGAATTTGGGTTTGGGTCTAGAGTTGGTCAAAGCCACTGAAAGATTATGAAGGAAGGAATGGGAGGATTCAAGAAGGCTGGAGTGCAGATGTTAGAAGCAGGGAAGCAGGAGTCTGAGCAAAAGCTGGCAGGTCTAGTTTTAGGTAAGCTGTGAAGGGGTAATTGGAAATCCTAGTTCAGAGCTTAGAAGAGAGGGTACAGGGGTTTTGAGGTTTAGATTTTTTTTCTTAGTTGTAGTTGGACACAATATCTTTATTTATTCTTATGTGGTACTGAGGATCAAATCTAGTGCCTCACATGTGCAAGGCGGGTGCTCTACCACTGAGCTACAGCCCCAGCCCTAGAGGTTTAGATTTGAGGGACTTTCATGTGTGTATATTATTTTGAAGACATGAGGAGAAAAGAAATGATGGGAAGAAGTGAGTTCTAGGTAGAAACTTGGGAGTCCTTCAACAGGGAAGAGCTAGTGGGCAGACAGATGGAGTCAGGTTGGAAGGGCCCAGCAGGTGCAATTAGAGGAAGGTGGAAGGCTTGATCAGGATTTATCCCTTTCTCTCGACAGTCACCTTATCACCCGTTTGTCATTATTACATATCATGTCCGATTTCAAAAATTGTTATTTTGCCTACAACCTGAAAATCAGCATCCCTTTTGTTTAGATCACTGGGTCTCAGAGTTACATTTAAAGAGTTCTACTGATTGGGCTACTTTTAAAGAATACATATTCCTGAGTCTTGTCTCCAGAGATTGTGGTTTGATGGGTGGTTCCCACATGGAGCTACTTGTGAGGGCCATCTTCTCTGACCAAGGCATGGTTTGCCATTAGGATACTTTAGAGGTCTCCAGGCTGCTCTCCAGGTTATAAACTGTGTTCTCATGGAAAGCAAAAGAAGACAGTCTAGTAAATTCCTGTCATATCAGGCAATATGGCATGTCATTCCAGTGATCTGGATGATGGAGAATTTGTGTATACCCTAAGTAGAATAGAAGTTTCAAAAGATGATAATGACCTTAGGTGCTAAAGCTATACATTATTATTTTTATTGTTATTTTTGGTGGATAAAAGCTTTTATCTTATAGGTTTATTGAAGTTAATGTATGGAAATCTCAACTAACTGTGTAGTTTATGATAGAGTCTGGACACAGGAGTTAATAGAGTTGGCCTCTGACCAGATGCCTCAGGATTGCTTGTTTCTATGTGGCTTTGTTTTATGTGACTGCTGTTTTAAGTCCTGGGATGTACAGTTCAAGATGCTGCAGCATCTTTGAAAAAAATAAAGCATTGATCACAGGTGACCATAATCCGGGACTTGGGTAGACTCAGGAAAGTGTTGGGGAGGATTTTATTGACAGGTGCTTTTATGGAGCAGTGACTGGTGCCTGCGGGGGTATGTATGGGATGCGTGGGGAACAGGTTCTAATGGCTGTTACTGTCTGCTGTGAACCAGGCTGCCAGAGCTGCTGAGGGAGAGAGCAGACAGAAGTTCTTCACCCAGGATATGAATGGCATCCTACTAGAGTGAGTATCATCTGTCTGTCTGTCCATATCTGCTGTTACACGCCTGGGTTGGGCAGGCCAGGAGTGCATGGGAATATTGCTGACCAGCAATGAACTAGAGGACTTGGGTTAATATAGTTTTATTGATGTTGTTCATTAAATAAAACAGGGACGCTAAATACCTGTCTCCAAGAATGATAGATCTTACCAATCTTTAGCCAAAGGCTTTATTAGATACTATATATACAGTCCTGGACTTTTGGAAGAGGACTTCTTGTCAAGGGCGAGATGAGACTAGAGAGAAGGGGTTGCTTGCATGACCCTGAGAATCCAGAAGGTTGAGTGGTGGCCTCAGGGCCTGCTCTGTATTGGAGTGTTCCTCAGTATTTGTTCTCCTTTTCTTCTTTCTCTGCTCTCAATGCCAGAGTACCTCATTCCTGTCACATTTCTTCCAAACCTTGAAACCCCCGAATCATTGCACTGTATGAAATGGATTAAAAAGCAAAAACAAACAAACAAACGTAAATCTAAATGTACCTGGCCCTCAGGTTTGCAGCTTTTCTCTGGTTGCAGTTGCATTATGTAGCAGGAGAAGGTTATTGCTCAACAACTGAAAATTTTGCTAATATAAGAATAGTTGTCAAGACTTGGGAATGTTCTAGCAAATGGCCTTGCCCTGGCCAAGATCTGGACTGGCTACTTGGGTCAGGAATCATGGGCTACAAAGAGCACCTGAGGGTCAGAGTGGATGGGAGGTTTGTGTCAACAAGGAACCCACTTGAGCATGCCAAATATGGAAAGCTCAAGGCATTGAAGAGAATATTTTTCTGCTTATTCAGCTGGAGAAAGTGGAGGGGGTGAGGATTTCCTTGACCTCATAGTCTTGGAGAGAATTGGGAACTGGAAAAAAGAAACACTGCCAGAAAGTATTTCCTGTCAACCCCAAGTAACTCATTACTTCCCACTTGATAGCTTTTATGTCATATTTGTTTGTGAAATTTTGTACGTGGATCTTGTTCTCTTGGGCTCTGTTTTCTTGACTGCCTTTGACTTTGTCCTGTCCTTGACCTGAAAAGCCTTAACCCATTTTACCTAGCCAAGTTTGGGAATTGTTTGTTGATTGCCAAAGATTTGTTGCCTTGGCCACTCAGTTGCAGTGTGGCCCAACAGGATGAGGTTGGACCTGCTTTTGGCCCCTAGCTGGCCTCACCATGTAGGCGGATCTAGTGAAGAGAGATGCTGCAGTGAGCTGCAGGCCGTTGATGACTCTGTTCTGTTCTTCAGCATAGAGGTGCAAACTCGGGAGCTGAGTAGCCAGATCCGTTCTGGGGTATATGCCTATCTCTCTTCATTCCTGCCCTGCAGCAAGGACGCTCTGGTTAAACGTGCTCGAAAACTTCACCTCTATGAACAGGTGTGTGGTTTTGGGGCCCAGCTGAGGGGTGGCTACTCAGTACAGAGCCCTATCTGTAGCTGCACTGCTTCCTTTTGATTACCCTGTCATGTCTCCTTGGTGTAAGTCTGGTGTGTGAACAAGACTTGTGCTGTGTCCTGCTCTCTGCAGGGTGGGCGCCTGAAGGAGCCTCTCCAGAAGCTCAAGGAAGCCATTGGCAGGGCAATGCCTGAGCAGGTGGCCAAGTACCAGGATGAGTGCCAGGCACACACGCAAGCAAAGGTCGCTAAGTAAGTGTCTCTTTGCCCTAGTGCACCATTATCCTGTTGTCTCTTCTCTTCACACCTCTCAGTATTTACTTTCATTTCAAACCAGACTCTTGGCTCTTCAGCATTTTCATGTCTGATCTTAGAAGTCCCAATTAAGTAGGGAGGAGGAGGAAGAGGCGAGGAGGAGGTCTTCAGAGTCCATTTCTTTCTCTTCTCTGTGTAGGATGCTGGAAGAGGAAAAAGACAAGGAGCAGAGAGAACGGATTTGTTCTGATGAGGAAGATGATGAAGAAAAGGGTGGCAGGAGGATAATGGGACCAAGGAAGAAATTCCAGTGGAATGATGAAATCAGGTGTGCCTAAGCTGGGACCTTGCCTCACTGGAGGGTTTGTGGGCCAGTTTCTGAGCATGTCCCCATACTGCTAGTGAAGGTTAGGATCATTTACTTTCATCAGAACAGCTGAAAGCACATGATTAACAGCTTGAAGAAGAGTTGGGTGGTTGCAAGTTTCTGATTTCTGCCTACTTCTCAGGGAACTGCTGTGCCAAGTGGTGAAGATCAAACTGGAAAGCCATGATCTGGAGAGGAACAAGGCCCAGGCATGGGAGGACTGCGTGAAGGCCTTTCTGGATGCAGAGGTCAAGCCTCTCTGGCCCAAAGGCTGGATGCAGGCCAGGTGAGGGTCAGTGTGATCAGACAGGAAAGGAGCCACTGTCCAATTGACTCAAATCTGATGTCACCTGAGTAATTTGGGGAGATAATAGAAGCTAGGAAAGATTGTTGTCAGTCTTGCGTAGAAGAGAGAAAGTTCCCTATGGGGTTTTGTCATTGTCATTCTTCACCCTTCTGTGGCTCAGGATTGGCTGCATGCTTCTTATGCCCTTTCCTGTTTTGACATAATGGCTCCTGCCAGAGGTTGAGAGATGGATTCATCTTGGGTGCTACTTTTTCTGGTTGCTCTTTGCAGTTTTGGGGATTGACCTGAACATACTAGGAAAGTGCTCTACTGCTGAGCTACATGTTATTTTGAGATAAGGTCTCACTAAGTTGCTAAGGCTGGCCTCAAACTTGCCATCTTCCTGCTGCCTCCTGGGTCGCTGGGGTCACAGGCATATACCACTACCCATCATGGGTGCTTCTTTTTGTGGTTTTTATTTTGGTTTTTGTTTTGATACTGGGGATTGAATTCAGGGATGCTTAACCACTGAGCCCTTTTTATTTATTTATTTTAAATTTTTTTTTAGCTGTATATGGACTCAATGCCTTTATTTGTTTTTATGTGGTGCTAGGATTGAACCCAATGCCTCACACTTGCAAAGTAAGTGCTCTACCACTGAGCTAAAACTCCAGTCCCCTTTTTATTCTTTGAGACAGAGTCTTGCTAAGTTGCTTAGGCCCTTACTCAGTTGCTGAGGCTGGCCTCGAACTTGTGATCCTCTTGCTTCAGCCTCCCATGTTGCTGGGATTACAGGTGTGTGCCACTGGGCCTGGCTTCGTGGGTACTTTTAAAAAATTTTTTTATTCTATTTTGTTTTATATATGCAGCAGAATGCATTATAATTCATATGTTGATAAAGCATAATTTTTCATATCTCTGGTTGTATACAAAGTATATTCACATCATTCATGTCTTCATATATGTATTTAGGGTAATGATATTCATCTCATTACACCTTCATTTCTACCTCCATACCCAGTCTCTTCCCCTCCCACACCTTTGCCCTATCTAGACTTTGTTTAACCTTCCCATGCTCTCCCTCCCAACCCCATTATAAATCAGCCTCCTTTTATCAGTGAAAACATTCGGCATTTGTTTTTTGGGGATTGGCTAAATTCACTTAGCATTATATACTCTAACTCCATCCATTTACCTGCAAATGCAATGATTTTATTCTCTTTTATTGCTGAGTAATATTCTATTGTGTATATATACCACATTTTCTTTATCCATCCATCTACTGAAAGCCATCTAGGTTGGTTCCACAGTTTAGCTATTGTGAATTGTGCTGCAATAAACATTGATGTAGCTGTGTCCCTGAAGTATGCTGTTTTTAAGTCCTTTGGGTATAGCCCGAGGAGTGGGATAGCTGGGTCAAAAGATGGTTCCATTCCCAGTTTTCCAAGGAATATCCATACTGCTTTCCATATTGGCCGCACCATTTTACAGTCCCACCAGCAAAGTATGAGTTTACCTTTTTCCCCACATCCTCGCCAACACTTATTGTTTCTGACTGGAGTGAGATAAAATCTTAGAGGAGTTTTGATTTGCATTCCTCTAATTGTTAGAGATGTTGAACATTTTTTCGTATATTTGTTGATTGATTATATATCCTCTTCTGAGAAATGTCTGTTCAGTTCCTTGGCCCACTTATTGATTTTTTTTTTTTTTTTTTTTGGTGTTTAGCTCTTTGAGTTCTTTATATACCCTAGAGATAAATGCTCTATCTGATGTGCAAGTGGCAAAAATTTGCTCCCAAGATGTAGGCTCTCTACTCACCTCACTGATTGTTTCTTTTGCTGAGAAGCAGCTTTTTAGTTTGAATCCATCCATGGGTGCTTCTTAATGGTCCTCAAAAGTCTCATTTTCAAGTAGCAGGACCGTCATCTTCCTGGAGCTAAATACCAGGCTTCTGTTGAAGAGGTCACTTCCCACAAATGGAGTATGTCTGCTGTACACAGGGCAGGGAAAGTTAGCTAGGGCTGATTTTCTGTGTTGGGCCCTATTTATTTGTAATTTGCACAAATCATAAAGCCTTGGGAATTGTTCTGTTCTTATAGGTTGGACTTGTATGAAGAAATTTGTTTTGAGTTTCACCCCACATTTTCTTCTTGGCTGTGTCAAGGATAGGCAGTAAGGAAAGTGCTTCTGCCTAGGAGAAGGTGGCCATGAGGTCAGGGACAGAGCCATAGTCTTTTTTTATAAAGTCCATACTCTTGGCTTTTGATGGGCTTTTGAAAGGCTTCCATCCCACCAGGGTGGCTGCTTTGGACTCTCAATAGGAATTCAGCTCACCAGTCAACTGGATTTAAGAGCAGCCACCAAGTACCAGAGTTGCTAGAAAAGCTCTGGAAATAGAATGGTGGTGTCTAGGGTGAACAGAATGCCATGTTCTGTTTCTTTCAGGACTCTGTTTAAGGAGAGTCGACGAGGCCATGGACACCTGACATCAATTTTGTGAGTGTCTTGGCGTTTTTCATTTCTCAGAACACTGTTGTTTTATCTCTTTCTGTGGATCTCCTCTGAACCTTCCCTGTGTTTATTTCTTTGAACAGAGCCAAGAAGAAAGTAATGGCCCCTTCTAAAATCAAGGTGAAGGTGAGTCAGCTTGCTCAGGTCATATGCTGGCTGTCCTTTTCTCCCTGCAAGCAGTGCCCAGGAAACTTCTTAAATGACCATGGCAGCTGTTGAGTTTCACTGGTCTAGGGGAATAGCTATTCTTGAACCAGGGCAGAGACCTGCATGGGCCATTTAATCCTCCTGCCCCAGGCTCAAGTCTATAAAACAGTACCTAGCTGGCCCAGTTTCTGGGGTTGTTGTGGGGTAGGTGGGATCTTTGGAAGTCCTCTGAGGAGTGAGGCACCCCTGCAGTTGTGAAGGTCGTACGCCAAGATACACTCCTGGCCAAGTGCAGTGTAGCCTGGAGCAACAGCAGAAAGGAGAGGCGACTGTTGGGCTGCCTGCCAGAGTGCAAGAGCTGCAGAGACCTCTCAGTGTAGAGAACATTGCTACTTGCCATATTCTTACCAGTTCCTAAGACTTGGTGGTCTCCTTAGCCATACCTAAAGAGATCGTGAGAATAAGTTGTGCCAGCCATATGTTCCTGAGTATCTGCCAAGCTTCTACAGTGTCTGAGACATACTGTGATAAGTATCAGAGGTGCAGGAGTGACAGGATAGATTCCTTTCCTAGTCCCATAAGGACCGAGGAGAGATGGGTGCTGGGAGAAATCAAAGAGAAAAGAAAGCTAATTTAAGATAGTTCTTATGCCATGTGTCAGTCTGCAGCAAGGAACACTTCAAGACAGTGTGAATGCCACTAGGCAGTGTGTCTTCTTGCATAGGTCTTGTACTTTTCAGAAACAGAAAAGAGAAGTTTCCCTGTGACTGGGCATGTCCTTAGCCACAAAGCATAACATATACCAAAAGGTGCCTAAGACAAGGCAGGCTTGACATCTGCTCTGTCCACACCTTGTTTTGTAATTATACAGGAATCTCAGATCTTTGAGTTGTTCCCATTTATGTCCTCACAACAGGCCAGCGCTGGCATCTTTGGACATTTCTAAACAGTCATCATTTCTGTTTTCATTTAGGAGTCTTCTGCTAAGCCTGATAAAAAGGCTTCCGTCCCATCAGGACAAATGGCTGGCTCCACTGCTTTGCCATCGGAACACCAGGGAGGAGGCCTGAACATTGGGTCCACGAGTAGGGAGCCCCCATCCCAGGTGTCTGGTGGCCTCACTAACCCTGCTCCTGTCAACCTGGAGGACTCATTGGATGAAGACTTGGGCCATGATCCAGCCTCCTCGATGGAAGCCGTGTCCAAGGAGCTGGCCGTGTTGAATAGCAGAGTGGCTGGGAGCTCTGAGTTCACAATGGCTGCACCCTCCAAAGCACCAGCAGAAAAAGTCACAGGTGTTTTGTGTGCAGAAGAGAAAAGGAACTTTGTGAAACCCAACCCCTCTGCACCACCACCCGCTAGCACACTGCAGTCACCCCTAAATTTTCTGGCTGAACAGGCTCTAGCACTGGGGCAATCCTCTCAGGAGAAAAAACCAGAGAGTTCTGGCTACAAAGAGCTGTCCTGTCAGGCTCCCCTCAGCAAGGGCCTGCCAGAAGTACACCAGTCCAAAGCAAAGCACCACAGCTTGCCACGGACGTCTCATGGACCCCAGGCGGCAGCTCCAGTACCTGGCCCCCAAGTCAAAGTCTTTCATGCAGGCACTCAGCAGCAGAAAAATTTCACGCCCCCAGCTCCATTTGTCAGTAAACTCCAAGGCCCAAAGGCTTCCTCCCCACAGTGTCATCGTTCCCTTGTGCAGCTAGTGAAGACAGCAGCCAAAGGCCAGAGCTTCCATCCCCCCACACCAACCTCCTCTGGAGGCTCACCATCTTCCAGTGGCAGCTCTCATAAGACCCCAGCCTCGTCCTCTACTGCCCTGAGCCACCCAGCAAAACAGCACCCAGCCAACTCTGCGGGGCCATCTTATAAGAATAATCCATTTGCTGGCTCTATCTCCAAACATGGGGTTTCTTCTGGCAGCTCTTCCTCTGGAGGAACCCGAGTGCAGAGCTCTGCTTCTGGGACCCTGCTCCCCAGCATACAGCCTCCTTCCACAGGACAGTCCACCAGCCAGCCTGTCCCAAGCTCGACAGTGAAGAAACCACCTGTTTCCCAGAAGCTGACCCTGGTAGCCCCTCCTGGTGGTCCAAATGGAGATTCCGGTGGTGGTACCCAGGGAGTGGCAAAGTTACTGACCTCCTCCCTGAAGCCCGCCACAGTTAGTAGTGTGACATCATCTACCTCCTTGCCAGTGAGTATCCCAGCATGCAGCCTGTCCCACCCCTGGGGACTCAGGGACAAGGCCACTTGCCTTGCCCTGAGTGGAGAATGTGATCTGAAGCTGAAGGTCAGGTGGGAATAGTGAGCTCATACTCTGGATGGAGAACTGAGCTTCCTGCTCAGTCTTCCCTTTTCTGGGAGTAGGAAGGCCCAGGATAACCTGCCTGTCTTCTTAGGAGGGTGAGTGGAGCAAAAACAGCTGTCAGTATTGTGCCTGTAGAGAGGCTGGGTCTGCACCTGCACAATGAGCCACAGAACTTCCCTCCTTCCACCTCTGACCTGTGTATCTCTCCAGAAAATGCCTTCATCTGTCAGGTGCTAAGGCTTTCATGCCCTGGAAATAGCAGTACCTTCTGAGAACGATTCTCTGATTGGTTTTGAAGGAATCTGCAGGTCAGAGGTGATTTATCAGAATTCAGCAGCTAGTGAATGCTGAGGGTGGGAGATAATTATAAGAAGTTTGGGTACAGCTTGGGGAGATGGGGACTGAATCTAAGGACTTACACTTAGTAGGCAAGTGCTATGCCACTAAGCTACATCCTCAGTCTTCCTATTTCTTTTTAAAAACAAAGACTAACCAAATATACACAAATATATGTGTATTTACATAGTAAACGTATGCAAAATAAATGGGTGTATAAGAAGGTGCATACACATACTTGTGGATATCCACAGTGGTGGTCTTTCCTCTCCTCACCAAAGAGACACCTTTAGTGTCCTATGCCCTGGAACGCACTCCATGCCATTTCATAGACTGTCCTTGTTCTTTTCTCCAGGACTGCAAAATAGAAAAGTGCCTTTTCTGGGGCATTTGATGTGTGTGCCTGTTGTGCACGCTCCTAGGTTTGCTATGAGTTAACAGGACCAGGCTTCTGACCACTTGTCTATGTTTCCTCCCCAGAAAGGACCGGGTGGGGCTGTGCTGCTGACCAGCTCCTCTCCCTTAAACCTGCTGTCTTCATCCTACAAGTCCAGCAACCCCAAGCTGCCTGGGGCAGTGAACTCTAACTCACTGGGGATCCTTGCCCCTGTCCCATTTCCACTCCATGTGCTCTCCTTCAGTGCGGAGTCCTCTGCTAAAGCGGGGGTCTCCAAGGATGCCATCGTCACAGGCCCAGCCCCTGGGACCTTCCACCACGGTATCAGCCACAGTAAGTACCTGTCTTCTGTCTCTGTCCCTGTGTTGTGGTGTGCTGTGGTTCCTGTGTGTTTCTGGTGTGACCATGGGGAATGTCCCTGGGACAGTGCTGAGCCCCTCCCCTTTGGGTTTGGTTCTTAGACTGGTCTGGCCAGTCGTCAGGGGCTCTTGGCTGCCAGGGCTGTTTTTCCCTTCTGTCTTCAATGTTCGTGTTTTGTTCTCTCCCCTCCTGTTTCTCTCAGGTCTTCTGGCTGGCTTGCACTCCAGCCCGCCCCATGCAGCAACTCTCCCACATGCTGCCGTGTCCACCCATGTCCCGCAGAGTCTGCCAGGTAATTGCCAGATGTGCCCCTGCCATGCACTCTGTGCACTGCTGCTCTCCATCCTTAGGTGCTTTGTCTACTGCTGGACGTGGAATGTCTGCCTTGTCGTTGCTGTGTTGTCGTCTCGCCTTGTCTTTTAAGGGTCTGGCTATGTGGGCATCGGAATAACATGGCCTCCACAGTGAGACTGCTGGGTTCTCGACTGGAACCCTGAGCCTTGGTGAGCACAGAAAGCTATGGGACCTGACCCAGAGGCAGGGTCTGTCCTGACTCTTAGCATCTTTTCCCTCTTTGGTTAAGAAAGAAAGTAATGGTAGGACTCTCCCAAGGGCTAGTGGGCACTACCGGCCTTCACAGCAAGGCTGTGCGCTCACTGGTATTTGTCAGTTCACAGAGGCTCTCCATACTTTGCTTCTGTAAATGGGAGAAATCCACAGAGCAGTGAGGGGCCACAGTACAAGACTCTGAGGAAGGACAGTTTCCCTCTGATGGCAGCATGGACCTGAATGAGAAGCCACTTTCAGTCTGGCCAGATGTAAAGCCTTCTTGGAAACAGATTTGGGAGCACACCAGGAACGAGGCAGTGTCCCCACAGAATAGCTATTTTAAGCTAGCCTTTGGTGTGTCACTGCTTAGTGGCATGAGAAATAGGCATCGGTGCCTCAGGCAGGCACTTGGTAGAAAGTAGATGTGCCACATTCAGTCCTGTTTTCTTGGGGACAGACCTCATAGAATTCTAGTATGAGAAGCCTGATGGAACACTAGGATTTGACTGGTGTTCTTACTGCCTTTAGACTTGTGCCAGACAGGCCCTGGGCTGCATTAGTAAGGGAAGAGCCAGTCTTAGCGAAGCTGAGCCTAGGTTACTACCCTGTGGATTGAGGGCCCCTGGGCTATACATGACTTGACCTGCCATATGGAGAGGGTAGGACCCATGACTGTCAAGTAGATGTCTACCTCCTGGTCTGCTGTGGGTCTCTGAAGGCTGGTTCTGAGGTTGAAGCATTGGTAGTGAGTGCCAGAGGCCAGCTGGGAGTGAGAATGAGTTTGTAGGTCTCTAGATGAAAATTTGGCTTCCTTGGGGGCTAAGCCTATGTCTGTAGTTAGCCCTTTTTCCTCTGGAGAAGCAGTGAAATGCATGGATTTCCCCCACATACCGGTGGCTGCCAGTGGGAATAAGTGTAGTGCAAGCATCCATGGAGCTACCTAGGTGAGATCTTGGGTGTGTGACAGATGGCCCACCTCTGCCTGCTTTGGGGAATGTTCCTCTCTAAAAGAAACGAAATAAAGAGCCAATGGAAAGAGATTGAGGGTCTGTGGTATTTTCACCCAAAAAGTAGAAGGAAATGAGAGAGAAAGGATGGAAAAGAAGGACATTGCTTTCTTGTAGCATTTTGCTGTTTTTCTTCTGGGTATTAAAAGGCTCTCCGCAGAGCAGCTGTGCTAACGCCAGTGAGCCTTCCCCTCCTCCTGCGCCGCACTTCAGGTGGTCGTTACCTGAGGGGCTGCCATCAGGCTCTGCGTGGCAGCAACACAGCCGTGTCTGTGTCTGCTTTGCTTTCCCTTCCTCT
Source organism: Urocitellus parryii (assembly GCF_045843805.1). Taxonomy (NCBI): domain Eukaryota; kingdom Metazoa; phylum Chordata; class Mammalia; order Rodentia; family Sciuridae; genus Urocitellus; species Urocitellus parryii. The sequence goes on along the minus strand of NC_135539.1, from coordinate 5,173,920 downwards.
CTGCCTGGACTCCACGCTGGTGTCTTTACAGTTGTCCCTATACCTGGTGGTGAGCACTGCTACCCTGAGTTGTGTGTGAACATCAGGCCTTGTCATAGTGGCGGTTGTCACCTGAGCTGTGAAGTGGCCTAAGTCACATCTCAGGAGCTGTTCTGGGCACACTGCTCAGTACACCATTGGCCTGCGTAATGCCAGTGCCTACGTATGGAGTCAGCTCCTGAAAGACTGTTCTGTTCTTATTCTCCAGATGCTTCTCAGCTTCACGGGAAGGGGCCTAGTGTGCCACGGAAGTTGTGACCACTTGAGAGGACAGGCTCGATTGACTTGGGTCCAGTGGAAGCTCAACGTGGAGGTCTCAGATGGCGGGCGTCTCCTGCACACTCTGCATACTGGTTTCCTTCCGAAGCAGGCGTGAGTTCCCGGAGCGTGTCCTGGCACTTCTGACAAGCCTCCAACTAAGGAGCAGCTCACGCTGCTGGTGAAGCACTTACTGACCTGGTGCTCTGGGCCTCACAGCTCTGTTGCTGGAAGGTTGTTAGAGGGCAGCTCTGGGTGTGGGAGTGTGCTGGGCTCTTGGGAAGCGGGGAGTCCACAAGCTCTGGTTGCAGATCCGTTGGCACAGCTGTTTAGGTCTGCCTGGCCCCCAGCACTCAGTCCAAGTACCTCACAGCACTTGATGGGTCTGGGGCTCCTTCTGGCCACATTAGGATCCCTGGATGGTCAGTGTTATCCCATCCCCAGGCTGTGTGCTCAAAAGGACAAGACCCAGGCCTGAGCCACAGGTGGGAGGCCCCTCTTGTCTCCTTGCAAAATATTAAGAACTCTTACTGTGTGCTATCTATGGGGGACCAGTTTTTCCTCTGAACATGACAATGAAGCTCTTATAGAGAAGAGACCTTTGTAGATTCAACAATTATGGTAGGATTTTTAAAGACATCTATCTTGGGCTCAGTTTTCGTCATTACCATTAAATGCATTGGATAGAATGGGACTGCTCTTCACACGTCACATTATAGGAAGACTCAATTCCAGTGCCTTTATGGTGGAGCAGAATTCGACAACACAACGTCCATTCAGTCCCCTGAGTGGATCTGAGATGAAGACCTTTTTTTAAAGAGATGTCTGTATTTAGGACATAGCCAGTTTTATTTAATTGAGATTTTTATGGTTGCACATCATAACCTGCGCCGTCCTGACTTGAAAGTCATCTGGGACCCCAACCCCAGGTCCCAGTTGAGCCAGGGCTCCCATTTTGTTTTTCCAGAGTTGGTACAGGTAGACTGCAGGGGAACCCCAAAGCCCTTTGTGTGTGAGGGCTGAGACGAGGGATTCCGAGTCACAGGTGACATTCCAGTTTCTTATTCTTAGAAATCCTTCTTAGGCAGAGTTGCAGGGATAGGCCTCTGTGAAGCGTCTGCTGCCTACAGTGGACCTGGAAGTGTTGAGCTCTCCAGGCAGTGGGGTTCTTTGTGGACTGGGGTGCTGCCCAGAGGAACTGGAGAGTGAATCTGAGGCAGGTGAGGATAGCAACTATAGAACTCCTGTCACCAGGCTGGTCACACTCAGCCAGTGGCCATTTCACAAGGACTTCGAGGGCCCTTGCTTATTCTGTGAATCTGTGCCACAGGTGAGTCTGACTGCCCAGGTGAGCAATTTGACATGTTAAGAGAGCATCCTCAGCATGTGCACCTGGGTGAAAACAGACAGTCTTTCGGTTCCTGACTCCCAGGTGCGATGCTCAGTAACTCCCACTTCCTGTGGAGGTTGGTGCCCTTCCCCCTGTGCTGGGAGCAAGACCTCTGTCAGCTACTCAGCCTGGCCTCTGCTCTGACTCTTTTTGTATGTAAGAACCAATCTGTTTCACATTGGGCCACATGGGTTCCTTATCCTTTTATTATATATATTTTTTGCAACTTGGATTTCCAGTTTGTTTACAGAATAGTCTTAGGTAGTAGCAAAAGAGCCAAAGAAGAGATTTGTATAGCTGAGCTCAAAGCCGAGCCGAGGCCGTCAGCGAAGGCTGAGCAGTGGGAACTCTCCAGGCTCCTCTGCCCATGAACACCCAGGTCCCAGCCCCAGCCCCCCTCACCTCCCTCCTCGCCCTTTGGTGCTCCCTCCTCCCCGTGTGCCACTGAGTGTGCAGCTGGAGCAGGATACCCTTGTCCTTAGGAATCTAGTGATGCCTCTTGCCTCAGGGAAATGTTTCTTTGATGGGGAGTTTGAGATTTCTTTTTCTTGTTTATGCTTTATTTGTGGTAACGAAAGAGTGAATGACAAACAGCCATGGCAAGGCAGATCTACAGCCCAGCTGCAGTGGAGGCGTGGGGCAGAGCACGCTCAAGGGGCTGCAGGGGTTCCCTTGGCGGGCGGAAGTCTCTGAGCACTTACCGAACATGGCCGTTTCTTAGGTGTGAGAGGGGCTGTTACTTTTGTGCAGCGACTATGTTGGTGTTGGGGGTGGTGTGGAAATTGTTAATCTTGTATAAAGCAACTCAATAAATTGTTTCAAGGTTTCCAAAAACCTGTTTCTCATTCTTTCTTTCAGTTGTATTCGCTAGTAGTTCTTCCTTCCGGAGAACCTGGTATATACGTGATACCCATTTTGTCTGAAGGTTGAAAGGGAGGGAGTAAGCAAAGGAAGCTTCCACATGCAAGGGCGGAAAAACACGCTCACTATGACATTAGAATCAAGCCACCAGTTTTTATTTTCATGCTATAAATAAAGTTCCCTCTTATTTGCCATCTTCTTACATAACACATGAGATACAGAAAATGGGAAATTTGGTGAACAGTTTTCTATACCTATATACCAGTGAGATAATAAACAAGACTCGCAAGGCAACGAAACAGGCTATCCGCAACACCAGCCATCCTTAAGATCTTCCGATTGCAGACCATGTCCTGATAGAATGTCCTCCTTGTACAGCGTGGCTGACAGGCCCTGTGGTTCCTTGTGCCTTTCTGGCATAGAGCCTGTCTTGTGGGCAGAGTTACTACTGGGGAGGCCTTACTCACAAAGTTGGTTCCCAGTAAGAAAGCTGGAGGGTGTGCCCATGGGCAGCCTGGCAGCCCTGTCCTTTAGTAAATGGAGTGGGTGGAAGGAGGCCTCTGCCTAGATTTTGCTGGCCGGTGTGCCAAGGCCCACGCTGCCCTGAGTGAGCATGTCTGTTGTGGTTGCGCTGTGCTGTAGTAGTTTTCAGACTGTTTCCAGCCATCATAAGAGGAGTCTGTTGATGGGAGTATATTGGGAAAGGAAAAAAAAAAAAAAGGGCATGTAGATGTCAGATCATTGGAGGCCGGAGCAGGTTGCTCACCCAGGTTGAATGATGGCTGAGATAGGAGCTGCCAGTGCCGGTTCTGCTCACACGCGAACTGCACTCCGAGCATTCTGCACGGATTAGGAGTCTGCACAGGATCAGGGATGAGCTACCTGGGAGGCTGCTGAGGAGGAGCAAGCCAGCTTTCCACCTCCCAAGAAGAGATGGGCGGAAGGGCTGAGCCTACTTCTGCCCAGACACCAGGACCGCCAGCTCCTGAATGGACATATCCTTGTTGACATAGCGATCATACTGAGCAGGGGTCAGCCTGCCGCTCTGCAGGGCTTCCTCAATAGAAAACTTCTTGCCAGACTTCCTATCGTGTATCACTGAGGACTCCCCATTGGGACCCTTTACCGATATCTCCTCCCAGTCGCACTCCTGGCTTCTGAGTTTCACAAACATGTTCCAGTCGATGAGCCCAGCCCTGTGGGCCTCCTCAGGGGACAGCTCACGGCCTGTGTCGGGGTCAATCACCACGATGGAGCGCCGCAGGTGATTTTCCCTCTGCTCCCTCTTGACGGACACGGACCCCAGGCGCCTCTGCAGCTCATCAATCTCGAGATCTTTGTCCTTGGACAGCCTCTTGAGATCATCCAGTTCTCTCTCCAAGGACCACAGTCTGGAGTCGAGGTTGGTCCTAGAGTCCACCATGGTCGTGTTCCGCAGGTCTCGTGTTTCTGCTGCTGCCATTTCAATTTCTGATTGGAGCCTTCGGGTCTCCAGCTGCAGGTTTTGTCGCTCTAGCTGAAGTTTGTGGTTCTCTTCCCTTAGGAAGTCCAGCTCCTTGGACGACTTAGAGTTGTGGAATTCCAGCTCTGACAGCTTGGCTTCCAGCTGAGCCACCTCGGCATCCAGCTCCCTCTTGCTCCTGCTCTCCTCTTCCAGGCTCCTCTTGAGCTTCTGGATCTCCTGTTCGGTGTTGCCCTTCTCCACCTGGACACTCTCAGAGAAGACGACCTTCTCTTTGACCTCCGCCTTCTCGAGGGCAGCCAGCTTTCTACGCAGGGGCTCCAGCTCGCCCTCCAGCAGTTGTCTCCGGTGCCGCTCTTCCTTCAGCTGGGCTTGGAGCAGGGCGTGCTCCCTGGTCTGCTGTGGGTCCTGCTGCAGCACCACCTTCTGTGTGCGGGTCACCTTCTCACCAGCCTTGGCCTCCTCCTGCTCCAGCGCAGCCAGCCGCTGCTGCAGGCGCTGCACCTCCTGCTCAGCTGCCCTGCGCGCCTGCCGCTCACGCTCCAGCTCTTCCAGTTGCCTCTCTAGTTCCCCACGCCGCCGCTGCAGCCTCCGCAGCTCAGCGCGCAGCTTGTCGATCTGGCGCAGCTCAGCATCAATGCTGTCAGTGAAGGCGCTCACCTCCGCCCGCAGGCCTGGCTCCTCCTCGTACTGTACCACCTCCTGGCGCACCACCCTCTCCCTCCCCTGGGCAAGCTCCTCCTCCTTGCCCCTGATCTTCTCTTCTTGTAACACTCGCTCCCCTTCCAGGTCCACCTGCTTCTTCTGCTCTTCTGACAGCTTTGCCCGCAGAGATTCTACCTCCTTTCTGGTTTGGGGGTCTTCCTCGAACTGGAGGATCTCCTGGACCACCTCTCTGGTCTGGACCTGCGGCTTTGTGTCCTTCAGGGACTGGATCTCCTGCTTCAGCTGATAGATTTCTAAGTCACACCTCTCAATCAGCCTGGTCTTGTCCACGATCTCCTCCCTGAGTCGCTGCAGCTCCTTCTCTGTCTCTGGGTCAGTGGTGTACTTAATGACTTCTTTAGTTACCTCTTTGACTTCCACCTGCGGGCCCCGCCTCCGGAGAGCCTCCAGCTCACCCTGGTAGCTCTTGAGCTGCTCCTCTGCAGCCCTGTACTTCCGCTCCTGCTCCACCAGCTCCAGGCGGAGATTGGCCACTTCGCTCTCTGCCTTGGGGTCTGGCCGCACGATCTCGCGGACTTTCTCCTGCACCACCACTTTGGCATTCTCCTCCTCCAAAGCCCATATCTTTCGAAGCAGCTCTGTTTTCTCCCGCTGGCTGGCTCTGGCCTTGGTGGCCTCATCCTCATACTGGCGGGTGAGGTCACTGACCTCCCTCTCTGCAGCTGCATCCTTCTCCACCTTGAGCACCTCCTTGACAGTTATCTTGCCCTCAGCCATGGCCCGCTCCTTCTCCAGCCTCCTGAGCTTGGCCTGCAGGAAGCTCAGCTCCTCCTCCTGCTTCTCCCTGAGCTTGCCCTCCCGCTGGTGCTCCTCCTGCAGCTGCTGGTACTCCGCCTCCAGCTGGGGGTCATTCTGCAGCTTCACTACCTCCTTCTCTGTGACCTTCTCCTGTACCCGGCTTTTTTCAGTAGCCAGGGCTGCCACGCGCTGCTGTAGGAGAAGCACCTCTGCTTCCCGGGCACCCTTCTGCCGCCTCAGTGTCTCCAGCTCCTCCCGCAGCTGCAGGACTTCGTCTGCCTGGGCTCTGTCGGGCTCGATGCGCAAGACCTCTTTGACCACATACTCCTGCCCCCCATCTCTGGTCTCCTGCTCCAGGGCGCGCAACCGTAGCTGCAGCGCCTCCAGCTCCTCCTGCAGCAGCTGGTTCTTGTGCTGCTCTTCCACCAGGGTCCGCTGCATCTGCTGGAAGCTCTCCTCCAGTGCGGGGTCTGGCACTTTCTTTAGCACCTCCTTCCTCACCAGCGACTCCTGAGGCCCCTGATTCCGCAGGGTCCGGATTTCCTCCTGGGTGCTCTTGACCTCATTCTCCAGCTGCTGCCTTCGCTCAGCCTCCTCGTCCAGTTCCTTCTTGATCTTCCATGTCTCCTCCACACTGGAGCCCGGATTGTTCCCTTGCAGGGTCTCACGGGTCACTTCTGTGTCTGGCTGCTGTGACAGACAAGACAATATGTGATTAAAGCCAGAACAAATCTGCTCACCTTGGAACAGGTCAGACTGTCCTATGATCCCCAGGATTCCATTAGAGTTCTTGGGCTAGTTTTTAAAGTGGCCAAAAAAAAAATAAAAAAAAACTAGATTGGTTTTATAAAACGAAATGAGGCAAAATATTTTACAACGGCAGAGGAGTCTGAAGTGAAACCTCTGTCGTCTGTCCCCAGGGGATGTCAGTCCTCGAAGCCGTTTTCTGTGCTTCCTTCAGCCTGTGCATTTTGGTGTGCCCCACTAAACACGTTTACTTTTTCTGCACAAATGTCCGCCTCATCTCCCGTTCTGTACTCTGCTGTTTATGGCACAATCAGAAGGATCCAACTCTGACCCAGAGCATGCAACTCCCTTCCTTGCAGCAGCCCAGCCCTCTGCCGTGTGAATGGGATTTAACCAGCCCACTGCTGACGACTTGGAGTCGATTCCAGTTTCTTGCTACGATAAACAGTGTTGTCATAAGTATTGTGGTCTTCTAAAAATAACTTTTTAGTGGGTCCTTAGCAAACATTTATTGAATTCAATGTCAGTGGAACTGACATTCAGCCAGGGTACTGCCCAGAATTGTTAGCAAGAGACATTCCCTCATTCCTAGGCTGTCTGGGGCAGGAGGAAGCTTTCATTTTTCAGCTGGTATAATAGTTTTAAGCAGGGTTTCTTACTAAGATCGATTACCTGTCTCAGGAGATTCAGTGCAAACTCCAGATTCTGCAGCCTCTGCCTGTTGATGGCCTGGACTTCTGTGAACTTGGCAGCAAGAGCAGCTTCCTACAGAGAAGTTCAGGAGAGCAGTCGGCAAACAGGAGCCAGCAGTAGGTGAGTGAGAGCCAGAGGGCCTGGACACAGTCTTTGAAAAGTCTGGCAGTTGGGGGCAGAGGGGCGCTTCTTGCCTGCTCCTACCTGCAGCTATTCTATAGTCTCATCATTGGAGAGAAAGGCGGACTCGTGTCACACAATCCAGGTTTCAGCTGACTCTGGACTTTGAGCAAGTCTCCTCACCTCCCTGAGCCTTACTCTTCTCAGAAGGTGCCTGGGACTAATGGTACTAGCCCTCCCTGGGGGAGCAGGTGGGAACTTCCCAGAGTCATGGGGCCAGCTCCGACCAAGCTGTCCTCTAGGCATATCGATGTCACTGCCCCCAAACAAGTTCTTCCCAATCTGTGCTGGCCCCCCTGATGTGTGTGCATCACTGAGGCCTGCGTGCAGCAGCCTGGGGCTGCACTGCCACCTTCCCCTCAGTCCCAGACAGGCCGCTGCCTGAGCTCACCTCCTCCTTCACTTTGGCAGCGGGAGATTGCAGCCTGGCTCTCTTGCTCACGTGGCTGTTACTTCCATTCTCCAAGTCAAGAAGCGACCTGAGTTTCTCTGCTTCTAGCTCGTAGTCCTGGGTGAGAGAACAGGGAAAGTCACTAAGAAGAGACTGAAATGTTTGTGTACCCCTTCCAGTGGACCTAGATCTGCCCTCAGTGGGCGGAGAAGGGGTGCTGGTTCCGAGTCTGCACAGGCCTCCCCTGTGGGATCAGCTGCAGCTACTGGCCTCCAGGGGCCCTGAGACTCATCCACACAGGAGCAGGACATAGCTGCACTGCCCAACATGCGGGGAAAAGCCCCACACCTCTCCATCCTCAAAGAGGCAAACCAAGTAACCTTCCAGTCCTTCAGCAGGGAGATTTGACACTCTGCTTCAGTGCACACTGGACCGTAAGCTTCCTCTCCTGCCTTCACCAGCTGATAAGTTCATTACCATCAAGTGGATGTGTGGTGATCCATACCGCTGTTTCTCTCTATTGGACACTTAGGCCATTTGTAAATCATGCTATTACACAATTTTGCTTTTCTTTTTTTTTTTTTTTTTGGTACCAGGGATTGAACCCAGGTGTGCTTAACCACTGAGCCACATCCCCAACTTTTTCTTTTCTTTTCTTTTTTTTTGAGAAAGGGTCTCACAAAGTTGCTTAGGCTGGCCTCCTGAGTCAGTGGGCTTTCCCTTTAGCATAAATCCCCCCAAAGAGTTGTTTACTGCTTCCAAGAGCATAAACCCTTTTATGACATTTGGCACCTGGTACCATAATGTTTTCCAGAAGGCTCTGCAACTTGCATGGCTGTTCAGTGCCTGATGGTGACCAGTTCCTGGCAGGGCCTACGTCTGGTTGGTGTAGGGGGTGGAGGGAGGCATCCTAGTGTCTGCTTGGCAGAAGCTTCATGGCTCACCTTCACAGCTTGCTGGTACTGCTGGGAATTGGCGTAGACCTTCTGTACTTCCTCTTCCCTACTTGCTATCTCATCTAGCAGGTTCTGTAAAACAAGAGATCTTAATAACCAAAACCAGAACAAACCCTGTTGGTAAAGGGGCTGGAGTCCTTAGAAACTAAGGTTCTTCTCTAGCACAGCACATAACATAAAGCTTCCTCATCTGCATCTGCCTGTGACAAAAGCCAGTTCTGAGGCCCTGTGAGGAAGGGCCAATAAGATAACTATCTTTTGCCAGGAAACACATTTTGATTGAGTGCTTTGAAATGCCAGGAACTGCTCTGACATTGTCCTTAGATTATCTCATTTAATCTTCAAATGACCCCGTGACTAAGCATCATGATCTCCGGCTCCCACATGAGGGAACTGAGGCACTGTGAAGTTCAGTAACTTGAGGGCAAGCGGCCTATCAGGTAGAGCCAGGATCTGAACCTGAGCCACAGGGTTCCCTAACCCAACACACTGCCTGGGGCATTGAGGAGGCAAGCAGTAGAACTTGGGGACTGGGGTTTTCCCCAGGAGGGCTCCTTTGGTGTTTCTGTAGCCATTCACCTTGAGGCCAAGCCTCCCTTCTCTGTGCTGGGCAGAGGGGGAGAGGGGAACGAGGCACAAGGTGCTGGGAGCTGAGGTCCAGGAGGGGGAGGTCAGCCAGGCCTGTGCCCTACTCTGTTCCCCAAAGGCTTGGTTCCCTCCACTGACAGGGGCCTCCTGACTTTTGACACTCCTAGCTTCCATGTGACCACGAAGCAGATGCCACTGTCTTGCCTTTTGGTTCTTGAGCTTGGTCTCCATCTGGCTGAGGCTGTCTGTCTCCTGGGGCTCATAATTGGGGGTGCTAGACAAGAACTGGAGCACACGGTCGTGGCCACGGTGGTACTCCTCATAGGCGGCCTTGGCACCCTGCAGGCTCTGGGCCCTGTGGGGCAAAGCGGGTCAGGCCTCCACACAGCAGGCAGAGGCCTCAGGACGCTTCACGTTTTTAAAGGAGAAGGAGAAAAACAAATGTAATATAATTGGACAGGACGCTTCACGTTTTTAAAGGAGAAGGAGAAAAACAAATGTAATATAATTGGACAGGACGCTTCACGTTTTTAAAGGAGAAGGAGAAAAACAAATGTAATATAATTGGACAAACCCTAAATGTTCACCAGAAAGAAAGTGATTATGGGGCAGAGGGCTGCGTACTGGCAGGCAGAGGTGCCCAGGTACTGTGGGACCTGAACAAGCCACAATCCAGGAGCAACCACAGGGAGGCAGGAAGTCATACCAAGTCACCAAAAATAGTAACTTCGAACCTACAAGGTAGAGCAAAAGTAAGGCTTAGAAGGAATTGTATAGCACTAAAGGCCTTTATTGGGAAAAGCTATCTGAGGGCCGGGGCTGTGGCTCAGCGGTGGAGTGCTTGCCTAGCATCTATAAGGCACTGGGTTCGAATCTCAGAATAACATATAAATAAATAAAGGTCCATCAACAAAAAAATATATATTAAAAAAAAAGAAAGAAAAAGCTGTCTGAAAGCGACAGTCTGTCTCAGCTGGAGAAAAAGAAGAGCAAAAGAACCCCAAGGTGATGGTTGGAAGGAAGGCGAGAAACGGGAATCACTGGAATCAAAAAGCTAGTTTTCCAAGGTGATTGATCAGCCATTCGGCCTCAGCCATCCGATTGGAAGAGGGAGAGGGAAGACACAGACACAGCAGAAGGAGGCATACTGCTCCAGGAGCCAGCAGAGGTCCCCTTCGACACTGCTGATGGAGAGGCCAGCCGGAGACAGCTGGAGGAGCGCCAGTGAGTGCCGCTAAGACACCGGGTCCTGGAAGTGTGAGCCACTGACGTCACTCCAGGAGTGGGTGAAACACATGGGTCACACAGACTAACAAAAACCACACACACACACACACACACACACACACACAATCCAAAAAAAAAAAAAAAAAACGAGGCCCAGGGCTGGGGCTCAGTGGTAGAGCACTTGCTCGAATTTGTGAGGCCCCGAGTTGGATCCTCAGCACCACATTAACAAATAAAAATAAAGATATTGTGTCCATTAAAAAAATATATTAAAAAAAAACCATCCAGCCCAGATGCCTTCACTGGTGAAGGCCGGTGCGCCCTTAATCAGGGGAGGAATCGGTTCTACACAAGTGCACAGAAGAGAAGGGACAAGGCAAGGCTGCGGCCTGTAAGGCTGGCAGGGTGCCGGCCAGGAGGACTGCTGACAGCAGCATGACTGGGCGCCGTCACCCTCATCCCTCCTGCCTCACCGTGCAGGTGCCTCGGGAGGTGGCCGCTGCATCAGTCACTTTCTTACTAGAGACAGCCCTTGGGGCATCAGGGAGCCTGTCCCGGCCAGCCCCCTGCGCTGCCCTCCCTGCGCTGCCCTCACCTGTGCTCCACCTGCTGGCGCAGGTTGTCGAAGCGCTGGCTCAGCTTGTGCGCCTCGGCCTCCTGGCGCTCCAGGTCGGGGCAGTGCTCCTGGAAGCGGCTGGCCAGCGAGCTGGAGCACCGTTTGGCCTCCTGCAGGTTCCGCTCCACCTCTCCCAGGAGGGACTTCTGGGCCTGTAGCTCCGAGGCCATGGCCTACAGGGTGGAGGAGACGAAGCCCTGTGGCCCGAGACCCACCTGGAGCACCAGCTCTGGGGGTGGAGTCATGCCTAGGAGCAGGAGGAGCCTTCCCTCTAGGCTTGCTCCACCTGAGTCACCTCCTCCGAGTGCCTTTGTGTTACAAAAGCTGGAGAATTTCACTTCACTGGGCAGCTCATGCCCACACGAGGGTCGGCTTGCAGCCCTTCAGCCACGGGCCTTCACCAGGCCTGTTTCCTGGGCTGAGGCCAGTCCTGTGGTGCAGAATAAATGAAGGCTGTCCCTGGCCCCCGGCTCAGGACCCCAGTGCTCAGGCAGGCCCAGTGAAATGGTGAGGAGAGCGCTGCAGGCCTGGCCTGCCCGGCTGCCTGTGGAAGTCCTGAAACCTGGCTTGATGCAGATCCCTGATGGTCCAGTCCTGGCCCCCGACAGACACTCCACAGGCCACATGGCTGGAGCGGCTGGGATCAGGGCTGTGGCCTCCCTTCTGACTCCCTATTTGGCACACCAAAGGCTTTCCAAACCTGCAGGGACTGGCTGCTGGGCCTCTCTGGCCTCAGTGTCCTTGTCTGGGCAGGACAAAGTGGGCAGGAAAGATGTGCCTGAGGCCTTCAGCCAGCTCAGAGAAAGGTTCCCAAGACTTGGGCCAAAAACTCACCTCCAGCTCCTGCCTCTTGCTGTCCAGGACACGGCCACTCTCGGGCACGGTGTCATCCTGGGCCAGCCGGTTCTCGTGTGTGGCCAGCAGCTCTCGGCCCTGCTGCAGGCTCCTCTCCAGGCGATTGGCCACATCAACTCTGAGGACACAGGTCAGGAGTGGGTGGGTGGCTCCTTCACCCCACCCCAGCCTCCCCACTGCCCGTCTGCCACCCACTTCTCCTGGGCCAAGTCCAGTAGCTGCACAAGGCGCTCGTATTTCTGGTTGGTGTCCTCCACCCGGGCTTTCAGCAGGGGTGCCGTGCCGCTGCCCGGGAGGGCCTCCACGAAGGCCGCACACGCGGCTGTGCTCTGTGCCTTCTCAGGCTCGATCCGCCGCAGCTCGTTGGTGATGTTCTGTGAGGACGAGACCCGGGTCAGCCACAGCCTGGCAGCTCTCTTCCCCCAGGGATGAGCTCAGGGTGGGCACAAGGCCCCACGTTCCAGGGCCAGCAGAGACGGCTACGAGGTCCAGCCCACACCACCAAGCCTGACCAGGTCAGGGCAGCCCAGGTTCTGCGTGTTTAGTGAGCATCTCCAGGAGCCCTGACGCAGGAGGACCGTGACTGATGATGGTGACACAGTGAGGAGGGAGTCCCCGAGGACCTACTGCTCTCAGCACCCAGATGAGCGAAGGGGTCCTGGGGGCCACCCTTTGGAGTAGGTAGGTCTTCTCCCATTCACAGGAGCGGGCACCAGACTTCGAGGAGCTCAGGAAGGGGTGTGGCCCCTCCACTCCTCACCCCTGCACCAGGCATCCCCTTGGCCCTAACTCGCCATGAGGCCACCCTCTGAGCCCTCTTTCCCTGTAAAACCAGGGTGATGGTCCCACCATGGAGAGCTTAGGGAAGTACATGAAAGGATGCAGTGACCCATGGATGGGTGCGTACATCACCCTCCGTCCTTCCGGTAGCCTCAAGTAGGAACCAGTCCATTTCACTCTAGGGACTGCGGCTCTGGGGCTTTAGTGACGTCTCACGGAAGTAGCTAGTGATCTGGCTCTGAACTCGCACAGTCCACCGTGCCACCACACTCATGGTCTCCCGCCAGCGTAGACCCACATAAGCCCTGGTGGCCGTCATTACGATGGCTACAATCCCAGGCAGTTGACAGGCCACACTGAAGCAGCACCCGGGTTCCATTTTCCGGGATGTGTCTGGGAGCACCAGCTGAACACCTTGGAGCCTGGTCCTCGATCCAGACCTGGGGCGGTTCCAGGAGAAGCCCAGCACCCAGTGACTCAGGACGTGATTGCAGTGACAGGCTATCCCAGTGGAGCACCTGCCACAGATGTCTCAAGACTCTGTGGGGTGAAACCTTGGGCATGAGTCCAGCTGGTGTCCCAGTCCAGCAGTACCTTGAGATCCTTGGCCCGCTCTGCACTGTCCTGCACAGCCCGGCCCTGCTCCAGTGGTGGCCGCAGAATCCCTGTGATGGCCTTCTCCTGTCGGTCCAGGTCACTGGCCACCTCGTCCAAGCTGGCCAACAGCTGCCGTCCCTGCAGGTCAGAGGCATCTGTGGAAGGAGGACATAGAGTCAGGGGTGGCAGCAGGGGCATGAGGCCCAGGAGGGCCCTGGAGGCCAGCTGAGACCTGCCCCTGCCACCCCATGCATGGTGCAGACCCTCCTACTGGTGCCCTACCCTTGGCAGGACACCCTGCTACCCACCTCCAGGGTTCTCTGTCTTCAGCACCTCGTGCCGCTGTTGGAGGGCCTGCCGGCTCCCCGCTGCCTTCTGCCGCAAACTCCGGTACTGGCTGTCCAGGCTGGGAGAGCAAGAATGTGCTGGACCTGGGCTGCCACCTCCCCCTCTGCACAGAGGCAGGACCTGGACTCTAGCTGGACAAAAGCCCAGAGGAGCCAAGTGGCTCAGAGAGTACTTTGAAAAGTTAAAACTGTGATGGGAGCCAGGTGCGGCACACACCTGCACCTCAGTTACTCAAAGGCGAGGGGAGGATCCCAAGTTCAAGGCCAGCCTTGGTAACTTAGTAACACTTGGAAACACTGCCTCAAATTGAAAGTTTAAAAGGGGGATGGGCTGAGCATGTAGCTCAGTGACAGAGTACTTGCCTAGCCTATGCAAGGCTCTGAGTTCATCCCCAGCGTTGCACAGGACAAAGTGGAGGGGCTGGGCCTGGGGCTGGGGCTGGGGCGGGGGCTCAGTGGTAGAGGGCTCGCCTAGCACGTGTGAGGCCCTGGGTTTGATCCTCTGCACCACATATGAATAAATAAAAGTTTTAAAAAATGCTTTAAACACACACACACTGGATGCGGTCAAGGCTGGCAGTGACTCGGGTCCTTAGACTCTGGGGTTCAGAAGACCCTCCTTCCTCTCTCTCCCCCAGTTTTCTTCCTTCCCCTCCCTCCCTCCCGCCTGCTCCTTCATTGCAGGTCTTGTGACCTAAAGTGATCAGTTCACTAGTCTTCCCCACCAACATGTCACCTCTGAGGGGACAGTACACAGTAGGTGTTCAATATTTATGGGCTGTATATATCAAGGCATTCCTGCAATCAGTCACTGATTCAGCAGAGTTCTTTGCATCAGGTGCTAAACATGGCCCTCAAAACACTGGCCCCGAGGAGCACAGGCCCAATGAGACTGATCATCTTGGTAAAATGTGGTGCATGTGGCAGGAAACGGTGTGTGAGAGCCAAGAGGAGGGGCAGGGGCCAGGGCAAAGTCCTTAAGCTGAGGGCCTGAGCTAGCTGGGCCACAAGCAGGTGCCACAGGCAGGGGGCACAATGCAAAGGCCCTGAGCACTAAGAGAGCACATGCTTGCCAGACCAACAGCTCTGTCCTTCTCCCCTTGAGCCCCCAAGGGGGTGCAGGTGGGGTGTCAGTCCTCCCTCATCCTAAGTAGGATGCCAGGGCTGTGAAGGCCAGGGCCAGGGTCCGTGCCTGCTGGTCCCTCTGCCCTCATACCTGTCAGCCAGAGCCAGCGCCGCGGGGTCAGTGGGGGGGATCATGAAGCAGACAGCTGGGGCACTCAGCTTGTCCCCTGCAGCGTCAGTGAGCTCCCAGCTCTCCCCGTTGTTCTTCTGCAGGGTGTAGCTGTAGCCCCGTGAGATGGGGCCCTGAGGGGGGGCAGGCCAAACCATCAGGATGTGAGGAACCGCCTTGGTCCATGGCCCGGGAGCCCCGTCACCCGCTGGCCCCCTGGACCCCCCAATCTTGGACCCAGGGCATCTTAGCCCATCTCCCCGACCCTCCCCAGGACATTCGGCCATAGAAGGAAGGGGGAGGGGCTGGCCCAACGGGAACAGGCTGCCCGCCCAGCCCTCAGTCCAGGGGGGTGTCCCCCCTTCCAGGGAGGTGTGTGGCGTGTGACTGGCTTGGGGGCACGTGACTCAGAGCGGGGGCCCCGTGGGGCTTCCCTGGGACTGTGCCGGGAGACAGACACGAGGGTGCGTCTCCACCACAGGGGAGGCAGGCGGCAGGGTGACGCCCATGACAGACAGGAGCTGGTTCCTGAAAAGGGGGTCCGGGCCCTGGCTCCCGCTGTGCTCCCCTAAGGCTTTGCAGTGACATGGGTCCCTCCCTGCAGGCGCCCACCTGGTCACCCTCAAAGTCGCAGAGCGCCTCCACAGGGATGGGCTTGAGCGGCGTCTCCCGGCGGTACTTGAGGGGCACCACCTGCTGCCCTCGCTTCTGCAGCCCCCGCACCACATCCTCGTACTTGTCCAGAGCCTTCTCCTGGTCCTGCGGAGGGCCGCGCCGCGGGGTGAGACCCAGGGCCTCGAGCTGGTGGGCGGGGCTGGGGATGGGCTGCAGGGGTCACCCTGGCTGGGCTGGCGAGGCCCCGGCTGCCACTCACGTCCAGCTCCCGCAGCAGCAGCTCGATCTGGTAGCGGTCCTTGAAGTCGGGGCTGTATTTCTGGTTCAGGTCCGAGTCCACCTTGCGCAGCAGCTCCTGAGCGTCCTGCACGTCTCTGTGGAACTACAGGGGACCAGGAGGCCCCATCAGACAGGAAGCCACCGTGACTCCAGACGTGGCTTTGAGCCGGAGCTCCCACTCATCCTGAATCCAGAAGTGAACCCTCTGGGCCGCTGCACCTCCCTCCAGAGCCCCACTCTTGGGGCCACTCAGGGAAGAAGCTGGTCCCTGGCCACCAGTCCTCCAGACGCCTCTGAGAGAGTGAGTTCCCCTGAGACAGCTGTAGGGCTGGGTTCTCTCCTCTGTTCCTCTCTCTCTGCACAGAACACCCTGACTTAATACCATAGGGTCATATGCCACAGTCATGCTGTGGCCAAATATGGGCAAGGTGTACCACGGCAGTCCCCTAGGTGTCACCTAGTGACATCGTAGCCAGCTGAGTTTGGGCAAGCACGCTCTATGAGGTTGGCACAATGCCCGAGTCGCCTCAGGCTGCACCTCTGTTGCTCAGCAGCATGTGCCTGGACTCTCACTCGCAGCCTTGATGTACGCGTGCCTCCCCTTAGTTCAGCTCTTTCCGGGGCTGCAGCCATGAACAGGACTTGGGATCCCTGTGACGGCCCACACACTCAACCAGGAGTTACACAGTGTCACCTGAGTTCACGTGTCAACTTCCAGATCCCCCATCACATGTTCCCACCAGGTGCCGTGGTGCACACCTGTAATCCAGCTCCTCAGGAGGCTGAGGCAGGAGGACCCCGTGCTTGAGGCCAGCCTCAGCAACTCAGCGAGACCTTGTCTCAAGATAAACAGTAAAAAAAGACTAGGGATGTAGCTCAGTGGTAGAGCACCCCTGGGTTCCATCCCTAGTGCAAAAATGAAAAACAAATTCCTCTGGAAACAAACAAGGGTCCATCAACAAATGGCCAGGGAAGTAGTTCCGTCCATCTGTTCAGTGGGCACTGCTGGGCCACAGAAAGGAATGAAGCAGGGACACACTGCAACATGGTGCACAGGGAGATGAGTCAGGACCAAGGACACACGTGGTACATCCCACGTGCTCCATCATCCGAGGTACAAACAGTGCTGTCTACCGAGAGCACACAGATTAGAGGCTGCCCGGGCTGGGAGGTGACGGAGGGACGGCTGCAGGGTCAGTCTCTGTCTGCATGACGAGATTTAGGAAACAGAGGGAAAGCTGCTCAGGTCCGTGAGCTTAGTGAATTGCACATTTAAAGTGGCTAACAGGAGCCAGGTGCAGTGGCATGCGCCAGCTGCTCTGGAGGCTGAGGCAGGAGGATCCCTTCAGCCCAGGATTCAAGGCCAGCCTGGACTACATGCCAGACTCATCTCAAGTGCTGGGGGCGGGGCTCAAGCAGTTCTGTATTACATATTTCACCAAAATTAAAATCCCACACACTCGTTCCTGGGCCCCAGCGACCTGCCAATCGCACTCTCCTGCCTGTTCCCCGGAAAGACGGACAAGGGCTCAGCAAGCCTGGCCACACTGCGACTCCTTCAGAAGCCCTGCCAGGCCCCTGGGCGAAGCGCGTGAGGCCTGGTGAGCCAGGCAGGTACTGAGCGCCCCACACGCGGAGCCTCTGGGGCTGGAGGGCGCCGGAGCCGGCTGGGTACCTGGTGGTAGTCCTCCATGAACTTCAGGTGGCTCTCCTCACAGATGAGAAGGTTCAGGTACTCCTTCCAGTCTGCGTGTACAGCCTCCATGTGCGCCTGCCGGGAAAGGAGGGTGGTCACTGCTGAGCAGGGACTGCACCAGGCCAGGGGTGGGGCGAGGGAGGCCCCTGACCTCTGCCCGGGTAGCCAGCTCCTGCTCAGGGATGGGAGGGGGGGAAGTGGGGCCACCATGGACAGGCAGGTGTGCAGGTCGTCTGGGCCCAAGGGCAGGTGGGGGCTGTGCACCCCCAAAGCTGTTCCCTGGAGTATTCTTCATAATGTATTTCAGGGGGCTGAGTATCTCCCCCGGGCTCCTGTCCAGCTAGAACTGGACCTGTGAACTAGAAGGTGACCTTATCTGGAAACAGGGTCTTTGCAGATGGATCAGTTATGGAATTGGGGTGGCCCTTCAATCAAACGGGGTGTCCTATGAAGCAAAGACAGACATGCAGGGGAGAAGGCCACGGGAGGATGCAAGCCGGGACGGAGTGAGCGGCCCAGCCCAGGCCTGGGCTCCAGCTGTTGGCCTCAGAACCGCGAGCATGTGCTTCTCTGTGGTTTAAAGCTAGCGGGGTGACTGACGGTAATTTGGCACGGAAGCCTCAGGAACTAACGCAGGTGACACATTGGCTTCTGAAGCCCAGGGCTGGTGGCAGGACGTGATAAAGGACTGAGGTAACAGAGGAGGCAGAGTCAGACACAGCAGGAACAGGGACCCCGTCAGGCCCTCCACCCCCAGGGCTGCTGGGCAGAGGCCACCCTGTGTCCAGCCCCGAGGGGACGTCCCCTGCCTGGCACACCACCTCAATGGCGTTCCTCCCGGGGTGATCGGCGGCCAGCAGCTGGTCTCCCTCGCTGTGAAGCTTGTTAATCCTCTCTTCTTTGGCCTCCAAGTTCCGGTTGATGAAATTCTGCAGTGGGGTAGGGGAGAGGACTCAGTGCCCAGCCGGCAGCCCTGTGCCCTCCCAGGCCCTGGCCCTGGGCCCTGGTGCCCACCTCATACTGGCGCCGGCGGCTGGGGTAGTCGAGGTTGCGGTCGCTCCAGTCGTACTGCACGCGGTCCCGGGCCTGCTGGTCCAGCCAGTAGAGCTCATTGGTGCAGCGCTGCATGTAGTCCTGCAGGGAGCTCAGGTGCTGCTGCCGAGCCTGTGACGCCGCCTGCGGGGACGAGGACAGTGCCGGGCCCCGCTGGCCTCCCTCCCCCTCTCCTGCAGGGATCTCTCGGACAAGCCACCCACTCTCCAGACCCCATTCACTCAACAGGTGTTTACTGAGATCCACACATGCCGGGCACAGCCCTAGAGAACAGGGCTGACCGTGTCCTGAAGCCTCTGTTTATCCGTCTGTAAGAAAGGGATCACAGCTGCAGACTGCCATGCCCCTGGGCCTCCATAACACCAGTCACAAGTTCTACTCTGACCTCCTTGAAGAGGGCTTGGAAGAAAAGGAGCCACTCACGGCTAGGGAGCAGAGGGACAGGGCAGGACAGGAGGGGAGACAGGCTCACATTTTGCCTTGAAGAATAAGAACTGCAGCTGACAGGTGACAGGGGCCCCTGTGTGCCAGGACTGTGCTGTGGACACCTCCACTTTAACCAGTCTAGTCCTCCAGGAGCCCTGTGAGACAGGGTCATGCAGAAACCCCATTTTCAGAGGAGGAAACGGGGGCTCCTAGCGGCTAAGCAACTCCCTCAAGGGGTCAGCTCCAACAAGCAAGGGGGCAGCAGGCCAGCTCCTGACCGCTAGGCCAGGCCGCCTGTGTTCAGAGCCTGCGGGTGTGAAAGGTCTGCAGCAAGAAAGTGTTTATGCAAGCAAGCTCAAGGAGCACATGTCTTCTGAAAAGAGAAAGAGGAGGACTTCGTCCAGAAAACATGCAGTGTGGTGTGCAGCATACAGCAGGTGCTTAATAAATGAGCAGCCCATTGCAGAGGATGGGCGGTACCCCTAGGTCTATCAGGGTTCCCATGAGCCAACAGGAAGGGGCTGGAGTACTGTCTCTCCTCCCAGAAGCCCCTTCTGTTCTGATGGAAACACTTATCATGTGCCCATGTCACGTGGGGTGGGTGCTGTCCCCTCCACCCCAGGTTTCTCGTCCCCGGGAGGCAACAGTCTTTCCCCAGAGCCTCTCACCAGCAGCTTCTGGTACTTGGCCTGGAGCTCGCTGTTCTGCTCCTGAGGGTGGAACCGAGGGTTCAGGTGAGGGCGGGGTGCAGGCCCGCCCCGTCCCAGGCCCCCACATCACCAGCACTGGCCCACCTTGTCCCCGTCCTTGGCCAGGTGGGGCCCGATGGCCTTGACCTCATTGTGGAAGATGTTGTGCTGCTCCACCTGGCTGTCCACCAGCGGCAGGTCTGTCCCAAAGCTCTGGCTGTTCAGCTTGTCCTGGTGGGCGGGGGGGGGGGGCAGCGCAGGAGGGGGTGGGCCAGCAGGACTCACAGCCGCCCCGTTGGCCTTGGCTCTCTGCCCTGGGTGGGGATGGCACTCCCTTCCTCACAGGACAGCAGGGGAGTGGCCGCGGACCGGCAGAGATGCAGGCCAAGGCTGTGACGACGGCTGGCCAACAGTTAGACCTGTCAGTCGCAGCAGCCGCAGAGGCCCGCACGGGTCACGGTCTCTATTTCACAGATGGGGAAACCCAGGCTGAACCAGGGGAGGGCACCTGCCCAGGGTCGCGCCACCGACGGCGGAGGAGCCAAGACCCCAGACCAGATGTGTGCCGGCAGCAGCCATGAACCGGGCCCCAGCAGTGACAGACTGGTGAGGACACAGTGGCCAGGCATCTGAGCGTCCCCCGCTCGCCCACAGTGGCCTGCCAGCGAGCCCAGCTTGGGGAATGAGGTGCACTGGTCGGGGACAGAGCCCCGATCACCACCTGTGCTGCACGACCCAGGCTGGCACTGTCCCTCTCCCTTTTCTCATGGGCATAACGTCAGGAGACATCGGGCCTCCAGCCCCCTCCCCGGAAGGACGGTGGGCTCTCCCAGCACACACGCAGCCCCGCCAGGCCATACCAGCTTCTCCTCCACCAGTGCCGCCCAGTTGACCTCCGGGGCCACCTCCTTCACTGCCAGGTTGTAGATCTGCTTGTGCTTCTCACGGAGGTTGGCCACACGCTCCTTCAGCTGACGGATGCTGACCAGGGAGAGGCCACCAGGTTAGTGGGGCCCGTTGGCATGAGCACTACCCAGGCCCAGGGCGGGGGACCCTCCCAGACCCCAGTGTGGGCTTTCTGCCTACAGCCTGGAAGGACAGGGTGACAGTGGCCTGGAGTTCCAGGCCACCGATGCAGCCTCCTCCCCCTCCCCACCCACTTCCCCTCAGCCTCCTTCCTCCAGCAACATTTCCTGGGGCCTACTCTATGCCCAGGGCCACAGGAGATTCCTGGAGAAACAGGCAGGACCACTGGAGCCCACTGTCCAGCAGTGGCCACGGTCGACAAGCGCAGAGGCTGTGGGCCAGGGCAGGGTCCCAGGGCCACTCGCCCACGCTGAGCTGGGGCGTGGGTGAAGAGCCTGGGACGAGGCGGGGCTTCAGGCCACAAGGACCATCCAATGCCGAGTCCGCACGGGAACTCGGGGGGCTCCGACCAGAACAAGGGCGCCGACTCCCCGAGCCTCGGTAGGATGGTCATGGGGGTGACATAAAGCACCTGGCCAAGCCCAACATCCAGTTAGCCCTCTGCAGACCCCACCTGGGACTCCCTCGGGTGGACAGGCTGCAGGCCTGCCTGGCCCACCATGTCAAATGGTTCCCCGGGGATGGAGGAGAGGGACCTACTCCTCAGCAATCATGTCCCCCTGCGGGTGCTTCATGTGCTTGGCAATGGCCGCGTCCGCCTCCAGCACGTACAGCAGCTTCTCCGAGTCCGACACCTTCTGCAGGGCCACGTCCCGGTGCTCGGGCTGCTGACCCTCCTGCAGCCGAGCCAAGTCCTAGGAGGGTCGTGAGAGAAGGGGACAATGGGTGGGGACTCAGAGCGGGCGCTCTGGCCATGGGAGGTGGCAGGAGCAACAGGACCAGCAGGGGGCTCCCCAGCTCCTTCCCGCCCCTCCTCTGGCCACACAGCATATGTGTCCTCAACACCCACGATGACGTGCTGGTCGCTGGGGGGCCCTGCCTGCCTGGAGCTCACAGGCCATCTGGGGGATGACCTGCAAGACCCGCCTGTCAACGGAAACCTCACGATGGCGACTTCAAGTCCCTACAAGCCAGTGCTTGTGAAGAGCGTGCACCAGAGAGGGAAGGAGGGAGGCCCACTTCAGCCCTTGTGAACAGGGAGGCCCCTCTGCGGCCATGATGCAAACCAAGGATGAAGGCTGAAGGGAAGTGTGTTCTGGGCAGAGGAACAGCCCACGCGGAGGTCCCCAGGCGGGAGCAAGTCATGGCTGAGGTGCAGCGAGAAGCTCTTGGGCTGGGAGGTTGGGAGAGGGGGGAAGGGGACCAACAGGGGCCAGAGTACACAGGACCTGTGGGACACAGAGCAGGGGATGGCCCCCAGGGAGGACATGGTGCCAAAGGCCAGTTAGGCTTCAAAACAGAGCCTCCAGGGGCTCTGCAGGGAGAGGATGTTGGCATGGAGGTGTGGTCCGGGGCGGCACTGTGGGAGCAGAGGGTGGCCGGGCTGGCAGCCGTGGAGATGGTGGGAGGAGCAGGCGGGGGCCGTGCAGGTAGGACGACTGCAGTCGGCTGGGAGCTCAGGGCCTGCGTGGGGACAAGCCGAGTTGGGTCGGAGAGCGGGAGAGCAGCCCGCCCGCCAGTTCTTTGGTGGCACCGGAGATACCAGGCCTCTGGGATGAATCCCCAAGGGACCCCAGGTACAGTGGGAGGGGACAGGGCCGGTGCTGGGTGCCCGTCTCTCCAGAGGGGGTAGAGAAGCCCTGTCTTCAGAAGAGGTGGAGCTTGCCTGGCACACGAGGCCCCGGGTTCCACCCGTGGAGCCACCGACAGCCAATGGGAAGAGTTGAGGTGGCCTGGGGAACACAGCCCAGTGGGAACAACGTGAGGTGGAAGAGGCCAGACAGACCTCTGGGACGGGGGATTCTGCCGGTGGCCCCGACAGGCAGATGGGAGCCGAGGCGCGGCTGCCAGGGGCAGGGGCAGGGGCAGGGCAGCACCGATGGCAAGGCTAAGATCACCTTCATGCAAGACGGAAACACTCCAGGACAGACTCCCCGCCAGGGTTGGGCCACTTGCTAAAGGGACTAAGAACCATCCCGTTGCACGTTTGAGATGGCAGCGTTTTATGGAAGAAAGGGAGAAATGGCCAAAGGTAAAGAAATGACAGAGATGACATGGCGCCTGGGACAGTGAGACGCGCCTTCCCCTCGGGGAAGGGAAGGGTCCAGGTGGCACTGCCCTGGCCACTCAGCGGGGGGCAGAGCAGTGGGGGCTCCCGGGGCTGAGATGAGGCCAAGAGGAAAGACGAGGGAGCTGAGCGCCCACATGGGGGGTGGCGGAGTCAGCCTGGCCAGTGGATGAACCCTAAGCAGCAGGCTTCTCCGCGCGGCATGTGATCTGGGAGCCTCCTGGCCCCTGCAGCTTCAGAGACTGACTGTGCAGAGAGGGGAAGCCAATTAATGATGACCTGGCTCCCGGGGGTGGGTCGGCACACGGCTGAGGCCAGGCAGGAAAGAGCCAGGGACACTGTGTGGACATTCCAGAGTTCAAAGTCAGCCAAACTGATCAATGGCAAGAGGTCAGCAGAGGGGTCACCTCTGAGGGACACGACGGGGACAACCACCGGGAGCTTTCTGGAACGTGTTCTCCGTTCTGCCTGGGCAGCGGACACGTGGCTGCCTACCACAGCAAACAGTTACCAGGTGACCTCCTAAACGGGATGAATCTAACCAGGTGCAGCGGCCACACCTGTACTCCCAGCAACCCGGGAGGCTGAGGCAGGAGGATGACAAGTTCCAGGACAACCTCAGCCACTTCCTGAGGCCCTGTCTCAAGATAAAATAATAATAATAATAATAATAATAATAATAATAATAATAAAGGAAAAGGACTAGGGAGATAACTCAGTGGTAAAGTGTCCTTCAGTGCGATCCCAGTATTAAAAAAAAGTCACAGGAACTGACACATCTAATAACACACACACACACACACACACACTCACACACACAGGACAGAGAACAAGTCGGAGGAGTGGAGGTCACTGGTAAATCAGGTGGTGGAGACGTCGATGTCTGCTGTACAATTCCTCCAACTTTTCTGCCTGTTTGAACATCTGGGCAAGACACAGGGTTGCCTGGGGCAGGATCCTGTTTATTTGAGATATCCACACTAAGAAAATTCATGGAGACCCAGAGCTGCTTAGTGGCTCTGGGGACCCATGCCCAGGGGGTGTGGGGTTTCCTCCAGGGACAGGGAAATGTCAAGCTGTGGATATGCTAAGCACCACCGAACCGCACCTTTCGGATGGTTAAGTTATATTGTGTGGAGCTCACTGACTGAAAGATGGAACATTCTGGAGAATTAATAAGATTAATAAATAATGAGATCTTTTAGAAAAAAAAAAAAAAGACCCTCCGACCCATCTAGCCTTCAGAGGGAGGCTTCTTCTTTCCAGAATATTCAGTCGACATTAAAAACCAGGGGCTGGGGCTGGGGCCGGGGCTGGGGCCGGGGCTCAGCAGTAGAGCGCTCGCCTAGCTCTATCCTCAGCACCACGTAAAAATAAATAAATCAATAAAATAAAGGTCCAACTACAACTACATATCTCTATCTATCTCTCTCTATATCTCCTTCACTTAGGAAGGAAAACACCAGAGCAGGAGTCCCGAGAGAGGAGAATAATAAATAGTCACAGAGGAGCTCCGTGGGAGCCGTGGGAGGGCACAGGTGTGTGGGTTGTCGGGCACAGGGCAGGGGCGGGGCCAGTGGGCAGGGTCCCAGGCAGGAGGAAAGGGCCGCCGCAGGCCCCAGGCCACCCCATATGCTCACCTGTACCCGTCACCTGTACCCGTGGACAGTGCACACCCGGGCTGCGGGGTGGCTGCATAGGGAGGGGCTGCCACCCTGAGCCTGGACAGCAGTGGGTTCAGGACCTCCCTACCTCAGTGCCCCACTCCTCTGGGCCCTCCTCTCAGTCTCCCAGTGACTAAGAAGCCCGGGACATACAGGCTGCCCAGTTACACCGGATCCCAGACACACAACAGTCGGTGGCATAAGTATATCCCGAACCGTCCATGGGCCTTACTCATGTTAAGGAATCATTAGGGTCCTGAGATTCGAATGGGATGGACCTCCTGTGTTATCCCTCGCTAAATATGGCAGCCCCTTCTGGGACCAACTCGGCCATTGCCCAGCTGCCCCTGCTCCTCAGTTCCTCCAGCTCTCCAGTGGGCCCAAGCTCAGCGGCGTCCAGCTGGGCTGACGGAGAGCTCAAAGGCGACTATAAGAGACAGTGAGCAGCCACGAGAGACAGTGAGCTGTTCAGGCCTCAGGAGGCCCTGCAGGCTCAGGACAGTTGTTCTCCCCGTGTTTCAAAGGGGGAGACCGAGGCACAGGGTGGGGAAGTGTTGTCCCTGGCTAGTTCCTCCGTCTTCTCTGGCTGAGGAGGAGACAGGCTGCACTCTGGGTCCTGGCCACAGAGGTACAAGTGGGAAGGAGGCTACCGGTGAGTGTCAGATCGCTCTGCACTGGCAGAATCTCCTCCAGTCTCCCCACAACCCAGACAGACGGGGGACCATCACTCAGCCTTTCAGGGGCAGCCAGGCACAGGGGGAGGGAAGGTGACGCGTTTGCTCAAGGTCACAGAGTGGGTATCAGGACCGGAACTGCACCCAGAGACTGGCTGTCCTCTGGATCAGGGAGGCTTCCCCCAGGGCCCAGGAAGAGGCAGGAACTCAGCCCCCGGGAGCCCCCTCTTCCCACGGGCAACACTGATGCCGAGAAGGGCTTCCTGACCTCGGCACCACTGGCATTTGGGGCTGGACTGCCCTGTGGTGGGCTGTCCTTGTCCCCACCAGCTAGAGGCCGAAGCTCTGCCCATGCACACTTGTGCAGCCACAGACGGGGGCGAGACGGGGGCGGGGGACTCACGCTCTGCATCTTGGCCCCGGTGTCCACGATGTTCCTCTCCACCTGGTCGGCATTTTTCTGCAGCTGTTCGATCAGCTCTGAGAGCTCCTTGTTGGAGATGCTGTGGGCAGGAGCCAGGAGGTGGGTTCAGAGCTGCGTGGGTCCCCACCGCACCCCTTCCTCCCCACCTGTCCCCTGCCCTGGGCTCCGAGCAGGAACAGCCCGCTGCGCTTCTCAGGAGCTTGCCCGTCCCACAGGGTGACACTGCTGAAGCCAGAGGTAAGGCAGCAGCTACCGTGGCAGCGCCAGTCCCAGCTTGGTGACTCAAGACGGCACTGCCATTCTGCCTTGTTGGCAAAACACAGATTTTCTTTTTCTTTTCTGGAGACGGGGTCTTGCCCAGACTGGTCTCAAACTCCTGGGCTCCAGAGGTCCTCCTGCCTCAGCCTCCTGAGTAGCTGGCACTACAGTGTGTACCGACCATGACCAGCACTACATTCTGTTTAATTGAGATACAATTCACATACCTTCAAGTCTGCCCCTACACTCAGTGCTGTCGGGATATTCGGTTTTGCGACCATCACCAACATCTACCTGCAGAACACAGCCTTCACCCCAAACCTTGTACCCCTTAGCAGCCACTTCCTTTCCCCTTCCTTCCAGCCTCCGGTGAGTGCTGGTCCACTTCCTGTCACTGTGGAGTTGCTTGTTCTGGACATTTTATGCCAATGGACTCATCAAGCATGTCCCTTGTGTCTGGAATCCCTTAGTGTCATGTCTGCATTGTGCTGAGGGGACTTCTTCCTTTTACGGCTGAATAACTTTCAATCGTATGGATGGGTTCTGGGGGGTGGGCAGGAGCCTGGGGCCACACGACAGGCAGATCCTGGATGTGTCCAGTGGCGTGGGCCGGGCCGGGCCGGGGCTCTCGGCCCTCTGCCACCACTGCGTGGCCACCCTAGGACCCACGGGGGATAGGGGAGACTGTCTCTCTTGGCCCAGCACCACCTTGGGCACAGCCCACTCCCCACCAGCCCTCCTGTGGGGTGGGGCAGTACAGGAGTCACCTGGTGGACCCCACCCTGGTGCGGCCAGTTTTCTAGCTGACCCAGCACTCAGCACAGGACACAGAACAGGGGCCATCACCAATCCTAGGGAGCTTGGGCTCCTGGGGGGACAGTGTAGTGGCCTGCTGGGCTTCGCGGGTCACTGCACCTTCTCTGTGTGCTAGGCCAGATGTCATATTCACAGTCACCACGTCACTCACCGGAGACTGGGAGGCTGTGAGTCCCTTTGCAGGTGAGGAAACCAAGGCTCAGAGACAGCAAAACACTTGCCCAGGTCACAGGGCGTGTGAACAGGGGGCCTGGGTTCTGCCCTGGGCACTAATGGCTACTCACAGGGATGCCAGGGAAATCACATGTGCCAACAGACAGCAGCAGCAAACTCACAATACTGTGAGCTCACGCTGACTATCCATGTACCAGGCTGCCACTCATTGCTGACTTAATCTCCATCACAGCCCTGTGTGACGGGAAGCCATATCATCATTGCTACTTTATAGTTGTGGACACTGAGGACCAGAGAGGTTAAGTAACTTCCCCAAAGTCACACTGTAATTAGACAGCAAAGCCAGGACTCCAACCCAGGCAGGCCCTGCAGTCCAGGCTCTAACAACTCCATGTGGCAATCTCTCAGGGCTCCCAGCCCTGGGATTCTTGCAGACAGATTTAAAATGCCAGGTGCTCAAAACCAGAACAGGACCCTAGTGGCCACTGGACCCCCGGGCATGCTGGTGGGAATGGAAAATGGGGCTCAATTGTGGGACACAGCCTGGCAGCTCAGAATTCAACTTTGAAAAGTTGATCACTGCTGGACACTGTGGCACACATCCGTCATCCCAGCAACTCGGAGGCGGGAGGATGGCAAGTTCAAGGGCAGCCTGGGTAACGTAGTGGACCCCTGTCTCAAAATAAAAATAAAAATGGGCTGGGATGTAGCTCAGTGGTCAAGAGCCCCTGGATTCAATCCCCAGGGCCAAAAATAAGTAAAGTTGGACTAGTTACCGTGCGACGCACAAGTGCTCCAAGGCACCTCTGTCACACAGAAGCGCTCACAGCGCTGTTGTTCACACTAGGGCCAGACAGAAGACAGAGGGCCACCCACTGGCGAGTGAGTAAACAAGGTGTGGTCTGTCCTACTCTCCAGCCAAGACAGAGGCAGCCCTGGACCGCAGAGCGGGCCCTGAGCTCAGGTACGGAGGGAAGGAGGTCAGACACAAGGACAGAGCCCAAGACTCTGTTTATGAAATGTCCCGAGCAGGAGGACGGTGGCCCCGGGGGAACGAGGGCCAGGAGTGAGCTCGACGGGCACACAGTGTCTTCTTGAGGTGATGCTAAGGCTGATCACGGCGATGCCAGCACACATCCGTGAACACAGTAAGATCTGCACACACCAGAGGGACGCGTCGTGCAGTGGGCACATTGTGTCACAATAGAACCGTGACCAGGAGGGTCAGCACGTGCCATCGGCAGCTGCTGGGCTTTGTGTCTCCTTCCGTCACGCTGCATCCTACGAGGGGCTCCACGAGGCCGGGGCAGAGGTGACTCCCAGCCTCCTGAAGAAGTTAGGGCCGACTGTCCCCAGCCCAGGGCCGAGTGAGTCACATGGTAGTTTATGAGTCACCCCCCCCCCCCAGGCAGCTCTGTTGTCCCTGCTTACAAACGGAGATGAAGGTGCGAATGATTGATCCCGTGGCCACAGTCCCACTGCCGGGGAGCAGGGTGGAGCGGCATTGGCCCCTGGAGGCCTGGGCACTTTTGTCCTATGAGTGGGTCCTCAGAGGGTCCTGCTTCCTCCCTCCTGCTCAGCTGGCCACAGGAGCCAACCACAGGTGTCCCAGGGGAAGCCGCAGAGACCTGTGGCAGGGACACAGGAATGTGGGCAGGCAGGAGGGTGGGACCCGCAGGGAGGGCGTGGCTCCCAGGAGTGGGGGCGGGGGGGACTGGCCAGGCTGGTCCAGCCGCGGGGGCAGCCACGTGTGGAAGCCAGCGCCATGGCCCCTCACTGGAGGCCGAGGCACAGCCACAGGGTGAGCCAGAGAAGCCGAGGCACCCAGCCACTCACCCAAGGAAAGGGGAAGGCCGACTGCCACCCCCGAGGGACAGGTCCGGCTGCCTTCCTTGCTCAGAGGTCAGCATGGACACTTGCATTGAGGCCACTGGCCACTGGCCTTTGAAAGTACCTGGGAGGCCATGTGGCCTCAGCTGCTCATCACCCCTGTCAGCAAACAGGTGCCAAAGGCACCTGCCCAGGTCACACAAGGCGGCCCACGTCCGGGGAGACTTTGGTACCTGGATCTGGACGGGGGTCACACCCTGACAGCACTGGCCGCGTGCGCTGTGGAGAGGCCAGTTAGGGCCCCAGGGGCAGCTTCCACAGAACGGGAGCAGGAAACCCTACCTCCCAGCTCAGTGTGTCGGGGGTCACTGCTGGAGACCCGAGTCACGTTTCAGTGACAGCCTTGGGGTTCAGAGACTGAGGGGGTGGTGCAGAGTAGCTGGAGGGCCTGAAAGCAGACCTAAGTCACGCTGCCCCTATGTGTGCCACCCGTGGCCTGACCAGTGCCTGAGGCTAGCAGACACCTGCCACAGGAAGGCCCTGGGGTGCCACAAGCTTCAGGGAGCAGGGCTACCGACATATCTGCAGGCTGCCACTCCCACAGGGTTGCCACTGGCAGGGACCCAGAGCCCTTCCCACCCCCCTACTCCCTCCCGTGCGGGTTGAATCCCTGGTCCCCTTTCTGCCAGGTCCCCTGCTTGCCCGCCCCACTCGGTCCTATGAATTGGGCTTCTCCTAAAAACCCAGTAACTTCCCAGTGGAGAAGAGGTCGAAGCTCAATCCCCAGGATGGGACGCCTCAACGCTGAGGGCTCCTGATACGGTCACCAAGGAGAGCACGGCGTCGCTTCTGTGGACCCCCGTCCCAGGCGCGGCCCTCCGCCTCAACACTGGAACCCAGCAGGCAGACCCAGACCCAGGCTGCGCGGCACCAAGGCTGACAGGCGACCTCAAAAGTGTCAAGGTCATGAAAGACCCAGGAAGGCAGAGGGACTGCCCAGGCTGGAGGACACCCAGGGCCACAGAGAAGGACACTGGGGGGAAGCCGGGGAGGATGAGGGAGTTTAAAGGTGTGGAGGAATTCCTTCTGGACCTCTGGGGCCTCCTGCGAATGCTGAAGGAGCCGTGTCTCCCCGTGATGGGGAACAGGAAGGGAGGAGGTGGGTGCTGAGCTCCGGGAGATGCCCCTGCCCCGCCCAGACCCACCTGATGAACAGGAGCAGGGCCTGGAGGGGAGCCCAGGCTCAGTGGGCCTCAGAAACAGCCCCCTCGGCCCAGGCCACGCTGTGGTCAGGGGCTGCCCGCTGGCTGGGTCCTGCAAGCCAGGGAGAGTCACCTCCAGCAGAGGGACTGTTCCTCTAGAGGATCAGCCCTGGTTCTCCCCCCCTGGAGGAGGAAGGGAGTGGGGCGGGGCTGGCTGCCAGGATGCTGGTGCCTGCTTGGAGCCCCACGGCTGATTCTGAGGACAGAGGCCCAGACAGGTGCTTCCTGGGGCTGAGCCTGCAGCCAGGAACCTGGAACAGGTACCTCTTTGTGTCCCCGGGATGTATCTGGGGCAGAGCAGCTACAGGGAGAGGACCCGGGAGCTGCAAATGGCATCGAGTCCCCTGCTTTGTCCCAAACAGGCTCAATGACCACAGGGTGGCCGACACAGAGGTCATGCCTGTCCTCCCAGCCACTTGGGAGGCTGAGGCAGAAGGATTGCAAGTTAAAGGCCAGCCTCAGCGACTTCGTGAGACCCTGTCTCAAAATCAGAAATAAAGAGGGCTGGGGACGCAGTTCACTGTAGAGCACCCTAGGTTCAATTCCCAGGACCGCCCCCCACCGAAAAAAAGAACCTGCTGGGAGCGAGGGGGCAGTCTGTCGGGGACACACTGCTGAGGTTCTCATGAAAGGGTCACCAAGAAGCGACCGGCAGGAGGCGGCTTCCCCTCCAGGATTGGGCTCCTTCTGAGGAGCAGAAAGAAGTCAGTAGCCAAGGTCTGAAGCTGGAACCCACTGATGTGTTTAGTGGACGGCTAAAGACGTCGAGCCACCCACGCTGTCCATGGGCTGCCAGACGGACACACTCTGGTTCAACCTTGGGCATATCACTTGCCTGGGTGCTGGGGGTTTGCAGATGACCTCAACATGCAGAACTGTCTCCCCAACACCTGCAGCAGAGGCCGACGTGCCTGGGACCCCCAAGCCCAGACCTTCCAGGTGCAACACACAGCCTGCATCCACTGCCTTGGGCTTGGACTAAGGATAGGGGTCAGTGGGTTGGGGGATGGAAGGGGCAGGTGTCCACGCTGCTGTCTGCAGGGGAGAAATCATGGGAGGGAGAGTTGGAAATCTTGTCCACAAGGTTGTTCCAGCAGAATCTGGGGAATCACCCCTGATCCCTGCCTGATGACTCCACCTTGGCCAAGGCCACTACCTCCCCGGTGACCTGTGCCACAGCCACTCCACTCTCTGACAGTGTTGGACACAGGTAAGTTTTAGGCTGGACAATGGTGTGATCCGGTTGCCTTGTAGGAAGATCTGGGAGCCAGGGAGAACTGCTGACCAGCCTCTAGCCCCTGGAGAGAGCCCAGCTAGCCAGGACACGTGAGCGTCCACCCCGCAGTCAGCAGCAGCCCAGGAGGGGAACGCAGGTGGGCAGCTTTGAGAGCCACGCTTGCTCCTTTCAGCAACCCCTGTCCGAGTCGACCTTCTCCCCTCCACCTGGCCCACAGGGGACAGCGAGGGACAGCGAGACACTTCACTCAGGGCTGTAGGCTCCGTAGGTTCCTTAGACTCTCTGAGCCTCGGTTTCCTCGTCTGTGAGATGGAACAGGCTGTGACAATTCAAGGAGACGACCCTCGAGAGCGCTTTGGACCTGGCCACTGGTTATGTCCTCCCTGCCATCACCGGGGTGCAGTGGCTCTGCCAGGGCAGGGGTCTTCGTCTCAGCTCCTGTCAGGTCCACCACACGCTGCACAAAGCTCGTCCCAGAAACGGTCCAACCACCCACCAATGGCTGTCTAGAGTAACAGCATTCCCCAAACATGACCCAGAGGACAGAACCGCATCGAGCCCTCTATGCCGTTTGTCACGCTGCCTCCAAGGCCGGGCCTCACCCTGGCTGCAAACCTCAGCTGTTCCATGCATATCTGGTGGCCACGGAGGAGGATGGTGGGCTCCAGGTGACCCTGGGGACGCTGTGCCTGCTCCTTCTAGGCCCTGCTGACCGCGGTGAGTCAGATGGCCAGTGTCGGCCCACGGGGCTCCGTGCCTGGTGCCTGGGGCTGCTGGTCCCTTCCCTCCCCCAGACCTCCCGCAGCCGGCCCCCACTCGGCCCCACTCCAGGGCTCTGGAGACCGGGTGAAGACCGCTGCCCACACCCTTCCTCTCGGCCCGGGGCAGAGGGGGCACGTGCTTGCTCCCCAGCTGTCTGCAAGGCAGCAGCTTCTTCCCTGAGCGGCCACTCTGGGGATGGACCACGCTCTGGTGACCCTGGAGAGGCGCTGTCCCTCCATCGCCCCGCTCAGCTGTCCCTGCCGCTCCCTGTCGGGTGCTGGCCGTCCTTCCTGTGTGGGGCTCCGTGGCTCTTCCTTGCAGGGCCACTGGTTCTCCAGGCCGGTTCCTTGGTCACCCGCTGTGGTTCCTCCCTCTGGGGGTTAAGCCCGTCTCAGTGGTGGGGGCGGGGCGGGGCGGGGCTGCCTCAGCGGAGGAATGTCTGGAATGCACCGAGGACACGCCCCTTCCCAGGAACAGCCCCGCCCCTAGGGCCCCAGAAGGGCCGTCCTCCGGCCAGCCCCTGTCCTCCTCCGCTGGCGCCCCACCTGCCTCCAGGGCCAGCGGGCCTTCTGCGGCTCCCTGGGGCCCCCCGGGGTCTGTGGAGGCTCACCTCAGGTGCCAGGCGGCCCCCACCCTCACCTTCATGCACTGGCACCCAGATGGGCAACCAGGAAACCACCCTGAACAGAAACAGTGAGCGCACCTACTGGGTGCTGCCTGCCCAGCCCTTCCGCCCCCCAGGAGGAAGGTGCGCTAGGCGTTTCCGGGCCCTGTCCCAGCCCCACTGATGAGGCTGCGAACTTGTAGACGGTGTCAGGCATCTTTTATGGAGGGGGGGCTTCCACAGCCCTTAATTCCAGGGCTGGCCCGCGGCTCCGTGAACAGGCCTTGAACCCAGCAGGTGTTTTCCAGCCCGGCACAGCAGCAGCTCCCACATCCTCATTTTCCAGATGAAGATCACTGAGGCTCAGGTGGGTTAAGAAACCTGTGCGAGGTCACACAGCTGGGAAACAGTGATACCAAGGCCCAGCCCAAACATCCAGGTGCCAAGGCCACGTCCTTGCCACAAGACAGAGGGATGTGGATACCAGCCCAGCCCACCCCACCCCACCCCACCCCACCACGGAGAGAGCGACAGGGCGATCGCAGGCAGCCAGGAGACTGGGTGACAGGGCGAGGCGTTCACCCCGAGGGGAGGCCTGGTGAGCCACATCTCGTTGGCATCTTCATCAGTACAATTAATCCCGCTGTTGAGTAATCGCCATGGGTGGTAAACTGAGGCTGACTCACTCTCCGGAGATGGTACCACAAGAACTCCCAGCCCTGTCCCTCTAAGCTGGCCTGTCAGGCCCAAGGAACTGACCCTGAGTGAACCCGGCCACACTGCAGCCCAGTGCCCAATGTGACTCCCCTCTGACGCTCAGACGCTCTGCTGAGGTGGGTGTTGTTAACTCCTGCGGCTGAGGAGGACCCAGAGCTGGGGACGGACAACGGCCTGCTCGGGGTTAGGGCTAACCGACCGCCAGGCTCCTACCCGCTGCAGCTCCAGCGGCAGCGGCAGCGGCATTTTCTAGAGTCACTAAGTGGTGCTCACATTTCCACTCACAGGCCAACTCCTGACCACCGGTCCCTGCTTCAGGCCCTCGGGACAGACCTCCTCCAAGCCCCTGGAGACACAGACTATTGGCATGGTGTAAAAAGCAGGCTTGAATAACGCTGTCCACCAACTCTCGAGCTGATGCAAGGCCTGGAATTAAGGCCCCACCAGGGCCCCTCAAAAGATGTCCCTATTGTCCAAAAGTTCACAGGTTAATGGGCAGGGTTAGGGGAACACCTCAGTGACTATAATTAGGAAGATGGCAGAGAGCCCAGGTCAGAGTATGTTCAGCCACTCTGTCCCCTTCAGGCTTATCACCTAAGTTTAGTTGTGAAAATACAGCTCAATAAAAGAGAAGAAGGAAACACCATCAATAGATAATTCAGCCGGAGGAGGTCCCAAGCACCCTCATTACAATAAACGTGAATGGGTTAAACTCACCGTCAAAAGACAGACTCTTGGTGAGAATGTGAAGGACCCACCCCCAGCTGTAGGCCAGTTTAAGATGCACCTGGGACTAAAGGACACGGGAAGGTTGGGAATAAAGGGATGGAGCAGGTGGACCACAAAACCGCCACTGAAAAGAGGAAGTACAGGCCACGCACCCCTAAGACAAGGCGCAGTTAGTTACTCCTGGCTGCTGGCGGGGGTTCTGACTTCAGTGATCCAAGGCAGGGCTGGGACCTGGAGTTAAGCCCTTCTGGGACTCTAACGTGCAGCTGGCGCTGAGAACAAGGAACCGCAGCAAGGGTTAAAGGGGAGAGGCTGGGGTGGACTCCTAGGTGTCAACCGGGAGGAAGTCTTTCCAGAAAGCAGTCCCCAGGTGGTGCCCATAAATACCAGATTGATTGGTCCACTGACGGTCACACTTGCTACTGGAAACTTCTATGGTAATTAGATAGTCAGTTCCCCCACACCCAGTTATTAATCCTGGGGAGGTAAGTCCTAAACCAGACCGGCTGTTGGAAGGGCAGCTCTGGCTCTGTTTTTGAGGCCTAATCTGTTTCCGGCCAGGGAAGGCCACCCCCTCGTGGGCCTCTGAGCCAGGCCTAGGGCCGCCGTGTCGGGTGAGTGCTTTTCGGCTCTCCTGACAGACACACAGAAGGCCAAGTCCAGGGAAGGCCAAGACGGTCTTGAAGGCTTTTGCAATATTTAAACAGGGCTCAAGCCAACCCTGGTACCC
Organism: Urocitellus parryii; assembly: GCF_045843805.1. Taxonomy (NCBI): domain Eukaryota; kingdom Metazoa; phylum Chordata; class Mammalia; order Rodentia; family Sciuridae; genus Urocitellus; species Urocitellus parryii. Next base: position 5,139,442 of record NC_135539.1, on the reverse strand, counting down.
CAGGCACGAGGCCATTAGAGACCGGTGGACAAGGAGTACCAGCCTTGCCACTTAAGACCTACTGAGTGCTTGATGCTCTTCCTATCAGCACAGTCCTCTCCACAATCCCGCACCCTCCAACAGACAGGGTTCAAGAGAACTTCAGCCCCTGTTAGTACACTGAGTCCCTTCTATGTGCCAGCTCTGTTTCTGGGTTCAGGGTGTGAAAGTGGACAGAGGCCCAGAAGGGACCAGGACTGGCCCTGTTGATGACAGGCAGCCCAGCTGGGCCTGCAGCTCACCCGCCAGGCTCTTTCTGTCTGCCTCCCGGGCCGTGGCCCCTGCCCATGAGCTTCGGCTTCCCCTCTGTAAGTTGGGGTCTGCCTGCCTGTTTCAGAGTTGGGGAGAGCCAAGCTTCTCATCTGGGGTGCAGGAGAAGAACTCCTCCTGCCATGGCCAAGAGGGAGAGGTCAAGATCCTAAAAGGTGCTAGCCTGGTTTCCAAGCTGATCCTGCTCTCCTGCGGCCCCACCGCCGGCCAGGCTGGGCCAGCAGTGGCCAGCTGGGTCACCTGCCAGCCTACCCCCAGCTCAAAAGGCTGGGTTAGAACCGCTGAGCATCCTGGGCTAAGTCCCTCGGACTCCCCGAGCCTCCCCTGGAGGAAGATGTGGTAGAATTTATCTAAGACAGACCACAGGAGCAGGACTCCAGATGGTCATTGGGGTGAGGTCCTGGCCCCGGGCTTCCTGTGTCCACACCTTCCCCATGCTGGGCCTCTCCCTCCTACTTCCTCCCTGAGGCTTCCCACTTGCATCTCTCCATCCAGAACCTGCCCTCCATCCTCGCTCCCAAAGCCCTCCTCCTCCCTCCCCAAACCCTTCTGTTGCTGGACTGGACTCCCAGACATGGGCTCAGGGCTGCCCATGGTGGCTTTCCTTCCCCATTCCAACCCTCAGGGAAAAAAATGTTTGGAAACTCATGACCTCGTCCAGCATGCACAACGCGCTACGAGGAAACGGCCACCGTCCCTACCAGCTGTGCTTACTAACGTCCTCACACTGAGGTTATTGTGGGTCACCCTGTCTGCTCCCTCCCTGAGGTACAGGGTTTTAGACTTGCTGGTTTCTGCCTAAACTGGTTTATATATATATATATATATATATATTTTTTTTTTTTTTTGATACCAGGGATTGAACCCAGGGTGCTTAACCACTGAGCCACCTCCCCAACCCTTTCTCTCTCTTTTTTTCCAGTTGTAGATGGACACAATACCTTTATTTTATTGGTTTATTTTTATGTGGTACTAGGGATCAAACCCAGTACCTCACGCATGCTAGGCAAGCGCTCTACCACTGAGCCACAACGCCAGTCCCAATCCCCAGCCCTTTTTTATATTTTATTTAGAGACAGGGTCTCACTAAGTTGCTTAGGGCCTCGCTAAGTTGCTGAGGCTGGCTTTGAACTTGCGATCCTCCTGCCTCGGCCTCCAGAGCAGCTGGGATCACAGTGCACCCCTGGCCTGGCTGGTTTCTACTTTTAAAACATATGCACACCTGCTCCCAGGAACGGTGGGACTTGCTCTGGACGCGGGGTTCTGTTTGCTGAGGGTGTCTCGGGTTGTGTGCGCCCGGGCACGTGCGTAGCCTGTGCGTCCCCTTTGATGTCCTCTGTATCTCCTCATCTCCTGTGGGTTCTTGGGTTCTCGGCTCTGCTCGGCTCTTTCCCTCCTCTATCTCAGGACTTATCACTGGGCCTCGCTGCCGGTTGTTTACCCAGCCCACTCCCTGACCACTGCCCTGCAGACACCGCCAACCTGGGACGGGAGGCTGCTCAGACCTGGCTGTCCTGTCTTCGACACAGAAACCACCGCCCCTATCCTCGTAGTTCCCCTGGGCCCCCGGGGTGGGTGCACCTGCAGGGGATACTGAAGGGGAAGAAAATCTTGGCAGTCCTCCCAAGATCCTCGCAGCGCACATACACACATATGGCCCCTGCCCGGCCACACCAGCCCTCTCCCAGAGAGACAGACATCCTCCCCATCTGGCCACCACAGAGTCAAACGGTCACTGAGACAATAGCGCGATCAAGGAAAGGCCGAGCAGGGCGGTGGGGAGGGCTCCCCGGGATCAGAGGCAGAGGTGGTGAAGGAGAAGGGGGAGGGCATTCCAGGAAGGAGGCCCCTCCTGGAGAAAGGCTGGGAGGCTGGCTGAAAGCCAGGTGGAGACCGAATAAGGGCAGGCATCCATGCTGTGCAGGGCAGCAGCTCCCAGAGCCTAGGAGCAACACGGAACCTGAGGCCAGAGTTATCCTGGGACATGGTCACTGCACGCAGCCATGCCTGCCACGGGGAAGGGACGGGAGTGTGGCCAGGGACAGTGGTGAGATGGATGTGAGCATCCAGGCAGGAGGGGCCGCCCTGGTGCCAACTCTGGGGGGAGAGGGGAGCAGGGAGCTGACCTGAAGCCGGCTCCGCCCCGTCTGGAGGCAGAAAGGGGCATCAGTAGCCTCCCCAGCTCAGGAGGCTGCAGCACTGAGGCCCAGGCAGAAGCAGAGAGAACACAGACCACAGATTTTCTGCCTGAGACAGGCTGGGACAGGCAGGCTGCAGGGCACAGATGGTGCCAGTGAGGCCCTGCACGGCCCTGCCCAGAGCGGAGCAGGAAGAGTGCAGGACCTGCACTCTGGGAATCCTCGTCCCAGCCGAAGGCAGCTTCTCCCCAGCCCCCAGATCCCTCGCCCCCGCCCACCCGCAGTGTTGCCTAAGAGGTGGGAATGGAGCTTTGTCTTCTCTCCAAATAAGGGCCCCTGGAATACCCTTAGCAGCCTCTCTTCCAGGTTGAGCCCAAATCTGCCCTGCATCTACGTGGTCTGGTCTCCTACCTTCTGCTGAGAGGCCTGGGTGGGAGGCAGAGGGAGCAGAGGCTCAAAGGGCTACTGGAGGTGGAGTCCGAGCAGGAAATCAGTGTCAGTACCCCCCCCCAGGCCCACTCCCCAGGGGCTCCCAAACCCCTAGCATGGGCTGTTGGTGAGTCCAAGGTGGGTGCCTTGATGCTCCGCCTTGGGATTGCCCTCTGGGGAATAGACAGCCCCCCCCCCATGGCCCCTAGGGCTCACCATCAGGAGATGCTGGGGCACCTTCAGCCTGGGGCGCACGCAGTAGGTGCTGGGGAAATGGCTGGGCTGTTCACTGTGGCTGTCACCAGGGTGACTGGAGACCATGGGCTTTCCTGACAGCCCCCCACCCCAGATCATTCCACTTTCCCACCGTCACAGGGACCCAGCCCAGGCTCCGCAGTTCTCCTCCCTAACAGCAGCATGTGACTGCCGGCTCTGAGGTACAGAGCGCACCCTGAGCGTGCTCCAGGTTGGGGCCCTCACATGCATGCTCTTGCTGATCCCCTTCACCAGCGGGGGCTTGCTATCACCACCTGCATTTCACAGATGATGAAACTGAGCCTCAGAGACATTGAGTGACCTGCCCAGGGTCACACAGCTCAGGAGGGGCAGAGCTGGGGCTTGAACTCATGCGGGGTGGACAAATGCAGTGCTTTTAACCAGCAAGAGGCTCAGGGTACCCCGATGGCCTCCAGTAGAACAGCTTCCCTTTCACCCACCCACAAAGCCTTGGGCCCTGCCACCCATGCAGGAGCCTCCATTAGGGCTGAGCCATTCTTGCAAGACCCTGTGTGGGTGGGGCTGGGAAGTATGGTCAGGCTGCCCAGTTGACTGGGGTGGAGGTCTGGGTGGAGGGGGATGGGGCTCCCTGAGGCCCAGTGTCTGTCCCAAATCAGAGACAGAGTCCAGTCCGCCCCCAGAGCTGGATCTGAATTAACCACAGCACTCAGACACCTCCCCTGAGAAGCCCTCCTGACCACCCCTCTGACCTGGACAGCTTCACCTCACACCGTCCCAGAGCAGCTGAGCTGGAGACCCAGTCTGACAGTCCCCGCCCCGCCTGCCCGCTGTCACCCTGGGAGTTTCCTAATCACACGTGCTCAGGCTTAACCCCATCCTAGCTCCCTGATGGAGGGCCAGCAACCTGTGCCGGGAGGTTGTCATCTCCACATCTGCCCCTACCGTCTGGGAATGGGGTCCTCAGGCAGTGCACAGCCTGTCCATCACGGCCTCCAGCTCACCCTGGGTACATAGTGGGTACCTCATCTGCACTTGTCAATGATTCTAATCATCACAGCAGCCTGGCGTGAAACCTCCCGTCTTTTCCCTGAGTTACTTCATTCAGTCCTCAGCCAACACACTACCGGGCAAGCACTACACTTATCCCCAGTCTCCAGGTACAAAACAGGCTCAGAGAGCCCAAGCAGCTTTCCCAAGGTTGCACAGCCAGGGAGGTGGGAATGGGTCCTCAACAGAGCCTCCCCATTGGGCTGGATGCTGTCCTCCAGCACCTGCACCATCAGGCCTGACCCTGTCATTAACTCAGGTGTGAACACCAGCTCCCACACCTGTCATTAGGAACTAGGGCGATGGGAGCAGCGGGGTTCACACCCTGTCCGGCCCCTCCCCAATTTCATCTGCTAAAGGGTGGACAAACAGGAAGGGCTGGCTCCCTGGATGTGCTCTGTTCCCCAGTTGGACTTGTGCAGTTCAAAGCTCCGGCCGCTGTGAAAGTCCAAACTCAGGGCTCCTGATCCCCTGGGCTCAGGAATGTGCTGACACCCCTCACCTGGGCACTTCCTGGGTGCCAGGTCACTGCTGCCCCTACAGCCTCACGTGGGAGATACCTATTGCCACCCCCACTTGGCAGACTAGGAAACTGAGGCTCAGAGCCTGAGTGCCAACATGGCCAAGCCAGGATCAGAAGGGAGGCACCTGCTCTGGGGTGGGAGCTCCCCCCACCCTCCCCCACTGCACCCCACAGGCAGCCCTCTCTTCCCCGCACATGGAGAGGGGCCCCTACAAAACTCAGGTGAAAGAGCAACTTGGGGGAAGCTCCCTGTGGCCAGCAACCACAGCTTAGACCCCAAGTACCTGCCGTGGTGCCCACTGCAGGGCCACCAGGTAAGGTTCATGAGAGTCTTGTCAGAACAGGGCACAGGGCTGCCCCACCCCACAATCAAGACCATCACCCAGATTCCACCAGGGGAACGGCAGAGGGGCCTGCTGGGCTGGGAGACCATGCAGGAAGCATGGGCCCCGACTCAGGGCTGTGGCTATACTCGTGCTTAGTGCTGGGGTAACAGCAAGGACAGGTGACCCCCAGGTCCCTCACCCCTCCTGGACAATGAATCAGGAATGTGTGCTAGAGAAAGAGACCTCTAAGCTGAGACTGCTGGCCAAAGGCTGTCAGCCACGGCCAGGGGTGGGGGGGGCCTGCCTCAGCTGGGAGGCAGGCAGTGCCAGGCATCCTTGCTCCCAGACCCTCAGAGTCCCCCATCTGCGGGGGGGGGGGGGCTGCCTTCTTCCCCTCCTGGCTCGCCTGGGTTCCCTGGAACCTTGCTCGGTCCAAGCCAGGAGGGGGCCTGGCCCCCTCCTGGTGTGGGAGTCTGCGTGTGTGCAGGACTGGGGTGGGGTGACTAGAGGGGAAGGCCACAACAGTCGTGTGGGACTGGCACCGAGCTTCTGATTGTGCAACGCCAAGGAACAGTGCACAGACTGGACGGGACCCCAGCTGGACCCGGGAGCCAGCTGGACTCGCAGCAGAGGACAGGGAGGAACAGCATGCAGGGCCCTGCCCAGTCTCTGGGGTTGTGAAAGACTGGGGAGGGGAGGGATGGGGACCTCCGGAGGGGGAAGAGATGCCTCTGGGCTTAAACAGCCCCAAGTGCAGGCAGGAGTACAGTGGACCTTCTGTAGGGGTGAGTCTCCAGGGACTGCAGTGTCCATGCCCCAGCCTGAGGTGGGCGGGGGCTGGACCTAAGGTGGGGGTGATAGCCAGGCTCACAGTCCTCCCCTCCTCCAGCTGAGGCCTGGGGGAGTGAGGAGAGCTCAAGGGTGCAAGGGCGTCCCACCCAGGGAGCCTGGGCCCAGCCAGGTGAGCTGAGCCACTTGTCTAGTCTTCACCAGCCTGAAGTTCCTTCTTGGGAACCCGCACCCCATTGTCCCCAGTGGGTAGGTGGGGAATAAGGCAGGGGCCGAAGTCCGGCCCCTTCCCCAATCTCAGCATCTCCAGGAGGCTCCCCCAAACCGGTTATTAAGTGAATACATTAGGCTTATCAAAACGGACGTGGGCTGCCTCTCAACGCAAACACATCGAGACATGTCATTCCCTTCCCAGGCGGTCCTGGGAACCTGGGCTCCGAGACGCCGCCAGTTTCGGGCTGGGGGGGGTGGTGGCGGTGGAAGAAGCCACACCCCTGAGAAAGAGGCCCGACGCCGCCCAGCCCGTGCGCAGAACCCGGCTCTGGGAGGCAGCGGGTGCCCGGGCTGGTTCCTCCCTCGACCCGCACCCACCACTGCCTCTGGGCGCCGCCAGAGCCCGCAGGCAGGCGCTGGAACCGCTGTGTCAGGTGCCCCCTCCCCTCCTCGCCCCATGCCACACAGCTTCTCGCCTCCTGGACACCAGAAGCACCTGTGCGCTCTCCAAGCGTCGCTGGGGAGCGCCCCCGGCCCAGCTCAGTGACCGGCCCCTACGCCGGGCTCCCGGGGCTCCCGGGGCTGCCGGGGCTCCCCTCGGCGCCACAACCCTGGGTGTCGCCTGTTCCAGACTTGCCACTCCCGGATCCCGGCGATGATTCCTGGCCCTAGGAGACCCACAGCCAATGGCGACCCTGGGACACGGAAGTGCCTTGTACCCCCAATTCAGTTCCCCGACGTCTAGGCCCCCCAAATAACGCTCCTGAGTTTCTCGGATCCCCTTCGTCTCACATGGTGGCCCCTTAGGCTCCCCTTCCCCGTCCCATCCACCTCGGCGGTGCTTCCCAGCTCCGGGGGACCTTGGCCCGGCGTCCCCCACCCGCGCCTGGGTTCCCGGCCCTCTGCGTCCCGTGCAGCCACCGGGCCCCACGTCCCGGGAGGTTTTCCCGGCTCAGGGCGCCCCCCTCGCGACGGCCTCCTGAGCGCAGCCGGCCGGCGCCTCCTCACCTGCGGGTCTGCACCTTGGGGCTGTATTTGCCTTTGTTTCTCTTCCTGAAGAGCGAGTTCATGGTGGCGCTCCGGGGCGCGGCGGCGGGCCGGGCGCGCACTGAGGCGGGCGGCGGGCGCAGGTGAGCGAGCGGCGGCGCGGGGAGCCCCGAGTGCGGGCGCGGGCGCCTGGTCACTACTCGCGGGGGGCGGGGCGCCGGCCGGCCACTCGTTCCGCGGCCGCTCCCCGAGAAGGTGGCGCTTACCTTCCGAGGAGGGGCCACCGCGGGCGGGGCTTGGGGCTCCTGGGGTGCCCGCCCCGGGCCAGCCCGAGGGAGCTCGGGGGCGCTGGGCCCGGCCGGTCGCCGCCCCCGCGCCTGCTTTTCCTCCCGCAGTCCCCAAGCGCGGGGGCGCAAAGGCCACCTTCGCCAGCACCCTCGGCCCCGCCTTCCACGCACCTCGGGCCTGCCGCGCCCGCTGGCTGGAGGCCCGCACCTGGTGCTGCGCTGCCCCGGGTACTCTGCGCTCCTCCTTCTTTGGCGGACACCCAGCTGGGCCCCGGGACAGGTGTGGCTGAGACCCAACGGGTCTCCGTGCCTCGGGTGGCTAGAGAGCTGCCCCCGCGGTAGCAGCGTGGGTGGTGATTGAGAGAACAGGACTCAGGGGCGCACGGCCCGAGCTGAAGTCCTGCTGCGGCCCTGGGTTGACGGCCACTCAGTTTCGTTTTTGTTGTCAAAGGTTGATAAAAACTCCCCGCATCCCAAAGGGTTGTGAGGAGATTCCTACAGATAACTCACACAAAGCGCTTGGCCTCCAAGGTTCAGGAAGCTTTGCCCCTATCGATCAGGCCATCCAGAGAGGACAAAAAAATCTTTTGAAACGTCCATAACTCCAGGTCCTGGCGAGATGGAAATACTTTACAAAAATTGCTCGGTTTCGGTGCAGAATGCGCAATTCTGCCAACAGGTCCCGGGTTAGACCGGGTGCCAGAGGAGAAGGCTGCAGTTGGATATCCAGAAACCAGCTGGATGCGGGTAGGGCCCACAGCTGGGAGGGCTCAGGGCCACTGGGGAGGGCCTGGGGGTCCGATTCCAGCTGGGGAGGAAAAGCCCACCGTCTCCGGGGAGACTCCCAAGGCAGTGAGGTTAGTTATGGCCAGAAGGCTCTTAGAGGTCAGCTGGGGAGTGAAGATGGGGGGCAGGGGGCTGGCTTCCTGAGTCCTGGGTTCAAGTTCCACCGTCTGGAGTCTTCAGGCCAGTCCCTCCCCCACATATTTTCTATTTATAACTGAGGTTGGGGTGGAATTGATCCCCAGGGATTTTTCCTGCCCTGGACCCCAGCACATCTGACCTCACCCAGTGTCCTTCAGGTCATCTCTTGTTACCGACACTGAAGGGCGGGGGTTTCCAAGGGTTATAAAGGACTCTAGGAAGCCCCTATCCTTAACAGGGAACCCGTGGGTGGCTTTAAGAGGTTGTGATTCTCCTAAAGTTGCTTTCAAAAGATGTGTTCACCTGTCCAATTTCATTTGTTCATTCACTCAACCTGTTCCCTAGGTCTGCCAGCCGTGCTGCACCTGGCTTTCTCTGCTCGTGGCATGTTGAATAAGAGGGAAAAGCCAAAGCACAGTTAAGGGCTGTCATCCTGAGGAGGGAGCACATATTAATAAAAAACACAACACTTGCACGTGGTACACACTTGTAATCACAGAGGCTGGGGAGGCTGAGGCAGGAGGAGCTCTGGTTCAAGACCAGCCTGGGCACCTTAGTGAGACCTTGTCCTAAAAATAAAAATGAAGGGGCTGGCGTTGTGGCTCAGTGGTAGAGCGCTCGCCTAGCATGCATGAGGCCCTGGGTTCGATCCTCAGCACCATATTAAAAATAAAATAAAGATATGGTATCCAACTAAAACTAAAAAATAAATATTTTAAAAAATTAAAATTAAAAAGGGCTCCTGATGTAGCTCCATGGTAGAGCCCTTGCCTGGCGTGCTTGAAGCCCTGGGTTTAATCCCCAGTACTTCAAAAACAAAAACACAACTCAAACTGTTGGCTTTTCAAAGGGGCCAGGTGCCAATAAAGGGCTGCGTAGAGACAGCGTTTCCGAGGTTGTTGTGCTTTGGAGTCTCTGGGGGAGTTTCTAAAGTGCAGATTCCTGATGGGGAGTCTGGGGAGGGGCCCAGGAATCCAATACATTGACAAGTCCTCCTGCCACCTCAGAAAAGCCAGGAGGAGAGACAAGTCCTGCCTGCAGCCCCCAAGTGCTCAGGCAGAAAGCTCTGCACCCAACTCCCCCAAACCTGACCTCCACTCCCATCTGGGCTCTGCCTGGCCCCCTCTCCCCAGCTCTCCTCACAGCTCCAGTGCTCACCAGCAAGGCGGGAACTGTTCCCTCCACCCTGAAGTGACTTCCCTCCCTAGGTCTGAGGACAGTGAGGGGACATGCTCTCCAGGCAGCTCATGCCAGGAGCAGACGTCAGAGGAGCCAGGCTTTAGGAACACGGGTGTGTGTTGGGGACCCCTGGGACCTGCAGGAGCCTGGACACCACACCGAGCTTGCTCACCACAGAGACCCCTTCCCCACACAGCAGTGGCCACAGGGAGGGGCTCTTCAGGGCCTTGGTCCAGCTGGCTCTGGCCCTGCTCTGCCTCTCTGGACGCCCTTTCCTTATTTCTCCACTACCTTTGCCCACAGGTGGCTCTCACGCCGGCATTCCACAGGGACCTCACTGTGACACTGTGAGCATAGAGAGGAAGCTGCCCAGGGGGGTCCACACTGGGGGTGCAGCTGGGGAGAGGCTGGTGTGGAGGAGAGGGCCGAGGTGGCGCACAGAGACCAAGGTGGAGTCCTCTCGTGGCTCGTGCCTCTCTCCAGCGGAGCAGGTGGGGCAGCGGCACCCCCGCCCCAGTGTGGTATGCTTGTGTACTCCCAGAAGGGTCCACCAGAAGCAGCCAAGAGTGACCTCAGGAAGGAGGAGCCTGGAGAGACCAGGCTGGAACCCCGCTCAGGCCTTTCCAGCTGTGAGAACGTGGGCCAGTCCCTGGGCCTCTCTGAGCTTCAGTTTCCTCCTCTGTGAAGTGGGCACAAACACAGGGTCATCCCCATGAGATCCTGCATGTGAGCACCTAGCGTGGTCCTGGCGGTCAGAGGCCCTAGCAAATGGGAGGGGTATGTGTACGGGGGGTCGAGGGGCACAGGCTGCGTGGGAGCTCCAAACGGGGTCAAAACTCTGGACTTCTCCAAACTTCTGAATCCCCTTCCCCCACAACTCCTAGGAAGGTGGAGGTTGGTTTGGGGCAGGAACTGGACCGGGGATCCCAGGTCAGCGGGCTGGGAGCTCAGCTGATGCACACCATGGCTCTTTTTTTTTTTTTTTTTTTTGAGAGTGAGAGAGAGAGAGAGAGAGAGAGAGAGAGAGAGAGAGAGAGAGAGAGAGAGAGAGAGAGAGAGAGAGAGAGAGAGAGAGAGAGAGAGAGAATTTTTAATATTTATTTTTTAGTTCTTGGCGGACACAACATCTTTGTTGGTATGTGGTGCTGAGGATCGAACCCGGGCCGCACGCATGCCAGGCGAGTGCGCTACCACTTGAGCCACATCCCCAGCCCCATACCATGGCTCTTGATGGAAGTGGTGCCAGGTTTTATTTATCAACGGCTGACTCTGCGCCAGGGAACATGGCACGTGGCCAACGCATCTCTGCTGCTTGGTTCTCTCCAGCTAGTCTGGCGGGGTGAGGCAGGCCAGGGCTCCCTGCCTGGGAGGTGGGCAGTTCTGGGCTTACTCTCCAGGGAAGGGAACAGCCCTGAGAGGAACAGAGCTCAGCTGGGCTGGAACCAGCCTGCCTGCCCCAGTGCCTGCGCTCTTGGACCCCCACCGTCCACAGGCTCCCTGGCTCCCACTCCCAGCACAGGGCAGCTGGCCCAGCTCCTGCTGACTCAGCTGGGCCTGGCCCAGGAGTGGGGCAGAGGACCAGCAGATTCAGGGAGGACTTCCCCTAGTGCTCCTCCCTCTTCTCTGCACCGCTGTCAGCGGGCCGGAGCTGGCCTGTTGGTGTGGGCACGTGGGTGTGAACATGTGTGTGCTTTCCTTTGTGGGCAGGCCGGATGGGGTGGGAGGTCTACTCGCCCCTCGTGCATCCTCCCCTGGGCACGTGGGATTTGTTTGGCTCCTCGGAGCCCTCTTAGGCCAAGTGACTCATCCCCTCCGCTGCAGGGGTGGAGGGGAGGACCTGCCGCAGAGGTCTGCGGAGGCTGTTTGCTTTCCTAGGCTTTGCAGGACGATGGTTAAGTGGGTGCACCTGCAGGGCCACCCAGGTGCCTGGCAACCAGGTGACCCTCACCCCCAACACCTGGCCTCTTTCTGCAGCCAGGCAAGGCCACTGGCTGGAAGGATGCCACCATCTTCACAAGGGTCACCTGTGCCCTTCTGGCCGCCACCATCCTGTCCCCGGCTGCAGCTGCAGAGCTGCTCCCTGGGTGCTCACCTGTGAGCCAGGGTGATACAAGACCCGTGGCACCGCCCCACCCACCGTTGCCAGAGAACAGTGGCCTGCTCCTCACAGTGGAGTCCAGCCTCTCCTCCCGGGGCGAGGCCCAGGTCCATCCTCCCACGGATGCCCCGTTCTCTGCTCTCTGACTCTGTGGCCTCACCCTCACCTGGGGAGCACTTAAAAAGCATATTCTAAGGGCCTGCCCCCAAATTATAGCTAAGTAGGTCTTGGCAGGGCCCAGGAATCTGCATTTTAAAACCACCTATGCCCTTGGACCCTGAAGCAGGTGGTTTGGGGCCACCCTGAGAATCACAGCCGAGGGCAGAGACAGATGTGCACAAGTCCAAGGCCCAGGCGATACGTGGTTGGGAAAAGCCAAAGCTTTAGTTCAAAGCCAGGCTGTGTTTGAATCCTGGTTTTGCTATAAACCCAGCTGTGTGACCTCAGATAGGTGGTTTAACCTCTCTGGACCTAGTTTTCCCCATCTGCTAACAGAGGAAGAGCCCGTGTACAGAGTGCAGAGCTCCTGGTGTGGAGGCCCCTTTCCTCCCGGTCCTCCAAGGGCCAGGAGGGGAGTGGCCCAGCTCACCCGTGTTGACTTCCTCGCAGGAAAATGGAAAATCCTGCTGGCCCTCCAACCCAAGAGGGCTGACTCACTCGGCCCTGGGCTGGGGGCCCGGTGAGCTCCCCACACCATCCCCTGGGGAGAGTGGAGGCCCGGGGCCTGGCAGCAGGGACGGGAGAGGGTCCACAGTGACTCACAGGCGCTGCCTGCCCCCTGACTCATCCCTGGAGAATGCACCTCAGGCCCCCACCCTTGGCCGCCTGCCCAGTCCTGGCCACCTCCCCCTGGCCTGCAGCCCCCACCATTGCTGCGGGGAGATGCACTCCCATGACCCCTGGTGGCCCTCCACAGATCCACCTGTACAGCCTGGAGCGGTCAGAGACCGAATCAACTCCCAGGGGGTTGGACAGCTGCTGCTCTGAGTCCCCGCTGCCCTGGCCCTTCCCCTGGGACCAGGCCTTGGAGGGGTTAACTGGGCTCAAAGGGGCCTCTCTTGGACGCAGTGCTGGAGTCCACGCTGACCAGCCACATGGCCCCTCTGCCTGTTCTGCAGACCCAGGCCTTGGGGTTACAGACACCTTGTCACGAACCCTGGCCACTTCCCATCCCTGGGTACCTCCCTGGGCCTGTGCCAGGGCTTCTCAGGCATGAGGCTGCCCTGCGAGGTCACCCTGTCAGGGCGGAGAGTGGAGCTGGGTGGGGCTGGACAGGCTCTGCCAGGCCTGGATCCTGCAGGACAGGCTGCCCAACCCACCCCAAAGGCCTGTCCTCCCTCCTCACCCAGGCCTGCTTCCTCCCTCCGCCTCGCAGGGGCCTGCTGGGCTCGGGCTGCCAGTCCTGTGGGGCTGCATTCTAGGCCAGTGTCCAGGGTGTGACTGACCCTGGGGCCTGCCCAGGTCAGAAGGTCAGGACCCTGTTCCCTCTAGAGCCGTCAAGCATTCTCTTAAAGCCATGGGTTTGAATTGTGGCTCAGCCATGATCCTGGCTGTGTGACCTTGGCCAGGTGGCTTATCCGCTCTGTAAAACAGAACCAGTGAGCCGAGATGTCAAATTCCAGTTCCTCCATTTCATAGTTCTGTGACCCTGGGCGAATGTCTTCACCTCTCTGAGCCTTGGTTTCTCCATTGTAAAATGGGGACACCAGACAACAGCTCCCTTGGGTTTTGAAGAGAGTCAAGGAAGTAAGACAGGTAACAATCGAAATAACAACTTTGGTTCAGGGCTTACTGTGTGCCAAGTACTGAGTACTTGGCTGAATATTAAGTGCTAAGTACTTGGTTGGCATTGTCAAGTAGTTAGCACTTAGTACTTGACCCCAGTCAAAAAAGCACTTGGGCATGACTAAGCGCACGTACTTAAAGTACTGGAGCTAAGGAGTTTGATGGAAGCACCCAGCCAGGAGATCACTTCCGTAATGGAGACGAGGAACTGGCCACTCTCTCCTCAGTTTGCTGACCTGGATGTTGAATTCCCAAGACCCGAAATGCCTGCCCAAGGCCGCCGTCCGTCCATGGGACTCAGGATTCTAACCCCGCGGCCAGAGCCAGTGCCCCAGCCCCCACTGCTGCAGCACTAGCTGGTGCCTGAATCACAGTGTGCACCTGGTGACCTGTCCAGTGTGGCTGGGAGGGTTGGAGCATGGGAGTGGCCCCTGGACAGCCCCCAGAGGAGGACTGGGCAAGAGGTCCTGAGTCTGAGTGGTGGAGGGCCACAGTCTGACGTTTCCATGGCAACCAGGCTCCTCCCCACCCCCAGAATCTCCATCCTTACCCCACAGAGCCTCCTCCACTGGCACTCATCCATTTATGGAGCCCTTGCTGTATGCCCAGCCGTGGGGCAGCAGCAGCAGATAAGATGTAACCCCATGTCAGGGCACTTGTGCCTGTGAAGGGGAAATGGGTGGAAAAACAGACACGGTGTTTAAGAAAGCGAAGCAGCGGAAGTGGAGGTCAGCGTGGGGAGCCGTGGAGGCCTCTCCAGAGGAGGCCAGGGTGAGGGGAGTCACCCCCGCCCCTGTCCTCGCTGTTTATGATTGAAACAGAGCGGCCCTGTCCCGCGGGTGGCCCCCACGCGATGGCCCCCACCTGGGATCAGCCCCAGCGGCCTGTCCACTCCGCCTGCTGAGCTCCAGCATTCCTGCCGGGCCCCGGTGCCCAGACCCCGTCTGCTGCCCGCGCAGGCCATTCTCTGGTCACAGGCTCAGGCTTAATCCCCTGCCTGGGCCCCAGCCCCGGGGACTGATGAGTCAGTGCCCATCAGGACAAACACTCCCTCCTCCCCGCCCTGGGGTCCCTGCCCCGCCCTGCCTGCCCGTCCATCCTGTTCCCCACAAAGGGCCTGGCCTCTGCTGGCCTGGGGAGGCTCTGGGCCAGGCCTTCAGCGCTTCCTGGACCCGCGGAATGTTCTGCACACAGGGAGCTACAGGAATGAGCCACCTGCCGCCTGTGGCCGCTGGCCCCCCGGGGAGGAGTGGGGCCCCGTTGCTGTGTCAGTGTGACTTAGGCGAGTGACTGTGTAGCCCTGTTTTTAATCAAAGCAAACGTGTGCAGCCGTGTGTGTCTGGTGGCCACTTACTGAGCAGGACCCAGGCACAGAGCGGAAGCACAGGAGCTGGCCCTCCCCGGGCCCCTCCCACCTGCCCAGTCCCTGGGTGGGACCCCAGCTGGTGGTGAGGACCTCACACCCAGAGGGGGCCTGCGCTGACATGTGTGTAGGGGGGTGGGGGCTCCATCACTTCCCAGCTCCTGGCTGGCCCTCAGGGTGGACCCACCAAGGTGCAGGGCTCCCTGCTGGTTCTCCAGGGTCTTCCCGCAGCTTCTCGAAGACCGCTGTCCTCACAGGCCCATCTACCTGGATCTTGACCCTCTACCAGGTCTAGACCCCACCTTCCCCCCACACCAGGGGCCTTCAGTTCTCCGGGATGCTGGAGCCCCTCCTCCCTCCTCCTTGGCCTCCCTCCTCCCTCCTCCTTGGCTTCCCTCCTCCCTCCTTCCTCCTCCCTGGCCTCCCTCCTCCCTCCTCCCTGGCCTCCCTCCTCCCCCCTCCCCCCTCCTTGGCCTCCCTCCTCCCTCCTTCCTCCTCCCTGGCCTCCCTCCTCCCTCCTTCCTCCTCCCTGGCCTCCCTCCTCCCTCCTCCTTGGCCTCCCTCCTCCCCCCTCCCACCTCCTTGGCCTCCCTGGCCTCCCTCCTCCCTCCTCCTTGGCCTCCCTCCTCCCCCCTCCCACCTCCTTGGCCTCCCTCCTCCCTCCTTCCTCCTCCCTGGCCTCCCTCCTCCCTCCTCCTTGGCCTCCCTCCTCCCTCCTCCCCCCTCCTTGGCATCCCTCCTCCCTCCTCCCCCCTCCCCCCTCTTGGCCTCCCTCCTCCCTCCTCCCTCCTCCCTGGCCTCCCTCCTCCCTCCTCCCCCCTCCTTGGCCTCCCTCCTCCCCTCCCCCCTCCTTGGCCTCCCTCCTCCCTCCTCCTCCTTCTCCTACTACAGTTCTTCTTAACACAGCCGCCAGAGGCTAAATCGAAATCACGGGGCTCTCCTATCCCACACCTCTCAGCTACTCCAAGTCCCTCAGCTCAAATCAAACTGACAACCCTCTGCATGGCCTGTCTGCTCTCCCTGGCACCCGACCTGGCCACCTCCTTCTTGCTCACTGAGCCCTGCACACACTGATGGCCTCCCAGGGCCTCAGATACAGAGAGTGCACAGAGGGCACCGAGGCCTCAGGGCCTTTGCACTAGCTGCCCCAGTCTCTTCTCTAAGCCTTTGTTGCTCAGGTCCCCTTCTCAGCCAGGCCGGCCCACACCTGTCTGCACTCCCCATCCTCTTTCCTGCCAGCACAATTGGATCCCCCGGTAGAATCCACCAGGTTTGGTGGTCAGCTGCCACTTCTCCAGGGTGTGAACTCCTCAGGGCTGGGGTCGGCCTGGTTTCTCTTTGACCAGAACATTCTCAGTGCCCAGGGCACTCCTGGGCCACACTTCACAGGTTTGTCTGTAGCTCAGTGGTGCCCTGGGGCATGGCAGGGGTGAGGCCCACGAGCAACCGCAGGCCTCCCTGCTCCCCCTGGGCTTGGCCAAGCAGAATGGGTGACCAGGGAGCACCGTGGACTGGGACCCCTCCCCGACACTGTGCCCCTCTGTGGGGTGCCGAGAGGAGTGGGGAAGGACGCAGGGCAGGCGGAGCCCCCATTCCCCAGGGTGCTCCCCATTTGGGCCAGGGTGCTCCCCATTTGGGCCAGGGTGCTCCCCATTTGGGCCAGGGTGCTCATCCCACCAGTGACTAGGAGCAGCGGCTGCCGCTGACCCCACGGGGCCCTCCTGAAGGTGCTCCATCTCCCTGTCCCCGTGTCCTCTGCCAGTAGCCGGGCAGTGCAGGGCTGCAGGGCCCTTTGCCCAGGCCGCACTGGCTCTGCAGGCTCAGCTCTGCCTCTCCTGCTCTGGGCCGGGCGGAGGTCTCCCTGGGAAGCTGCCGCTGGCCTCCCCTGCCGGGGCCTCCAACCCCGGATCAGGCCTGAGACACTCCTTTCTGTGTCTTTGGCCCAGCGAGGCCGGTTTCAGATTCCTGACCTTGGACTTGTGAGATGATGGACTCCAGCTGTTTTTCAAGACACAAGTTGACAGTGGCTTGTTGCGGTGACACAGCACCCTCCACACTCAGGGGCCTCGTCTCTGGGCCACCAAGGGGGCAGGAGAGAGGGAATGGGACCCCCTCCACCCTCTGGTACTCCACCCTGGACACCCTCCATGTCCCGTCACCCAGAGGCTGGGCAGTGTCCCGGAGGCTGCCCAGTGGCGAGGCTCCCAGGTCACGCCTGCCTCAGCACCTCTCGGAGCATCTTCTAAACTCAAGGGGATTGCGGGATCCAGATTTGAAACTGACCCGAGACACTATGGGAGAGTGGCCGTGAGTACTCCAATTCTGCTCGTCCAGCCTACGGTCTAGCCGTGGGGCTCTGGCCTGGCAGGTTCCTGGTGGCCATTTCTCCCTGACCCAGAAGCAGGCAGAGCTACCAACTCCCACACCTCTCCCCACCAGGGCTGGGTGAATCCCAGTGGCATCCACAGGAGGAGGTGACTCAGTCCACACGGGAACGAAGGGCAGGCTTCGCTCAGTGGAGGGCACTGGCTGAGCCGGGGCCGGCCCTGGCACCTGGCCGGCCGTGGACAGACCTAGAACCACCAGGCTGAGGGAAAGAGGCCCCGTGGTGCAGAGTCCACCCACGGGAGAGGCCAGGGCAGGCACAGGCAGGGGACGGAGAGCAGGTGAGTGGCCGTGGGGGTGGAGGAGGCCGCACGGGGCTTCTCAAGGGCTATCCGATGTCCTGCCAGGGCTGGGGGCAGCTCAGCCGCAGGGTGGACGTTGGCAAGGACGAGGCCCATCCCCAGCAGGGAGAGAGAGAGAGAGAGAGAGAAGAGAGAGGAGGGAAGGGGAGGGGAGGGGAGGGGGGAAAGGGAGGAAGGAAGGAAAAAAGAATGAAAGAGAGAGAAAGAAAAAAGAAAAGAAAGAACATGTCCAGTTGTTTGTGGGGAGAGCTGGACAACTCTGAATACACTGAAGCCACCACCCCACACACTTCCAGGGTGGAGTAGACCGCGTGGGAGTCAAGAGCTCAAGAAAGCAGGCTCCCCGCTCTCCTTAACTGCTGGCCACCATTGCAAATGCTGCCCCTCAGGACATCCCCTGGGGTTGGCCCCTGCCACCAGGCCAGCCCAGCCTCTGCTGTGCATGGAGCTCCTCGGGAATCCCTGACAGCCCTGTGACCTGGGTGTGCACAGAGCCCCCAGTGCTGCGCTTTCATCCAGGTGAGACACACGGTCACATTAAGCCGCAGTGAGCACACAGCTCTGTGCAAGAGACACACCCCTATTTCCATGTGTTTGCCATGACTCCGCCCCAGGATTCTTGCATCTTATAAGACTGAGACCCTCTGTCCATGAACCAGCTCCTGGTCACCCTCCCCAAGCCCCAAGACTCTCGTGCTGTTCTGTCTCCATGCCCCAGACTGGGCCTCTGCCCATGGAGGCTGCTCAGTGACCAGGACCACTGCATGCAGTTGAGCAGGTCACAACCTGTACACACAGCCCTGCCTTGACCCTGAGGGCCCCAGAGGTTCCCAAATCCAGCCCCCCGCCCCCGGGGGGTGTGCTCTGTGAATCAGAGGCAGCCCGGGACTAAGGCGGTATCTCCTGGGGCTGGTAGGCGAGGAGGAAGGCTGCTTCATGGTCACCTGTTTCCCTCCCTCCCGGGGCGTGAAAGTGCTCCTGATTAGACAGGGTGCTGAGGCCCAGCCCCAGGATGGCACACTGGGACACGGTGGAGATGGTGACTTTCATGCTCCGTATATATCACCCCAGTCAACGAGGTGGGCGCGCTGGCCTGCTTGCCTGGCTCTGGGCAGCCTCGGCCCCCGGGGCCCTCCTGTATTCCAAGAGCAGATCAGGACCACTTGCGCCCCCACCCTGGGCCTGGACCTGGCTCCTCTGGCTCCCACCCTCCTCCTCACCCTGGGTCTGGGCTACCCAGCTGAGGACACTTCCCTTCCAGGTCACTGGTGGCTGAAGTTCCTGTGGCAGCCGCTCTTCTGCCGACAGGAAGAATGGGGTGGGGTGGGTCCCCCAAGCTGCCTCCCCACCAGGCAGCTCTGCAGGCTCATCCCTGCAGGACAAGCCGGACTGGGCAAGAGGCTGAAATCCTGCCCTGGATCCCTGGGTCCCGCCCCAGCATCCCCAGGGGACTGAGGTGGGCTTCCAGGACTCCTCATCTGGGGCCTGGGTACGTGGATCTTGCAATGAAGGCTAGGAAATCACAGCTTCCAGGCACTTTGCCGCATCCCTGGGGAAAGAAGGCATTAGAGGACCAGTCCTGGGTTGAAGTCTCTTCCTAGCTGTTCTCTTGAGCGGGTTACTTAACTTCTCTGTGCCTGTTTCCTTCTGTGTAAAATGCAGATTAAAATACCTTTGAGGGGCTGGGGTTATGGCTCAGTGGTAGAGCATTTGCCTAGGTTGAGTGAGGCCCTGGGTTCAATCCTCAGCACCACATAAACAACATCCAAACAGGCTGGGGATATAGTCAGTTGGTGGAGTGCCTGTCTTGCATCACAAGGACCTGGGTTCAATCCCCGGCACCACACAAAAAATAAAATAAAGGTTGAATTTTTAAAAACCTGAAAACTAGTCATGGAACATAAAATTAAGCATTTTTAAGATTTTTTTTTTTCTAACTGGGGATTGAACCCAGGGGACTTTACCACTGACCCACACCCCTAGTGCTTTTTAATTTTTATTTCAACACAGGGTCTTGCTAAATTGCTGAGCTGGCATCTAATTTGTGACCTCCTGCCTCTCAGCCTCTCGAGTTGCTGGGATTACAGGCTGCACCCCTGAGCTGGGCTTAAAACGAACCATTTTAGTGTATTCAGTCTGGTGGTATTTAGTAGAAACACCATGCACAACCACCACCTCTATCAAGTTCCAAAACATGTTCATAACTATAGGAGCTGTTTTGAGGATTAAATGAATCAGTGCTTCTAAGACGGCGCCTGGAACAGTAAATACAAATGAGGACTCCGTCGGAGGTGGGCCGCTGGGGGTGGTGCAGCGCTGGCTTAGACCGCAGGAAGCTCTGGGACGAGGAGGAGTACTTAACAGTAGAAGCGGGGTAAGAATAGGAGACACACGTGGTAGGTGACGGTGACATTATTTATTTATTCCCTTGGGCTGGAGGAAGAGGAGGTGAAGTTCTCATGCCCCCTGCGGGTCCCATTTTCTGCGTGGAGCGCTCGGTGCCCAGTCCCCGCACCAGCCCCCGCCCCCGCCCCGCAGAGTCAATGCTCCCGTGTTGGGGGCAGAGGAGGCGCCCACTCGCCTTTTGTGCACGCGACACCGGCTAACACTGTTGATGCACACCGCGAGCCTCGCACGGAGCCCTCCCGCAGAGCCCCGGGAGGAGCCCGCCAGCCTACTCACCTGTGGCTGCTCCGACGCCATGGGCTGTCATTTGCCGCCACCTTGTGGCGGTGAGGGGAACTCTGCGTCCCATTTCCACCCTTGATAACCCAGAGGGCACGGAGCACCTGCTGCCTGCACGGTCCCCGGTTAAGATCCTGAAGACTCGCTTGCTGACCAGTGAGGCAGCCACAGCCCTGTCTTCAGGGAGCTCGCAGTCTCCGGAGAGAGACCACCAGAAACCAAGACCAATGAGTGGACACAAGGACTACAATGGGATGCCGGCTGGGCAGGGAACAGGAGCAGGGAACAGGAGCAGGGACAGCCGAGGCGTCCGGAGGGCTGTCCGCCTGCCTCCGTGGGAGGCGGGTCCGATTCCCCCAGGGCGGGCGCAGAGGAGCTGCTGGGTGACAGCGATCCAGAGCCGGCGTCTGGGCTCCTGCGGGCCAAACAGATGAGGAGTGGAGAGGCAGGACTCAGGAGGGGAGAGCTGGGCCTCCGCGAGTCCCGGTGGGCTGAAGGGTTCGGATGTGAGGTAAAATGGGGGGGTGGGCAGATGTCGCCCTCCCAGGATGGTCCTGATCCGCCTTGTTTTAAACCTCCCTCCGCTGGTTTCTTGAAGCCCCCCCCCTTATTTTTCTCCCTCTGGCATTTTTCACCACCTACTAATTTGCCTTATTTATTTAATGTCTGTCTCCCCTGTGGAATGAAGACCCACGAGGGCAAGGAAGTCTGGTGTGTTCTCTGGTGACTCTTCAGCGCCTGCAGGGCCGGACGCAGAGCGGGCGCTTTGTGGACACGTGCAGAACGCCTGGAGGGGCCTCCTGGGCACGGCCAGTGGAGGAAGGAGCGGGCTCCAGCCCAGGGCTGCGGGATTGAGCGAGGGACGCCGCACCTGCACTGAAGGGCTGAAGTACACTGCGCCGGAGGCACCGGCCCGGCGGGGCGCAGAGCCCACCTGGGGGCAGGGACCTCCCAGCCGCCGCGTTGTGCTGGAGGCTGGGCGCCGTAGGGGCGGGACGGGAACGCAGGGCCGTCCGGAGGCGTGGCCAATCCGGAGGAAGGGTCGGGATGAGGGCGTGGTCAAGCAAGGGACATGCAAAGTGGGGGCGGGGCTAAGAGGGAATCCGTCCGGGGCGGGGCCAGTAAGTGAGCAAGGTAAACCTGGGCGGGGCCGTGGCAGGCGGCGTGGGCGGGGCCAGGGCGTGGGGCGGGGCCAGCCCGATCTCCGCTGTCCCGGGTCCTGGAGCGCTCCGGGCCCGCAGGTCTCTCTCCAGTCGCTCGGGCTCCTTCCCTGCTGGCCGGACCGCCGGGTGTGCTGGGCTTAACGCCCCTGGCCTGGCAGCCGCGGTCGGGCTCCGCCCCAGGCGCTGTGCTTCCGCTCGGCGACCGCTGGAGACCCGGCGAGCTCAGCTCCTGGGCCAGGCGAGTGCCAGGACACTGCCCCCCAGGCTGTGTCCCCAGAGACTCCAAGAGCTCAGGTGAGCAGGGTTGCGGGGGCCTGTGCGTGCATATGCGCGTGTGCCTGCTTCTGTGTGGGTGTGCAAGTGCGTGTGCGCATGAGTGTGTGCGCACATCTGTGTGCATCAGGGAAATTCTGTGTCCGTGAATTTGGGTAGGTGTGTGCTTCAGTGAGCTGCGTGAGTGTGCAAAGTTATGTACCTGTGCATGGTGGTCCTGTGTGGGAGGGGAGTCATGCCTGTGTGTGGCATAGACAGTGCAGGTGAAATTTGGTGACCCTTTGTGTATGTGAGAGTGTCTTGGGGGGAAATAGGAGTGCAGGATACTTGGGGGGCTATGTGTCAGGATGTCTGTGGCAAGCTGTCGGAGCATGTGTGAAGAGAATGGTGGGAGTGTAGGAATTGCGTGTGTGCTTGCGTGTGTGTGTGTGTGTGTGTGTGTGTGCGCGTGCGTGTGACGGTGCAGGGTGATTCTGGGGACCCTCCCTGTGAAGGGGTGGGAATGGAGGAAGGTTTGGAGTGCTAACTGCTCTTGGAGGGGTGAGTGTAGTCTGGGGTCTTGGGTAGTGGACAGGACAGGTGTTTGAAGCCTAGCCTGGACTAACTTGGAAATCATATCAGCTGCCTCACTTTGAGGGCTGGGGAGAAGTGTGGGTGGGCCAGAGGGGCTGGGGAGTGTCCCTGCTTGGTGTGAAAGGAGCTACTGTCTCACCAGTCACCCCTCACCCAGGCTCTGTGCTGGCCACCATCTGGGTGGCTTCCAAGTGTGAGCATGGTGCAGAAGTACCAGTCTCCTGTCCGTGTCTACAAGTACCCTTTCGAGCTGGTCATGGCGGTGAGTGACCCTGCATTTTCGGGCCCCCCATGGGATAGTGGGAAGGACTCAGGAAGCCAGCTATGGTGGGAAGAAGAGGGAGCTCCCTGGACCCCCAGATGAGGAAAGCATTATTGAGTTCCTCAGCTACCCTGGTGAGTCAGGCTTCTGACGAGTCACCCTCCCCCCCACACACTGTCCCTTCCCACCTTTTCAGAACTTCTGGAATCCCTGCCCAGTGACCAGAACATAAGAACTGTTTGTCTTCCCCTAGTTGAAAGCTTACCTTGCTCTTACTTCAGACCCTTTGGCTGGGAAACAAGGATATCGGGGGCTAAATGAGTGCTGTCCTTTTTGTAATAATAATAGCTGCATGCACTGAGCATCTGCATTGCTAATTCTTCACATGCAAGGTTTCCTTCAATTTGTTAATCCCACTTACCTCTACTAGACAGAAGCTCGTACAGGTTGAAGGGTGGCCCCAAATTCTGTCCCAGGGAGAGGTGGAGTCAGGACTCAGATCAACTCAGAGGGGACTCCAGAGTCCTGATTTTAACCACTGTGTCCCCAGCGTCTCCTTCCTATCACAGACCCTCTGTGTGTGCCCTTCAATGAAGCTGAGACCAGGAGGTGAGAGGGGGTGAATGAACAAGTGGGGAGGGTCTGGCCCAGGGCGTTCAGGACACGTCACAGAAGCTGTGCCACCTATCAGTGTTGTGTGGCCAGCTAACGTTGGTTGCCTCCTGGATCAGTGGCCTTTGTGCTGTGGGACAGGTGCTGGGGACAGGCTGACATAGGATTCCTTCTTAGTGTCATCGTTCTGTTTCTTGGAGCTTCTCTTTCCTGCTTGGAAAAATGAGGGCAGTGCTATGGGTTGGGGTGAGGAGTGAATGAGATGGTTCCTGGTGCCCTCAGTGGCGAGGCCTTGGGCTGGTGGGAGCCCCCAGTGCAGGCTGCTCCCAGTTACTCCACCAGGCCTTATAGAGTCCGCCCTGTCTGCCCCACCTGCCCCTGCATCCTGGGGAATCCCAGCTCCACAGTTCCCTGGCCGGGTGACCTCTCAGAGCCACCACTCTCCACGTCTACAGGGGGATCATCTGCTTTCCAAATCCGGTCAACACAGGGAGGGTCAATTTATGGAAGGCTCCAGGGCAGGGTCTGCTGGGGGGGGGGGGGCTGCTGCAGGAGGCCTGGTGATTGCTGTTGTCGTCCGTCTTTCCTTCTTTGTCATGGGGGTGGGACTCCAGGTGGGCGATGAAGAGACCCAGGGGTACAGAGTTGGAGGGGCTAGGTCCCTACTGCTGCTCTACGGTGTTCTGGCTGCGTGTCTTTGGAAGGTCTCTGAACTTCTCTGAGCCTCGGTTTCTTCATTTCTGAAATGGGGAGGGTTCAATGTTCCTCATGAAGTTGTCACAAGGATTAAAAGTGGTCTTGGGCATGTGTCTACATTGCCCGGCACAGGGCCCAGTCCTACCAAGCAGACAAAAAATGGCAGATCAATATAAATAACTATGCTTGGTCCAAGCCTCCTGGCGGCACATGTATTCTAAAGACCTGAAAACTCACCGACTCATTCAGTAGAAGAGAGAGATGTAACCTTCTGGGATGGTCCAGGGAGCCGTGAATCTTGGCCACCAAGCTAAGACACGTCACCATAGAATGAAAAACCAACTATAGCGCAGGCTTAAAAAATGTGAACTCAGTTGTGCACGTTCAGGGTTCCCAAAAAAATTTACAGTCATTGTACTTTAAAAAATCACATGCCGGTGCACTTGCTGGGCCTGTGTGAGGCACTGGGTTAGATTCTCAGCACCGCATATAAGTAAATAAAATAAAGGTCTATCAACAACTAAAAAGATAAATAAATAAAGAATGTATATTTAAAAAATCACATACCTGTGGATGTCTTAATATGACTGGCACCACGGATCACCTGCCTTTCCTGGAGCAGGTTAAACCTGCACTGAAAGACTTAATCCTGAAAATGCAGGATGGCTCAGTTACCCCCCATCTGCAATTGTCTCCAGGTGTTAATGGATCTGGGCACCTACAGTAGAGGCTTGTGGATACGTATTTTTATTTATTTATTTATTTATATTTTTTTTGTGTGTGTGTATTGAACATGGACACGATACCTTTATTTTACTTACTTATTTATGTGGTGCTGAGGATTGAATCAGGGCCTCACATGTGCAAGGTAAGTGCTCCACCACTGGGCCCCAGCCCCAGCCCTGTGGATAGACATTTTTTTAAAAGGTGCTTTCAGGGCTGGGGTTGTGGCTCAGTGGTAGAGCACTTGCCCTGCACGTGTGAGGCACTGGGTTTGATTCTCAGCACTGCATACAAACAAGTAAGTAAAATAAAGGTCCATCAACAAGTAAAAAAAAATTTTTTTAAGTATTTTCTATTACTTATTATCCATACCGGTGTTAATTCATTTGTACTTTTCAGAGGGACTGTCACAACCATGTCTTCTTATCTTCTGTATAGTCCTTGTCTGTGAAACGGTCCCAAGCCACAGAAACACTGACCACAAAGCCACTTTGCCGACTGTTTACAAAACATTATTGTCCTCAAAATAGCTGCATAACTGCATAACTTGCAGGCGGTGTGGGCACAAAAGGGGTTTTTCTGCACTTAAGGTCCCTCTTTGTCTCCCAGCTAAACACTTGCCCTCAGTTTGGATCAGATGCCGGGGAAGTTCCAGATGGACTCAGCTGTTTCCACTGCATCCAAGTGACCAAGGAGCTGGTCTTCTGGGTTTTGTTTAACAAAACCAACTTGAGATTCAAAGTGTCCCTTGCTTTTTCAAAAGTCCACCAACAGTGACATAAATAACTGAAATTGGGCTCATGGAATTGGTTATAATTCCACTGTGAGGGGACCTTTTCAAACCCTCTCCAAAAAAATATATTTTTTCTTAAAAGTGTATCTAGGGCTGGGGTTGTGGCTCAGTGGCAGAGAGCTCGCCTACATGCATGAGGCACAGTGTTTGATTCCCAGCACCACATAAAGATAAACAAACAAAAAAACGGAATAAACAAAATAAAGGTATTGTGTCCATCTACAACTAAAAATATATATATATATTTTAAAAAAGGTGTATCTAACCAAGGCCAGGCGCGGTGGTGCACACCTGAAATCCCAGCAGCTTGGGGGGCTGAGGCAGGAGGATTGTGAGTTCAAACCTAGCCTCAGCAACTCAGTGAGGCCCTAAGCAACTCAGCAAGACGAATAAATAAAATACAAAAATGGGCTGGGGATGTGACTTAGTGGTTAAGCACCCCTGGGTTCAATCCCCAATGAAAGAAAGGAAGGAAGGAAAGGAGGGAGGGAGGGAGAGAGAGGGAGGGAGGGAGGAAGGAAGGAAGGAATCTAATCAAAGGAATGGATATCTCTTTCCAAATTCCTGCATGGGAGTTCGACTCCTGAAGGCGGGATTCCGGGGCCTCTGCTTCTTTCTTGATGGCATTCTATATGGATGTCCCAAAGAGTGGGCTGGTGTTCCCTTGGCAAGCAGAGAAAGGAGTCCAGAGTGGCTGGGGAGGGTCCTTGTCCTTTGAGTGCCTGGTCCTAGCAGGTGGGCGGAGGGGGTGCTGTCTCTGTGGTGAAGAGCCAGAACCACCCTGCTGGGTCCCTGCCCTGGCCTGGGCACACTCCCTACTTCCTCTGAGCTTCAGAATCTCTGGAAAACCGTGGCCACGGAAGCACCTGGGGAGGAGCAGGCAGCGTTGAAGTGAGGATTCAGTCGAGGGCTTGGTGCAAGGACGGGGCTCACTGGGAAATGTGTGTGAACCAAGGCTGGGGCTTGAATGGCTGCTTGGGAGTCACTCACACACGGTTTGCTCACCCATTTAAGGATGGGAGTCCGCGGTGTTAGTGGAGTCATGGACCCCGCCACCCTCGCCACATCCATTTTGGTGCTAGGGATTGAGCACACAGCCCATGTGTGCTAAGCCCACTCTCTGCCAGGAGGCGCGAGGCCCCCAGCCCTTGAGCACTTTAATCACCCTCAAAAGCAGCTCCCTCCCACCCCTTGGCCATGTGCCCCTCAGCTCTCTCCTTCCCCTGACCTGCAGACTGTCCC
Organism: Urocitellus parryii; assembly: GCF_045843805.1. Classification (NCBI taxonomy): domain Eukaryota; kingdom Metazoa; phylum Chordata; class Mammalia; order Rodentia; family Sciuridae; genus Urocitellus; species Urocitellus parryii. The sequence continues at coordinate 5,113,099 of NC_135539.1, read as the reverse complement.
CAACCCCAGGTCACCGCCCATCACTTCTGTCTCTGTGGATTTGTTTTTTCTGGACGTTTCGTATCAAGGGCATCTGACAATACATGGAGCTTTGTGTCTGCCTTCTCACACTTAGTATAATATTTCTTAAAAAAAAAATCTCTTCATTGAGATAAGATTGACGTATAAAAAGCTGAGTTTTTGTGTTGATTGGCCTGGGGATGAGGATCCGCCCAGGTGTATGATGTTCTCAAGGCTCGTCCACCGAGCAGCAAGGATGGTACTGCATTTCTTCATGGATCAAGGATGCTTGGCTGCTCGGCTACGGCACTTTTGTTTATCCATCGACCAGTTGACAGACATAGAGGTTGTTTTCAATTTGGCGCTTTTGTGAATGATAATGCTGCTAGTGAACGTCTTTGCACAAGTCTTTGCATGGATACATTCCTTCCAAAGAGATCTCTGCTGTGTTTGTTGTTGTTGTTTTTAATGGATTTAAACAGGTTCTTTTTTTCTTTCTTTCTTGTTTAAGGAGGATTTATTTTGGCTCACGGTTTCTGACCATGTCAGCTCTCTCCATTGCTGTGGACTTGTGTTCTATATTATTTTTATTTTTGAGATAGGGTCTCTCTAAGTCACCGTGACTGGCCTTGAACTTGCGATCCTGAGGCCAGCATGCTAAGGAGACTGTCCTTTAATGCTGCGTTTGCCAGGGCTGCCATAACTGGGTGGCCCAGAATGACAGGCATGTATTGCCCACAGTCCTGGAGGCCTGGAATCTGATCTCAGTGGGGCCATGCTCCCCCTGAAGTACGAGAGGAGGGCCTCTCTCCTGGCTTCTGGTGGTTCCTGGTGGTATCATAAGCCTCGCCTACACAGGGGTATTCTCTGCATCCAGGCGTCCTGCTTTGATAAGGACACCAGCCATGTTGGATTTCTAAGGACACTCTAATGACCCCCTTCTAAACTGATTACCTCTGTACGGACGCTGTCTCCAAATGGTGTCACATTTATAGGTGGCAGGGGTTAGGATGCCAGCCCATCATTTTAAGGGATAGAGTCCAGCCCATAATAGTCAGCAACTGGCAGAGCTGGGACTGAGAGAATCTGACCCCGTGGACTGCACCCTCACCAGATGCTCCGGATTCCGGCTCCGACATTCCGTGAACATTTAGGCACCAGCCTCAGTGGAGTGGCTTCAGGAATCCCTCTCCTCTCTTGTCCAGCCAGCACTCTGGGGGCCTTGGGGACTCCAAATCCCGGTGGCTTCAGGTCATCTCTGAATCTGCAAACCCGAATAAGGGAGCTGCCTGGGCTAGGGTTCGTAAGCAGTAGGTGTTTTGTGTGCAGAAAGGTGACGGAGGTGAGGTTCTGTCGCTCAGCAATTAAGTGTTAAAATATTTAAAGACCTGGCCGCGTCGTATTGATAACCAGCCTGTAATTCAGCAAATGGATTGTTGATAAAGAGCGACCTGGAAAGAGAAACTTTTTTTCAGCCCAGGCCCAAACGAGTACAGTTGGAATCGTTGTTATGGACAGTGTTGGGATCTTGTTGTGAACGCAGTTTTAATAAAGCAGCAGGGGCCTTATTTAAATGAGTTTAAATGAGTTCCCTGGGGCCAGCCTCTGATCTGCTGCTGGCAGATTGAGGGAAGCACGGGCCACCACCTCGCTGCGCTCTGATTTGGGCTGAGAGAACAGTCTGCTGCCCAGCAGAGGGATCTTCTGGTTCCCAGAGCCCTGAAGTGAACTGGGGCCCTCACATGTTACTTCTCCCTGTGCCAAGTGCTGTGCTAGACGCAGGGGCTACCAAATCCTTGTTTCCTAGCACTTTTTGAAAGGCATCCTTATTCAGCTACTATGTTTACTTGTTCCGATGGATCTTTTCGTTGAAGCTCCAGGAAGGTGCACTCTGTCTGTCTTGCCCTAGCCCCCACCCCACCCCCCTTTTTGTCGTTGGAGCTCTGGGGATGGAGCCCAGGGCCTCCTGCAGGCGAGGCCAGTGTTCTGCCACAGAGCCACGCTTGGGCCTTGTCATCTTGACGTGGTTAGTCATTGCAGGAACACAGAGAAGGGCCACTGGTGGACACCAGAGGGTCATTTAAGTTAGCCTGGCTGAGAGACTCAGAGGGAGGGGTGCAAGGCGCACGAAGGCCTGCTGGGCAGGACTCATCTCACTGAAGAAAGTCGAGGCCCAGTTGGGCACCAGGGTGAGCTGGAAAGTGGCAGCAGGTGTGGGCAGGGACTGGTGACCCGCCTCATCAAGGACTCTGGCAACTTTGGAAAGCTTTCAGTCAGGGAGCACAGGGTGGGGGCATACTGAGGGACATACTGAGATGTCAGTCTCCTGCCCAAAGGAGAACCCTCCAGAGCTCAGCCTCTGCAGGTGGCATGTGGACAGCAGCAGACAGGCACCCTTTGAGCTGTGAGTGTGGACACAGGCCTGCTCCCTCTGAGGCCAGGGCCCCTGTGCCTCCGCCACCTCCTCCTCCAGGTGCGGACAGGAGGACACTTCAGCTTCCTGTCCTTTCCCGGGCACCTGCCCCTTCCCTCCTCCCTCCTTCCGTCCTGTTTCCTTGCTTCTCCTTTCCAGGCTGAGACACTGCTTGGCTGAGTGTCTACACTGTCCCAGGGGTCCTTCAGACCTCAGGGAATTCAGTGGTGAGCCAAGCAGACGTGGAGACAGAGGCACCTTGGAGACAGAGGTGCCGAGGTGACAAACACACATGCAGACGTGACCTCCCCATCCACATCAGGAAGAGCTGGTTGACTTTTTCTTCATGTTGGCAAAATACACATAAGGCGAACGGTTCCCCTGTAACCATTTCAAGTGTGTCCTCAGGGACACGGAGGAAGTGATATCACTGTGCAACTGTCACCACCATCCACCTATGAAGTCTTTTGCCACCCCCAATTGAAACTCTGTCCCTATTAGACACCACCTCTCCACCGCCTTCCTCCCTCCTGGGAACATCTGTTCTACTTCCTGTGTCTTCCAAGGGAGCCAGAGCCCAGCCAGGTACCTCATAGAGGACCCCTATGGTCACTACCCGTTTCCTCTGGGTTATTTTACAGAGCACCATGCTTTCAAGTTCTTCCTTCTTTCTTTATGGCTGGGTAATACTCCATGTGTGGTGTCCACTTGAGTCATCTCTACCTTTCAGCAGCTGTGGACATTGGTGTGAAGGATCTGCTCAAGTCCCTGCTGGTCTGCTGAGCTCTTGTCCATTAAACCTACTGTATAGCGGCCGTAGCAGCGCACACCTGCAATCCCAGCAGCTCTGAAGGCTGAGACAGGAGGACTGCACTCAGCTAATGAATTAGCTAAGTGTGAGGCCAGCCTCAGCAACTTAGCAGGACCCTGTTTCAAAATTGGAAAAAAAAAAAAATTTAAAAGGGCTGGGGGTGTAGCTCAGTGGTAAAGAGCCCCTGGATTCAGTCCTTGGTACAAAAAAAAAATGTATTAAAAAAAAAAAACCTAATATATATGACATTCAGCAGGCGCGGAGGTCTTCAGGTCCTCCTGTAACCTCAGGGCAGCCCTAGGAAGCCTGTCCTCCTATCCCGCCTCATTCCTCCTCCTCTTCTCTCGGAGGTGGCAGCCTCAGAGGTCTCTTCAGGACACAACTGACAGGTGGCAGAGGCAGGGCACCAGCTTCAGGGCACCAGCTGACAGGTGGCAGTGCCTGTGTTCTCTCTGACACACCCTGACGCCCTCCCTCGCCCCTCCACCCGCGACGCCCCTCCACCCGCGACGCCCCTCCACCCGCGACGCCCCTCCACCCCCGACGCCCCTCCACCCGCGACGCCCCTCCACCCGCGACGCCCCTCCACCCCCGACGCCCCTCCACCCGCGACGCCCCTCCACCCCCGACGCCCCTCCACCCGCGACGCCCCTCCACCCGCGACGCCCCTCCACCCGCGACGCCCCTCCACCCGCGACGCCCCTCCACCCCCGACGCCCCTCCACCCCCGACGCCCCTCCACCCCGACGCCCCTCCCTCACCCCTCCTTCCCCTGGTGCCCCTCCATCGCCCCTCATTCCCCTGATGCCCCTCTCTCGCCCTTCCCTCCTCCCCTTCTTCCCCTTCCGCCCTTCCGTCGCCCCCTCCGCCCCCCTGGCGCCCCTCCCTCTCCCCGCCCCCAAGCGCCCCTCCCTCCTCCCCTTCTTCCCCTGGCGCCCCTCCCTCCCCCCTCCGCCCCCTCCGCCCCCTCTGCCCCCCTCCGCCCCTCCCTCGTCCCCTCCGCTCCCTGGCGCCCCCTGGCGCATGGCGTCGGACCCGGGTGGCTCCGCCCCGCTCCGCAGAGCAGCTGCAGGCCTTCAGCTGCCGGCCCCACGGCGGAGCTTGCCCAGGGCCCGGCCCAGCCACCTCAAACCTCGCCGCCTCCCTTCACCAGGGGGATGGCCCTGCTGCCTTTGGGTCTGCGGTGGCCCCGGGGGCATCCACCAGCAGCGCCGCTGCCCAGGGCAGTGGTACTCAGGAGTGAGGCGCTGACCGTGCGGCGACGCCGAGGACCCTCGAAAGCGTGTGCTGGAAGCCAGGGGCAGGAGGCCAGGCCCTGCGTGGTTCCACTTCCAAGAACCATCCAGGGAGGGGAGGCCTGGAGGCGGGCAGTGATGAGTGGACGTCCCGGGAGCGGAGGGAACTGCTGATGGGCCACACATCAGAGTTAGTGACCGTTGGCACTCTGTGGGTGCTCTAAAGCACGCGGAGCTGTGTACTGTCAGGCCAGGCCCTGGTGACCAGAGGAGGCAGAGGAAAAGCAGCTGAACAGGCTTTACTGAGACTCCCTCCGGGCAGACCCTCCCGTCCAACAGAGGGTCAGGGGAGTCCCACCCAGGCTCAGCGGACTGGACTGGAATTTTATCGGGCTTAGGCAGGAAGGGAGGGCTTGGGACAGGAAAGGGAGGTTTTTAGGGCTCCTTGTCCTCCTGGGGTTGGTCGGGGGATCTTGCTGAGATCCGCATCCTTCCAGGACCCGACAGGAGACCCCGCTGATTGACAGGTGTCTATCACTGCGTGTCTGGCGGCGCCTGATTGGTGCTTCTTTCCCTGCGGGTTGCCTGGTGCTTTGTTCCCTTGGCCACCTCACCCCGACCTAACACATACCTTATTTTTTCAGTGCGGGAGGGCAAACCTAGGGCTTCCCAAATGCCAACCCCATTCCCCTGAGCTACATCCCCAGCCCTGAACTGTATGCTCTAAGAGGGTGAATGACATAGTACGAGGATTGTATTTCCATGGAAAAAAGAGCTGGAGAGGAGCCGGGTGCAGCGGTGCACACCTGTGATCCCAGCTATGTGGGAGGCTGAGGCAGGAGGATCTCATTTGGAGGTCAGCCTGGAAAACTTAGCAAGACCCTGTCTCATAATAAACTAAAAGGGGCTGGGGAGTAGCTCAGTGGTGGGGAGCTTGCCTAGTATGCAAGAGACCCTCGGTTCAATCCGCAGTACATTAAAAAAAAAGAAGAAGTAGAAAGAAAAGAAAAAGTTGGTCCATGAGAAACATGGGTCTGTCCTGGGGTCCGGGGTCCCCGCCAGCCACGGCAGGCAGGGGCAGCGGTTGCCCTGAGTCCTGTCTGCAGGGGGAGGAGGGCGGTGGAGTCCTGGGCTGGTACCCGAGGTGCACTCGGGGAGTTCTTGCCACGCTGGGTGGAAATTTGGGGGTACAGCCTACTCCAGCTTCCTTTGACTCTGGACGGGGAAGAGCAGGAAGGAGGGAGGGAGGGCAGGGAATCAGCTGTCAAGCGATTAGCAGGAATAGTCTTCTGCCCTTTATAAATTTTTTATAATTTCTTTTTTAAAATTTAAATTTAACAAATGCTCCTGGAGAAGGAGCCCAGTGCCAGGGACCGTTCCGAGCCCTTTATGGAAGCCGACTCCTTTACTCCTCTGACAACCCGGGGTGGGGCACAGTGGGTCCTTGTCTTGCTCCCCTTTTTACAAAGGCTGGTCAGGGCCTGAGAACTCCTGGGCATGCTCAAGGCCACACTGCTGGACAGAGGCCCAGAGTCCCCACCTGGAAGGCCGGGCTATCCTGCCACCCACCCCTTCATCTTAGGGGTGTCTGGTGTGCGTCTGTGATGTGCTGGGCATTTTGGAAAGCGCCTGGGACCTTGGGAGTGCCCCAGGGTGGTGCCTTCCTACTTCAGCACCCGCGATGCCCGAGGGAAGGACACAGGTGCCGCCGCGTGCCAGCGGGAGGTTCTGGGCTTCCTCCGCCACAGACATGTGCCAGGCTTCTGCTGCTGCAACACACCCCTGAGGTGGCCGGCGAGTGAAGACCAAGGGCTTATTTTGACTCACAGTTTTGGAGATTTCTGTCTGCGAACACTTGGCCTTGTTGCTCTGGGTGGGCAGCTCACGTCAGGGTGGACACGTGTGGTGGAGCAAGACCACCCGCCCGGTGTCCAGGAAGCACGAGAGAGGAGGGGCTGGGGTCCCACTACACCCACTGAGCACACCCTCCATGCCTGAGGACTGCCCACCCGCCCGGGCCTCAAAGCTTCCGCCACCTCCCAGAGTGCCACACTGTGGCTGAGCCCTCCGCACGGACTTGGGCACAGGCAGATCAAACCACCGTGACCGTGTTGGGGTCACCTGGGTGGGGGTCCAGGAATACACAACCCCAGGCTCCCCTCCACGTGCTCAGGGTGTCCACACGGATGCTGCAGGACAGAGCCCCGTAGGAGGCAGCTGACCAGTCCCTGCCTGCCCCACCATGGCTTCTCAGGGAAGGGCTCTGGGTACGAGCTCGGAGCACCTCCCACCTGGATCCTTGGGCTGCCCTGTGTCCCTGGGAGGGCCGGAGAGCACGTGCTTGTGCCGTGGGGAGAGGCTTGGGCCTTGCTTGTGGGCGTCAGGACAACTGTGGGGACAGAGCCGGCAGCCGAGGCTCTGAGGCAGGGGCAGAACTGTCACATGAGCTGGTGCCACACAGGAGGGGACCTTGAGCTCTCTGACTTTGCCAATGGCAAAGGGTCCACTTGGTCTTAGAATCTCTGCCAGGTTTCCTCCCTGGGCAGGGCACCCAGGTCCCCAGCTCTCAGAGGCCGCAGCCACGTCTGACAGGAAATAAGTGTAATGACTCCTGAGCACCCAAAGAGGCTTTCGGTTCAAATGAATCCACGGTGAGTAGAACGTCTGTCAACTGCTCCCTTGCCAGGACCGCCACCCTGCTGAGGTCAGTGAACGTGACCCTGGGGGTGAGAGCCTTTAATGTCTGATGGCTGTGGGCAGGGCCCAGCCCTCTCGTGGGTGGTGCTCAACCACCTTCTGGGGCTCCCTATTCTCTCACCTCCCAGGGAAAGTCCCTATCCACTCAGCAAGGATTTGGATTGTATCCAGTCAGAGTTTATTAAGTGCTTTCTCTGAGCCAGGCACAGGAAAGGGAGACCAGGTGATAAGCTGGTCCCTCAGAGGGGCTCACAGCTGAGTTGGGGAGACAGACACATTCCCAGACATTTGAGGGACAGTCCAAGGAGCAGGGTCAGAGGAGGGCCAGGGGTGGGCTGAGCGTGCATGAGCCTGCCACCTCTTGGCTTGAGAGGCAACGTCAGAAAGAGCTTGTAGCTGGACTGCAGGGGCACACACCCAGCTGGGCCCCTCCCGGGCTGTGCAGCTGTGGGCAGGTGGCTCATCCTCTCTGAGCTTTGGTTTCTCCGCCTGCCAAATGGGGAGATGAATAGGACCCACTTCCCTGGATTGCGGGAGGATGCAGGGGGCGGTGCTCAGGAGGGTACACACCCCAGCGACCCCGCCAAGCGCCAGCTAGTCCTGTTACTGCAATGGTGGTTAGGCGTGGACGCTGGCCAAAGGCCTCCTTCAGGCACTCCTGCGGCACCCGTGGGCCACATGCAACCAGCACCCGACTGATGTGTCAGGCTGCAGAAGGGCGACGCCAGGTTGTCCCACAGCCTCCAGGGAAGGGAGCCTGGACCTCCTCTCCTGTTCCCCCAGCCCCACCCTGATCCTCCTCCTCCCCTGAGGGCGCAGCCCAGTGGGACCCTAGCGGTGCCCCAGCAGGACGGGCGGGTGCTCTGCCCCCCAGCCTCCGCGGCTGCTCATCTGTGGTGGGACGCTCCAGCTCCCGTCTCACCAGGGCCTGGGGGGACTCGGGGTGCTGCTTGCCCTCCATGAGCGCCAGGAGCATCAGCACCCTCCAGGCTGAGGGTCCCAGGTCCCCGCCTGCTGTACCGTGGCTCTGGGGTGGCTCTTTCCTGGTGCTGCCTGGGCCCTGGGCCTACACACATGTGCGCCTCTGTGGCCGGAGCAGCCACGGGGCAGCCGCCGGTGCCCACAGAAGGCAAAGGCTGGGGCCTCCAGGCCTCCCCACACCACCCGCTCGCTGGCTGTGGGGGTGGACGGTGGCGGCAGGTCAAGGAGTGAGCAGGCAGGAGGCGGCTGTGCAGGGGGGCTGGGAGGGGCGGAAGAAGGGCCCAGGCTACCTGCCAGGGGCAGTGACTCCCTCCCACCCCGTCACTGTCACGTGAGCGGACTAGTGTTAGACCCCTGGGAACAGCCAGCCTAAAGCCCCTGAGGGTGACGGGGTGCGCTCCAGAGGTGGCCAGGCGGGTGCAGCTGGAGCAGAGGGGCTGGGTGCAGCGGGCTGCCGGCAGATCAGCAGGCCTGCGGGGCCATAGGAAGGAGCGTGGGGTTTGGACTGGGCATGAGGCTGTTCTGAGTCTGCCCCCATCTGCAAAAGAGCAGGAGGAGAGGGACAGCCGGGAGCGAGGAGACTCGTGGGGCTGGGGCCACTGCCTGACAGAGCAGAACAACTGAGGGCAGAAAGGGAGAAGATGTGATGGACAGCCCTGGAGACAACGGCCGGCTCTGTTCTGAGCTGCCCACGAGAGCAAACCCAGCTGCTGAGCCAGGGGTTCCTGGCTGGCACAAGGGAGGGAGGCCTGGGCCCAACCAGGACTCAAATCCAGCCTCACCATTCCATGCTGTGTGACCTTGGATAGATTAGTAAGTCTCTCTGGGCTTGGGTTTCCTCATCTGTCAAACAAGGACTCTATTCAGAGGAGGAAGTGGAACAGCGCACAGCTGGAGGAGTGCAGTCTGGACTTGTCAGGCAGACCCCACCAAGACTCCATCTGGCAGGGTCCTCATTGCCACCCCTTTGAACAGAGGAGCAAATGGAAGCTCAGAGAGGGCAAGCAGCTTGCCCAGAGTCGCCCAGTTAGAAAGTAGCAGAGGCTGGTACTGAGGCTGACGAACTCTTCTCCCCTTGGACTTCCCACGATGTGGGCCTCTCCCCGGGTCAGGGAGGTGGAGCCTGAGCCAGCTCAGCTCCTGCACCTGCTGGGCCACCCTGAGCCCCGGTCCCTGTGGTGTGCACGTCCTGGGTTCTGGCTGAGATGTCCAACCTGGCTTTGTCCCTTGTGAGACCCCTGTGCCCGTTTTCCAGCCTAGAGGGAGGAAGGGACTCGCCTTGTCTGGGGCCGGTAGAGCTGGGCTCCAAGCCAGGCCGTGACCCACGCTGCTCCTGCCCGCTCTGCTCTCGAGAAATGCTGCCTCGGCGAGGTCCAGGGCGGCCTTGGGGGTCTCAGGGGCCCTCCCTTGCTGGCTGCCCACCCCGTGCCAGGCCCTGGGAGGCTCCTGGTGCACCTTGCAGGGGCCAGAGCCCCACACTGCTGTGGTCCACAAAGCGGCGGCTCTGGTAGGCTGCGGCTCTGGTAGGCTGCGGCTCTGAGCTCCCCACCTGGGGGGGAAAGGAGCTGGGTTGGCCCGGGGCCCAGGGCTTCCCCAGGGGCACTTCCATTCCTCCCCCAGTGCCCTTCCTGCTCTGCCCATCTGAGCTGGGTGGGTGAAGCTCTCCTCCCAGAGCCTGGAGGGAAGAGGGGGAGGAGTCTGTCCTCAGACAACCGACTGCACTATTCTGGGAGCTTGCACTGAGCCTAATTCCGGGGCGCGTGGGTGGCTCCAGGCTAAGAGCAGACCCCGAGATGCCACGGAGGCCACCAGCCCCCGACCTGGCACTTCCAGGACTGGGTGCACTCATCCTCCTTGAGTGTGGCTCATGGGCTCGGGGGTCCCTTCTGGTCACTTTCACCCAGGTCTGCAGGCCCCCAGGAGGACCTCACATTTGCAGAAGGGGCAGAGTCTGCTGTGGACCCACGGTGGCTCTGGGGACAGCAAGGCTCAGGGAGACACCGTGGCCTGTGGACCCTGGCATCAGGGCCTGGGCCTCCCTTCTGATGGGCATTACCCTCCTGGCTCAGGACAAGCCCTGAGTGACCCAAGGGGAAGCCAGGAGGGAGTAGCCCCAGGTGCCTCCTCTGCGCCCATCCTTCAGTTCCCATGGCGACCCTGAGCAGCAGGCAGAGGGCTCAGGTGAAGTGTGCAAGATCACACGGCTCACAAATGGGGGGCTGGGCTTGCACTCTGGCCGGGGCCCAAAATATGTAAAATCTGTGCATATGTAAAATGAGCACCTTCTTTAAAGGGCCTGTATATTTACATATGAAACATCTTCTGAATCTGTATATACAATTACATGTTTAAAGCCGCGTATATAAACATTCTGTCTATGCAGGTGATAAATATATAAATATAGGCCATCTATGCTTAGAAAAAATTACATATTTATGTTCACACGTATCTTATATGCACCATACATGTTCTTGTACATGTGTGGGTATATGTACATACGTGTACATACGTGTACATACGTACACATATTGGCATGTGTTTTTCAGAACAGTTTCATTGGGCTGGGGGTGGGGCTCAGAGGTAGAGAGCTCTCCCAAAGCCAAGCCCCACCAGCTGCGCTGACGCCTGAGTCATACCACACGATTCATCCCTGGGAAGCGTTTGACTGCGTGGCTTCCGCACAGTCTCAGCTGTGTGCAGCCATTGCCACAGTCTCAAGATGTCCTCGCGACCCCCAGTGAAGCTGCAAGGCCCTCGGCCCTCATCTCAGCCCCACTCACCCCCTGCCAGCCCCTGACAACCAACCACTAGTCCTCTTTGCCTCCGTGGATTGGCCTGACTTTTCATGGAAGCCAACTCTCATAACCTGCAGGCTTTTGTGTCTGGCCTCTTTCCCTCGGGACAGGGTTTTCAAGGTCCGTCCACGTGCAGCATGTGTCGGTGCTTCATTCCTTTTTATAGCTGAGTGATATTCCACCATAGGGCTCGACCACAATTCCTTTATCCTCTCCCCAGTTTAAAGGACATTGGGTTGTTTCTACTTCGGGGCTCTTCTGAATACAGCTGCGACAAACACGAATGCACACATTTCTGTGTGCACATCTGTGTCCATTGTCTTGAGTGTGTGCCTGGGAGCTGGCTCGCTGGGTGGCAGACAGTCCGCTGTAGGAGGAAAGGCCAGGCTGGTTTCCAAGGGGCTGCATCATGGCAGGTCCCGTGCAGGCCAGGCAGGAGGCCCAGCTCCTCCACATCTCCCAGCGCTCGCTACCGCCTGCCCTTTTGCTGTTGCCACCCTGGTGGGCGTGAAGTGGCACTGCCCTGTGGTTGTTTGCACTTCTGTAACGACAGGCCATGTTGAACGCCTTCCCACGTGCCTCTCCGCCACCAGTGGTATCCCGCGCCTGGAAAACTTCTGCCCAGGTCCTCTGCCCAGTTTTAAATTTATCTCTTCAATGTTGAGCTTTAGTAGTTTTTTGTAGATTCCAGATACAAGTCCCCTATTTGATACAGATGTCATATATATATATACTGTCCACGTACAAACAGATCTAAACACGTGCAAAAATTCCCCCCCCCCCATCCCTCAGTCACCTTTTCTTTCCCTTGACGGTGTCCTTTGTGATTTTGATGTCACAGCTAAGAGATGACTGCCTCATTCACGGTCATAAAGACTTATTACTGGGGGTTTTGTGTTTTGTGTTGATTTTTGAAGTATGAGGATTGAACCCACGGGCTCTGGCGTTCTGGGTGGGCGCTGTACCACTGAATGACACCCCAGCCCCTCCCGTGTTTTCTTGTAAGTTTTATAGTTTGGGTTCTTACAGTCAAACCTTTGCTCCATTTTGAGTGGGATTTTGAACGTGTCCTGAGGTTGAAGTTCAATGTCATTCCTTTGCATGGGGAAGTCCTGTTATCCCAGGACTATTTCTTCCTCGTGGATCTGTCTCCACTCCTGGTCAAATGTCAATCAACATGTGAATGGAATTCCAATTTCACTCCTGTGATCTCTATGTCTGCCCTCGAGTGCGATGGCTATTCTGGTTGGATTACTGTGGCCTTCTAAGAGGTTCTGAAATTAGGAAGTGTGCATCTCCCGCTTTTACTCTTCTTCAAGATTGTTTCTGCTCTTCTAGGTCCTTTGCGTTTCCACACGAATTTTAGCCTCAGTCTGTCAATTTCTGCAAACAAGACAGCTGGGATGTGACTGGGTTTCCTTGAGTTTGTGGTTCGTTTTGGGGAGCCCTGCTGTCCGCGAACAGGGACAGTCTTCCATCTATTCACGACTTCTTTACTTTCTTTCAGCCGTGTTCAGAGTGTAAGTCATGCACTCGATTTCCTGGGTGCATTCCTAAGTCATCGTTCTTTTTGGTGTTATTGTAAACTTCACTGCTGTGTATACAGCAGAACTGATTTGTAAACCGCTCTGATTTACGCCTTGCCACCGTGTGCAGCTTACTTACAGTCCGGTTGTGTGTGTATTTGGGGTTTTCTGTGTGTCGCATCTTGAGTCTGATTTGGGAAAAGCACTTGCTCTTTCACCCTTGAGTGTGCTGTTGGCTGCGGGTTTCTGCTGAGGTCCGTCATTAGGCTGAGGAACTGCCCTTCCGTGTGGGGAGTGGTTTTCTCATGAATGGGCGTTGGAGTTTGTCAAATGCTTTTTTGGATAAATGCCTTCTCTTGAAACGTCCCAGCAGACCCATCCTTCTTTCTGAGGGTGAAAAGTCAAATGCAAAGCCTCAATGCTATTTGCCAAATCACTGCTTGGGCCCCGCCCCATCGCCCCCGGGAGAAGACGTCTGTTAAGATGCTGGTGGTGTCCGCAGTCACCGCTGCTCCTTCCCGGCTGGGGGTGCCTTTCTCTGTCCTGGATACCCCCTCCCAGGAAGGAGACCACAGCCCTGCGAGGGCGGCAAGGGATGCGCTGGCCCCGGCCCTGACCCCCGCTCTGCCCCCAGGCCTACGAGAAGCGCTTCCCCACCTGCCCGCAGATCCCAGTCTTCCTGGGCAGCGAGGTCCTGGGCGAGTCCCGCAGCGCGGACGGGGCAGTGCACGTGGTGGAGCGCAGCTGCCGGCTGCGCGTGGACGCCCCGAGGCTGCTGCGGAAGGTGGGTGGCTGTGGCTGGGGTGGGGTGTGTGTGGGCTGTGTGGGGGGTGGTCTTAGGGTGCAGAGTGGGGCCCAGACTGGTGGAGGTGGACGGGTGGGCGGCAGGGTGGGTCCGCAGGTCCAGGTTGGCAAGGGATCTAGGAGCAGGCACCGGGTGTCCGGGAGCCGCCTGGGTGGTGGGGACTACTTTCCTCTCGTCCTCCTCCTCGGGCTGTTGGTCCCCCTGCAGATCGCAGGCGTGGAGCACGTGGTCTTCGTGCAGAAAAACGTGTTGAACTGGAGGGAGAGGACGCTCCTCATCGAGGCGCACAACGAGACCTTCGCCAGCCGGGTCGTGGTGAAGGAGAACTGCAGCTACTCGGTGAGCCGCCCGGCCTCCCCTCCTGCTCCCTCCCGAACCGGCAGGTAAGACAGGTGTCCGGCGCGTGTCCAGCTCAGATAAAAAACCCCATTTTTTTCCCTCAGTGTAAGTATGCTTCAGTCTTGTTTGGGATATATTTACACCAAGGCATTGAAATTCCAAGGTGACTGGTGTCTTGTATTTTATCCACGAAAACTGGCAGCCTTCAGGGATCTGTGGCTCAGTTTCTGCATCTGTAGGGTGGGGTTGATAAGTGCGCCCACCACATAGGCGTGGTGAGGGCTACAGCAGGTGAATCGTCACTCTCCAAACCCCTCAGACCAGTGCCTGGCACCACTGAGTCCCATGTAAAGGTGGTTAGTTTTAGCAATCATAGGTATTATTCTGTGAGCGGCTGTGGAGTGCCGGGCACCCTGCCCAGTGCTGGCACTGGGAGGTGGACGGGGTCTACCTGCTCACTGTCCTCATGTGGCTTCCACTCCAGTGGGCCGTGTAGGTAGGAGAAAGCCAGACCCCTGCTAGGAAGGACGCAGCAGATGGCAGGAGGGGTGCCCAGGGTCCCTCGGCTGCTCAGGAGGTGTCACCGAGGCTGAGAGCTGAATGTGGAAGGAGCAGGCTCCTGAGGGCTGGGAGCAGAGTTCTGGGCTGGGAATGGACTGGGTGACGATCTGAGGGGACGAGGCGAGGCTGTGGGGCCAGGTCCTGCTGCCACAGGGCTGGAGTGAGGAGTCTGGAAGGTGTGGCTGGAGGGGACCCGCTCTGCCACTCCTGTGCAGTCTGGGGGAGTAGCTGCCCTTCCCAGGCCACACCGTCCACATCTGTGAAATGGGCATAGGCAGATCCTGTCCGGCAGGTCCTTGGGTTGCTGGGAGGACCCAGTAGTGAAGGTGGGTCAGGTCCCTCGGCCCAGGCTGGATCCCAAGTGGCGGTCCTCAGGATGGCCACACAGCGTGGCATTTGCAGAGCATGTGGGTGTTTCCATAGTCTTCGCCCAGCCTTCTGGGTGGAGGGCTCTGCCCATCCATCTGCCACTTGGTGCTTCACATAAGCAGGACCCACTAGATGCCTGTTGCTTTTCCTTTCTGCACCTCCAGCCCCTCTTGGGACCTCCTGGAGATGGGGCTCAGGACGTTGAGGCTCCTGTAGGCACCTGTTGTTGTTAACCACAGTGACCTCTGCCACAGCAGGCCAGCTGGACCCAGGCTGCCTGTGCATGTGGGTTCCCCAGCCCTGGCCTGCTCCGTGGGGCAGCCCAGGACCTGCACATTCTGCAGCCGCCTGGGGAGCTCTCGGGAGCACTAGGTCCTGGTCCCTGTGGTCTCCACCAGTGTGTTTTCTTTATTGACATCTGTGCATCTGTGGATATACAAGGACACTTAGAAAGTACATCCTTGTATGTAAAATACACATATAAATATCTAACACACAACATGTAACTATTTAAGATATCTTAAACTCATATATAATGTTGATATGTAATTTATTCATACACTTAGGTAAGGGATGTATTATACGAAACATCATTTACATATAATTTTTTGGAGGTGCTGGGGATGGAATCAGGGCCTCACATGTGCTGGGCGAGTGCTCGATCCCCAGCCTGTTTGCACATAATTTTATAGTCTGTGTGTATTTTTAAGGGCAGGGGTCCAGCTATCAGCCCACACTCTCTGGGCCCCCATGAGCCAGCTCTCTGCTCCCTAACAGCTCAGACTTTAGGTGGGACGTGCTGTCCACTGCAGGTCTGCCTGGGGAGAGCCCCTGGGGAGGCCAGCAGGCCCCACAGTGAGACCTGGCATTCCCGCGCCTGGCTTCCAGGTCCACCCCGAGAATGAGGACTGGACTTGCTTCGAGCAGTCGGCCTCGCTGGACATCCGGTCCTTCTTTGGCTTTGAGAACACCTTGGAGAAGATCGCTATGAAGCAGTACACGGCCAACGTCAAGAGGGTGAGAGGGCCCCGAGGTCCCGGGAGGAGGGCGCATACCCACCCTGACCCTGCGACCCCTGTGACACTGGGGAGAGCCCTAACCTTCCTGGGCCTGTCTCCTCACCTGCCAACGGGCGCTCTAGTGCCGCCTTGTCACTGAGACCAAGGACAGAGAGCTGGCTGCAGTAGCACGCCCTGGTCATTGTCCCCGTCCGCGGGGATGTGGGGGCCCTGCAGAGAGCTCAGTGCGCAGAGGAGGGACATTCTGCAGAGCCTCTTCCTGGCTAAAACTGTCACTGCTGGGTTGGAGACCTCAGGCCCACCCCTGTGATCGCCTATTACATGATGACATAGGTGACATGAACTTATTAGTGTCTTACCTGCGTGTTATATAAAACCGTGCTAGTTGGGGCCGCCTCCGTACTGAGACCGTGAAGCCCGGCGGCGTTGGACAGCACCTCTCCGTCCCTACCTGTCGCGTTTCGGCCCCCAGTAGGCCACTGTCCGCGGAGGGACCCAGCCAGGTGCGCCAGTGCGGTGACCCCGCCATTGTGTCCCCAGGGGAAGGAGGTGATCGAGCACTACCTGAACGAGCTCATCTCCCAGGGCACCTCTCACATCCCCCGCTGGACGCCCGCCCCGGTCCGGGAGGAGGACGCCCGCAGCCAGCCCGGATCCCGGCAGGCGGAGGGGACCCTCAGGGTCCTGGGCCCTGCCGCGGAGGCGGTGGGAACTGACGGTAGGTGGCCGCTGCTCCGCCCTGGCCCGGGTGCTGGGAAGCGCCCCGCCGGGTGGGAGGAAGAGGGAGGAGCAGCGCGGAGGGTCTGGGTCCTGCGTGACCGTGGACTCCTCCTCCGTGCCCTCTCCACCCCCGGCTCCGCCCCTCTGCTGACCCGGGTGCACAGCGCTGCCTGGGATTCTGGTTTTATTACTATTTTAAATTACCCGAGTAATGCATGATCATGGTAGAAAAAATTCAGACCACTCAGAAGATGGGCAGTAGGAATTAGGCCTTCCTGCTCCCTGGAGGCCGAGCGGAGGCCTGGGTTTCTATTTGGCGAGCTGCTGAGGTAGATGCGCTGACCTGTGATGGTGGACACCCGCACACACGTGGGCACCGTTGTCCATGCCCGTGTAACACGCCGAACCTAACTCGTGGGGCGCATTCTGTAACCCCCTTGATGTTTTGATGTTTCTCATCTGCGCTGGATGTGGCTGGTTCCTTTTCACGGCAGCGAGAAGACCTTAATAGTTCACGGTATCGTGAGGTGGTTCCGTAACTTGATAATCAACATTGACTATTTGCTATTTTAATTTGGCCTCTTTAGATGGTCCCCGATGGATGGACATTCAGGTTGTTTCAGTTTTTTTAAAGAATACAAATAGTGATCTGGGTGTGGTGGTGCGCACCTGTGATCCCAGGAACTGGGGACAGGCGCAGGATCACAGCCTTGGGAAGAGGACCCCACGATCCAGGCCAGCCCCGGCCGCTGGGTGAAGCCCTAAGCAACGCAGTGAGACCCTGTCTCAAAATCACATAAAAAGACCTGGGAGGCAGCTCAGTGGTAGGGCACCTGCCTAGTGTGCGTGAGGCCCTCCTGGGTTTGCTAGGCCCCAGGTTTGATCCCCAGCGTCACACACACACACACACACACACACACACACACAAATAGTAAAAATTAAGAATGTGCCCTACATCTTTGGACTCAGAGATTTTAATTTTTTCATTTAAAAAACCTGGAAGGGTGTTACTAGGGATGGAACTGGGGGTGGAGCACTCTGCCACTAGCTACCTCTCCCGCCCATTTTATTTCTTATTTTGAGACAGGGCCTCACTAAGTTTCCCAGGCTGTCCTGGAATTGGTAATCCTCCTGCCTCAGCCCCCTGAGGAGCTGGGATTGCAGGCATGTGCCACTGGATCCAGTTTCTACATAAGCGTTTAAAAAATTTTGTAGAAACAGAGCATAACATTTAAAATGTGAAGTTACTGGAAGGTTTTGTGCAACTGAAGTTTTGGTAGATTTACCAATTAGGCCTCTGAAGAGGCTGCTGATCATCGCTCCCACCTAAAGTGTGAAGCTGTGTCTACTCACCCTGACTTTCCACCAGAATCTTACTAAATATTTCAAACTTCTGAAAGGCAGTAAGAACGATCATTTGTAGATTAGTGATGCATTCTTTCATCATGATTGAGGTCAAGTATTGTTTTCATGTTTAGTGACTATTTTCCTTTCTTTGGTTGATTCCTGTTCTTGAATTCTTATTGGTTTGTAAGAGCTCTTTGTATATTTCAGCAATTAGCCCTTTGTCACAGTTCAGTCTTCTATTCATGTGGAAATTGTTCAAATAGAATGTGAGGGCAAATTAAAAAGAAAAGAAAAATTCTAACAAACCGGTGTACAGAACAGTACAAACACGGAGTCCAGTTTCCTTTTGCGCCACTGACACGTGGAGGCCTGCCTGATTCCAAGATACTTGAGTGACAATACCGTGAATTAATACTACGTCTCGAGCTGTGTTTAGAGGGAACAAAATCCATTCATGCAACAAGAATTTATTCTGCACCGACTGTGTGCACTGGCTGGCTGCTGTTGTACGTGCCCTTTTATATTTTTACACGCTCCTGTGTGTGTGCTCTGTGGTTCGTGCCCTGTTCCTTGCCTGTCCACCCAGGCCTGGCCTCCACTCTCATCTGTCCTGTCCACCAGCACGCTGGCACTCAGGGTGACTGGTAGAGGGCACCTCAGGCCCTTCCACCCTGTTCTGAATCACTGGGCCTTTGTGCTCAGAGGGAGAAAAGGGCCTCACATCTGCTGGGGGCCGGAAGGACATGGGGCCCCGCCTGCCTCATGTCTTCCGCTGCCCCTTTGCTGCTGTTGCCCACATGAGTTCAGGCGGCCCCCATCCCTCCTGCAGTTTACCCAGATACCTCCTTGCACAGCCGGCGTGACCCCCGTGCCCAGGGTTGGTTTGGGGAACGGCTGAGAGGTTTTGCTGGGCGGGCATTCAGTTTGCTCTCTCACTGTGCCATCTGTCCACAGAGAAGTGGCTGTGCCCACAGGCTGCTGCTTGGCTGAGATACCAGGAGGCCGTGGGCACCCGCCTCTGCTGCACAGGGCTAGGAGCCGGGCACCGGACCTGGGCTGAGCCGGGCTCTGTGTGCTGGCCATGGGCTGATCTGCCCAGCAGGCTGATCCACGTGGTCCCCAGGCCCCCACACATGGCTCGGCCACCCTGGAGGGTGGGGATCATCCTGGACTAAGCTTTCAGAACCACCTGGACCCGGGTTGAAAAATGAAGGACTTTGGGGCCTGCAGGGCTGTGTTCGGAGCTGGAGCCCTAGCCTGGCTTGGAACCATGTTCCAGAGCAGAGGTGGCCAGTAGTACAGGAGGGCAGAGAAAGGGCAGCCGCCCACGGGGCGAGGGACGCAGGGTCTCCCTTGTCCTGAAGACCCCGTCCTCCTCCTCCAAGGGGACAAGCTGGACGCAGACTACATCCAGAGGTGCCTGGGCCAGCTCACACCCATGCAGGAGAGCTGCCTGATCCAGCTGCGGCTCTGGTTGCAGGAGACCCACAGAGGCAAGGTGGGTGGGCCTGGGGGGCGGCCAGGGGAGTCAGCCACGCGAAGACCTCCCACTATCCCTGGCCTCAGCAAACAGATGTCATTAGAGACTCTCTCCCTCCTCCCGCCCCACGCCCCACCCCCAGTTATGTCAACCTTGAACAGCTTCATGTGTCCTCTGGGGCATGGTGACCCCCAGTGGAGACACCGCTGCATAGCACCACATTCCCCGATACCCTTCTGTCCTTTCCCATGGGACTTAGAGACCCTGCGAAGGTGAGTGTTGACTGCCCGTGGGTGGGTTTTGCCTTGTCACCCCGTAACTAGGATGCACGAGGAGGGTCCTAGGCGCAGACTTTGTCCTCAGCTCTGTTGAGTAAGAACTTCCTGCTGCGGCTGCCAGCTTAGCGGCTGGTCTTTCTCTCCTCCACCTTAGGGGACAGGCGGGGAATGACTTTAGTGCCGAATGGTGTCAGTTTACACCTCCAGGAACCGGTACTGAGACTGGAGGCCAGTCCACACCCTGCTCCTCTGGCTGGAGAGAGGGCAGCTCCTGGGGCTGGTCTTGCAGGACTGGCTCACTGGGGGGCCTGAAGGAGGACCAGTTGCCCCAAAGAGAGACCCAGGTTCCAGCAGGAGCAGGGAGGACTGAGAGGCAGCCGAGTGCGGAGGGTCCTGAGCCCTGGCTCTCCCTCGGGGTTGGGGACACTCTGCAGGTGAGCCCCAGGGGCTCGTTCTGGTACCTGACCTGTGGGCCGGGTGTCCTTCTCCGGCTCTTTCTCTGGGTCTCAGATTCCCAAAGATGAGCACATCCTGCGCTTCCTGCGCGCCCGCGACTTCCACCTGGACAAGGCCCGGGAGATGCTGTGCCAGTCCTTGAGCTGGCGGAAGCAGCACCAGGTGGACGTGCTCCTGCAGACCTGGCAGCCCCCTGCCCTGCTGGAGGAGTTCTACGCGGGAGGCTGGCACTACCAGGACATAGGTGAGGGCCAGGGTCTGCCAAGGCACTTGGAGGAGGGGCCGTGTGCCAACATCTGGTTTTCCCTTGGGTGCTCGGAGGCCTCTGGATGTGACGCCCAGATGGGAAGAAGGTGCAGATGGAATAGTTTGGGGCCTGCCCAGGCGTCCCCCTTTGCTGGGGTCCCGGGGGTGCAGGTGATGGTTGCAGGAATGTCCCAGGCGCTTCTTAGGGCAGCCGTAGAAGACCGCCACAAATCTGGTGGCGAAGACAGCAGAAATGTGTTCTCTGGAAGTTCTGAGGCTGAGAGTCTGGAGTCAAGGTGTGGGCAGGGCTGTGCTCCCCCAAGGCTAGAGGGGAGAGTCCGCCCCTGCCTGTCCCAGCCTGGGGGGCCCTGGACTCCTTGGCTTGTGGCTGCACCCCTCCAATTTCTGCCTGTCTTCGGTGGCATCTGGGCATCTCTCTGTGTCCTGTCTTCTTCTCTAAGGACCCCAGGGGCTGAATGTAGAGCCCACCCCAGATCCAGAATGATTCCCCCCTTTTTTTGGTATTGGGGGTTGGACCCAGGGGTGGTCTAGAACTGAGCACATCCCCAGCTCTTTTTTATTTTGAGGCAGGGTCTCACTACATTGCTGAGGGGGCCTTGAGCTTGCCACCCTCCTGCCTCCGCCTACTCGAGCCACTGGGGTCCCAGGGCCTGTGCCCCCCACCTGGTCAGGAGGCCAAGGCTTCCTCTTGATGTCCTTAACTGAATGCATCTGCAAAGACTGTTTTCAAATAAGGGTCACACTTTGGGTTTTGTGTGTGTGTGTGAGCGTGTGTGTGTGTGTGTGTGTGAGCGTGTGTGTGTAGATGACATTCCACCTGCCACAGATATTGTGTCTAGGTTTTTTCAAATTAAAGCCAACAACTACTGGGCTTTTCACGGTCCTTTACATAAAAACTCACATATGCTGATTGGGGGAAATGCCGGGCTCTCTCCAGCCCCGGTTGGCACACTGGTTGGCACAGTGTCTTAACGCAGTCCTCGGTATTCATGGATCCCCCTGCTTGCTAAAATGTCTTTGTAACCTCCAAATAAACAGTCACAGCTCCGTGGCAGCCCTGTCAAGGTCATCCAAGGACACGTTCAGCGGGGTGAGAAATTTTGGGCTGCGGGGTGTGCACGTCCTGGCTGGGGCTGAGCAAGGCGGTGCAGCCTCCAGGGTTTGGCGCTTGTGCAGCACACGAGCCGTTGGTGGCTTCTAGAGGGCGGTGATTTTGCAGTTTGGGGTTTTTCGTGGGCAACTTTGCTGCTTCGTGGGGCCAGAGGGCCGTGCTGCCCTCGGGTGCCCAGGCACAGGGGCCTGGGTGCAGTCGGGAGGATCCCGGGCTGTGGGCTCCTGTGTGCCCGTGGCCTTGGGTTCAGTGCTGACGACACCAACCCATCAAGTCCCATCGTCCTACACAGGACACCTGTCAGCAACGAGGACAGCATTAGGTAGCTGAAATGGACGTGGTGTGCGCAGAGTTCTGTTCTCTGGAGAGAGCAAGGCTGAGCGGAGCCTCTGGAGTCTTGTTAGACCCCCGTGGAAATGGCCCAGCTCTGCTGCGGGAGTTGGTTCTGCTGAGTGCTCAGTGGAACCAATGGGGACGTGGGGAGTGTCCTTGTCCCCCAACAAGGCCACTGACGTGGACAGAAGGGCCGAGTCTCCAGGCTCTCGCCGCCTGACCCGCTCCTGCCTGGACGCGGCCGATCGTGTTCTGGGACTTTGAGTGACGGCATTGCCAGTGTGAGCAGGTCCCTCTCCGTGGCTTTCTTCTGAGGCTGAAGAGCGTGTGCTTGGGGCTCGGTGTTGTCTGGCTTCAGTGTCCCCTCCTGGGGTGGCTCTCGTCCTGTTCTGAGCAAAAGAGAGGCGGGAGAAAGGCTTCAGTTGGCAAAGAGCCGCCAACGTGGAGCGGGAGCTGCCAAGGCCCCCGCGGGCGTGTCCCTTGTCCTTATTAGAACACGCCTGTTGTTGGGGTCTTTGGTGAGGGGTCTGCCCCCTGGAGGCAGCAGGTGCTGGCCAGGGCATGTGCCCACTGGGCCTGGGTGTGCCAGGCCTGGTGTCTCCTCCCTGAGGATGCCACATTCCAGTGGTGGCGTGGACCTGCCTGGGTCACCAGTGTCCCTTCTGTTTGCTTGCCCCCGAAGATGGACGTCCCCTGTACATCCTCCGCCTGGGCCAGATGGACACCAAGGGCTTGATGAAGGCGGTGGGGGAGGAGGCGCTGCTGCAGCACGTGAGTGTCCCCCCCGCCCGGGCTCCGGGCCACTGCGGGTGGACAGCAGAGAGGGTGGCTCAGCACGCTGTCCTCCCTGCAGGTCCTTTCTGTCAACGAGGAAGGACAGAAGAGGTGTGAGGGGAACACCAAGCAGTTTGGCCGTCCCATCAGGCAAGGACCCGGGCTGCGACTCCCCAGTGGACGGGCAGCTAACACATTGCACTGAGCGTCACCGTCCCCACCTAGCTCCTGCGGTGATCTTGTGAGGGGCTGCAGTCACCCTGACTTTAGAGGAGACAGCCGGGTGGCGGTGCTCCCTGGGGTCACGGAGGCTTGGTGGCCGAGCTGGCTCGGACCTGCCCCTGTCTGGGTCCGGCCCCGTCCGGCTCCCGACTTTGGATCCTGAGAGCAGCTCTCTGGCCCGAGGTCTCCCTCCATCTCCCACGACAGCCGCACTCCCCGGTGACCAAGCCCAGCAGCGGCCTGCTGCCCCTTCACTCCCTGGACCCCACCTCTGGGTCGAGGTTGCTGGCCAATGTGTGCGGCCAGCTGTGTGCGGCCCGGGCCCCCCAGCCCTCGGCCCTCCTGGCGCCAGCACTGACAGGACCTGCCACCTGCAGTTTTAACCCCCGCCCCCAGGAGTCTTCTCTTTATGACGATTAAGTTCCTTTCTGTCTGGAGATTTCGTAAGGACGGGGACATCGGGCCGGAGTGGCAATCTGTCAGCCAGGGTCCTGGCTGGAGGCAGAGTCCACCCCAAATGGTTTGAACGGGGAGTGTCACAAAGGACCCCCTTGCAGAGGTGTGAGCAGGGCTAAGGGACATCCAGGGTGCAGAGGCTCCCAGGGACCGGCCACTGCAGTAAGATGGTCATTTCCCTAATGACTCACTACTGATGGAGTGGAGGCACAGAGGGGTTAAGAACTTGGCGCTGGCCACACAGCAAGTGGCAGAGCGGGAATCTGAGCCTGGGCCACCCGACGCTGCCGGGCAAGCTTCCAGAGCCGCGTGGGCTGTATGTAGTGGACAGCATCCTCTCTTAACTAGTAGGGACCAGCTCCTGCAGAGAGCGCTCCAGCCCCCACCTCATTGAGCTGACCACCTTTGCTGACTCCGTGAGGGCAGGTCCCTGCCCAGGTCTCTCCAGGTGGAGCGGAGGCCTGGGCCCCGGGGCTCAGCTGGGCATCCCGGCTCCGGGCCTCCTCAGCACGCAGCCTGCCGACCGCGGAGGGATCCGCAGCAGTGTCCCACGGCCCCTCTGCTCCCACCCGCCTCCCTGTCCGTCCTGGGACGAGGCGGAGCCAGGTGGAGTGAGGGGTGCGTGTCCACCACAGCTCCTGGACCTGCCTGCTGGACCTGGAGGGTCTCAACATGCGGCACCTCTGGCGGCCGGGGGTGAAGGCCCTGCTGCGCATGATCGAGGTCGTGGAGGATAACTACCCCGAGACCCTGGGCCGGCTGCTCATCGTGCGAGCCCCCCGAGTCTTTCCCGTGCTCTGGACGCTGGTAAGAGCAGGAGCCTGGCCAGGCCCCCCCGGGAGGCCGAGATGGGAGGCTCCTCCCACTGAGTGGCCTTGTTTCAACTTTTGTAAATGGCAGCTTTATCCAGATAAGACTCTTATGCCGCGGCCTTCGCCCTCTTAAAGTACGGGATTCAGCGGTTTCGCTATATTCACAGAATTATACAACTGCTACCCCGCCCAGCCCCAGAACGTTTCCTGGAACCCCCATGCCCATTTCTCCTCCTGGCCCTGGGGGTCACCCTCCGCCTACCTCCCTGTGGGATTTGCCTGTTGGGAGCTTCATGTCAACAGGCTCATCCACTGTGAGGCACTTGCTGTCCGACTTCTTCACTGGGCACAGTGTTGTGGAGTCCAGCCGTGGTGCCGCCTGCCCTGGCTCTCTGTTCCTTTTTACAGCTGAATAATATTCCAGCATGTGGATGGAGCACATTTGTGTATCCCTTGCCTGTTTCTTTAATGGGATGGCAACCCTCAGCATTGTACAGTGTTCCCAGGCCTCCTGTGAGCTGATTCCAAGGACAGTTTGGACCTTGGACTATTGGGATTTTAAACTTTTGGCCAGGACCCACAGTTGTAGCCCAGCACACGTGTGTGCACACATGTGCACACGCACACCCTGAACAAGAGACCTGTGAAGTGGTGTGCGTTCCTTGTCTATGCAGCCTCTTTACTAGTCTCTTCTGTTCTTTTCCACTGAAAACAGGCTAGTCGAGCGGGCGTGCTGTGCACATCTGTAATTCCAGATACTCAGGAGGCTGAGGCAGGAGGATGGAAAGTTTGAGGCCAGCTGAACAATCTAGGGAGTCCCTTTCTCAAGATGAAAACTAAAATGGGCCGGGGTGTGGGTCAGTGGCTGAGCGCCCCGGTGTTCAATTCCCTGTACCAATAATTGATCAACCCGTGCCCTCTGCCGCACCCCCACTGCAGATCAGCCCCTTCATCAACGAGAACACCAGGCAGAAGTTCCTCATCTACAGCGGCAGCAACTACCAGGGCCCCGGGGGCCTGGTGGACTACCTGGACAAGGAAGTGATCCCCGACTTCCTGGGGGGAGAGAGTGTGGTGAGGCCGGTGGCCGGGCTGGGCTGCAGGGTGAGGGCAGTGGCCCCGGAGGCCAGGAGTCTGGGCTGGGGGGGTCCCTGGGTGGCCCCTGGGTGGCCGCCGTGCTGTCCCCTGCAAGCCAGGCTGCCGAGTGGGCATGGGGTGTGTTTCTGGCTCTCCCCTGTCTCTGGCTCTTTCACACAGTGAGGCAGCATCTTCCAGAAGCCCAGGGACCAGGTCGAGTCCCCAGACCCTCCGTGTCCCCAGAGGTTGCTCAGCAGCCGGGCTCCTCCGAGCCCTTCCACGCAGGGTGGTGACACCCAGTGCCCACGGCCCTGCTCTGGAGCTGGTGCGCCCAGACCTGCCCTGACCAGGCCACTGCCCCCTGCGGTGGGCTGCCAGGCAGGGAGACCCCGAGTCCCAGCCCCTTCCTGCAGCCAGGCAGGCTCGCCCTCTCTGTTCACCCAGCAGCGCACAGTAGGCCTCCTGGGCTCCGCCGGCCTGCCTGACCTCGCCTCCTGCTGTGGCCTCCCCCTGGAGTGAGATGGGCATCACGGTTTGGGATGGCAGAGGGTCTGCCGAGGCCCAGCCGCCCGGGGGCCTTTGGCTTTGGGAATCTGCAGAACCCACCGTGCCTTGATGGGTCCACCTGAC
This sequence comes from Urocitellus parryii, assembly GCF_045843805.1. NCBI lineage: Eukaryota > Metazoa > Chordata > Mammalia > Rodentia > Sciuridae > Urocitellus > Urocitellus parryii. Next base: position 5,087,585 of record NC_135539.1, on the reverse strand, counting down.
AGCTGAAGGGGTGCTGGGGGAGGGTCCCCGATCCCTGCCAGCCGGGAGGGGGGGATCTGAGCGTGACTCTCAGGAGCGTGCCCTGTGCCCTGAGCAGCCACCCTGTGCTCTGTGATCTTGGACAACTCGTCTTCCCTCTCTGAGCTGCCATTTCCCTCCTCTGTGATGCGGGAAAACCGTCCCGACCCTGCGGGGGTTCTAGGGGGCAAACGGGGTCACTGTTCTAGGCTGTCTCAGGGCTCACAGGACTCGGTGGCTCAGGCCGGCCAACCTCCAGGACCCTGACCTGCCACCCATTTTGTCTGTGACCCCCAGTGTAATGTCCCTGAAGGAGGACTGGTCCCCAAGTCCCTCTATCTGACCGAGGAGGAGCAGGAGCAGGCCGACCAGCTGCGGCAGTGGAGCGAGACCTACCACTCGGCCAGCGTGCTCCGCGGGGCGCCCCATGAGGTGCTGGGGCCTGGCAGGGAGGGCCCCGGCCGTCACCCTAGGCCAGGTCCTCGCAGGCGGGCGTGGGGGGATGGAAACCCAGAGGAGACGTCAGCCGTTGGGCCTGAGCCTGACCCAGGGAGCTCCGGAAGGGGAAGAGGTCACGAATGGCCTGCTGAGAGGCAAGGGGCCAGGCCTGAGTGCCGTCCCCTCCCGGGCCCCCTGGTCACCCCAGGGTGGAACCTCCCAGGCCTTTCCAAGAGAAGTTCCCAGACGAGGGACGAGGAGCCTTAGCAGCCCCTTCTGCCCTCAGGAGGCGGACCTCGGGACTGGGGGCAAGACCCCTGCAGCACCCACGGCACCTCCCATGCCCACCCCCAGCTGTCCTGTCCCCTGGGACTCCCAGAGCTGCTCTGTCCCCACACAGGTCGCGCTGGAGATCCTGGAAGGGGAGTCGGTCATCACCTGGGACTTCGACATCCTGCGAGGGGACGTGGTCTTTAGCTTGTACCACACCAAGCAGGCGCTCAAGCCGGGCCCGCGGGAGCCTGGGGCCAGGGCCAGCGGGCAGCTGGTGGACAAGGGCTGGGTCCTGGGCACGGATTACAGCCGAGTGGAGGCTCCGCTGGTCTGCCGGGAGGGGGAGAGCATCCAGGTTGGCACTCCTGTGGGTCACTTGCTCCTTCATCCCGGCCACCCCCTGCTGGGCTGCGGGAATACAGCAGGACAAACCAGACGTGCCCCTGGCCTCAGGGACCTGGCAGGACAGCAGGGAGAACAAGGGCACAGGCCAGCTCCATAAGCCTAGGGCCTGGCTGCAGGGCCCGGGGTGCTGGGCTGCCCGCACATCACGCCTTGCTGCCTGCACGTCACACCTTGCCCCCCGCACTCACACTTGCCCCCTGAGCCCTCCGCCCACCACCCCGCGATCCCCCTAACACTCTAAACTCTCTACCCCTCCTGAGAGTCGCCCTTCTAACAACTAACAGCGCCCTCCGCACTCTCTCCCCCCCCCAGCCACCTGTTGGAAGCACCCGAGAGCCCCCACCGCCCTCCTCTAAATCCTCCTGGTCTGCAGACCCCACTGAGCTGGTCCCGGGATGTGGGGCAGCCGCAGGGGCGGCCTCGGGAGGTCCTTGTAGGACAGTTTGCTGGTGCACTGCAGAGGGGGACAGAGGGCAAGAGCCTCTCTCTCCAGGCCTGGCCACGGGAAGGCTCGGCCCCTCTCCCCCTCCCCAGGGGACCGCACAGAGCACGGCTACTGTGTTTCAGGGCTCCCATGTGACCAGGTGGCCTGGGGTCTACCTGCTCCAGTGGCAAATGCACAGCCCCCCTGGCAGCGTGGCCTGCAGCCTCCCGGGGGATGTCCTGACCGCTCTGCACAGCCCGGGCCCCAAGTGCAAGCTCCTCTACTACTGCGAGGTGCTCGCCTCCGAGGACTTCAGGTGGGTAGGGCCTGGGCAGGGCGGGGGGCGCTGGGCAGGGCGGGCTGGCCCTGCAGTGCTGGGCGTGGCTCCTCCTGGGGCTCCCGGGCTCTGCCCTAGCGGTGGGCCAGTTCCTCCAGGGTAGGCCCAGCAGGGATTTGGGGGAGCCCTGGTCAGACCTGCTCAGCAGCAGAGCCTGCCCTCCTCACGAAGCCCTGCAGGAAGCCGGGTGCACCTGGCCCTGGGAAGGAGGTGCTGGAGGGCCCCCAGGGGGACGCGTGGAGACGGGGTGGGCTGGGCGCTCTGCACCAACCTGTTTGGTCTGGCCAGTGTAAGAGTCCTTCAGTGACCTCATGAGAGATCAGTCCAGGGCTACTTCCTGCTGCCCTCCTGGGTCTGCCACTGGGGCACTCCCACCGCGTGGAAGTGTGGCGCAGATGGAAGACGGGAAGCCATGCCCAGCCTGGGCTCTGGCCCAAAGCCACATGGCTAAGAAGTGCTGGGGGCTTAACAGAGAGAACTGTCGGCCCAGAGCAGGGACCTGGCAGAGGGTGCGGTGGGGGGGACCCTCTGGGAAGTGACACTGGGTGGAGAGCCACGGGGTGTGATATCGGTCACCAGGGGCCTGTTCAGCACGTAGATTCTGGTTCAGAACCCTAGCAAGCCCCAGGTGCCAGGGTACGGCTGGTCCCCACACACTTTGAGGAGCAAATCCCTCCGGCTGCCCAGGACAGCCCCGTAGCGGCCAGCGCCCTGTGGCAACGCAGAATAGCAGATAGAATGGAATACACGAGCCACGTTCCGGCCACTCTGTGGCCTCAGTGGCCAGCGGCTGCTGCCGAGGACAGCACACTGGTAGGACATTTCAGTCGGGCAGAGGGTTCTCCAGGCAGCTCCGAGCTGAAGTCCAGGTGAACCAGGTAGCTGGGACAGAGGGAAGGTGCTGCCCGGAGGCTCGGCGCCCACAAAGGTGTGTCCAGGGCGCTGGGAGGAGGCCAGGCTCGACTGCAAGGAGTGAGGGGTGAGAGGTGGGGCCGCAGCCTCCCCGGGCTGTGGGGGCCCAGGACCGTGGTAGGGATCCAGGCCAGGGAAGCCCCTGGATTGTCTGTGGTAGGCTGGGCTGTGTCCTGAGGGAGTGGGGCGCAGGGAACTGGGGGGCACTCACTTCTCCTCACGGGCACAGGCCAGCTCCACAGACAAGTGCTTCTTCCTCTGCACTTGGCCCGGGCCCTGGCAGTCAGCAGCCTTGAGGAAGGAGCCCTGGGGCCTCACCTGCAGCATCAACAGAGGGTGACTTGTGCCCTCCCCCCAGGGGCTCCATGTCCAGCCTGGAATCCTGCACCAGTGGCTTCTCCCAGCTCAGTGCCGCCACCTCCTCCTCCTCCTCCGGCCAGTCCCAGGGCAGCTCCCTGGTCTCCAGATAGCCAGGCACGGACCCTCGGGGCAGCCTCGGCCACCGGGAAGAGTGAGAATGAGAAGCAGCTTGCCAAGGCCTGGGACCACGTGGGCTGCAGCCTCTGGTCCCCAAAGCCGGGGTGTCTGGAAGGGATGGCGAGGACCTCATCCTTGGCCAGTGTGGCCCCCGTGCAGCTCAGGGCTCCTGTGGTTGCCAGGACAGAACTCCCCTCTGGACACAAAAGACCTGTCCATCTCAGCGCCGTGGGTCTCGCAGGATCTGGGACTCAGCCATGGCACCAGGCGCAGCCCCTCACCACCACTTGCTTGCTGGCCCCGTCCGCTTCCTTCTCAGGAGGGCCACCCCGGAGCAGGGTCTCCGTCCTGCTGGGCACACTGTCCCTTCCCCCAGAAGGGAACTGCTCACTCCCAGAAGTTCCAGTCCACCTCCCAGGACTGCCTCTCAGCGGCCAGCTGGGGACCCGCGTCCCTCCCTGAACCCGGGATAGTTACTGGGGGTTGGAGAAGGCGGGTCCTGGGGTCACGTGCCCAGTCTAGACCAATCACTGTGACTTAGCTGGGGTGCGGCGCGTTGATTGGCCAGCCTGGATCACATGCACAGTGCTGGAGCCAATCACACGGTCTGAAAAGGCAAGGGCTTCAAGGAATACTGGCCCAACCCCCAAGAAGGAGAAGATGCTGGGCATCGGGAAGGGATGGTCCCCTGAGTGTCTGAGGGACAGCAGCACTCTGAGTCCCCACTGGGCCCGGGAGCTGTATCCAGGGCTCGCCGGAACCATATCCAGGTTTGCTGGGGGCCTAGCCCTGACCACCAGTGCCTTGAAGAGGGTGAGGAAGTCCAGGGCTTCCGCCAAGTTTCAGGCAGTGATGGGGTGACACACACTATCTCCATACCCCTCTGGAGGCCCCTTTCTGTCCTGGGGAGCTGTTCGATTACGACCTTTTTTAATTGTAAGTCAGAGAAACCCACTGCTCAGTGACTTAAACACAAAAGGGTGACCATTCATGGATTCATAGTACCTGTCCAGTCCAGGGCTAACTTCAGGTAAGGCTGGATCCAGGGTCTCCACATGGCATTTGGACTCCTCTTGGTGGGGAGGCTATAGTCTGCCCTGGGGCAGATCTGACTCAGGAACCAGCTCCAAAATTGACATGACTTTCCCCAGTTACTGCCTTGGGTCTCCTTGGGACCTGAGGACATTGTTCCTTTCCTTTCCTGGGTCCCCAAAAGGCAACAGGTCACGGGTCTCTGCTAGGCAAGTGCTCTACCTCTGAGCTACAACCCCACTCCCAGCAAGGGTGAGCGTCTCAGATTCTTGGCTGGTCCCTCTGAACCCAGCTAAAACTGGCTTAAGCAACAAAGGGAATTCCCTGGGTCTCGGATTTGGGAATTGGCTCCAGGAACGGCTGGATGCGGGAGCCCCGTTTCCCCAGGCCTCTCGACTGCACCCAGGCCTCGTGACCCTAACCTCTTTGCACCCTGGCCGCCTCCTTTCTTCCAGCTGGTGAGGAAGGGGCTGCCAGAGCCCAGCCCTCTTCACGGCAGGCTCCCGACCCCAAGGGAGATGCCTCCCCATCTCCGCTCTCGTGGAAGAGTCTGGCTGACCCTGCTCAAGTGGCAGGTTCTCTTCTTGGCCATGCTGGCCAAGGCACAGGGGGTCCTGTGACTGGCATCCCCTCTAGAAGCAACAGGGCCGCGTGGGACCGTCCTTCCCTGCACCAGCAGGCGTCCGTGGTGGTGTCCTGCATAGAAGTCTCTGGGATCTGCGCTGAAGCCTCTGCAGCAGGCTGCTCCTGCCTTGGGGAGGCCTGTAATTAAAAGTAGCTCAAGGAAGGGACTGCCCAGCTTCTGGCTTTTAAACTTCCCCAGGCCCACCAGGGCTGGACTTGGCTTAGGCTTCTTGCTCCTCCTGGCTCATCAGCCCCTTGCTGTCAGGACAGAGACGACCCGTAGCCACGTGACCATGAGACCAGGGTGCAAAGCTCAGCCTTCCTTTCATAGCTGTGTAACCTCAAGCAGGTGACTTAACCTCTCTGTGCCTCAGTGTCCTCATCTGTAAATTTTGGGGACAGCAGTGCCTACCTCATGGGGTTGTAGTGGGACAAAAGTGGTCACAAAGTCCCCAGCACGGCGTCTGGAACACAGAAAGCACTCAATAAATGTGCGCGGTAGTTCTGATTTCTTCATGCTTCTCGTCCCAGTCCGGGCTCCTTCCCGAGGGGGCCCTCACAGGTGTTCATGAGGCAGCCGGCCTCCAGAGGACATGAGGCCAGGGTGCCGCTGCCTTCTGCGGTGTGTGCAGCCGGCTCTTCCCTTTTCTGGGCAGAACCACAGCTCTGAAAGGGCACCTTTAGTCCCTGCGCGGCTTTCCTGAGCCGGGAGGTCTTCCCCAGATGTTGAGCTGGGCATGATGGCACACACCTGTAATCCCAGGGACTGGGGAGGCCGAGGCAGGAGGATCGCAAGAGCTAGGGCAGCCTCAGCAACTTGGCGAGGCCCTCAGGATTAAAAATTTTAAAAAGGCTGGGATGTAGCTCAGTGGTAAAGCGCCCCTGGGTTGATCCCCAGCACCGTGCAAACCGGCAACCAATTTGCAACAACAGAAGGAGATAAGTGGTGTTGTTCCTCTCCGACCCTGCCCTCTCGGGAAGCTCCTCTCCTCTGTAGAACTGATGGCTCCTTTTCAATGGAGTCCGTTTTGGGGGTGAGGTGCCCGTTCTTGGGCCTGGTCATTCCAGCCAGAAGCACTGGCCATTTTAGGCTTGGATCAACTTCCACTGTCTTCTCCCTGAGCCTGGCGTTTGCCCAGGGATTATTCAGGGATTCCTTGGCTACTGTTTGCAAGACTGAATAGAGCATTCGGGAAAGAGCGGCGGCACCGGGGGCTTGCACACTGGGAAAGAGCGGCATCACCGGGGGCTTGCACACTGGTGCGCAGGGACCAGCTTCTTAGGTGTGAAGCTCGGGCACACTGCATTAGCTTCCTGGGGCTTCTGGAACAAATTACCCCCCCCCCAAAAAAAAATGAGGCTCAAGACCACAGACCTTTATTCTGCCCCAGGTCTGGAGGCCAGAGTCTGGAGCCAGGTGTCCTCAGGGCATCACGCTCCCTGCGGTGTCCAGGGCAGGGTCCTTCCTGGCCTCCCCTGGTGGCCACATCACTCCACCTGCCTCCTCGGGTGCCTTCTTCCCTCGGCATCTCTCAGGAGGACACTGGTCATGGAGGCAGGGCATCATCTGACAGCCGAAGCCCCCGTATCTGCTGAGACCCTCACTACAAACGAGCTCTCAGCCAGGCTCTGGGTGAACGTGGGTTGGGGGTGCTGGTCGACCCATCAGAACGTGTGGACCCTACAGAAACGGGCGTGGGGTTTATCCATGCTGCTGGCGCCCGGGTTTCCCAGGCTCGCTCAGCACCGCCACCTGGGATGTTGCGGGCAGGGTTCCTGAAGTCCCCCTGCCACTCTTCAGCTACTCGGGGGACAGTGAGGAATTGAAACTTTACCACTGAGGTACATTCCCAGCTCTTTATTTTTATTTATTTATTTGGTACTGGGATCAAACTCAGGAGCACCCGACCACTGAGCCCCATCCCCAGCCCTATTTTTTGTATCTTATTTAGAGAGAGGTTCTCACTGAGTTGCTTAGCGCCTCTTTTGCTGAGGCTGGCTTTGAACTTGCGATCCTCCTGCCTCAGCCTCCCAAGCTGCGCCTGGCTCCTTTTAATTATTCATTTTGAGACAGCTGTACCTAAGTGGAGGGCACTGCCTGCCCTTCCCTGGGGGGTCTCCCAGGCCCTGGACCAAGGGCGCTGGCTGCTGTATACCTCATGGGACTGAAAAGCCTCCCGGTGTTGGAGCTGGAGGCCGGGACTGTCACTGGGGGAGTGGGAGGTGCGGTGGCCTTGGGTCACTGTCTGCCCAGCTCTGGGACCTGCGCTGCCCTACACGTGCAGTGAGGGGAGGGGACAGCCGTCGCCCGCTCCCACAGCCTGCTCATCCACTCGCAGTGACTTCTCCACGGTGCCTCCTGCACTGTGGGCGGCGGATCTCAAGGGGCGGCCAGCTGACCTGTGGGCGCTGCAGTATGGGGATAGGACAGTGGCACTGGGGACAGCTCCCGAGGGCGGGCAGAGCTGGGATCAGGGCTGAGCTGTGTGTCACCGCTGACGTCTCCGGGCCTTTGCTCCTCCCGGGAGGCCTCCTGGGGCCTGGGCCTGAGAGGCCAAAACACACCCAGGGGTCCCGCGAGGCCCAGAGGCTGTCCCTGGGGCACAGACCCTGGGGACCTGGGTGGACCTGGGCAGGGCTGGAAGGCGGGGGAGGCTGTGCCTTCCTCCTGGCCCTCCCTGCCCAGGCGGGACCGCAGGACGGCTAGGGAAGCAGAGTTTCAGAGCTCCGAGCTCATCTTAGGGAGTCAAGAATTTTCAAAACTCGGATCCCCCGAGAACCTGGTGGGAGGCGTAGAGGCTCCCGTCCTCACCCATCTCAGGGCTCTGGGGGCCCTCAGCGCTGCCCAGTGACCGCCGATCAGTGACTCTGTGGGGTCTCCGCTGAGGTGAGGTTCTGTGAGGGCTCAGCCACTAGCATGTCACCAAGGTCACCGTCCTGCACACAGGGCCCCAGGGCTCTGAGGCAGTCTGTGTCTCCGCTCTGGGGTTTTCCTAACTTCCAAGATCACCGAGGGGTCCTTGGTGTTAGTGCCCTGTGTCTCCCCACCACAGGTGCCAGGATCCCAGACACTGCTTTGCCTCCTGCTCATGCTCCAATGACGCTCTACAAATGCCTGTGTCAAAAAATGTGCCTGTCCTGTGACAGCATGAGTGTCACACTTTTTGGGTTGCAAGAGCACCCAACACAAACTGCCCCAAACAAAAACTAAACTTTATTGGTCCACATTCCGTGTTGGAAGTCAGGTATGGCTGGACCCAGGGGCTCACATCTTGCCCCCCCCTTCCTCTCCACACTGCCTGGCTCTCCCCATTTCGTGGTTCGTCTTCTTCACACTGGGGAGAGCTGGTTTGCTCTCCTCCGTGCGGCTCACACCCTGGAAGTTGGACAAGTCCAGCAGAAGTTCCGGGGTGGGCTCTGACTGGCTGATCCCCAAGGCCTGCCTTGAAGGAGTGGGGCACAGAGTGCCCATGACACCACCTAGTGGCCAAGGGGGAGAGGCAGCGCCGGCTTCTGGTGCAGGGGACCACTGCACCTCTTCTGCTCCCTCTGGCTGGAGCTCGCAGTTGGGGGGGGGCAGCCGGAAGCACCCAGGCGGGGACCCCCAGGAGCAGCCCTGCTGGTAGACAGCGCTCCCCTGCCCTGGAGTGGACCCCAAGGCGCGAGGCAGCTCTGTTCTGTGGAGGGTCCAGCAGGACTGCGCCTGCTCCCCACCATGCCCTCCCGTCCCCACCAGAGCTTCCTGGTGACCTGAACCAAACCACCTGTTCCCATCTCCTGGTTCGATTTCTGCCCAGGGTTCGGGAGCATCCAGCCTAAAACAGGGCTGTTACTGAAAGAAGAGGAACTGGAAGTGGGGCAGGAAAAGGCAAGACATGTCCCTGTGACAAAGTGTTTAAAGTTCTGCAGGGACAACCCAGGGGCCGGACTGCCCAGTGTGTCCTCACTTAATTGGGGACCACTCCAGCTCACCATGCCTGGCTCTGTTCAGGGGCTGCTGTCTCCCTCTGGGCCTGGGTCCCACAAAGCACAGCACTGTCCCTCTCCCAAGAGCTGGTGGCCCAGCAAGGACCAAGAGGTGTCCCCTGCAGGCCAAGGGTCATTCGGGGCTGCCCATCACTTCTGCAGCTGCCTCTTGCACCTGGGACTTCACATCCTCTTTCCCACTTCTGTGTCTGGACTCAGGGGGTCTGGACAGTCGAGAGCCTGCAACCGCAGAGCACTCCAGAAGAGGGCATCCCACCTGCAGCCAGGTCTCGGAACTGCTCTTAGGAACGTGCCAAGATCCCGACTCGCAGCAACTCACTGTGAAGTCCCTTAGCCCTGAGCTTGGGCCAGCCTGGTGACCTGCCCTGACTCAATGTGGCCAGGCGAGGTCAGAGCAGCTCTGGACACCTCTCCTCCCTCCGGGACCTGCCTCCTCTGGAGGACCAGGCGCCCCACAGAGCCCAGCTGTGAGCTGCTGCCTTGGCAGCCCCCGCCTGGTCCATCAGCCCACCAGACACTGACCCTGGCGCAGGCTGCTGGAGCCCGCCAGTGACCCTGCCATCGGCAGTGACGTTAGAGGACAGCAGCAGCACCTGGCAATTCTGTGCTGCGAAGTTCTGGGGCGGATGGCTGCTCAGCAGGTGACTCGGGCCATGCTGGGGAATGCGTGAGGACCTGCTGAAAGCTGTGCCCCAACCCTCCCAAAAGGGCTTGTGAAGCACAGTGACACTGACTGGGCCCTGGGCCCACCAAAGGCCTTCAGAAGCGAAAGACCTACTCACGGCGGTGTGGCGGGCAGGGCAGCCCAGACCTGTGGCCTGTCCCCACTCCAAATCCTCACCCGAGCATTGGCCAGGGTTGCTGGTGCCCTCTTGTAAGAGAAACCAGAGTCTGGAGTTTGTGACCTTGACATGGGTGACTAAAGTAAATTCCACAAGACAGAGCAGGGCCAGGCCAAACCCCACGCCAACCACGGTCCAGGTCTGCAGTGCCAGCACCACCTGGGCCCACCCAGCTCGGGGTCTGGTTTCACCAAGTCCCCAGCCACGGTGTGCACATTCGGCACGCAGGGTCAACACAGCCACTCAGGCTCAGGCTGACCCTGGGGGCGGCAGGCTAAGAATCCCCGTCTGCTCAGACCCAGGGGCCAGCTCCGGGAGTCAGACCTCAGACGCCCCCTGGTGGCTCCCTTCAGGATATCCGTTTATTCAAGGGAGAGAACCTTCCTGAGGCAGGATGGCCTCGCCTGGCCCCATCTCACCCCTCCCAGCTCTCCCTGAGGGCTCCTAGGACAGGAACAGAGTTCCAGCCGGCAAATCCGGAGTCTGCAGAAAGGGGCTCTGTGACGTGACCAGAAAGGCAGGCTGATCCCTTTACTCCACCCTGTGGGGACGTGGTTGGCACCCACCACACAGGAACTGAACACAGGTTCACCAGGGCCCTGTCCCCAGGATGCTGGGGACTCTGGCAGTGCACAGGCCCTCCAGGAGGACAGGCCTCTCGGGCAGCAGACACAGGCAGGCGGGGGAGGAGAAGCAGTCTTCTGGGCAGCCCTGGATTGCTGGGGTCGCATGTGCCGTGGCAGGCGGACAGGTGGGCGCAGGCCAGGGCCAGGTGGGAGGTGGCACAGGTGCCACTGGAAGCTTGGCCATAGTGCTGGGGCTGAGGCATCTGCAGGGTCCACGTCGGTGGCCTCAGAATCCCTCCTGCAGAAGCTGGTCCGGGTGGACAATACCATCCTTCAGGACAGGCCACTGGGGCAGCTTGGGGTCAGTCCTTGAAGGGGTCATGGGTGTCCCCAGCCTGCTCCTTCTCCGAGGCCAGGAGCTCCCCATTCATCTCCTGCAGTGGGTGGTACACGTAGTCCCCATCCAGGTGCCGTTTCCTCTCTGCTCTGGAGCCAAGCAGCAAGGACACGTTGGCCACAACACTGAGCAGCAGCAGGAAGACCAAGGCCAGGGTGAGGGCCAGCCAGGTGGTCCTGGGTGGAGAGAAGAGGGGCTGCCGGGGGTTCAGGCCAGAGAAGCAGGCGAGGGTTCCCACACTCCAGACCTAGGAGCACCGAGCCAAATGGGTGGGGTGGGGGTGTACGGGGACATGAAGACTTGTGCCTGAGCAACAGGGGCGGTGGCTGTGGGCCCAAATCCCCTGATACTTCAAACCATTAAAACTTTTGAATGATGGTTTGGGGCTGGGGCTCAGGGGCAGAGCACTTGCCTAGCATGTGTCAGGCACTGGGTTCGATTCTCAGCACCACATATAAATAAAATAAAAATAAAGAGTCCATTAACAACTAAAAAAAAAATAAATACATAAACTTTTGGAAGGGCTGGGGATGTGGCTCAAGCGGTATAGCGCGCTCGCCTGGCATGCGTGCGGCCCGGGTTCGATCCTCAGCACCACATACAAACAAAGATGTTGTGTCCGCCGAGAACTAAAATATAAATATTAAAAAAAAATTCTCTAAAAAAAAAAAAAAAAAAAAAACTTTTGGAAGAAAGGGGCTGTAGCTCAGTGGCAGAAGCATGTGTGAAGCACAGAGTTTGATTCTTACCACCACATAAAAATAAATAACTTAAAGAAAAGCATGAATGTTACTCATTTTTAGATTCTTTCTATCTAACTATCCATCCATACACACACACGCACGCTATTATTTTGGTACTGGGGATTGGACCCGGGGCACTTATCACTGAGCCACACCCCCAGCCCTTTATCTTATTGAGACAGGGCCTTGCTAAGTTGCTGAAGCTGGCTTGTAATCCTCCTGCCTCAGCCTCCCAGGCTGCTGTGATTACAGGAGTACACCACTGAGTCTAGTCAGGTATTGCTTATATCTCAGCCGCCAAGTTGTGTGCCAAATAAAACCAGGAGGACACTTCCTGCCCAAAAGGCCTCAGTCAACAAGCCATGCTCCAGGGGACACTGGCAATCAAGGCTGGGCTGTGCAGGCAGAGCAGGGAGGGCCATCCGCTTTCCAGGTCAGGGAGCTGGCAAAGAACCGGTGGGGTCTTTGGATGCCAGTCTTCAGGTCTCAGGCTGCAGCCCTCAGGGCACAAGCATCCACATGCAGATGCTCAGGAGACTGCAGCCCCGCCCGCCAGTCCCCCACCTCCTTTCCCTGGCCGCCAGGTGCTGCTGGGTTTCAGGTCGGCAGGGCAGTGGGGCTTGGAGTCTCACTTCTGCAGGAGCCTGGACCTGCAGCCGGGACTCCAGGGCCTCCACCTGTCCCTGCCCTGGTGCATTTCAGACTGCACCTCCAGGTCTGGACCCTCAGACTCACCAAGTCAGGACTCCAGGGGGGACCTGCCATCTGCCCTTCTGAGGAGCTCCCGGCTCCCTCTAGGACAAGGCCGGAGGAGCTCTGCTTTCACACCAACGCCATCTCCCGTCAAGGGAGCACCAGTGCCTGGGACTGCGCTATCAAGGTGACAACCACCTCCAGAGTTGGGGGGCCCAAGTGCCCAGGACTGCGCTATCAAGGTGACAACCACCTCCAGAGTTGGAGGGCCCAAGTGCCCAGGACTGCGCTATCAAGGTGACAACCAACAGGAGAGAGGGCCTCAAGGAGAGGAGAGCAGCGTCCAGGATCATGGGGAAATGAGGCTCTTGGCTCTGTCCAAGACCCCAGTGGGGGCGGGGCAGAAGTCTCTGGACCAAGCCTCGGGGTTCCAGTCTGAGGCCAGGGATAGAACAGAGAAAGGCAGCAGCAGCTCGCCCTGAGCACTGAGGCCCAGAGGGACAGGACCTCGTGTTCAGCAGAGTCTGAGCTGGGAAAAAGAGTCCCCGGCCTTTGCAGCCAGGGCGACGGAGCCACAGGCCTCCTCCACTCCCACCAGCGTGGTGGCCCAGGCGCTCTCACAGCTCTCTGGACTGTCGAGTGGCTGCGGTCAGCTGCCACCGCCCTGTGCTTGCAATGGAGACACACCACCTGGGTGAGCGGACACCATGTCCTGGCCTCCCTCAGTCCACTGAAGTACTCACCTGGTGAAAAAGGACAGCTCTCCTGCCTTCGGGGTGGTCTCGGGTGGCTGGAGACACTGCTTCACTGTAAAGAAACCAGAGACAGGCTCAGGGCTGGGGGACAAAGGCCTACCCTCCCATCTGGGGGTCCCGGGAGGCCCTGTACCTCGGGAGACACTGCAGTTGCCAGTCTGTGGGTCGCAGGGACACTGGTGCTCACACTGGCAAGGCCTCTGGCAGCCTGGCCCGTGCCAGCCAAGGGGACACTCTGCCGAGAGGAGACGGGAGGACAAAGATCAGGCTTCAGGGGCCAGGGCCTCCTTCTGCAGGACACGGTGTGGTCGGCCCCTGCTCCTCCCAGGCCAGTCCCTGAAGGCGACCTTATCTGGAAACAGGGTCTTTGCAGAGTCACTAAGTTAAGAGTCTCAAGAAGACATCATCCTGGACTTAAGGTGGGTCCCAAAGCAGACAACTCCAGGTTCTTGAGAGAGCAGACTGGACAGAACAGGGAAGTGGCCATGGGCAAGGGAGGCTGAGACAGGCGCTGCTGCCCCACGCCCAGGGACCAGGAGCCCCCAGCAGCTGCTTCACAGGGACAGGAGGAGGGGTGTGGCTCTGCCCACACCTGGGTTTTGAGTCCCAGTCTCCAGAACTGTGAGAGGACACATTTCTGCTCTCCTGGCCACCTGCCTGGTGGTGTCCAATAGCCACAGGAAATCAGACAGGGATTCACGCGGGCGGCGAGAGCAGTTTCCCAGACGGAGGGCGGGGCAAAGGCAGCGGAGCAGCTCCCTCTCCCAGAGGGCCAGCGGGAGGGCCAGTGGGCAGGGGCGGCCGGTGGCCTCACCTTCACTGCAGTTGGACCCCATCCATCCAGCATCGCAGTGGCAGCCAGCTGCCAAGACAAGACCCAGGAGGCCAGGTGAGAGGTCAGGCCAGGCACCGGGAAGACGGACCCCGTCAGGCCCCCAGGCCCCGACTCACTCTCCGTGCACAGCCCGTGGCCGCTGCAATTGGAGGGGCCACAGTCCAGCTCGCTGCAGGCAGCGCCTCGCCAGAAGGGCCCCGTGCACACGCAGCGGCCCTCCACACAGGTCCCGTGGCCGCTGCAGTCCGGTGGCTGGCAGGAGGGCGCATGCACACACACCACGGTGGACACACGCCGTGGACAACGCCACATGTTGTCCTGGCTGCAGGGGGGATGAAGGGGATGAGAAGGGGCCACAGTGCTGGCCCAGCAGGTCTCTCAAGTCCCCAGCCAACGAGGGCTCCCCCCACCCCCAGGCTCACCTTCTGGCTGTCTACAGGCTCCTCCTCAATCCCTGCCAACCTTCCCACCCAGCGCCTTGGTGTATGCTGTGCCCTCTGCCTGGAAGCCCCGCCCCCACCCCCAGCCACCTCCTCACCCTCAATCTCTGCTCCTATTCACCATTTGCAGGGAGATCTTTCTCAACCGGCCCCTGCTCAAGGGTGTGGGCAGATCCCAGGGTGGGGATCCCGAGTCTTCCGCTCACACTCACTGGCTGAACGAGACAGTCAGAGGCAGGCTCTGTGCCCTCACCAATGATCTGACGGGTAACTGGCCAAGGTCCCGTTGAGCACAAAGGTAGCAGAGCCACCTCCATCCAGGTTGATGGCGTTGACCACGTCGAGTTTCAGCAGGAACTCGGCCATCTCCCACAGGTTGACGCTGCGGCACAAGAGCAGTGCCACTGAGCGCAACTCCTCTTGCCTTTGACAGTGCACAGTATCGTGCCCGCTAGGGCAGGTACATCTCTGAACAGCCCCCCAGCAACGCCCGCCCTAATCCTGGGCAGCTGTGAATATGAGGCATCACGCCCGTAATCATGCTGTCAGGTGGCCCAAGTGTCCTTGCGGGGGACATCCCGACTTCCCTGAGTAAGCCCAGAGAAACCACAGGAGCCCTTACAAGCAGAGAGCTCTCCGGCTGGCAGCAGAGGAGGAAGTGAAAGCCATGTGACATACAGGGGGACGAGAGGGACTGGACACACCTCTGTGGCCCGGAGACCGGGGAGGGTTCTCATGAGAAGGACAATTCAGGAAGCTGAAGGATCCCAGCTGGGGACCAGCAAGGGAACAAAGGCTCAGTCCTGCACAGAAGGATTCTGCCAAGCACCCAAATGTGCCTGGAAGAGGACTCTTTCCCAGAAGATCCAGATGAAAGCCCCCACAGCTTGACTTGGTCCTGGGACACGGAATATTCTCAGTCTAGCGTTTCTGACTTCTAACCTACAGAAAGAACTGGGATCACTGCTCAGGCTGATATGCTTGTGCTAATTTGCTACGCAGCAGTAGTAATGCTACACTTTGTCTGTGGAGGACGAACCTGCAGCTCAGAGTGGCTGAGTGACTTACCTAAAGCCACAGAGTTGGCCACACTGAGCTGGAACCGGAGCCAAGGTCTTCACCTGCTAATCCTGTGGCCGACTGGGCTTGGAAGGGACCCTAGCACTGAGGGACTGAGATGAAGTGTGCAGAGGAGAGAAGTTCTGGGAACTGGGGAGACCTAGGCCCCTCCTCCTGTCAGAAGGCAGGACAGAGGGTGTGGGCATGTCTGAAAATGGTTGTGTCAGGATGACTGCTAGTGCGCTGAGGTTTCTCAAAGCAGACTCCGCCTAGGTCTGGAGGCCCTAGTTTCTGGAACTTACCCACGCTGCTCTGTCTGTCCGTCTGCATGGAAGAGCACCAGCTGCCCCTTACGGTCATGGCCCACAGCTGTCCTGGCCGACATCACATTTATAAATTTGCTAAAGGAACCTGGAGGAGAGGCAGCCTGGCTGACCACCCGGCCCCTCAGAGGCCTCCTGGGCTCTGTTCCTACTTCTTGCCACTCTCCACCTCCAGGTCCAGGCCGCCTGGCCTGTCCCCTGGATGCATGATGGCTGCCTCACTGGTCTCTCGGCCTCCCATCTGCCCTGTCCCAGTCAGTGTCCATGCCACAGCCTGAAGGCTTGTCTTCAGGGCACCCCAGGAGGGGTGAGCTCCAGCAGGAACCCCTGAATGACTTCCACTACTCAGAACAAAATCCCAGGCTGCATGACCTCTCCAGTGCTGTCCTGCCTCATCTCCTGGGACGACCTTCACCAGCCCCCAGTCACTTCTCCTCAGGAACACTGCACTTCCTGACCCGCTCACTGAGAACCTCCTCCTCCTGAGTTCCTCCCATGGCTTGCCCTTCTGTTCTAAGAGCACCTCCTCAGTGAAGCCTTCCCTGACTGCCCACCCCAAGATAGCCCTCAAGTCAGGGCCAGGGCATCCCCTTCTCCACACCAGTAGCCTGCTCTCCAGTGGCTCCCAAACCTGAGTGTCCACTAGAATCACCAAGGTGGGGGGTGGTTCTTAAAGCACAGACCCTTGGATATCACCTCCAGGGATCCTGAGGCTGTAGGTATGAGGTGGGTGGGCTCACGGCTTTGCATTTAAACAAGCTCCTGGATGATGCTGAGGTTGCTGATCCACGAACATCCTGTCCCTTTCTCCCAACTTTTTCTTTCTTAGTGCTCGGTTCTTTTCAGTTTATCATAATTGTCTCTTTAAAATATCATGAAGCACAAACTAGCTGCTGAATAAACACTTGTCTAAAGACTTAAAAATAGATCCTCCCATGTCTGGTTCTCAAGAGAGCTGCTGCCCAGCCTCCCCTTCCCCACACTGTCCGCCTCCTCCCCCTCACCTGTCTCCTGGGTCTCATCGCACTCGGTGGCCTGGCTCTCATTGATGTAGATGCTTCCATTGCGAATCAGCCACACGACCCCACTCAGCAGCTGCACAAATGGATTCTCAGTGTCCAGCAGCTCCTCCTCAGACAGGTACCTGGACCCAGGGAAGGCGTGAGGCTCACTCACCAACTGGGCTACCTGTGGGTGGTGGGGCTGCTTTCCCCTTGCCTCCTCATCCCAGCTCCCTGATTCTTCCTCCTGCCCCAGGAAGGGCCTGCACCTGAGCATAGCTATGGAGCTCTGCAACTCTGTGGAATCCTCCTGTTCTAACAGCCAAGACCAACAGGACTGAAGTTGGGCAGGGTTCTGTCACAACTCTGCAAACAGTCTATACTTCATTTAATAGAAAAAGCCACCCCATCGATCTCAAATCCATGTGTGGCCTTCGATCTCTAGGCTGTCACTCCAGCAAAGCTACCCCTCGTGCCTGTAACAGGTTCTCAACTGGCCTCCTTATTTCCCCAATCCAGCCTCTGCCCAGCTCCCCCAGAGTTACTCTTAATCAATCTGTCACCCTCTGATAACAGGCTCCTTTTGTGGGTCCCTCACACACAGGCACCTCTCAGCCTTTGTGCCTGCTGTTCCCTCTGCTGGAATGTTTTTCTTGAGTTCTGACCTTGGCTGATCAACCCTCAGATCGCAAGTGCACAGTCACTTTCTCAGGCCTATTCCTCACCACCCTACCTAAAAACCCCAATTTCCAACTATGGTGGGTTCACCCTGATTGTTTGAATCTAAATTCATCTTCACTATTTACCTGACCTTGGTTTACTTTTCTTAGTAATGGGGACGGTATTTTAAGGAAGGCAAAAGCGTGAGTGCTCTTCACTGCTATCCCCCCCAGGGCACGTCACACTGCCTGACCTGAAACAAGCACTCAAAGACACAGCGGGAGCCGCTTTACTATCCCCATTCTGCAGAGGAGGAAAAGGAGGCTCAGTCCGGTTAGGTGACTTGAACACAGCTGCAGAACTACAACCCAAATCTCAGGCCCTCTGCCCTCGACAGCCACGGAGCTCCGTGCCTCCTCACCCGGTGACCAGGGTCCCGTCGCGGCGGATCCCGAACTGCGCGTTCTGCAGCCCCCCGGAGCTGCTCACCCGCCGCCCGTCGCTCACCACGTTCCCCAGGCACTCGCCCGTGTTCATGCGGAAGAACCCGCCGTTCTGGGCGACGCGGCAGCCGGCGGACCGCGCCGTCTCCTCCACCGTGGCGCGGCGCCTCTCGGAACAGCCTCCGGACCCGCCGGGCTCCAGCACGGAGAAGGTGCGCAGGGGCGCGGCGACCCGCGTCAGGTGGCCGGCCACCGCGCGCCCGCCGAAGTGCGAGACGAAGGCGCGCACGCTCGGGCTGCCGGCGCCGGGGCTCGCGGCGGGCGGGGGCCAGCTCTCGTGCTCGCGGCTGCCGGAGCGGACCCGCGTGCAGTCCCGGGCGAGGCGCGCGCGCGCGCGGGGATAGGGCAACAGCAGGTCGTCGTCGCGGGAGGCCCTGCGGGCACGCGCAGGTGAGCACGGAGGGCAGGGGTCCCCGCGCCGCGCCCGCCCGCCCGGCCAGCCCACTCACCCAGCGCCAAGGCCGCCGGACGCGGCCCCGAGGAAGCCGAGCAGCGCGACCAGGAAGAGAAGCCCTCGACCCGTGGGCGCCGCCATGTTGGGGGTCGGGCCTCCGGTCACGTGGGCCCGCCTCACGTGACTCGAGACCCTCGGGTGGCGGCTTCCCCCTCGGAACGGCTCAGCTCCTTCCTGGTCTCGCGAGAACTCTATTAAAATCCGGCGGGTCGGGCCGAGTCGCTGGTGGAAAGACCCTTCTTACCCTGACGGGGTTTCAGCCGTGGGGGCCCGCCCCGCCCCGGGCAGCAGCCCCTGCAGCGGGAGCCGGCGCCGGCGGACCCCCGGGTCTGGTTCCCGAGGACCCTGTTCCCCGCGCCGCGTCCTTTCCTACGTCTCAGTCCCGCTCTCAGCGTCTCTGCACCCGCGTGGGAGACCCCAGCGCCCCTACCCTGCCCCCGTCGACCTGGCAGGTGCTTAGACACGAGTGAGGAGGGGCTGGGGGGCTCAGTGGTAGAGCGTGGCCCGGCCCGTGTGAGGCACCGGGTTCGGTTCTCAGCACCACATCAAAGTAAGTAAAATAAAGGTCCATGGACAACTAAACACACGCGCGCACACACACACACACAAATGAGTGATGGTGGTGGCTCTCTGGAAATCCCTGGTTGGAGTCTAATTTAGGGTCTTCCTTAGATAGTGACAACAGAGATAAAAGTCAGTAAAACATTACCTCTGCACGAACTCCACTTCTTTGAAAACTAAGCTCTATTCTTTAAAATAGCCGAATAAGTTGAGGTTTCCTCTTTATTAAAAAAAAATTATAAAGAACTCCCTTATACAGTTTGCTCAGATTTCTCAATTGTTAACATTTGCCCTATTTAATATTGTTACTTTATTCATACACCTTTTTTCCTGAGCAAACTGCAGCTATGTTGCAGACACGGTCCTTTACCTCAATACTTCACTACGACCTTCCAGGACTATGCCATTTTCCTTTTTTTTTTTTCTCCTTTGGTGCTTAACCACACTGAGTCACATCCCCAACCCTTCTTTACATTTTATTTAGAGAAAGGGTCTCCCTGAGTTGCTAAGTGCTCAGCTAAGTTTCTCAGGCTGGCTTTGAACTTACAATCCTCCTGCCTCAGCCTCCCAAACTGCTGGGATTACAGGCGTGTGCTGCTGGACAAGTGAAATTAGGACGTTTTGCATTGATAATACTTATATTGTTTAATCCCTAGTTCATCTTCAAATTTTGCCAGTTGTCCCTGTAATGTCCTTTGTAACTGTCCCTCCATCCCAATCCAGGATCCAGGTGGGAGCTGCATTTAGTTATCCTCTTTGGTCTCCCTTAACCTAGAACACTTCCTCATCCTGGCTTTGACTCATGACCTGGGCATTTTTGATGAGAGACAGGCAAGGTCAGCTACATTATTTGTGGAACCTTGTGTACCACAAAAACATAGGGTCCTTGCTATAAAAAAATATTTAAAATTTCAGGAGGGCATGATGATGCACACCTATAATCCCAGAAGCTGAGACAGGAGGTTCACAAGTTTGAGAACCTTAGCAAGAGCCTGCCTCAAAAAATAAAAAGTACTGTGGAGGTAGCTCAGTGGGAAAGTGCCCTGTGTTCTGTCCCCACCCTGGGTTTACTCCCCAGCACCCCCCCCAAAAAAAAAGGAAAAGTAAAATGAATGTGAAAGTGCAGGCCTGCCCTGCTTGAAGGTACTCTTATGTTTAGAACAGTGGCCTTCAGCTGTGCCTAAACCTTTGTATTTCATTTTGTAAAACACTAGTTTGCTATGAGCTCCTCCATTTTGAGTACGAGCTAAGGTAGGATGACTCCACACTTTTTTCTACAAGTAAACAACCACCATCTGCCTGTACAATCACAAGTGCAAATTGATGAATAACATATATGTACCAACTTGTCAAACTAAACCAAGGAGTAGCTGCACACAGGGACGTCCCAAATCAGGAACCCACCCAAGTTGAGCTTTTCACCGTCAGCAGATGTGAATCCCTCACTAAGACCCTTAAGCTGATCACAGCATCCCCTAACCCTGTTACCTGGTCACTCCTTATGAGACTTGCCCAGGATAATCGCCACAGGGATGAACTTCTGATTTCTTGTCCCTATCAGGCTTTAGCAGAACGTGCTTTCTCCTGCCTGTGATGACCACGCGTGACCCACTTCAATTTTCAGTTTTCTGAAACGGAGACTGCCACCTGTCAGGACCCTCTGCTTTGAGCACTCTGCGGACCTGCCTTGTTAAAACCCTTATCTGGCCACCTACAGTGACTCTGCACTCATATCTCTCTCTGCCTGTGCTCAGCATCCTGTCACCCTGCGGCTGCCTTAACCCTTTCTTAGTGTTTCTGTGACCCATTTATATGTCACTGTGTGAAGTACGTACGATGTGTGACTTGAACGTTGTACATATTAGAAATTAAGATTGGAGGCCAGGCGTGGAGGCACACGCCTGTAATCCCAGCTGCTCTGAAGGCAGAGGCAGGAGAATCGCAAGTTCAAAGCCAGTCTCAGCAATTTAGTGAGTCGCTAAGCAACTCAGTGAGACCCTATCTCTAATAAAATACAAAAATGGGCTGGGGATGTGGCCTAGTGGTTGAGTGCCCCTGAGTTCAATCCCTGGTACCACACACACACAAAAATTAAGATTGGAAGACCTGTTTGTCCAGTTTATGACTACCAGCTGACCCACACCTGCTTCCCGCCTGTGAATTTGTCATTTGATGAACTCTGACATTGTGGAAAGACATGTTTTGCCTAAGTTAATGGCATAGTTAGCTCACAAAAGGTGGCGAGTACAGAGGGTTAAAGCAGCCCAGGACCCTCTGCAGGGTCCTGATGAAGCCTTGGAGCCGGCCCTGGGGGCAAGAGCCTCTCAGGGCTCTTGTCCCATGACAGTGTCCAGGTTAGACAGGGCCTGGGTGCCTGGGCCATGTGTGGCCATCCTAGGAGCCCTGGCCAGCCTAGTGGGCCAGGCCCCTCTGTCCACAGTACCATCAATGCCAGGCCCCTCTGGGGGCCACTGTTGTGATCCAGTGTGTGACAGGGTCAGGTGCCAGAACCTCTGGTAAGACCTTATTTGAATATTGGAACTTTGCAGACATAATCAGTTAAGATGAGGTCACACTGGGATGGAGCGGACACCAATCTGATTGGTGTCCTTATGAGAAGCAACCGAGACACACAGAGAGAAAAAGGCCACATGAAGACATGGCAGAGGCTGGAGTGGGGTGTGCAAGCCAAGCACGGCCTCCCTCTCCCCTCCCCCTCCCTCCCCCAGGGACCCCCGGAAGATTTTTTTTTTGTACCTGGGATTGAACCCAGAGTACTGAGCCACATCCCCAGCCCTTATTTATTTATTTTTAAATACTTTTTTAGTTGTAGATAGACACAATATCTTTATTTTGTGTGTGTGTGGTGTTGAGGATCAGTCCCAGGGCCCCATGCATGGGAGGCAAGTGCTTTACCTCTGAGCCACAATCTCAGCCCCTATTTATTTATTTATTGAAATACGGCCTTGCTAAATTGCTAAGGCTGGCCTTGATTTTGCAATCCTCCTGCCTCAGCCTCCTGAGCTTTGGGATTACAGGCGTGCACCACCATGCCCAGCTAGCGTCAGTCATTTTAACAAAGGCCAGTCTGTGAACAAATCAGAAGGGGGCTTTGTATCAGGTGTGAGTTGCAGGGACCTAGCTGCTCCTGATGCCCAGTGAGTTTGCTGGGGCTGCCGTACCAGGGACCGCCATAGTCTGTACGGCCTCAGCCACAGCGTTGTGTGGCCTCAGAGTCCTGGAGGCTAGAAGTCAAGCGATGAAGGTGTTGCCATGTTGGCTCCTCCTGGGGGCTGGGGAGGATCTTTCCCATCCTGCCTCTCAAGGATCCCTGGCTGGCAGAAGTGCTGCCGAGCTCCACCTGGTCCCCGCCTGCTTCTCCTGGGGCTTTCTCTGTGTGTCGCTTCGGTGCCCAAATGCCCCCCTTTCCTAAATCCAGCGGTCACACTGGATTAGGGGTCTCCTACCTCAGTGCGACCTCATCTTAACTAATGATCTCTGCCAAAACCCTGTTTTCAAATGCAGTCTGTTCTGCGGTCCTGGGGGTCAGGACCTGAGCATATGAATTTGGGGGGACACAGTGCAGCTTGTAAAAGGCATGCTCCATAAAGGAGTGGGAGGAGGGTGTGAAGGGGAAGGCTGTACAGTGACCGGGCCACCGCCCCATGCTAAGTAGAGGTGTTCTGTCTGTCTGCCACATCCTGTCATACAGCTCCAAGCCCTGGGGAGCCTGCCGTCTCAACCTTGGTGAGCCCCAGCATTCTGGGGAGCCGGCCAGACATGCACGTCCCAGGTCCTTCCTGGCTGGCTAGAAGAGGGCCCAGGAATCTGCAGTCTTGCTCGATCCCCCAGGTGATTCTGATGGAGGTGGCCACAGGCCACACACTGAGAAACCCACGTAGGGAGGGGTGGTGGCAGGTGGGACGAGCACATCTGAACACAGGACAGGAAGCCTCAGGTCTACGCGGTGTTCAAGGAGAGGTGAGAGGACTCCTCTGCCTCGTCTGTGCCCTTTCAGCACCACTGGTGACAAAGGTGGTTCAAGGGGAGGTGGTCATCCGGGGGGTGTGTCTCAGGCATTTTTCTTCCATTAGGACTCCCTTTTCCTGAAGGTGACTGAAGCGCAGGTTCGCCTGTGGTCACCTCCTGCCCCGTTTGGTAACTAAAGCCTCCTGAAGTGCAGCAGTCAGGCCCCAGGGATGTCCACGCCCCATTCAGGAAGGATGGGGTGGGCGTGGTTGGCCCCAAATGTGCAGCTGACTCCTGGCACGGTCACATCTCTTGCAAGGCAACAGAGAGAAATCCTCCAAGCACTGGGGGGCCAAGGGGCACGGATTCTGGCTTCTGGTTCCCTAAGACAACAAGTGCCTCAAAAGAAGGCACTCTTCAGGAGCAGGATGCTCGGGGCCCACCGGCTTAAACACCACGGTGGGGCAGTGTCCAGGGCAGACTGCTGAGGTTTAGGAGGGCCTCCCCCTGCCTCCACCACCGGCTGTGGAGCTGGGCGTGGCAGGAGTGGGGCTGTCAGGGTGGCCAGCACAGGATGCACTGAAAGCCTTCCAGCCCGAGGACAGGGCTGTTGGCTAGGCTTCCCCCCTGGAGTGGAGGTGCCACACGTTCTGTGCACCACCCGTCGCAGCTCCCAGATGGCGGCTGGGCCACAGTCCTGAGTTCTGCTCTCAAAGGCTAAGCCAGGTCTGAGCTCTGGCTCGTGTGCTGAGTCAGAAGACGGAAGGACCTGGGGCTGGGAGTGGGAGGCTGAGGAGCCCTGTCACTTGGCCCTCTGTGCAGCAGGTAGCACCTGGCTCCCAGCATGGGGTGGGCGCTGCTCTCAGACTGCTACTCACATCATCCTTGCCGCAGGGTGGGGCTGTCCCAATGTCACTGAGGAGGAGACCGAGTCACAGAGAAGCTCGTGACTTTCTCAAGCACACAGAGCTGGGGTTTGAAGCCAGGCAGCCTGGGCACAGAGCCACACTGCTGCCCACTGCTGGTGTATGATGCATGATGATGTGGCATCGTGACCTGGCGGTGTTAGTCCCCCCTCTGTCCCTCTCACACATGCCACCTTGCCTTCTGCTGTGTTATGACATGGCACTAGATGCCCACTCCATTCCCTTGGATTTTCCAGCCTCCAGAACTATAGAACAAATAAACTTCTGTGGTTTATAAATCACCCTGTCTAGGGTATTCTGTTAGAGTAGTAGAAAGCAGACTGAAGCAATGACTCCCTAGAATTCTCCTTGAGTGAAACTGGAGACTAGAAACAGAGACCAGAGACCCGAGAGGCTGCTGGAGACAGAACAACGAGACTCAACTCAGGATGGTGCTCTAAATGTATTCACGTGCCCTGCCTTCCCTGCCCTGCTCACTCAGGGCTTCAGACAACCCCAGATAGTGACAGTTTCCTGCTGTCGGTTTCCTCGGCTGCCTCCTTCTCAGGATGTGGCCTCGGCCCCAAGACCCACGGAAAGGCTGGAGGGGCCTGTTCATCCTGCAGGAAGCAGGGGGAGCGTCCATCCTAGGAGCCGCTCAGCGGTGGTCTGGTGGACAGACGCAGCTCTCCCTTTGCCGGTGGGGATTCCGCCAGGACATACAGGAAGCCCCCCAGGGCTGCGACCGCCACGGCTGTGCTGTGGCAGGAGCAGCCATCTGCAGGAGAGGGGCCCTGCTGACTGCTGGCTCTTTCTTCAACACGCCAGCAGGAGCGCTGCCCAGACGTGCCCCAGCCAGCTCGCCTGGCGCCCTGGGAGGCTTCGGTGCCCTGTCAGACCTGCCTTGCTGGGCTGGCACCCACCCATCCCCCTGCTGCGGACTGGGGGCTGCCAGGCCCCTGCAGTGACGGGCCAGCTCGTCCCCCCCTCCCAGCTGACCTAAGAGTACAGGAGTGAATCCTGGCTGCTCGTCTTGGGAGGACTCTCCTTTTGTGGGGGAACCTCCTTCTCAGCCAGGTGGGATCTGACCTGAGGCCCCACCCTGGTCCAGATCCCGCTCCAGGGAGACCTTTCTGGTTTGGGTACTGGGGCAGAACCCAGGGGTGCTGTGCCACCCAGCCATGCCCCCAGCCCTTTTTAGTTTTTATTTTGAAACTGGCTAAATTGCTGGGGTGGCCCTGAACTCACGACCTGTCCTCCTGCCTCAGCCTCCTGAGCCACTGGGATCAAGCCACTCCTGGGCCTTTCCTAGGCCGTGGAAAGGCCTGGGGCTTTGGGATTTCTGTTGCTCTTTCTGGCCCTCAGGACAGTGCCACAATCAGGCTGTCAGTCTCTGGGGACAAGCAGCTATTTGGGGAGGGACCAGAGCCCCCTGCTAGCCTGGACACAGGCAGCCCCCAGTTCCTCTGTTAGGCAGGCCTGGCCAGGGAACCTCTCTCTTCCTGTGCGACTTTGATGGTGGCCACAAAATGGGCTCTTTGGGCTTGAGTCTCTCTCCCCCCCCTTGGCTACCTGTGGGAAGATGCTGAGGCCACGTCAGGGCTGATGGACAGACATTTGGTGGCTGGAATTCTTTACCAGGGTCCACTGGAGACCTAGCTGAGGGCTGACTAGTCCACCCCCCGCCCTGGTTTTGCCTTGCAAACTTTGCAGTTTTTATTCCTACCCCTCTTCCCTCCACGGTTTTCCTTGTCTTCTCCCCGAGCACATTCTGCTCTCGGTCTTCTCCACACTGCTGGGCCCACCCTACGATCTCACCACAGCCAGGACACTGGTGGGAGAGGGGCACTGTCCCTCACAGCCCTGGACAACAGGCGTAACTTGGGGCAGCTCTGGGGTCACCAGGCTCCAGGGCCACCAGGCCTGTCCGTTCACTTGTCCACTGGCTCTCAGGCCCTCTCTGCCTTTCCTTGCTCAACCTCAGGACACAGAATCCCCTCTGTTGATGTGGCTGATGCAGGTTCTAGTCTCCTGCGCAGACCTGACCAAGTGGGGAACCTCTGTGATCTTCAACAGGCCGTGAGTGCCCCTCACGTTCTTCTAACTGGACACAGTGTCTCTGGACCCCACTTCCTGAGAGGAGATGATGCGCGAGGCCCACCCTTCCCTTTGCTCCTGGACACGGAGGCCTGGCGCCCAGGGCCTCAGTGTGCAGGGGCCTTTTCCCACCGAGGGCACCTGTGCTAGAGGAGAACGGGCGTCTGCCTCGGCTTTCTAGGGTGCCCTGTCTTCACGCCAAGGCCCGTGGGCGCTGTTACCTGTGAATTGCTTCTCTCTCCTCTTCACTCTTAGAACGTGCGGGTGGCGTGGAGGGGCCGTGGGGGGGTCCTCCTCCTTGGCAGCTGGAGAAGAGACACAGTTTTAAACGTTACTTAATAAACTTCATCCCTCTTAACAACGCAAGCTGTTCAGATCTTCTCTGGAATTCTGAGGCTATGCTAGAAGCTTCTTCCTGCACCTGTCTGCAGATCCTTTCATGTGGCCTCGACTGATGATTTCTCAAACTGTAGTTCCCAACCGTCCCCGGGGTACGATGGACGTGCTTATGAAAAACACAAGTTCCTGCCCCGACCTGCTCCCTGTGGAGGTCTGGGGCGTGGGGACTTCTCAGTCCATCAACTCCGTCCTAAAAACCACATCCCCTTATTTCAAAAGTGTTTGCTTCTTTGGGGATCCCAAGCTTCTCAGGAGGACACCAGCGTTTCCTGGGAGCCTCAGTGTGGGTCCTGTCTGTCCTTTCACACTTGGGAAGGTGGCTGGTGATCGCATTTATTTACAGAGGAAGAGACTTGGGCCTAGAGCAAAATGACGTACTCCAAAGGCCGAGGGGCTGGCAGGGGCCACCTACAGCCTGAGCCCTGGGCCGCTCAGCTCTGAGGTGCACCGCCTCCTCCCAGGAGCTTCCCCTCCCCCGCTGCCCACAGAACCTTCCCGGGTCCCTCTCTTTCCTCACTGGTCACTGGTCACTGCTTCACTTAGTGGATGCTGAGGAGGTTTCTGCCTCTTTCCTTCAGGCCCCAATGTCCCCCGGAGCCCAGGGTGGGCCCCCGAGCAGGTGCTCAGTAAGCACCGGTACCTGGTTGACTTTGCTGATACAACAAGACCCTCAGGCCCTCTGTGCCTTTCCTTGCTCGTCCCCAGCACACAGAATCCCCTCTGCTGAGGTGGCTGATGCAGGCCCGACCAAGTGGGGGACTGCCTCACAACCTGCAAAACTTTGGCTTCCAAAGCTCCAAGCCCATTTCTGCCTGTGTGAGAGCCCACGCCAGCACAGGCATGCCACGACCTCTCCGGTGCCCCAGCACCAACACGTCCTTTCCCACCTGAAACGGGTCCCTCCCGGCCAGGACAGCCGTGCAGCTCACCAGGCTTCCCGAAGCATCCCTCCCGAGGCCTCTGCCAGCTGAGAATGGCCTCCAGCCACCGGAGCTTGTAGAAGTCGGAGAAGCCGCTGATTCCACCGAGCATGACTGGAAGCAAACAGGGGGCCCTCTGCAGACCTGCCCCCAGGCCAGCTCCTTCCCCTCTCCAGGGCCACCACAGGGGAGGAAGAGCAGGAGGTATGCAGGCCACACAGGGGCGGGAAGGAGGCAGCCAGAGACCCCCCTGGAGGGGCCCCCAGGCCGGGGTCCTGCTCCACTTCGGGTCTTGATCACAGGGAGGGAGTTGGACAACGGAGCCAACGAGTGGCCACCAGGGGCTCCTCCCTGCCTCATCTCTAGGCTTTGGGGTCTGTTTTCTTTTTTCCATTTTCTCTCTCCCCCTCCCTCCCCATCTCTTTTTTATTTTACTGGGACTGAACCCAGGGGAGCTTGACCTCTGGAATACATCCCCAGCCCTTTCCTTTTTTTTATCTTGAGACAGGGTTTCACTAGTTTGCTTATTGCCTTGCTAAACTGCTGAGGTTGACCTGGAAAGTGATCTTCCTGCCTCAGTCTCCTGAGTCACTGGGATTACTTCGTGAGCTCTGTCATTGGGACAGCTCTTGGGGGAAGGAAGTGGTCACGCAGTGAGATAAGATGTTCAGCTACATCTGAGTTTCTGATAAACAACGAACACATTTTTAGTATATCCCATGTGATATTTAGGATATACTTATACCAAAGTTTATCCACTGCTTATTTGAAGTGCATATTTAACTTGGCACTTTGTATTTTTGTTTAACTTGGCAATCCTACTCGTGTGTGTGTGTGTGTGTGTGTGTGTGCGTGAGAGAGAGAGAGAGAGAGAGAGAGAGAGAGAGAGAGAGAGAGAGAGAGAGAGAGAACGTGTGTGTACGTGTGGGTCTGACCACCCATGAACTCCCTGCTTTATCCTGAGGGCAGAAGGCCAGCGCACTGTTTTCCATGAAGAGGTCCCTGGTGGGGTAGGCGTATCCGATGGCCTCAGCTCTTCGGTTCAGCTCCATCATGTTGGCACAGAAGACACTGATGTAGTGCTGACTCTGGTGGAACAGTCCCTCTGTGCATCCTTGCTGGGGACAAACACCAGGGACAGGGAACACACACACACTCAACTCGCAGTTCTGAGATGTCTTGAGGGCTGTGTCTGGGCCAGGACTTCTCCTTCCACCACTTTTCTCCTTCTCCACCCTCTCTCTCAGCCTGCTCCATCACTGAGGCCTGAAAGCTCTGGGCTGGGGCCTGGCTCTGCCTTAAGGTCATCAGAGAGGAAAAGGTCACTAGGAACGGCACTAGAGGGTCTCTGGCTTGGGTGGACAACACCCCAGAAGGCATGCTGCAAACGCTCCCTTGTGGGGCAATCAGGGACTAACCCCTAGGGCAGCTTCAGGGCTACTCAAACACAGGCCCTGGACCTGGCGGTTGATTCTCCAGCACAGGAAGAGAAGAACAGGAATCGAGAACAGGCTCTAGAACCTTCTGTTGCAATGGTGAGATTGACTTTTTACCTGTTGAATCTAATAACATGGATCTGTAGCAGCTTGCAAAGAAATGTTAATTTAAAAAATCCCCATCAAACCAAGGACTCCTGGGCACTAACATTTTCGGAATGAAGATCATTAGCTCTAATTTTCCACATCAATGTGTGCTGAACCCAGGGGTCACACACATTAAGCACACAGCCTACTACTGAATTGTGACCCCAGGCCCTTAAAGAAACATTTTTTTAGCATTTTTATCATTATTATGATTATAATTCTGAGGTTTGGAAGGATGTTGGGTGTGGAAGAGGTGGAGCTGGATGTCCCTTCTCCCAGGTTTCAGTCCTCAGGACCCCAAGGACAGGAGCCCCCCAGACCTAGAACACGTCTGCCCAGCTCCATGACCACAGGGGCTGCTGTGCATCCCGGAGGCCGAGACACTGGGGGTGGGGGGTGGGGGAGAGCTGCTGGGGTTGCTGGGCACCTTTCCCCACCCTGCAAGCCTTGGGTTACACCCTCTAAAACCCGCTCTCCTTTCCTCCAAGTTCAAGTGTTTTGAAAAACAGGCTAAAACAAACAAAGGAATATAAAAGCCTTAGCCTCACTGGTATTTCAAGTTGTTCCCTAGCGTCATTTTACCATAGAAATTGTCAAGGAATTTCCAGGGTGGGGCACACCACAACCACAGCAAGGCCACCTCTCCCGGCTCCCTCTCCCTGCTGGCCCTGGTGAAGGACACTGCTGCCACTCACCAGGGGCCTGGCTTGGTCTCTCCTGCAGGGAGCGTCCTCTTCCCCTCACTTGTCCTTTGCAGGGTTCCTCCCCGCCTCCTCTATTTTATTCTCTCTCTCTGTTTTTCTGAGGTCCTCAGATCCAGCTCAGCATGCAAGGCTGTCTCTCTGTCAGGCCAGCAGAGTCCCCAGTCCATCCCCACCCATCACCATCTAATCGGCTCATCGATGGAGCCCAAGGTGGCAGCTGACTCTCACCTCTCCCTCCTGAGGGCTGAGGCACAAATCCAAAAAGCCACTTAATTTCCTGGCATGCAGCAGACACACTACCTGCCGTGAGCCCTTCTTGTCTTCCCTCCTGTCCCCTCTGACACTCACCATTCTGGCCCAGAGGAAGAAGAGCAGCTGGTGGGACAGCCTGTAGCCTGAGCAGTTGGGCTGGGTCACGAGTGTCCTGCAGAAGTCTGGGATCCTACAGGGCTGGCTGCTGTTCCTGGGGAGTGCAGCCGCGTCTGTTAAGGGTGGTGCTCCATTGCCACCAGGTCTGCCCCGGCCGATCCCCCAGCCTATTGTATGAGCCTTAGTAGGCTCCAGGCTGGGCACAGCGGGTGCCAAATAAAATACAGGTGTCCAGTGTCTTGATCTCCTAAATCTGTACCTCTACCTCAGGGAACAGCATGTTGGAGCTGTCTTGAGTTTGGAAAGCCACCAATGGCTGAGACTTCTATGACTCTGTGGAGTCCTCAAATGACATCTTTCCCATCATGGCCCTAAACAACGGACTCTCGGATCTAGGCAGCCTGGGGTTCTGGGCCCCAAATGCTCCTGCACCCTATGACAAACCTGCCTCATAAAGAGAGGTAGCAGGGGTGGGACCCTCACCACAGCACTGCTCCTGGGTGGACCCAGCTGTGGCCTGGCCCAACCCCTCTCTGAAGGATGCTGAGAGGAGGGGGCACTCGCTGCCCATTCTGCTCTGCGACCCTGCACTGGAGGGAGTGCTGCCCTGGCACTTGCTCCAAGTCCACCCCACAGCAGAATAAAATGGCTAGTGAGCTCAGGCTCAGCCCTGCCTTCCCAGACCTACAGACCCGCAGACCCGAAGCCCCTCAGGGAGACAGGACTGTAAAACAGCTACAGAGGTTCTGGGAGCCCACGGCCAGGTACGAAGTGTGCAGTGTGCAGGGGCAGGGTGGGCCCTGAGGACAGGGCTGAGTGAGGGGGCGGACAAGTGGTTGGAGCAAAAGCTTTGCAGTGGAGTGGATGGTGCCTTTGAGAGCCTGCAAAGAGGACCCTGAGGTTGGATCCTAGGGGACTGGGACCTGGCAGGGCGGCAGGAGCTGCCGGATGCTTTGTCCTGGAGCAGTGGGACTCATGGACACTTCAGGCTGGGGAAGGAGTCCCCAGGCATTGTGGGGCTGACTCTTGGATGAGCTGTGTGTGTTTTTGCATAAATTCCCTGGATGCAGCCTGGGGGTGTGGGGAGTGAGTGAAATTTTCATCCAGTGGGGTCCTCGGGCACCCACCCGGTTCCCAGCAGCTGCACCAGGCATGCATCGCTGCTTTCCTCTGAGAAGGAGTCCTCGGGCTCCAGCGCGGGGTAGACCAGCGAGGTGCTGGTGTGCGTCCAGGTGCGGGGCAGCTTCCAAAATCCGGGCTGGAGACTCGGCCGGAACTCTGGCAGAGGGGAGAGGTGGGAGGTGGGAGCCACCAGAGCGCTGCCACCTGGGCCACCCAGCCCACCACAGGGGGAACTGGGTAGCCCCAGGCACTGCCCATAGTAGCTGCCAGTTCGGCTCTGAGCCCGCCTTCTGCTCCGCCAGTGTTTGAATCCCCCAGAAGCTCCTGGGTGGACCCAGCTATGATCTGGCCCAAATCTCTTTTTAAACAAAACACACACACACCACACACATACCACACACCACACACACAATCACTCCCATACAGACACACAAAACCCCCAGGACATTTTTTCCCTAAACAATGGGTGCAGTGTTGGGATAGGCTTTGATTGACACCAGGGCATCCCTCTACAGCTTAGACACACTGAAAGTGCTGGCAGACTCCTTGGATCCCGTCACACGGTGGAGCTCTGATAACACAGGCAGCAGCCTGGATCGACTTCAGGAAGACAGGTGGGCCGGTGCTAGGGCCCAGGGCTCCCATCTCGCCTTCTTCATCTGTAATGTGGTGACAGCTCTTATTTCTGAGGGGTGTGTGCATAAGGATTAAAAGAGGATGGAGAACTCAGCTGCAGAGGGGCCAGGAAGCTGCTCCTGCAGCTAGCTGGGCTGCCCTGCAGAATGGGGAGCGCAGTGGCTCATGACCCCCATCACCCTGGCAAGTGAGAGTGAGGAAGGGGGACCCTGGAGAGGAACTGGTTTACAAGTGCCCCGCCCCCAACAAACAACTTCTTTTTGGGGTTCTGGGGATTGAATCCAAGACACTTTTACTACTGAGCTACATCCCAGCCTTTTAAATTTTTTTGTTTGGAGACAGGGTCTTGGTAAGTTGCTTAGGGACTCAGTAAGTTGCTGAAGCTAGCCCTGAAGTTTTGACCCTCCTGCCTCAGTCTCCCAAGCCGCTGGGATTGCAGGAGCGCCCCACAGTGCTCAGTCCCTGGTGAAGTCATAAGAAAGCACAGAACTGGTGCATGCAGACCCGACTGCTGCCCTTGCAGCAGACCTAACATGATTTTAGACACATTTTTGACTGTGTGCCAACTGATGCAGCTGCAAGGAGAGATGGCACATAGTTCATGGGAACATTAACTTCTAGCCCCAAGACTAGGATCCTGACCTCCTTGCTCCTCTGCCTATGGGGCAGCCCCTTGCTGTATGAACTGATGCAAGAAGTCATTCTTACTTTCTCTTTGTTGGCTGGGTTTGGCTTCTATCCTGTCTGAGCTAAAGGATCCACTGATCTGGAGACAGAACAACTGAGGCCAGACTCTAGGAAGGGTCCCTCTGTAAGGGTCCCTCAAGCCTGGTAAGGACAGCGCTTGGCCTTAGGAGGCAGAAGACATTGTTGTGTGGCTGGCACAGCACTAAGGTTTCAGGGGCAAAGGAGCACCTTCCCTTTTAGAAATTCCCCCGGGGAACAGTCCAGACCAGACCTCCCCTCTGGTGCAGGATGAAGGGCCATGCCTGGGCCTGTGCTGACCTCGCCTATGTCCTGCCTGTCTGTGTGGGTGGGAGAAGGCCCTGGATCCATG
This sequence comes from Urocitellus parryii, assembly GCF_045843805.1. Taxonomy (NCBI): domain Eukaryota; kingdom Metazoa; phylum Chordata; class Mammalia; order Rodentia; family Sciuridae; genus Urocitellus; species Urocitellus parryii. The sequence continues at coordinate 5,055,065 of NC_135539.1, read as the reverse complement.
TCAGGGGTGACTGGGACACTCCCAGCTCTGCCTGCAGTTTGCTGGGCAAAAAGGGGCAGTGGCAGAACCTCCCTGTCCCCACCAGGAGGAGCCCGCCCAGGGGAATTGAAGCAAACACCCCAGCACTGCCTTCCTGACGCACTGGGCCTGCTCCGCTATTACCTCTAAGGTATCTGGGGTCACTCAGCTCCAGGTAGAAGACGGATCTGCGCAGGAGAGCCGCCAGCTTGTCCGCCAGCCGCCTGGTGCGCAGGCTCAGGGGCCGCAGCAGGGGGTCGGCCGCCCACTCTTCCTGCACACCCCGAAGCTGCGCTGCGAGGGAGAAGAGGTGATCACTGTGATCACTGCGCCGTCCCAACGCCCCCCCCCCACCACCACCGTGGGCGGCGCTAACGCTGGCCGTGAGTCCCTCTGCCTTGGGGGCTTAGAGGCTATGGCAGGGCCAGTATTGGCCATGGATCTGAGTGATGGGTAGGGCTCCAAGGGATAGAAGATGTTTCAGACAAGAGCCTGGTCTCTGAGGCAGTGCCCCACTGTCTCAAGGTTCAAGTCCTGATTGAACATTTTTGCATCGGGTGACCAGAAATAGTCATTTGATTTCTCTCTGCTTCACTTTTCTCATTTGTGAAATGGGGACAGTGACGGTTATTACTTCTTGGGGAGAGGTGTTAAGAATGAAATGATCTAATGTGTAGTGAGGATGTAGCACTACCCACCTGCAAAGTAAGCACTTAATAAAATTTAGCCATTGGTATTAACTAAGGAACTTGGGGTCTGCTGCCTACTGGGAAACCAGGGAGGGGCTCAGGGCTGGTGGGGCAGCTGAGGGACCCTTTGCTTTTAGGTCAGTGTGGGCTCCTTTACCACCTAAGACATTTTCGTGGTCCCTAAACGTTCTGTTCAGGTCCTGCACCTCCTGTGCTTGCTGGGGAAGCCAGCCCTGGGGTCAATTCATTGATTTCTACAGGAGTTTGAGACAGGGCTGGGGTCAGATGAAGGAGACCCTGGGTATGTCTCTTTCCTGGATTGGAGGGGAGGGGACAGGGTCTTGGGTCTCCTCAGGGTCCTACCTAGAGGAGCAGGGGTGGGCTGTGAGGAGGCGCACTGCCCGGGCTGCACCTCTTGCCTGGGTCTGGTGGGCAGAGAGCTGCACCCTTAAACAGAGGAGACTGACTGGGGATGCCTCCCCCCAGCCTTGGCTGCCGCCAAGCCGGGGCTCTTTGTTGCTTTGGTCAGGGTGGCCTGCAGGAGGAGCTCGCTGCAGTGGATATGTGTGTCCCTGCTGGCGCTGGCCTGTCTCCAGCCCTCTCCTTAAGGATTTTATATTTTGAAATTGAACAAACACTTGGCTGTTTTCTCAAGACCTTCAGGTGGCTTTGGCTGGAAGTGGAGGAAGCTGAGAGGAACCCTGAGAGAGTTCCTGCTTAGCCTCATGCAGGGGAGTGGCCTTCTTGGTAAAAGGCTTTCTCTGCACGCCCCCGCCCCCACCCCCCGCCCTTGTTCACGGTATGGCAGGAAGGGCTGTCAAATGGATCATTTCCTTCTGAGAATATAATTTCCAAATCTTTGCTCATGTTGCCTTTAAATCCTTCCTCCTTCCAAAAGACTCGATAACAGCGGGCTGAGCCCCAAAACCAAGAAAAGCAGCTCCTACCCCTCCCCTTTCTTTATAGCCACAGCAGGCTATTCCCACGCCAGGTGGTCACGAGGCCCTAGGGGTCAGAGCAAGGCAGGTGACAAGGAGAACTGGTTTCCCAGTGACCATCCTGGGGAATGGGGCTCACGCACCTTCTAGCACCCGGAACCCCACCACACCGTCCAGGTTGACTCCGGGTAGCCTCTCCTCCAGGAACAAGGTGGCTCTCTCCAGTGCAGACAGGATCAGGCCCACGATGGTGACCTTGCCCTCTGTGGTGTCTGGCCTGGGCAGTGAGGAGGGCTGTAGTGGCTGCAGAGCCAGGAGCAGGAGCAGGAGCAGCAGCCCTGGCCTCGCCATGACTGGCCTTCTGCGTGTCACACCTGTGGCACTCTCACCCAGGTACCTCTGCACGCCTTCCTCCGCCTCCTGCTCCACCGCCTTCCCCAGCAGACCCGTGGACAAGTGGCCGGGCGGGACTGATCTGCAGCTTGGGTGGCCTGGGCAGAGGGCTCTGGGCAGGAGGCAGCAGGAGACAGATGGTGGGGGTGGGGGGCAATCCTTATGTGGAGCCCCCTGGCTGTCCCCTGGGGAGAGGAGCCCTTCTGGTTCTTCTTGCACCAGAGCCTCCAGCTAGGTCCTTGATTGAGCAATAGCAATAGCAACTCAGAAATCAAAAGCCCTGCAAGGCAGAATTTGTTTGTTTTAAAAAGTTTGGAATGAGTTAGTGGGAGGGCACATCCGGCTCTGAAAGCTCCCTCATGGGGGCACTGTTTGAGGAAAGTAGAATTCCAGCTGCAAAGGCGAGCCACGTGGGCACTTCAAAATGTTCTCATAGCCACATTAGAACAGCAAAATGCAGGTAAATCCACGCTCTGTCTCGTTTGAGTCAATCATTCTAGTATATTATTATTTCAACATATAGTCAATATAAAAATGGCTGACATCATTTTTCTTGTACTGAATATTTGCAATCTCGTATTTTACACTCACATTTCAATTCCACCTCTGCTGAGTCCTGAGCTGAGCTCTGGGGACACTGGAACCACATCAGCACAGGCCATCTTGTCCAGGGGCTACTGCTGACATTCAGAGGTGCTCACGTCTGTTGGACTGGAGGGAGGGTGGCTTCACCAGTGTGTTCTGGGTGTTTCTCAGCAAGAGGACAGTTTTCTGAGCAATAAGGCTATCACATGGACAGGATAAACTACTGTGGTTACTTTGGGAGGTGAAATTGAAGGGCCAACAGGGAAATTTCCCTTCTTCCTAGGGATACTTAAAAATCATTATGGCTTTTACTGCCTTTATATACTTATTTCTCTCTCTCTTTCTCTCTTTTAATATTTGAAAGGTTTTCTTCAAATACTACATACATCCTGACAAATACATTCTGACAAATAATTTTCTGCTGGATGAGTCTCCCCAGATGGAGCTGCTTTGGCTCACTCTCCTGACTTCTAACAGCAAAGACTGATTGGTGTGAGAGTGCCCTGCACTATGTACTTTCAGCACTTGGTTCCTTTCTCATTATCACCTTATGAGATTCCTCCAAGTTCTTGTCTCATTTACCCCCTCCACTACTGGATTGGACCCAGGAGTACTCTACCACTGAGCTTCATCCCTAGCCCTTTTTTAAAAAATAGCCCTTTTTTTAAAAAAAAAAAAAAAAATTCAAGACAGGGCCTCGCTAAGTTGCTGAGGCTGCCCTCGAACTTGCCATTCTCCTGCCCCAGTTTCCCAGTGGCTGGGATTATAAATGTGCATCACTTCGCTTGGCTTCTAACTGTATTTTGAAATTATCCTAGAACGCTGAAAAAATGTTCCTAGAGCCTCATAAAGAAAGAATTACTTTGATAGGAGAAATACGGAGTTAGGGAACCGCGCAGGTGTGTACGCACCATTAACTCTTGGCCCCCAGGGGCTCCTTGGCAGTTCCCCGGGACCCACTTAGGGAACCACCTCCACTCCCCGCCCCTCCTCTCTTCGCCTAGCCCCTGCGCCTGCGCAAAGCATGCCTGGGGATCCGTCACATGACCGCTGCCTAGCGGCCAAGATGGCGCCGTCCAGCGTGGCTCTCCTGGCGCTGTGCCTGCTGCTGCCGCTGCTGCTTCTGGGCGGGTGGAAGCGCTGGCGGCGGGGGCGCGCGGCCCAGCACGTGGTCATTGTGGTGCTGGGCGACGTGGGCCGCAGCCCCCGCATGCAGTACCACGCGCTGTCCTTGGCCAAGAGCGGCTTCTCGGTGACCCTCTTGGGGTTCTGCAGTGAGTGTCCGGGGGCCTGGGAGGGAGGCTGTTCTCTCAGTCTGTCCCCTCGGCCCCGAGCGCCCTGGGGGGCCGAGGTGGGAGCGGCGCTTCTGTCACTGCTCCCTTGGTAGTCCTCAGACTGGAGGAGCCCGGTTCCTGGTTGACGTATGTTGTGACTGTGGTAAGCGACTCCGTCTCAGGGTCTGATTCTTCTAGTGAAGTGGAAAGACTGGAACTGGACTGCGGTTTCTGTGACATCTGCGTGCAGCTGTCCTTGTCCAGCTGTGTGCAGGCGGAGGTGTCTGCTCCTTCACTATGCTCCTTGTGGACGATTCCAGAGGTTGACTTCTCCCCATCTCATGGAACAGTGGAAACAGCACCACTGCTTTAGGTCCCTGTGTGAAAGTGCGGGTGGAGTGGGACTTCCTTGACATGTCTCTGTGGTGGGAAGATTCCCCCAACCCCAAGCCTAGATCAGTTTAATTGAGTACTTACTGTGTGCCAGGCATCATATTAAGTAAAGGTGGGTAAGATTTGAGCCTTCCCACCTGCCATTCTAGTGGAATCTGGACCGGATTTGGCCCCCTTCTCTGGCTACTGAGGAACAGAGAAGGGTTTTGAAAAGGCCTTTTTCCAAAACCTGACTTTAAATTAGATTGCTTCATCCAGTAAAGGGGACATTCTCTTTCAGATTCCAGACCCCACCATGAGCTCTTGCAGAGCGACAGAATACAGATTGTGAAGTTGATGGAACTTCAGAGTCCCACAGGTAGGGTGCTGTCACCTCCAGGTTCCGTTACATTGGTTGGGGTTGGGTGTGGGGTAACCTGCAGATGGCCAGGAGCTCCTTCAGTAGTGATTTTTTTAACTTACAGTTGGGCCCCCGGTTCTGCGGTATGGAGTCAAAGTTGTTTTTCAGACAGTGTACTTGCTGTGGAAGTTGATGTGGAGGGAACCAGCAGCCTATATCTTTCTTCAGGTATGTGTCAGCACTTGCCTCCCTCTGTGAGAACAACTGTTAACAGATTACTTTCTAGCCTTTTAAAAATGCACAAATTGGGCTGGAGTTGTAGCTCAGTGGTAGGGTGCATGCTAAGCATTGGCAAGATGCTGGGTTTGATTTCCAGCACCAAACATAAAAAATATGCACTGTTAAAGTGCACATTTGTGTGTGCACAAACATTATAAAACCATGGGCAGGACCCTGTGAATAGGCTTCTATAGCATGTGTCTGTTATTTCTGGTATCCGTCCATGCTATTTCTCTGGTCATAACAGAGTCTTACATTGCATTTCGTACTTATCTAAGTGTTTCACTAGGGTTCTGTCTCCTTTAATCCTCTCAAGAACCCTAAGAAGTGGATTCTGGTATCACGTCCATAATGATGAGGAAACTTAAAATTTCTGTAAGTAGCCCACTGTCACACAGATAGGAAGTAATAGAGTCAGGACTTGAACAGAGGTGGTCAGTTTGGTTCTAGAGTTAAACTTTTAACTTCTTCCCTTTACCAGTTTTTAAAGTCCAGAAGTACCTTCTGTTAGTGGGCTGCACTCACTTCCAATATGTGATGAACCGCAAGCTGTTTAGTTTCATCTTGAGGGACATCTGGATTCTTCCTGATTTTTTTGCCTGTATACATAGTATGGCTAGAGCACAGTGAGCACGCATCTGTGACTGGGCCTTAGAATACATTGCTGGCAGTGGAATTGCTTGTTTAAAGTTGATGTGCTTGTAAGATGCTGTGGTATGATCCTGGCTGGGTCCCCACTGATGGGGACACCCCCACTGTGTTTACCATCACCCACCAATGTTGTGCTTCCTCAGAGTTTGCATTCTGACAGGAAAATGGTATTTCTTTGAGAAGCTTGGAGTTTTTCTAGTCTGCAGTTCTGTTTCATGGATGGTAGAGAGCTGCTCATTTGTTATCAAGAATTCTGAAGATCACTGATGCTCTGCCATGAATGTCTGGGTTTCCTTCTCTTTGTCTGTTTCTCTTTCCTAGAACCCCCCAGGCCTGCCGAGCATTGCCGTCTGCTGGTTTGTGGGCTGCCTTTGTGGGAGCAAACTGGTCATCGACTGGCACAACTATGGCTACTCCATCATGGGCCTGGTGCATGGCCCTAAGCACCCCCTTGTTCTGCTGGCCAAGTGGTGAGAGTCTGGGTGAGGTGTGAATGCTTTCCCCAAACTCCATCAGGGTGGGTGGGACGAAGGCGGGGGAGCAGGTTGGACCTGGAGCAGGGAGAATCCTTGTCCTACGCTGAGCCCCACTGTAATGTCCACTTTGGTGTGTTTTTCCAGCCTCAGGCTGCAGTGGACTGTAGCCTTTGCCCTGAGGGCCTTGTTTATCGGCAGTGGTGAAAGCAGCTGTGGCAGCTCTAATAATCACTGCTGTGTGCCAGGCCTTGGGCTGAGCCTTTTATGCACTTTATTCCATTTGGTCTCCACCACATCGCAGTAGAGGTGCCTGGTGGTCATTGTCCTTTTACAAGTCAGGGAGGCTTGGCTGTAAATGATGAAGCCTTCTTGTCAGGCAGTCCCACTCCAGAGCTTTCTCTGGTGGTGCTCAGTAATCCTAAATTGCCGCTCCCCTTTCCAGCTCTCTCCTGTGACAGGGCTTCCATCTTGGTTTGCGGTCCGCATGGTTTCCATGCTTAGCATTTGCTAAACTCCTTTGTACACTCAGAGAGCAAGCTGCAGCCCTGCAGCAGTAGCACGGGGTGGTGAGATGCAGCCTTTTTATTTCTGCTTTTTTGCCCAAGATACTGGATCTCCACTCCTGTAGGGATAGGTGGCTTCCTTTAAAGTGACTGCATTAAGCTGCACAATGACAGCACTTACGAAGATGTGAAGATGAGAGGGCATGGGGAGCTCAGGGCGTGCAGACCTGTGGGTTTGTGAGCCCCAAGCTCTGCAGCCTCTTCTCTGTGAGGGGTGTCAGGTCGTGTGGACACTGGCATCTGGGCCCAGCCCAGGGCTCTCTGTTAACTCCCTGACCTCTATACGTCCCTGCAGGTATGAGAGGCTCTTCGCGCGCCTGTCCCACCTGAACCTGTGTGTGACCAATGCAATGCGGGAAGACCTGGCTGAGAACTGGCACATCAAGTATGAAGGGCCTGGGACACCTTTCAGCCTGTGGGTGGTGCCAGGTCCCAGGAATGGCCGAGAGCTTCAGTGTCTACTGTATCATGTTGGAAAGGCATTTTGAAGTACCCTGGGCCTTAGAGATAGTTGCTGGTTTGGGGAGCTAAGTGGGGTGAGGTGGCTGGAATTCTTCCAGGAAGAATCCCTGGAAGTTCTGGTGTTACAATGTCTGTGTTTCCCAAGGAATTCTAAAGCTTTTGTCATAGAGACCTGGATTCCCGAAGTGCCCTTTTTTTCTGGATCCTTCTGGGTTCTCTGTTCCTTAGCCTCTGTCTGCCCTGCCCCTTCCTCTCCTTGCAGGGCTGTGACTGTCTACGACAAGCCGGCTTCGTTCTTTAAGGAGACACCGCTGGACCTGCAGCATGAGCTCTTCATGAAGCTGGGCTGCACCTACTCTCCGTTCAGGGCCTGGTGTGTCTGTCCTGCTGCCTTCTCCGATGCTTTCTGCTGCCCTGGCCCTTCCATCTGCTCCTGCAGACCTGATCCAGGGGTGGGGATGGAAGCAGAGACCTGCTGCCTGTTTCTGTGAACTGAGTCTGACTGGCATTGTCTGTGGCTGTGGTGAGCCACGCAGCAGAATGGGTTTTGCAACCAGGAGTCTGGGGCCCACAAAGCCTGAAGAATCCAGCCTCTGGCTCCTTAGGAGATATCTACTACCTTCCCCTCCTGCCAGTGGGTTCCTGGGCCTGTGAGGGGTCTATGGACCTCTGTGTCTTCTGGGTGTCCCTCAGGGCTAAGGAGGGGACCTGTGTAGCTCTCAACATGTCCTGTCTGTGCTCCTCAGTAACTGGTGTGCCATCTGGGGGTGGCATAGTGTCCTTGTAATGATGAGGAAGGGTGGAGCAGTGAGCCCAGGGGCAAGCACTGGTGGCTTGTTTTGTGGTAACCTTAGCACCTAGCTGCCAGCAGTGGTTCTGTAGGGTCACCCGGGTGCCAGCCTTTGGGGGCCTGTGGTCCTTGCTGTGAGGGAGTGGCTGTCCTGACCCCTGGCCTTCCTGCAGCGACTCACTGCCTTTTCTCTGTTCCTGCAGCTCAGAACCCTCGGGCCCTGCCATAGAGAGGTCGGCCTTCACGGAGAAGGATGCTCGCACTGGGGTGGTGACACATCTTGGTGGGCGGCCGGCACTGCTGGTCAGCAGCACCAGCTGGACAGGTCTGTCTGACCTGGCCTGTGTTCTGGCCCACTACGGGAGGGGGGCGTATGAGTTGGGAGAGGGGTGTTTGGAGACAGGTCTGACACCTGATCTGTTGTCCTTGCAGAGGACGAGGACTTCTCCATCCTGCTGGCAGCGTTGGAAGGTGGGTGCTGCTGCATCAGCAGCTCTGGGCTTGTTGGGGCAGGGGCCGCGCAGCTGGCTGTGCATGGCAGGTCTGCAGCCTGCTTCTGCTCCAAGGACCACAGGGTGGACCTGCCTGCAGACAGTAGGGAGGGGGATGTGGGCAGCTCTGTGGCCTCCCTGAGGGAGCAGCCCCTCCCCCCTCCCCCCTGACTCGTGAAAGGACACCAGTTCATGTTTCTTTTATTTTTTAAATAGAGTTTGAACAGCGGGCATCTGATGGAGACAGCCTTCCTTCTGTAGTCTGTGTGATAACAGGTACCACCTGGGACCCTCGGGCTGCAAGTGTGACTCCACTTGCAGCACGAGGCCAGCTGGCCCCAAGCCAGGGCTGGGTCTTGGTGATGAGGGCACATGCCCCGTGGGGACTCAGGGTGCTGAGGTCGGCTCTGGAAGAGCTCCAGGGGCCCTGACTGGGGCTGTTGAGGGGTGCAGCTTCCTGGAAGTGGCTGCCGAGTCCCAGTGGGAACCTCTGGGGCTAATGGTGTGCAGGGACCAAAATGGTCCAGTGCAGTGGATGTCCTCTGCAGGCAAAGGGCCGCTGAAGGAGCACTACAGCCGCCTCATTGGCCAGAAGCAGTTCCAGCACATCAAGGTGTGCACGCCGTGGCTGGAGGCCGAGGACTACCCGTTGCTTCTAGGTGAGAGCTGAGGGCAACAGCAGGGCTCCAGAAGATGACCAGGCTTCTTCTGAAAAGGGACAGTGAAGATTTTAGTTGCTTCTGTGGCATAGTCTTTTTTTTTTTCTTTGAAACAACTTAGAAATGTAAAAGCCATTCCCAGCTCAGAGGCTCTAATATTGACAGGCCTCAGGCTGGACTGGGTGGCCACCAGGGACTCCAGCCGAGCTCCTGAGATGAGTTTCCTGTTGTGCCGGCTCCTCCTGCCTGATCAGGCTCAAGGCTCATGTGTCCTCAGTCCCCAGCCCTGGCTGCTGTGGGGCCCACTTTCCCTACATGTTGGCTCTCGGAACAGGCTTCTGTCTCTGCTCCAGGAGGGGGCAGGCCTGGTGCTGGAAGGTCCCTCCTGCCTTCTTTTCCCATGGCAAGTGGGTGGTCCTGCTGAGGTCAGTTGTTTATTTGGCTTTATTTTTACAGTGTTTCTTGTTGGATCTGCTGTGGATTCCTTTAAACAATTTATTTTTTTATATAAAAAATTTTATCATGGGTTTTAAAAACTGAGGTTGAATACGTGTAACTAGGCTTGCCATTTTAACCATCCAAGTGTCTGTCAGTGGCGTTCACTACATTTACCTTGTTGGACAACCTTCACCCCATGTCCAGAGCACAGTACTACCACACTGCACAATAACTACTCACAATAACTGCTTCTTTTCTTTTTAAAGTAAATGGTGGTTAAATAGAAAAAGCAAGTCAAAGAGTAAATAAAAACACTAAGACCGTGGCAGTTTTGGACAGGGTGATGGCTGCCGGCAATTGGGCAGCCCTGCTATGTCTCTGCCCTTCGCCCTGGCACTTGGCCAGAATAAGCAACTTGTTTTCTGGGACATTGTTGTGGGGACATTCTTGATTTCCACTCTGGGAGGATGTGTTCCCCAAACTTTGACTGCCCCCTCTTCTCCCCGCGCAGGGTCGGCGGACCTGGGTGTCTGTCTGCACAAGTCCTCCAGTGGCCTGGACCTGCCCATGAAGGTGGTGGACATGTTTGGGTGCTGCCTGCCTGTGTGTGCCGTGAACTTTAAGTGGTAGGGGCAGAAACCCAATCTCCTGGCGTCGGGTTCTCAGGTCAGCTGCACAGGGTGGGCAGTGTGGCCAGGACTGCTGTGAAGTGCCCCGTCAGGGCCAGCTCCTGTGCAGTCCAGGGAGGCTGAGAGGGGCTGTGGCTGTTGGGGTCAGGCTGAGCCCCACTCAGTACAGTTGGCTCTCTGTACCCACTGATGGAACCAAGCGTGGGTCATTGTAGCTAGGTCGGCAGTGGTGAGGCCTGTACGGAGCACACAGATTTTTCTTGTCCTTATTCTCTGCACAATACAGTGAAAGACTGTTCACGTAGCTTGCATTGCTTTAGGTGCCCAAGCAACCTGGAGGGGACAAGAGTATGAGATCCGTGCAGGATACCGACACCACACCATTTCAAAGAAGGAGCTGGGGCACCTGGGGGAGGGGCTCTGGGAATGAATCCCCTGCAGATGCTGAGGCATGACAAGTTGGCTTTGGTTTGGGCTCATGCTGAATAAAGCACCAAATCTTGAGCATTCCCCCCCCCCCCCCCCCCCCCCCCCGTCTCGCTCACAGTAAGGAATGTGGCTGCAATCGCCACCTGCTTTACGTGGTTCTCTCCCTCCCCTCCTCTTCCTCCTCGCCCCTTGGCTGAGCTCGTAGCTGGGGTGGGATTACTGCAGGGAGTGTAATTCTGTGACCCCCCTTTCCTTGGCCAAGGTGGGTGCTGGAAAGGGCAGCTCCAGACCAGGTCCTGGAGGCAGTGGCCCTGCATGGGCCAGGTCCTTGCCTGTGTGGGGACCAGCCTCTGGATGGGAAGTTCAGGGGCCAGACCCTCTGTGAGCTAAGCTGGGTCTCTTGGGAACAGACCTCCTGGTGACCTGCCCCTAATGTGCTGAGCCCAGCACCAGGGCCTTGCCTGTACCCTGGTTCTTGGGCATGGAGCATAGGAAATGATCCTTGAGTACATTGTCCTTAGAGGGCGTGTGACACCAAGAGCGCCTCCCCTGGGGCCTCCTCCACATCTGCCTGGCGTTGAGATGTGTCCTCCCACTTCCTTCTGAAGCTCTGTTTCAGAACAGGCTGGGCCAAACCCCGCCCCTGCCCCCAGCCTCGCCCGAGTGGGGTGGGCCAGCTGGGCACCTCTGGACACTGCCACCGCTAGGTCTCAGGCCTCCCCTGGTTCTCTCTGCAGCCTGCATGAGCTTGTGAAGCACGGGGAGAACGGCCTGGTCTTTGAGGATGCGGAGGCGCTGGCAGCTCAACTGCAGGTAGGTGTCCCCTAAGCAGGCCGGGGGCACAACACTGAGCTAGCTCTGCTCCCTGCTGCCCACAGGACCTGGCGGGTGCTGGGCTCTGGAGGGAAGGCTGAGGGAGGCAGTGGGTGGCAGAGTCAGGGCCTGCTTGCCTGTCTTTGGGGATACGGAGGCTGCACCTTAGGTGGGAACCGTGCTGTACGTGGGGAGGAGCAGACGAGGTGAGCGGGGTTTGTGTGCTGCCTGGGACGTGGTGGTTCTGCAGAGGACACTGTTTCTCCTTACGAAAGTTAACCACTATCATTCTTGGAAGGTGAACAGCTTTCCCTGAACAGGTCTAGGTAGGATCTAGGCCTTGTCATGTTCAGGGGAACTGCTTTGTGAACAGCTGCAGACCATCTGTACACAGAGGGCTGAGTTCCAGTGCAGCTGTTTACAAAGTCAGGTGGGCTGGATCGGGTCTGCAGCTATAGGGTGCCAGTCCCCTCGGGAACATTTGGGTAAAGCCAGAACCCGGGATCACCTGCCTCCTTCCTAGCAGTCAGGTGGGACTATGCCCTGTGCAGGACACCAGGCCACATGTGCTCCAGGGCACAGGTGTGGGAAAGTGGGGGACAGCCCTGGGGAGGGGCAAGTGGGGGATGGGTGCTGCTGGGTGAGCAGCCTGCAGCTGGCAGGTCCGGGGAGGGCTGGCATGGGTGGGTGCCACCATGGGCTCAGTACTGGTCTTCACTGTTCTGTAGATGCTTTTCTCAAAGTTTCCTGATCCTGCTGGAAAACTAAACCAGTTTCGGAAGAACCTTCGGGAGTCAGAGCAGCTTCGATGGGACGAGAGCTGGCAGCGGACTGTGCTCCCTTTGGTCATGGACACATGACCCTACAGGCCCAAGGCCAGCGTCCCTGATCAGTTGAGGGGTGGTGCACCATCCTGGGGACAGAGAGACACTGCCTGTTCTTCCCTGTCCCTGCCTGCTGCCCTGCAGCCACCCGGGCTTTTATGTAGTGACCCCAGTGGTCAGGCCAGAAGGACGTCTGGGGACTGACGGGAAGCTGGCTCTTCCTGGTTTCTCAGGCGCGGAGCCTGTCTTGTCTTCTGTCTGAGCATGCTGCTCTCCTGGTACCTCCTGTCCCCTCTTCATCCTCCCAGCTTCTGCCTGTCACGCTCCTCACCTGGGTTCCTGCGGCCTCTGCGCCCAGCTGTGGAGCCCTACTTGTTAAAGATGTTTTTATTTTTTATGAAGGCAGTTCTTGCTTTTGAGTCAAAGCCTGGTTTCGGGCAGATGGCGATTTCCTTACAAACTGGAGCTGAGGACGGGAGGGGCACCCACAGCTCAGTCTTACTCCGTCAGGATAGTTTGTTTCCTGACTTGGCATGTGGCATTCTTCACTCAAGTCCAAAGGAAGTTTCATCAGCTTTCCCCGTGAAAGCTCCTCCCACTGCAGTGACTTCATCTTCACAGGTTCAAATGGCGAAGCTACAGCATGAGTCTCAGGACTGCCATCTCCGAGTGCTCTTCATAGGGGAACAGTTTCTGGCTGTGAGGAGGCACTGCCTCCCAGCGGATTGCGGCCCGGCCTGCAACAGAGCGCACACCTCAGGACGGCAGCGCTGGGCCTGGGGCTGTGTCTGTTTTCCTTGGCTCACAGACCCCGGGCTCACCCAGGTGCCCAGGCTACCTCCAGGCACTCTGGGTTCCCTGTCACTGCACATGTGCACGTCAGTCTGCCAGGGTGGGGGGAGCTGACTGACCCCACGTCTGCCTGGCTGCTCTGCCAGCACCACTCCTCACTCGGGCCAGAAGAGGCACGTTGTCTTCGTGAGCAGGGTGGCCGGCGCTGCGAGCCAGGTGGCTTCTTAGTCATAGTTATAAGTGAAAAGTCACTATTTATAAAGTGAAAAAAGGAAATCTGTAATTCTATCATCTAAGTATAATAATTTTTGGTGTATATTCTAGAAATTCCCTAGGCAATAAGATATATAAAATAACAAGCCCAGGTGTGGCGGTGCACACCTGTAATCCCAGGTATTCAGGAGGCTAAGGCAGGAGGATTGCAAGTTTGAGGCTGGCCTGGGCAACTTAGTGAGACCCTGGCTTAAAAAAGAGCTGGGGTGTGGCTTGGTGGTACAGCATCTCTGGGTTCAACCTGCAATTCCCAAAAACCAAATGACAAACTACCACAGTGGGACTTGTGCTCTGTGTGCCGATTGGCACTTTGCTGCTTTCACTTGAAACACATTAGAGGTGTTTTCCTTGCTCTCTCTGGGGCTGTACAGCCTCCCTCAGTACTGAGTGCTCCTGTCTGCCTGCTCGTGGAGGGGCATCTGGGTGTCTTTCTGCATGGAGGTTGGGCAGGGGAGTCTGGACAGCTCCTAGGAGGGGCCTTGCTGGGGGGGCAGTTGGTAGACGGTCCCCCCTGTACCAGCTTTTGTGTGGAATGCTCTGGCTGGGCCTGGCATGCTGGGGCTGTGGGGAGGTGGCTGGGGGACACAGGCTGGGTGATCTGGCTGAGTCCATGGAAACTGGTCTGCCCAGTGTCTTCACACCTGAGACAAGATCTAGGCTGACCCATGCTGGCCCACAGGGCATTACCCGAGGCTGGGAAACAGCAGTCCCTAGGCCACCTCTGCAGCCAGGTCCTTCTCTTACTTGCACTGGGTGTCCATGACCGTGGCTACCACACTGCTGAGGGCTCTGTGTGCCAGGTACTGCCCTCAGTGTGTTCAGGCTGCATCTCCATGGTGCAGATGGGGGGACAAGTGACAGTCCTGCTCCACGAGGGTGGAAGTGGGACTACCTTGAGCTGACACTCAGTTGTCATGTGGTTCAGAACCCAGCTGGCATCTCTCTCTGCCTGCATTTTACAGGGAATGAGGCCCTAAGGCTTATGGAACCTGCCTGAAGCACACAGTAGGGCTGTGGTCTCTGACCTCTGGGGTCACCGTGTTGGACTGCCTTGGCCTGAGTGCCCAGGCCTGGTGTGTGGGACAGGCTTCCTGGCTTTTCCCAGGGCTCCATTCTCTTACCTTCCTGGTTTCTGCCTCCCTTGATCCCTCACTGGAATAGCGCGGTGGCCTGTGGCCTGGGGGACTCACCTAGCTCGGTGGTGAACAGCTGGTAGGTCTCTGGGTTGCGCATGGTGCAGGCCACATAGACGTCAGGAACCCGGTCCCTCTGGCAGGCAGAGAGCCTCTGCAGGACCCCGACCAGTGCGAGGGTCACTTCTGGGCAGTACAGCACGTCTGTGATGCAGAGCTCTGGTTACTCAGGGGCCTCAGGACTCAGAACCAAATGGCATGGCCAGGCTGCTGCTGACCTGGGGAAGGGTGAGGGCCTGCAGTGGCTGTTAGATTAGATCTATGCTGTTGTGCAGAAAGATTGCTCAGGTGACAGGAAAACCCTCAGGACACGAGCCAGCGGGGACTCCCTGGCCTCGAGGGAGTACTGCTGGGAACGCTGGCCGCGCCTGCTCAGAAGCTGCTTGCTTAGTGACGCTGTCTGAACTCTGCTTTGGGCTTCCGTGTCCTGAGCTCTAACCTGTCAGCTGTAGTGGGCATGATGTCAAGTCGGAAAGGGGACGTAGGGCTTTTGGTGGCCTAACCACTCTGCCTTCTCTTAAGGACACTGTCCTTGTACCAGAAGTGGTTAGCCTCTTCCTGTGGCCTCGGAAGGCCTGGGGTCTGGACCCAGGCAGAGAGGTGTAGACAGAGACAGGCAGGTCGCCCAGCATGGTGGTGGCAGTGAATCCCCAGGATAGCCCTGCACAGAGAAGACAGCCGGCACTGACAGGTGGGGCTGCTCAGCTCTTGTTCCCCGACTGCCCCTGGGACCCCCCTCAAGGCCTGGTGTGGGACTGGGTGCTGGTGACAGGCAGGAGACTGCTGTGGCCCTGGAATGACCAAGGGCTGCCATGGCTGGCTCTCCCATCTGAAGACCTACAGCGTGGTGCTCAGAACACTGGATGCCTGGTGGTGAAGTGGCAGCACCTCTGAGGGGCAGGGCATGTGGGCTCGTGTGCAGCCCCCTGAATGGAGGACCTGCATGGTAACTGAGGCCTCCTGGGCGTCCTCTGTAGGACGAGCCTGGCAGAGGGCCGTTCTGCTCAGCTCAAGCCCTGGTGGACAGCCAGGGCACTCCTGATGGAACCACCCCAGCGGCAGCACCTGGAAGGGGCTCCGGGTGCTCTGATGCCTCCCGGAGGCCCCGGCGCCCCTGCTCCCCACCTGCAGCCCCTGCTCCCTGGCCCTCAGCAGAGCGCTGGCGGGGCTGGCCCTGGCTTACCTGCTGCGATGACAATGTCTGGCTGGAAGGCGGAGAGCTGAGGGACCGTTGCCTCATCCCAGTCCAGTTGGGCCACCATCACCAGGGGGCTCTCTGAGTCAGCAGTGGCCTTCGGCTCCAGTGGGAGGCCGTTGAGAAGCACGTTTCCTCGGAGCTGCTCGAGGACACGGCTGTGACAGTCACTGAAGGTGTATGCTCGGGGGTGGCATGTCTTGCAGATGACCACACCTGTGAGGCCAGCGCCACTGCCCAGCTCTAGCACAGACCTGGGTGGGCGAAAGGGGGCCTGTCAGTCTGTGCCAGGTCCAACCCGCCTGGCGCCTGCCCTGTGCCTGAGGTCACCTGTGCCTGAAGGCTGCTGGGTTCTCCATGGCCCACTCTGCGAGGTAGAGGGCTGCATCCCACGTGACCAGGCCCGTGGTGCCGTGGGAAACGATGGCTGTGCTCTCCGAGAGGGTGACTGAATCTCCCGAAGGCTGCACGGAGAGACGGGGGGATGAAGCCAGCCATCTGGACTCGGGCTAGTGTAAAGTCACAGTGGTGGCCACACCACAGCCACCACCCGGCAAGGGAAAAGAAACTTCCCATGCAGCAACCATGGTGTAGCTTGGGCCAGTCGGCATTCGGGAAGTCGAGGGGCAGGCTGGACGCCCCCACAGGTGCCCCCAGGCCCAGCTCTGACAGCCAGGGCCATTCAGCAGAGGGGTGGCAAGGATAGAGTGTGGGAGGAAGACCTTGGGTTGTGCCCAGTTAATGGACAGGACTAATGCTGCGGCCCACAGCAGAGTGAGGTACACAAACTCAGGGACGTGACT